>NW_028227258.1:96647500-97280000 GCF_978045245.1 Mus caroli
GTCTAGAAACTTACGCTGGAAGAATTTCCAGGGAATCTGAGCTGTTACACAGGCCAGACTTCTCTCTTTAGGCCCCAGCACACTACTTCATACAGATCAATAGTATTGAATAAAACTTTCTAGCTAAGATGGAAGACTGTCTGGACATGTAAGTAGAGAGAGCAGTATCCACCAGTTGCTTCTGTATCTGCTCATCTGGTTACCTTAGCAACAGCATCTGCACCAGGACACGGAGAAAGCAAAGGACCACCTGCTGCTGTCTCAATTGGAAGGTGAGGGGAATGGAGGAAGTCTGAGCTCTGCTGGTCAGTGCCAGGCTGCTCACAACATGTGCTCTCACTCTCTAGGCCTGTCCTGGGGTCTGAGGTTTCTTTGGTTTAAGGATGCTGTCAAAGGCACAGTCCTCTGAATATGAAAACCTCATATTTCTTAGCATAATTTAGGCACAGGAACTATTTCTAGAGCAACCATTCTTCAACTAATCTTCTGTGTATCTATGTGTATCTATCACCAATGCACAAAATAGGAATGCTAACCTGGGGATCCATCCCATATACAACCACCAAACCTAGATACTATTGCATATGCCAGAAAGATTTTGCTGACAGGACCCTGACATAGCTCTCTCTTGTGAGGCTATTCCAATGCCTGGCAAATACAGAAGTGGATGCTCACAGTCATCTATTGGATGAAACACAGGGCCCCTAATGAAGGAACTAGAGAAAGTACCCAAGGAGCTAAAGGGGTCTGCAACCCTATAGGAGGAACAACAATATGAACTAACCAGTACCCCCCCCCAGATCTGTGTCTCTAGTTGCATATATAGCAGAGGATGGCCTAGTCAGCCATCAATGGGAGGAGAGGCCCTTGGTATTGCGAAGATCATATGCCCCAGAACAGGGGAATGCCAGGTCCAGGAAGTGGGAGTGGGTGGGTTGGGGAGCAGGGAGGTAGGAGGGTATAGGGGGCTCTGGGGATAGCAATTGAAATGTAAATGAAGAAAATATCTAATAAAAATGCTTTAAAAATGTCTTTATACCCTTACAGTTGCCAAATGCATAATCAGGATACTTCTAAAGTTACATCTAAAAAGAAAGGGGTGGGGGTGGGGATGCTAACCTAGCAGACAGTAATGTTCCAAAGAGGCAAAGAGGCCAGGACTTCACCAGGTTGGATATATCTTTAGCTGTAGTAGGAAGAAAACTTAGCTTTCATCTTTGAGTTCATGTAGAATAAAAGATATTGGGATAGTCAATATGACTCATGGACCCTCTTAACTCCAGTTGAGTATTACTACCTGCTACAGTAGTAAATAACAGAAGTAAGTGCTTCAGCATGTTCTCTGATACCTTTGCCTTCATTGTCTTCTCCTTTTAAACATTCCTTGCAATGCTGAGAATGAAGCTCAGGACCTCAAGCCTGGTACACACTTTACCACTAAGCTACATCCTCAGTTGCTGCCTCAGCAGCATCTTGAAGCCATTCACCGAGGTAGGCATTGCAGACAACACAGTGAGGCAGACAACACACTGGGAGGGCTCTTAGGTAGTGGTCCAAGAGGACCTGGAGTTTGTGTCCTCTGCATCCTGGATCCAGGGGCTTTTCCTTGGGCATGTCTCATGAGAGCTATTGGGAAATATAAGTGTCCTTTAACCTTGTGTGTGACTGTGGTGTGTTGGCATCACACTAACAGAGCACCTCTCTGAAGAAAGTAGAAAACTAATGTCCATTCATTCAATAAGGAATTTTATTGGATGCTACCCTGTGCCAGGTGGGAGGTAAGCACTGAAAATTCAAAAGAGAATGAAATGTAGCCTCTATCCCCAAACAGCTCCATTCATTTAGACATTTCCCTTGGATTATGTATATATCAGGCTGACAAGGGAAAGAATCATCAATTATGAGATTCCCTAAGTGACACTCTCGGCCCTTCAGTGAGTTCTATACTCAACAGACTCCTGCTGGCTGCGTCCATTGGCAGGAGAAATCTCACTTCAAAAATTGTGACAGAGTAGCGAGGAACCAGGAGCAAGGGTGAAAACCTTAAACAAACATTAGCTGAGGGTGTCTGGGCTGCAGCCCTCAGCTTAGTGAAGAAATAGATGCTTCCAGAAATGGAACTGGGAGCAAATTCCTGAGCAAAGGCTGAAGGGCTGACGGGAAGTGAGACAGGCCCGAGAGCATTGCCACATGGCCAGCCACAGATGGGGCTGTCCTGTGACTACTTAGCCCTTTAAGGCTCCACAGAATGGGGGAGGGGTTGGGGGACATGATCACCCACACAGCTACTTACTTCTGTGTTGGTGAGGTCAAACTCTGTGTTGGTGAGGGGCAGAGGCTCAAAGCCCCAGACTAGCTCTGAAATATAGGGACTCCTCTGAGGCTAGAGACATTTTTAAAGTATTTGGACTTCTTTCCTTAGACCAGGCCTAGTCACACCTTGGTTTATGTATAGTAAAATCAAAGGTCTTTGGGAGCTTTCTTAGGTCAGCTTTTTATCTACTCAGTGAAATGGTATTGAGGGATCATGTTTCACACAAAGAGCCCAAGCTTTCCAGGCCCACACAGGGCCCTCGTGACATAACTTTAAGTCACAGAAAAGGACCGCCAACTTGGATTTCTGCTTCCTTCTGCAGAATTTGTAACCCAAACACATGGTTTGGATTTAACACCAAAGGCCAGAGGACACAGAGAGAAGATACAAGGGAGTTCGCCATTGGAGCTGCCTCCCCAGAGGGCAAGTGAAGACCCACATCTTAAATTAGTTTTATTCTAATGTCTAGGAACACAGCTCACAGCACCGGAAGTGACTTTGTTTTGTCCTTGAAGGTCACCTTCACCTTAGCTTATCTTTGAAACAGCAACAAAGGAAGGGCTGTAAGGACCAGGTCATCATTCCAAGAGGAGCTGAACTGAGTTGCTGTGAACGTAGATAACATTTGGGAGAGTTCTTAGAAATCATCAAATTCCATACTTGTCAGTGATACTGCTGAGCGGTGAGAGGTTAACTCAGTGGTGAAGTGTTTGTCTAACATGCACCAAACCCTGGGTGCCATCTCTATCACAAAAAAACAGACAAACAAAACCATGTCTGATGGACACTAAGGATGGTTGGCTATCATTCACCAACAGGAAAATTTCATACTGAGTAAAGGACTCTGATTAGATAAGGGCTGTGGTTACACAGTTCCACAAACTGTATGTCTTGGACCACAGATATTGTTTCCCAGGTCTGGAATCCAAATCAAGGCATTGGCAGGGTAGTTTCCTGGGGCGCGAGGAAATCTCCATTCCATGCCCCTCTTGGCTAGTTTTCTAGCATCTCTGGCACTTCTAATCTTGTAGAAGCATTGTTTTAGTTTTTAATCTCTCCTTTCGCACACATGTACCTTTCGTTTTGTTTTTGTTTTTTAAGCAGGGATTCTCTGTAGCCCTGGCTGCCTTGGAACTTGCTCTGTAGACCAGGCTGGCCTTGACACTGCCTCTCAAGTGTTAGGATTAAAGGCATGTTCCATCATCACCCCAGTGTTGTGCATCTTTTTCTACACCCAAAGTCTGTTGTTAAGGACACCACCCCTACTGGCTTAGAATCTGTTCCAATGACCTTATCTTGACTCATGTCTGCAGTGACTGTATTTTTGCATAAGGTTATGTCTTGAGATACTGAGACTAGGATTTCAATGTGTGGATTTGGTAGGCCTCAATGGCGTCTATAGCAGAAATCATCTATAACAAGTTAGATCCTCACTGGAGGGCTGTAAGTTTGATGTGATCTTCCTTCTACTGATATGCCTGGCCCACTGAGGCAGGCAGCAGAGACACATCCCACCAGAAGCATGTGCATGGGTTCTCTAAGCCACAGACTTATGGAATAAATCTACTGGAAAGACTTGCAGGCTGTGGTCCAGCTAATTTAACAATGGCTAGCTGTGAATGTAAAGCTTAAGAGTCTAGAGGTTGCTTGGACCCACAAAGCTGCTCCCCTTAAGAAATAGGCTCCAGTGCCAGTGAAGGAATGGATGTGTTAGCAAGACAAGGGCATGCACGTAAAAAGCAAAAGCTTGGGGCTGACGAGATGGCTCAGCGGGTAAGAGCCCTGATTGCTCTTCCAAAGATCCTGAGTTCAAATCCAAGCAACCACATGATAGCTCACAACCATCTGTAATGAGATCTGATGCCCTCTTCTGGTGTGTCTGAAGATAGCTACAGTGTATTTATTTATAACAATAAATAAATCTTTGGTTTGGAGCGAGCGAGGCTGACTGGAGTGAGCAGAGGTCCTAAAGTTCAATTCTCAACAACCACATGAAGGCTGAAGGCTCACAACCATTTGTACACTATAGTGTACCCATATACATAAAATAATAAATCTTAAAAAAAAAAAGAATGTTAAAAAGCAAGAGCTCCTTTTTCTATGTTCTTGGGTAGACTTCCAGCAGAAGGTATGGGCCATGTTAAAGGTATGGCTTCCCATCTCAAGATCCAAATTAAAGACTGGTGTCTTCCAGGCTCAGGATCCAGATCAAAGGTGTGGCTTCCTGCCTCAAAGGTCCAGATTAGAAATAGATTCACCCACTTCAAACAAAGCAGAAAAATTTTTTACAGACATGCCCTCCATTTCTGGATTGTAGCTCAATTCAGATAGAGTCACATTGACAACCAAGACTAGCCACCACTCCATGTGTCCATGGATTCCGGAGCCTCACTGGGGGTTAGGAGCTCAGCCTCATCTCTCCTATAGGTTAACCAACGTGGCAAGCTTTCCCTCCCAGTCTGTTCATCTCTATGATGAAGATGAAGCATGTTTACAGTTTTAAAACCCCAAGAGCTCTGAGTACCAAAAAGAAAAAAAATGCACTTATAACTGATGTGGAAGCAAAATATGTCCTTAAATGAGCACACTTGATACAAAGGTCATTCTTGAATTGACATAGGCTCCCTACATTCTATTTCTGCAACAGAGACATTTAGAGAAACGAACACAGGATGTGGCTGCAGATGCTATAGGGTGTCATGTAGCCAGAGGTATGCACATTCTTTGACTTTTTATCAGATTCCCCCAATTCTACCATGCCTGACTCACCCCTGGGATTTGAATTAGGGACTGTGCATTTTTCAGCACATATATTACCACCATGAAGTGTACAGTTTGAATCCTGCAATCCTGGCTGGATCACAAGAAAGTGAAGAAAGGACAGATATAATGAAGCTGAGAGCAGGTGAGGTTCTCTAACAGCTGCAACATGAAACCTCACTGTGTTTGCTAGGTACAGCACAGGGGAGGGATAAGCTAGTTTTAGGAGGAGGTCTCTGAGGGTGAGCTGTCTCATGTCTCAGGCTATAAATATCCAGGAAGAGGAAGCCTAATTGCTCACACTGGTCAATCATTCCTAAACACTCATTCAGACTTTTTTGTTTGTTGGTTGGTTGGGGTTTTGTTGTTGTTGTTGTTTTGTTTTGTTTTTTGTTTGGTTGGTTTTGTTGTGGGGAAGGGTGCAGTGAACTTTATTGATGGTATCCAAGAAAGGAGGGCTCCCTAAGCCCTTCCCATTATTATGGGGGTCTGGGATGGAAACTGTGAGAGAGATGCTCAGTGTTGGGGGCGGAGTTGGGACAGGGACTCCTTAGCAACCGAGGGCCTCTCTCTTGCTCTCAGTGTCCTTGCTGGGATGGGTGATCCAGGGATTCTTTCTCCTTGGAGGCCATGTAAGTCATGAGGTCCACCACCCTGTTGCTGTAGCCATATTCATTGGCATACCAAGAGGAGGAGTGGGAGATACTGTTGAAGTCTCAGGAGACAACCTGGGTCCTTGGTGTAGCTCAGGATGCCCTTTAGTGGGCCCTTGGATGCCTGCTTCACCACTTTCTTGATGTCATCATACACGTCAGGTTTCTCCAGGTGGCATGTCAGATCCACAATGGATACATTGGGGGTAGGAACATGGAAGGCCATGCCAGTGAGCTTCTTGTTCAATTCTGGGATGACCTTGCCCACAGCCCCATGGCCATCAAGTCACAGCTTTCCAGAAGGACCATTCACAGTCTTCTGAGTAGCAGTGACAGCATGAACCATGGTCATGAGCCCTTCCACGATGCCAAAGTTGTCATGGATGATCTTGGCCAGGGGGCACTAAGCAGTTGGTGGTACAGGATTTATTGCTGAAAAACTTGAGTGAGTTGTCATATTTCTCATGGTTCCCACCCATCGCAAACATGGGGGAATCGGCAGAAGGGGTAGAGATGATGACCCTTGCTGCCTCATCCTTCTAGTGGGTCCTGGCCTTCTCCATGGTGGTGAAGATGCCAGTAGTCTCCATGTCATACTCAGTACCAGCATCACCCCATTTGATGTTAGCAAGATCTCGCTCCTGGAAGATGGTGATGGGCTTCCGGTTGATGGCAAGCTTCCCATTGTCAGCCTTGACTGTGCCATTGAACTTGCTATGGATAGAGTCATACTGGACCATGTAGAACATGTAGTTGAGGTCATTGAAGGGGTCATTGATGGCAACAATGCCCTCTTTGCCAGATGCAGTGAAGAAGGAAGCCCTGGTAACCAGGTGTCCAGTACCGCCAAATACATTTACACCAACCTTCACCATTGTGGCTACAGGACAAGGTTGGCATTGCACAAGAAGATGCAGCTGTCTCTGGAATAGGGAGGAGCAGAGCTGTTTGTTTGTTTGGAGACAGGGTTACTCTGTGCAGCTCTGGCTGTCCTGGAACTCACTTTATAGACCAGATTGGCCTTGAACTCAGAGATTATCCTACCTCTGCCTTTCAAGTGCTGGAATTAAAGGCATGACCCATCATTCCTGGCCTTTATTCAGACTCTTAAGGAAATCTTTGCCATCTCTCTGTACCTGTCCCTTATGGGCAATGGCTTTGCTAGTTTACCATGGACCAACTGGTCTTAGAGTCCTTAGCAGGACATATTCATGTCAAAATACACATTCACTCTGTCAGAGCTTTCTCTGCTTCCTACAATCACACTGCTCTGGGGAAGAATATGTGCCATCTCAGAATACATCCTGGCACACAAGCACCATGGATGTGTTTGTCCAAATCACAGTCATAGGGCTGGAGAGATGGGTCAGGGATTAAAGGTACTGACTGCTTTTCCAGAGGTTCAATTTCCAGCAACCACATGGTGGCTCACAACAATCTATAATGGGATCCAATGCCCTCTTCTGGTGTTCTGAAGACAGCAGCAGTGTACTCATATATATATAATAAATAAGTAAATCTTAAACAAAAAAACCCCACAACCGTAACTCTCTGGTCTAAAGTCTCCGAGGTTCTAAGGCACTGAAGAAGGTTCTGGAATGAGTGGCCAGTCTTAGAAGCCATGCCTGTCATGTATGATTCTGCTTCTATGACTCCTGGTCTGAGGCATATCTCAGGGTTCACAAGCTAACCTTGTATGCACACTACAGTGCAGCAATCTCTGCCTGCTGAGGTGTTTGTTGAGTGATCTGGTGTTCCTAGGTTGTGTTAGTCTGCAATGGGTGGTGCAGCTGAGTACTACAAACTGAGTGACCCAAACAGCAGAAACGTGCTGTCCTGCAGTTCTGGAAGTACAGGGCCAAGACCCAGCCAATGGCAGGACCAGTTTTTCATTTTATTTTGTTTTTCTTCAACGTTCTCTCCTTTGGTCTCTGTTCTTCTTAAAATGCACCAGTTATGTTGGATTCAGGCCTATTCTCTGATATTTAATTTAATTACCCCTTTAAAGTTCCTAACTCCAAACACTGTCACATTCTGAGGTACCAAAAGTTGGGCCTTCCATGTATAAATGGGACTTGAGGTGGTGCTTATAGCGCTGTTTTTAGCAGTTAAATGAATTGCCATTCTTACTGGATGGAGGCCACGTGCTTGCTAGCTTGTGTCTGCCTCATTGCTTTAAAAACGAGGCATAGGACCACTTAGAGTCAAACCATTTGAGGCCTTAACAAAATCCACCTGCTCCAAACATGTACGTCATAATCTGGGGGAGAGGACTGCAGGACTCAACTATGGTGCACGCTTGTTTTTATGTGAAGATGAAGGTTTCGGTTAATTGAGGAATGTTAAGGAATGGCTGCCGATAGCAGACCACTTGCCTTTATCCCATAACCACTGTAGCCTCCAAGTAAGGGCCACTGAGATACAAGCAGAACCAGACTGTGTGAAGTCTGAGTGGGGATCCCAGTTTATCCTCATGGCGCTTCAGGTACCTTGTGTGTAATAAGGCTTTGACAAAAGGAACAGTCCCACAGAAAGCCATGTCTGGGCAGCAGTCAGCATCTGCCCCTTCCCTTCAGTGCAGTGCAGTTGTGGATACCAAGAAAGGCGGTGGGGAGTCATCTTCCTAGCAGCACACTGTGGAATGCAGACTGACAAGGAGCCTCAGTGTTACTTTGGGGTGGGAGTTTTTCTTCATCCCACCCTCAACCCCTGCTTCTGGCTGAACCTGAAGTAATCTACCCCCATAATGGTCTAAGGCAGTGTGGTTCTCAACCTGTGGGTCAAAACCCCTTTGGGGGGGGTCAAACAACGCTTTCACAGGGGTCACCTTAGGACCACCTGCATATCAGATATTAATGTCATGATTCAAAACAGTAGCAAAACTACAGTTATGAAGTAGCAACGATAATAATTTGGTGGTTGGGGCATCACCACACAAGAGGAACTGTATAAAGAGTCACAGCATTGGGAAGGCTGTGAACCATTGGTCTAAGGCCTGAGCCTTGAAATAGTGTTTCAAAGGATGGGCAATGGTGGTATTCCAGAGCCCACCGCCAGAGGGGAGACAGAGGTTGAGGTGGGTTCTTCTTGTTGCTGACTCTACTCCAAAGCTTCCGATTATGTCACACAAGGTAGGGGCATGCGTCAGACAAGCAATGTAAGGCCTCTGGAGTGGGTGTCTGCTACAGGTGCTCATGTGTGCACACCCGTGGCCCACGCCTGTGCTGGGGTGGCTACCAGCCTCCCGTGCAAAAAAGTTCCAGCAAAACAGCTGGTGAGTGGGACTCTAAGTGGAAGTGATTTTCCTAGCACCATGACAACAAGACACCCTCGGAGCTAATGGCGACACTTCAGTCCTCGTCCTTCTCTGCTGGTTCCTGCTTACACTTCATGTTTCTTAAAATACTTGCCTGGCTGGCAATGGGGTGACTCACCTGTACCATTGCTGCACTGAGCCAAGTGGGAGGCACTTCCTTTTGCAGAGGAGTCGGGAGCCAGCCCAGCACCTGAAGCCTTTCATTCCCATACAGTTCCTGTCAAGGGCGGTGTTCTCACTCTCTGCCAAGGCTGCAATTGCCCAAGAAAGCAAAGCCGTATGGATGTGTCAAGCTGCGGCACTTGGACTCCACAGAGTTCAGGGAAATTAGGCAGATTTGCCTAGGTATCTCCTTCTCATCTTCAGTCCTGTGTGAGGTACCTGGGCCAAGTGCTGAAATAGGAAATTGCGCATGGAGTCACCATTGCCTGTGGTGCTCTGGGGCATCTCAGAGCCAGTTTTGTTTCTGGAATCCCGTGAATTCTGATGTACTTAAATGACTTAAAATTCTGAACTTGTGTGAATTGGAACTCACCCAATCTGTAATGTTAAAGTAGTAAAAAGAAATATTTGTCAAGAATTTTGCTGTCGACTAAGATTGTGTGTACCTTATATCTGCTTGGGTTTTGCAGGCTACACATTGTGTTCTGTATGCCCAGGAGTCAGATTCAAATCCTTGTTTCACTGATTATTAGCTGGGTGACTTTAGTCAGGTTACTTTGTCTCCTGGAATGTTTATTTCCTTGACTTTTCGAAATAGTGTCCTCCAAATTACATAAATAAAATGAGAGACCACGACTATGAAAGCCAGCTCAGATGGTCTTCATAATGTTATAAAATCAAAGACTCTAACTTCCAGAGACCTGTGCGTAGTTTCCTTCTGGAAGATCCTTTGCGATTTTCTGTATTATAAAAAGTTGTTTCTAACTACAGGGTAGACCAGCTGGTAACACACTGGCAGCTATTCACTCATTTTGCTGCAAGGCTCCTTCCTAATGCCCTTCCTCAGAAGCATCCTGCTTCCTCAGATCTGGCTCAAGCTTCTGCCGACTTCTGGGTGTCCAACACAGAGATCTGTCTGTGTTTCTCTTCAACTTTCAGTGCTTGCTGGTTTCTTTCCTGTTTTTCTACCTGTTTAGGTCTTTTGGTCCACAACATGATGCTGGAACAAGACAGGACTTGAGTCCAGTCACATCCTTCACCCCTCTACCCCACTCCATTTTACCTTTTTGGTTTTCGGAGATAACATTTCTCTGTGTAACTCTGGGTGTCCCAGAACTCACTCTGTAGACCAGGCTGGCCTTGAACTCAGAGAAATCTAACTGCCTCTGCATTTGCCTTCCAAGTGCTGAGTTCAAAGGTGTGAGTCACTATCACTGGCTGTATTTCATACCTTTCAAATGAATCTGTGTTAGTTGCTTTTCCAGTGTGGTGAAGAGACACCGGGACCAAGGAGAGTTACAGAAGAAAGCATTAATAGGGACTTACAGGTTCAGAGGGTGAGTCTGTGCTCATCATGGTTGAGAGCATGACAGCAGGCAGGCACAGGGCTAGAGCAGTGTGACGCCACCATCCAGACAAAGCAGAATGGGAAGGGATATTTATCAATTACACATCCGATATAAGGTTAGTATCTAAAATATTTAAAGAAGAAAAAGAAGGAGGAGGAGGAAGGAGGAGGAGGAAGAGGAAGAAGGAGGAGGAGAAGAAGAGGGGAGAGGGGGAGGGGAAGGGGAAGGGGAAGGAGAAGAACCACCATCACCACCCTGAATATCAAGAAAACAAATAACTCAACTTAAAAATGGGGCACAGACTAAACAAAGGCTTCTCAAAAAATAAAACACAAATGGATGAGAAACAAAGAAATGCCCAACACCCTTAGTCATCACGGAAATGCAAATCAAAACTACTTCAAGATTTTTATCTTGGCCAAATTGGCCAAGATCAATAAAACAAATGACAGCTCATACTGGCAAGGGTGTGGGGTAAGACGAACACTCACTTGTTGCTGATGGAAGTGTAAACTTATGTGGCTGGGAATAAATATACTTCAAGATCCAACTATAGTATTCTGGGGCATATACCCAAAGAACTCTCCACTCTACTACAGACACTTGTTTATTCACGCTCATTACTGCTCTAGTCATAATAGCATGGAATTATAAACAGCCTAGATCTGTATCAGTGGGTGAATGTGCAATTAAAATGTGGTACCTTTATATAATGGAATGTTATTCAGCTGTTAAAAAAATACTAAATTATGTAATTTGTAAGTAAATGGATGGAGCTAGACAAAGATCATCCTGAGTGAGGTAATCCAGACCTCCAAAGACAAATATGATATGTATAAGAGAATATCTTATATATGGATGTTAGCATTTAAGCCTTCAATAGATATGCTACTATCAGTACAACCACAGAGATCATAGAGTATATTGTAGGAATAGAGTAAGAAACTAGGATGGGGTAGGATCTCCCAAGGAGGAGGTGATGACATATTCAGTTCAAGAGAGGTGGGGGATGGAGACTGAAAGACAATGCATATCTCATTGAACATGGTGAATCAAGTTGGTATCTAACTAGAGCCTTCTTCGCCTGTACTGAATAGTATTCATGGTACTGGAAGGTACTGTGCATGATACCTGAAGAGAGTTAATGCCAATCCAGCTACAAACCCTGCAGTCTACAATGGTGATCTGCCTGCATAATACACTGGGGCACAAAAGTTGTGGGAGTCCCCAACCAGTCTATGATTGGACTTAAGGCCCAGTCCATGAGATGAGACCCATGCCTGACACTGTCAGTGTGGCCAAGAACCTGAGCCTTGATAGGCAATGGACCTAAGGGAAAACCAATAGTTTTGGTAAAGGAACACAGCAATAAAATGATTTCTAATGACTTCTGTCTGCTGTACTCATAGATCAGCATCTCACTTAGCCATCATCAGAGAAACTTCCAGGAGAAGGGAACCAATACAGAGACCCTTAACTGGACAATGCGCAGAGACATCGGAAGACTCGGTCCTAAATGAGATGTCTTCATCAAACAACCCCACCCCTCCTCAGGACTCCAAGAGCTGGAGGGGTGGATGATGTCAAGTAAACTGTGTTTTCCAGACACAATAGGACTGACACATAGATGAACTCATCGAGACTGTGGCAGAATGCTTACAGCCTACACAAATCCAAACCAGATGAGACCTCTGCACTAAGATGGGGAGCTCGATATGAACTCTCATCCCTGACCAAGAAGTTGTTTCCAATTGACAACTGCTTGGAAAAATTCGTTTCTCCAAGGGAGTCTCTGGATATACAAACCACACTTAATGGCGGGCCCCATGGCCAGGACAAGATGGTCAACACGAAGCAAATTCAAAGGTGCACATTGCTTTGTTTGGGCTTTTGTTCCCTTTACTGATCCTTTGCTTGTATGTTATGGTTTCTGGTTTTGTATTTTTATGAATTTTGTGTGTGTCTGCATGCGTGTGTGCTTCTCATCCCCTTTCTTTTTCTTTTTTGTTTGTTCATTTGGTTTTATTCTTTTTAAAAAATGTACTTGTTTTACTAGAGAGAGAGAAAGAAAGCATAGAGTTGGATGGGTGAGGAGGTAGGGAGGGTGAGGGAGGATATGAGGAAGGAAAAATTATGATCAGAATATATTGGGTTTTTTTTTTCAGTTAAAAAAAAGAGGTGGGGGACCAGCAACAAATTCCCATTTGTTTCCCCATTTATGATGCAGAACTTATAGATTCAAGTAAGATGGCTTCTATCCTGAAATTTTAGGGAGACTCTAGGGTAGAAAACCATCAACAAAGAAAATGTCTAGGTGTCTACCATTTTGCCCTGGCAAAAACCAAACCAAACCAAACCAAACCAAACCAAACCAAACCAAACCAAACCAAACCAAACCAAACCAAACAAAACAAAACCAAACCAAACAAAACCAAACCAAACAAAACCAAACCAAACCAAACAAAACAAAACAACAACAAAAAAAGTTCACTGTTTAATACCTGGTGTTAAAGATACCTTCCTCTTAATTGTCTGTGAGGGTCTTGTCAAAGGGCATAGGGCAGAGGAAAGCTCCTACTGTTCTCAAAACCATCCTTCCTCTGTAATGGATACTTGGCCACTTGATGACCACACCTGGCTCTGTTTGGTGCAGCTCCTCCAGAGAGAGGGAGTCTCCAAACCCCTATGGACTTGGCTTGTTGGTTCACTAGACATTGCATCTTAGCAGCAACTCTGGTTGTGTCACCTAAGCAGACCAGACAAAGAAATAAAGACTAGAGATTCAAGTGACTTTCCTGAGATCTCTCAGCCCATAGATGACAGCGGATATCAACAAACTCAAGGTTAAGTCTTAATCCCATGACCTTCTTGATTCTCTCTGGCATGCTGTCTCTGTTGTTCTGCCCTTGATCACAAATGAGAACTCAACAATGAGAGTCATTGCTTCCTGTGCATCCTTTTCTTCTCCTCTGGGGTTTACATCTCCTTCTGCTTCATTTCCTTGTTGGAAATATGTACTAGGACAAAAAAAATGAGGCTGTCATTTCATCTCTTTCCCACCCATAGCTGCTCTCCCATGCACCTATTACAATTTCCATGTTAGATGATGGAATAAGAATTTCTGGGGCATAGCAAGGAGTAATCTTAGCCAGTGTTACTCGATTTGAGAAAATCACAGACTCCTTGATCCTGAAAGCACCAATAACCTGGTTAACCTATACCAATTCTTAGTTCCAGCCTAGAGTCAGTATATGGCCTTGAGTTCCCTGTGGTTTCCTCCATGTATATAGCCTGTTGCCAACTGAAGTAGTATCTATCCCTCTTATCCCATTCCAATGCTGTTGAATCTGTTCTTCTTGGTGTGAATTCTTAGTGGCTCCACCCTAACTGAATCAGTTTCACACATCAGATTAGAAAACTCTTTGGGGCTAGAGGAAAATGCATATCAGCTTGTCTTGCCTGAAGGGACCAGTTCCCAAAACTCTGGAGTCAGGTGGCTAGCCATATTCTTTGATGGGATACTCATGCAATACTAACCATAATTTTCAAGTTTTTATGTACCTGAGTATTCAGGCTGGTCTCTATAGGACTAAAGTGTTTGTGTGTGTGTGTGTGTGTGTGTGTTTATCAAAGAGCTAGAGTTATAAGCAGTTGAAAACTACCCACTGTGAAACCCAACTCTGGTTCCATGCAAGAGCATCAAGTCTCTTAACTGTAGAGCCATCGCTCAGGTCCCCAGGCTGGACTTCCTAAGGATCTTTTTTTTTTTTTTCTGTATCACAGGACCCCCACCTCACGCTGCCTGTCCCCTATCCTTTGCCTGCTCTTTCTCCAAAGCACTCATCTTCATGTTGATTTCTCTTCCTCTTACCAACTTTGAGAATTGAATCTGCCTCTCTTGGGCAGTGTCTGGCCCATGGCTGGTGTTCAGGAAGTACCTCTTCACACGATGGCCAGAATGCTCAGAGCCTTGAGAGTTGGTGCCAGAACACATGTATAAAGGTGTTGAGAAGACCAGAAGTTCCTGTCTCTCAGATGTCACAGATGCCAATTGCCACAAGGCTGCCAAAGATGATTTCCAAATTTCCTCCTCCATCCTTCCAATGCCCAGAACCACACTGGATTCTGTGGGGAATTCAAAGCCCCAGGCAGTCTGTTAGGCCCAGCCCTGCTGAACGCTCCACTTCCTCCTGCAAGCTCTCCGAGTATGAGCGTCCCCACCCCAAAGTACAGCTGTATGCATGGGCTTCTCTCCCTCATTCCCAGAAATGATTCTGTCTTACTCACATCCCTGTGGCTCAGCACAATGCGGAGCCACTGTGGATCTTATCAATATCTGATAAATAAATTTAAAAACCGTGGGATTCCACACGTCACAGCAGCCAGCCCTTCTAAATTCCATGGACTGACTCCAGGGAACGAGGAACTATTTCCTCTTCTTGTGAGTAGTGATTTTTTTTAAAATAGTTTTTCAATTCTCAAATTAAAAGCTTCGTACATTGTAAATTT
Organism: Mus caroli; assembly: GCF_978045245.1. NCBI lineage: Eukaryota > Metazoa > Chordata > Mammalia > Rodentia > Muridae > Mus > Mus caroli. The sequence continues at coordinate 96,662,564 of NW_028227258.1, forward strand.
CAAAATATTTCATATGCTATAACCCTCTTTCCAAAAGATACAGCATACATTTTTTAGAGTAAAATTCACAAGAGTTTCTTTCTCTAGCTACCTTCTTTGCAGTAATTAAACACAATAGCACAAGAGTGTTTCAGATGTTGAAAATAAAGGCTGTGGAGATGGTGCAGTGGGTAAAAGTGCTTGCTTTGAAGGTCTGATGACCTGAGTTCATTGCCTGGAACCCATGTAAGAAAGCTGGATGGCGGGGTAGTAGGAGTTGATTAATCCACTCTAGCTCCCCTGTAGCAGCTGCACATGTTCCTCTCTAGCCGCCCCAATGTTCTGGATTCTCAAATGAAACACACACACACACACACACACACACACACACACAGCCTTATATTTTAATATGACTTAAACTGCTCAACCCTCCACATTGCTAGCATACTCTCCCCTTTGACGTTCCTGAATTCCTGAATTATTACTTACTAAAACCTATATCCCATCCTGGCTGCCCTGAACCCAGACCTGCTGCCCTCCTGGGCCACGATCCTAACCTCTTACACACAGGCTGTCTTCTCTGTCTCTCTGTCCTGCCATTTCTCAGGCCCAGACCTTCTCCTTCCCTGGCATGGTGCCTTCTTCCTCCTCCCAAATTCTTGTCTCAGAATCCTAGCATCCTGCCTCTGCCTCTCTGCCCAGCCATTGGCCTCCTCACCAAACAAAGCCAACTGGGAACAGGGACCCTCAGTGTCTTACATGCAGACATTCAGGTTCCTGTGTAATTTTGGAATCTGAATTAACACAAGTAGCATTAGAACCAATCCACAACAGCAGTACACGTCTGAAGTCCAGTACTCCCAATAGGAAGCATAGGTTGGAGCATTCCCGAGAAGGCTGTTGGCCATCTAGCTGGAGTATACTGCAAGGTAGAAATAATAAGAATTCTTTGCTTCCACAATGTGGAAGCTGTCGATAATCCTCTTAATGTGTTGCTGAGTGTAGTTTGCAAGTATTTAGTGGAGAAGTATTGTATCTAAGTCCATCAAAGAGATTGGTTTGGAGTTTTCTTTTGTGTGTGTGACTCTTCATCTGGTTTTGGTATTAGAATAATACTGACTTTGTAGGATGAATTTGGTAATGTCCTTTTGCTTTCTGTTCTGTGGAACAAAGAGAATTGAGAGTCTGATGGAATTCAACAGTGAAGCTGTCTGATTCTGGGCTTCTCTTTGAGGAAAAAGCATTTGATTATAGCTTTTTTCTCATTGCTTTTAATGCATCTGGTTAAGTTCTTTTTATCTTCTGGGTTTAATTTCAACACGTGGCATGCATTTCAAAGTACTTCTATTTCTCCTATATTTTTAGAATATAATATTTTTAGAATATAAGTTTTCATAGTAATTTCCAATAATGTTCCGTATTTCATTGAAGTCTGCTGTACTGCCACCCTTTTGGTCTCTCATTTTATCCGTTGTGTCTTCTCCCTCCTTTTGTTCAAATTGCCTAAAGGTTTGCCAATTCTTACTAATGTTTTCAAAGCACCAACTATTTTGATTTTGACTATTACTCTTTTTCTTATGTGTGTTGAGACAGAGTTTCTCTGTACAGTCTTGGCTGTTCTGGAACGCACTAGGTAGATCAGGCTGGCCTTGAACTCACAGAGATCTGCCTGCCTCTGTCTCTCAAGTGCCTTGCCAGTGTTACTCTTTTCATCTAGATTTTATTAATTTTTAAATTAACTTTCCATTGTCTTTATTATTTCTTTCTGTATACTATGTTGAAGATTGGCTACTTACCCCCCTCCTTTCTCCCCTCTTTCCCCCCCCCCACTCCTTGCCCCCGCCCCCAGCTCCCCAGCATCTTGTGGTGGTTGTTTGTTTGATAAATTTAAAAATTTTTAGCATGTTCACTAAGTTTTTTTTTTAATTTATTTATTATATGTAAGTACACTGTAGCTGTCTTCAGACACTCCAGAAGAGGGCGCCAGATCTTGTTACGGATGGTTGTGAGCCACCATGTGGTTGCCAGGATTTGAACTCTGGACCTTCGGAAGAGCAGTCGGGTGCTCTTACCCACTGAGCCATCTCACCAGCCCGTTCACTAAGTTTTTAAAAACATTTATCTAGTACACTGTAGATGTCTTCAGACACACCAGAGGAGGGCATCAGATGGTTGTGAGCCACCATATGGTTGCTCGGATTTGAACTTAGGACCACTGGAAGAGCAGTCAGATGGCTCTTAGCTGCTGAACCATCTGTCCAGCCCTAGCATGATCACTTATGTTTAAAGGCTCCTATTAGGATTGCCTTGCATACCACAGGTTCTGTTAGGGAGTATTTTCATTATCACTTGTCTCTAGAAATTTTTAAATTCCTTCTGACTTCTTGGATGACCCATTGTTCTTCCAAAAATGTATTATTTACTCTGTAAGAATGTTTGTACTTTCTATTGTGTCTCTTATTGTTGACTTCTAGTTTCATTCCACTGTGTTCTGATAGGACACACAGAATTGCCGTGCCAGTTTTCTATTTGTTGAGATTTGATTTGTGTCCTAGGATGTGATTGACTTTGGAGAAAGTTCCATGTACTGTTGAGAAACTGTATATTCCCTACCTGCCTGGGTGAAACATTATATATGTCTCTGTCGAGTCCACTTGGTCCTAATATAGCTCAGTTCTGAAGTTTCTTTGTCTGTCTTTAGTTTGAGAGGCCTACCTATTGAAATGGGAGAGTGGAGTTTTGAAGTCTCTTACTATTATTGTATCAGAACCTACGTGGTCTTTTACATCTCTTTGTTGTTATTTTTAGAAATTAGGGGCTCTGATATTTGGTTCACAAGCATGTATAACCATTATATCTTCTTGTTTAAGTATTCTTTTTATTAATAGCTGGCATCCCTTTTTACATCTTTTAATTAATTTTGGTTTGAAGTTTGTTGTGTCTAATACAAGGATAGCCACACTTGGTTGTTCCTATTGTCCAGTTGCTTGGTAGTTGTTTTCCACCCTTGATACAAAAATTTTGGGTATCTGTGTCATGTTTGTTTGGAGTTCTACAGGCCTCATGTTTGGATGCCTACTTCTTTCTGTAGATTTGGGGACTTTTCTGCTATAGCTTCATTAAACAGTCTGTCTTAGTTAGGGTTTCTTTGCTGTGAAGAGACACCATGACTAAGGCAACTGTTATAAAGGCAAACATTTAATTGGGGCTGGCTTATAGTTTTTGGGGTGCAGTCCATTATCATCATGGAGGGAAGCATGGTAGCTTGCAGGCATATGTGGTACTGGAGGAGCCAAGAGTTCTACATCTTGATTCAAAGGCAGCCAGGAAACGATTCATTTCTGCAGGTAGCCAGGAGGAGGCTCTCTTCCACATAGGATGGAACTTGAATGTAAGACTTCAAAGCCCACCCAACAGTGATGCACTTCCTCCAACAAGGTCATACCCACAGCAACAAGGCCACACTTCCTAATAGTGCCACTTCCCATAGGCCAAGCATATTCAAACCACCACATGCTCTATCATTCTATTTGATTTTTACCTCTGCTCCTCCCTTTACGCAATGAATTCTTAGGTCTGGCCTCTTGAATGTATCCCAGGCTCCTTGGTAAACAGGTGCTTCCCTGAAGTACACAAGTGTCCTCCATTGTCCCTTCTTTGGGACATTCTTTTATGCTTCCCTCCATCCACCAACTATTAGTTATTGCCAGACAGAGTAGGGCACCACCATCCAACAGTGTCTGAGCTTGTATTTTCTTCTTACTACTTGAACGATGTGTATGGGTGGATGTAGCAGGATGGGGTGGGGAGGAAGGAACATGGACTGCCCTGGTCCTCACAGTAGCTGCCCTGTGTGTGCACTTATTCCACAGCAACAGCTGGGTTTTTTGATTGTCTTGGGTGCTTGGTCCATCTCTGATGTGGAAGTCTGAAGGTGGCAAGTTTGTGGTCCAACCTCCAGTCTGAGATAATGCTGCCTGGCTTGGCTTACCCTCTTCTTTGTCCTTCTGAGTATAACAGACTATCTAATCTCTTGCTGTAACCTCTTGATAGCCTTGGTCTCAGGGGCTTCAAAGCCTTTTTTTTTTTTTTTTTTTTTTACAGTGTCACCACCTTGAGGCAAATATCACCTCTGGCCACACAGCTCAGACTTGGGTTTACATTTGGAAAGAACCCAGGTTACAAAGGAACTTAGCATTGCTTGCAAAGTTCATAGTAGGGTTTCTCTCTGCCTGACCAACACTCGGCTCATCTCTCATAGTTCTGGAATGATGGAGAGGGATAAAGTCTTACTCTGCATTTGTAATGAGTCATTCATTACTTTTCCATTAGGATTATTCTCCTTCTCTATAAGCATTTGCCAGTTCCCAGTGTAAAGAAAAACGGTAATAAAACAACTACACACAGAAAACAAACTCCACTTCTTTCCGTTGTGACGTTTCCTTCCTTGTCCAAACTGAAACCTGCTATGATTTCTCCTGTCTCAACTCTCCCCGCTTCGAACACAGCTCGGACTTGGTTTCTGCTCTCAGAGCTCCACAGAATGAATGAAACTAGAATTGCATAACTTAGCACTGACTTCCCCATTGCTAAACTGAATGGACGTTTTCCAGTACTCATTTGCTTGACATCACTCATCACTGGCATTTTTCACTCACGACTACTTCCTCAACCTGGAGAAGGCTTTCGTGTGAAATGTGTGAGGCTGTTTTCCTGCCCTGATGTTCATTCTACTTCGTCTCCTCCTCAAAATGTCTCATTTGATTGTTGAAGCAGAGATCTGTGAAGGTTCAGTTCTCCTGATTCTGTGAGTCACTCCCTCCACGCCACCCCCCCCCCCCCGTCTCTGCACTTTATGGCCATCTGAGCCCTGCCCCTATTTCAGACACCACCTTTTGTTGAATGTTTCCCATTGGACAACTCTAAGACTCTTATACTTGGTGTCTGTGATCCTAACCCTTCTTGGAGACATGAATCTGGATATACTACAGGCACATCCAAAACATGATCAAAGCTTGCTGTCTTCCTCTCAGATCAATTTAAACGTTTGTTTTGGTTTGGTTGGTTGGTTGTGACAGCTTCTTTGTGTATCAGAGCCTTGACTGTCCTGGACTTGCTTTGTAAACCAGGCTGGCCTTGAACTCACAGACATCCACCTGCCTCTACTCCTGAGTGCTGGGATTAAAGGCATGCACCACCAAGCCTGGCCGTAAATGTTTGCTTGTTTGTTTGTTTTAAAACTAATGATCGGGGCTGGAGAGATGGCTCAGCGGTTAAGAGCACTGACTGCTCTTCCAAAAGGTCCTGAGTTCAAATCCCAGCATCCACATGGTGGCTCACAACCATCTGTACTGAGATCTGATGCCCTCTTCTGGAGTGTCTGAAGACAGCTACAGTGTACTTACAATAAATAAATAAATAAATAAATACCCTAATGATCACAGTAAATGGTATTGCTGTATATGAAGTTGCATAAGGTAGGAAAAGAGAATCCTTTTTCATTACCATTTTCCCTCTTTTTCTTTGCCCTCTGCAGTAAAACCTTGTACTGTGTGTAAGGTATCTGCCCCGAGTGTTAGGGGCATGAACCACAGGGATTCTAAATATCAGACCTCTTAATTCAAGTCTGAACCTTGCTATCACTCTACCCCTCAAAGCTTCTCACTCCATTTTCATTTACACGAGGAGGTCCATGATCTTTATCTTCAACCATCTATGATTCCACCTGCTCCATTGTGACACTTTACACAAGCATCCACTTCCTGTGATTCCTCCATCTTCAGCCTGGTCCACCCAGGGAAGCCAGAGAGAGAAATAGCTGGAGCCACCATGCTGAGAGCAGTCCATGCTGCTGAGAGGTGCCCAGGTGTGAGTAACAATTCATTGTTACTGGGAGAGGGGGGGAAGGGAAGGCGGTGTTTCCTTCTTTGCCTAGGAGATCCTGCAAGGCTCTTTCCCTAACCGCCCTCACACTGAAGCACCAATCTCTCCGACTGCTGAGATTGTCTCCCTCTCAGATGGTTGCTCAGACATTTGATTGCCTTTCACCAGCAGGCGCTGGGCTAAGCAATGGGTACCTCATCTCCTGGGAATGCCAGGACTCTAGGGGCTGGGCTCCATTTTAATCTCCTTTTCACGGAGCAGGAAATTAGACGTCACCAAAATGTCAGCTGGCGTTGTTTGATTAACCATTCTACTCTGGGCCCAAGTTCAGAGCCGCTGTGGTTACAGACACTGATGTATCGAGAGTTCTCTTTTGCAGACCCATGTGCCTTCAGTACATGGGTCTTTAGAGACCTGATAAGTGACAGGGAGACAGTCACAGACATACCAGTAAGATCTGGATCTGATACTAGCTTGCAGAATACAAAAGCATAGCTTTAAATCTTAGCTTCCTAAGATGTAAAAGAGAGGCATTATACTGTTACCCTCTAAAGAACCTGTGCCTTTAACACTGGCTGACCTCCAGCTGTGCAGTGTCCTTAGCATGCTGTTAAGAAACCTGAAGGACAGTAGGACCCAGTAGGCTCTGTTCTCAGTGGGCCCCTAGCTGCCTTGCCCTTGAGGCTCTGGAGACCTCCTCCACTGTCCTGAATGCCGCCCTCGACTCACGCATGCGCTAGTCGCCCATGGCCTTCCATCTGGCCTCAGCACGGCCTGAGAAAGTCATTGCTCCCAGCAGGGATAGGGTTCGTCCTGCCAAGAACCCTCAGGCTCTTGAGGGAGGCGCCCTGCACTCGTTAGCAAAGCCAGAGCCTCTGTCTGGCCTCTGGGAAAGCTGCTCCCGGGCTAGAAAGCATGTTCCCCTCCCCCGCGCAGCTGTGTGCTGGACCACTGGACGTGCAGGGCAGCACAGGAGAGGCCAGTGCTCCCTTCCCATCACGGAGGCAAACCTTCTCCAGACCTCGAGGCACAGCCTGGGAAGTGAACGGGAGCCAGGACCCTGCTGTCTCAGAAAGCTAGAAAGAAGTTTCCTCTCAAAACTGATACTGCTGATTAAAATAAATACTTTTAAGGTCACCAACGATATTTATCCAGGCTGGGGGTCGCTAACGGAGGCATGGAGTTCTGATAACCTGACGCTATGCCCCTGAAAGTTGCCCGTAGGGTGGCAGACCCTTCATTACTGCTTGGGGTAAATGTGAAAATCTGGGAACCTTTAAAATTTTTAATTTAATTGTATTTTTATTTGCTTTTATTTTTTATTTTTATCTATCTATTTATTTATTTCGCAGTGTCTGAAACAGGCCCAGTGACAAGAGAGGAAAGAGAGCGCAGAATGGAAGCATTTTATTTGTTGAACTAGGGAAGGGAAAAGATGCTAACTGAAAACTTTCCTAGTGACAACAAATGAGGTATCCACGTTCTGAATTTGTGCATCTTGGTACCATGGGCTCTCTCTTCCTGTATGAAGCCCAAATTGTAGGTCAGTTCTGCTTCTGGGAACAAGTCCCGGGTGACACAGGCTGAAGTGCAGCCTGAGCCTGCGCAGAGGTACTCTGGATTGTTAAGGGTGTTCTGTTGCGATTTCAATTACTCCGTCTTTATACAGAGCTTTTTACCCCCATGGCAAGTTTGAAAAAGGATGAGGTCCCAGGAATGTTGCTGCTCTGGGCAGAATGGAGCCCAGCCTGTGTTTTCTGTAAACAGATAAGGAGCAGAGCTTCCTACACCGTAGAGGAGAGGCACTCTAGAGAGATGGTGAGCAGCACGGGAAATCTTTGCAGACATCAATTCACTCTCATCACCCAGCTTACCTTGATTTGTTTCAACTAATTTCATTTTCCTCCTAAATCCTAAAATATCTGGGAAAAGAGACACTGAATAATTTTAAAAGTTACACGAGGTACAAGAGATTCATCTTCTGAAGACTTGCTTATGTGAGTGAGCATTTAATGGTCTTTAGTCTAAGGATTATGGGGGTGTATACATACAAATGTCACAAACCCCAAAAACTTCACCAGAAAGGAAGGTTACCCTGGAAAATCTTCACTTAATATGTCATTTCGAAGACTTCCTAGATCAGAGTAAGGACTAGGGTGGGGATAGGTAGGGTGCGTGAGAGGGAGAGGCAAGATTTGGAAGCTTCCAATATGCCTCATCCATGACTAACTGTTCCATCAATGAGAGGAAAGTAATCCTTGACTTCTGCCAAGGTAACAGGAACTGGCTGCCGTGGCAAGGAATCCCCACCCCGGGAACCAGAGAGTCATAGCGTCCAGCTCAGCTCTTAGACATCTACTCTGTCTGTTTAAGAGGCAAGTGAAAGATGGTTTCCTGAAGGTGACAGCAGAATCTAGAGGCTCTTCCTCAGCACAGATCTCAGCCTCTGTATTATCTGTTTGTCACTATTCCTAGTCACGTGAGAGAAGATCCCCCAAACTACCATTATTATGTTTGGTTTGTTTTTCAAATTCAGGACTTCCTGTTCAAATGGATGCAAACCCAAGCACACTTTTGGAGTACTGTAATGAAGAAGGAGCAGGGCTATCCACAGGCACCCAGGGGCCAACTCCACAAATGGTCCTAATTCTACCTGGGACACACTGCACATCTCAAATGTGAGTTCGTGATTCCTATCCCTAATCCTTTCTACTGGTCTGCCACTTTGCATCCATAGAAACTAAATGCAGATCGAGAAACCAGGAAACCTGGCTTGTGGAGGGATTAGGTCTCACAGGAGACTATGATCAGTAATCTGCCATGGTATTATTCTATGAGAGTTCATTTTTATTTTTTTTTAAAAAGCAAGATCTAAACTATATGAGAGCTTTTTCTCTTCCTTTTGGTAACATAGTACAAGAGAAAGTTCCGGAAGTGGCAACTTAATTCGTATCTAATTTCAGCAAAATAATTGCAGACTGCTTTCAGCTTGAATGAGCAGTGAGGTGAGGCTCCCATTGTTGCTTATTTTAGTAGCACTCCCTCAGGACGAATGCTAGCTATTTTCAGTTGTATGTGGGAAAACCATGGGCGCTGCCAAGCGGTGGCAAGCTGGCACCGTGTGTGATCTGTCAACCAGATTCCACTCAGATTCTTTTCTTATTGCAATTGGCATATGACCTTTTTTTTTTTTCATTATTCAGTTTGGGGTTCTGCTTACCTCTTTCTCTGCTATCCTACCTTCCGGCCTATCTCTACCCACACAGGTTCCTTTTTGGGGGGCTATTTCATAATAACAGTGTGAGTGCCAAGTGGGTTGTATAAAATCCTGAGCAAGATATGTGAAACAAAGCACACTGCTCCTGGAAACTCATAGGGACCAGTGTGTACCCATCAACAAACACTAGCTAATACACAGTGAAATCTCTCTGTAGTTTATATAGGATGGGATAAGGCTGAGATGAGACCTTAAATCGCTCCTGGTACATGGATCATACAGACTCACAACCTCTAAAATGGCCCCCAGTAGCCATCCTTTGCTAATATTGACTCCCATACAGCTTCCTCTTGAGTGGGATGCCCCACTGGGTGATGTGAGCTATCATATGGATAGAGCCGTGTGGTAAGAAGCTGATGTTTATAACCAAGCACGCGTGGTTGGCCTGGAAAGTGATCCTCACTCAGTAGAACCGTAAGATGACTTTGTTCTGACACCTCACCCCGAGCCAGACGATCACTAAGCAACGGCTGGACGCCAGAGACCCAGCAATCATGAGGTAGTGATCTTAAGCTCTTCACTTTGGGAGTGATTTGTAGCAACAGACAATTAATACAGTGTACTCCCCCAAATGTGATCCCATACTGAGCCCACTGGAATGCTAGTCTCACCTGCCTCAGACTCTGTAATGCTCCCATGACTCCTTTTGGCCCTGCCTTTTCCTCGGATGTCTTTATAGGAGTTTTCCTTCTCTCTGAAATGAACAGCTTTTTTTCTTCTCCAGAGAATAGATTCTGACTTGGCACCTGCCTCAAATGTGCCCTCCGAAGAACCTCTCAGTACAGGGCACCGATCTGTCCAGTCTGGGGTCTTAATGGCCCTTTGCCCATACTTACACTAAGCGCAACTGCCTACCTGTACTATGTTTGTTGTTAGGTGCCTTAGTCCATATTGTATTACTGTCACAAAATGCTAGGGTCTGGGTGCTTTATAATGAAAGAAGTTGATTTATCTCACAGTTGAGAGGTTCAAGAACTTAGTACCTGCATTAGCACATGAGGAACCACATCGACAGCATCCATTTTGACAGTTCCTGGAAGGCAGACGACTATATCAGCTTGTGTGCCCTGCTGTCTAGTATAGGACCATGTTAGGACACTGTTACTGGAGTAGAGCGATGATTATTCTCCAAAATTAGGATGCTAGGTAGAAGGGGGCATCTGGTATCTAGTTCCACACTCACACACTGTGCTTGAAGCATTTGGGAGAAGCCTCTATTGGTTAACTGGGCAATTCATCATTTTAAACACTGACCTACAAAGGTCTCCTGAAGGGCTGCAAAGCCCTCAGAATCTGATGCTGCCTCTCAGCGTTTGAAGGTCGGCACTTCTATAATCGGATTTGACATCATTTCAGGCTGTAAGCTTGGAGTTGAAATAGCCCAGGCATCACAAACACTCCTGCCCTTCATTTTTAGAGAAAGCTTGAAAGAAAATATGATGGCGTCCATAGGAACAAGCTCAATGGACATCTTTAGGCACAAACCTCACGTGAGGAAAGCTAGGGCGGGAAGGCAAGGGCTCACTGGAAGGCTGTTGGCAGAACATACGGGTGTGAACCACGTTAGCGATCTGCCTGTTCTATCATCCAACTTTGCTTCTTTTCCTAGAGCACACCCACCTGTAACAGACAGTTTCCAAACCAGCTTAACTGCACTTGCACTTTCCGCACAGAGCAGGCAGGACAGTCTTTCTGAAACACACATTGCATCTTACTGCCTGTCTCGCCGTGTCCTGTGTACAGCCTGGTCCAATCCCCGTACCGTCTTTGCTGGCTACCTGTGGTTACACTTTTGTCTTTCACGGCCTTGAGGACACAGGCCCTGCCACTCCAGAGGATAAACATGGTTTTCGGAACCTCGTTAATCCTATTGTTTTTCCAGATTTCATCTTACTCACGCCTCAAAGACTTTCCAGGCTTCCCCTATTAAATCAGTCCGCCCTCCTCCACACACCACACACACATTCACACATTAGGATGTTATGTTAATTTGTGTGCATATTTGACCAAGATTGTTTTTTCTATTTTGTAAGTCCGAGGAAGGCAAGAGAAAGGGGGGGGGTCTTTGATGACTCTGTGTTCTGTACATAGTATGGCCTGGTAAAAAGCAGATAATAGATGCTGAGTGAATGAATTTCATGTGCTGTTGATGACACATAGAGGAGCAGTAAAAATGCAGAGTCAGTGAAAGTTTAATGGAATTGTCCTGGTTAGATTTTTGGGAAGAGAAACATCAGTTTGGGAAATGCCTTCATCTGTAGGCAGGTCGGTAGGGCATTTTCTTGATTGATGATTGATGTGGGAGGGCCCAGCTCACTGTGGCAGTACCATCTCTAAGCAGGTGGTCCTGGGGTTTATAAGAAAGCTAAGAAAGCCAGGGAGAGCAAGCCAGTTAGCAGCACTCCTGCAAGGCTTCTGCTCCAGTTCCTGCCTCCACGTTCCTGCCTCCATGTTCCTGCCTTGATTTCCTGTCCTGACTTCCCTTGTGAAGGATGTGTGGTGACTTGGAAGTGAAATCAACTAAATCTTTTTTTCCTGGAGTTATTTATTTTATTGTCACTGCCTCCTTCTCCTCCTCTCCTTCCTCTTCTTCTTCCTCCTCCTCCTCTTCTCTTCCTCTTCTCTTTCTCTTCCTCTTCTATCATATCAATTGAAAGTAAAACTGGGATCTGGAAGGCTGTGGTAGTTTCAATGAGAACAGCCTCATATCTTTAAATATATTGTATCCAGTTGGTAGACTTGTTTGGGGAAGAGTTGGGAGATGCACCCTTGACAGAAGAGGTGTGTCACTAGGGACAGCTTTGAGGTTTCAAGAAAAAAAAAAAAATCAGGGCCATCCTAAGCCTATCTCTTTTTCTGCCTGCTACCTACCCATGGATCAGAATGTGAGCTCTCCGCTCCTGCTCCGCAGCCTGCCTGCCTGCCTGCCATGCTCCCTACCTTGACACTCATGGACTCTAACCCTCTGTAACTGTAAGCCCCAAATAAAAATGCTTTCTTTAATAAGTGGCCTCAGTCATGGCATTTGACCCCGGCAATGGGAAAGTAACTAAGACATGGGGAAGAACACCACACTCAAACAGCAGTGGGAGGTCTGTAAGCAGAGGCTAAGTTCAAGATGTGAAGAAGGAACCACATTTACAGTTAGAAAAAAAAACTCCCATTGGCTGAGGCCACAACAGCCTTAGGGCAAACCAAGACTTCCAGGCCAACTCCAGAGTCATCATCTCTGCTTTCGACCTCCACCTCCTGACCAAGCTCACCAGGCCTCCACACATGGAGACTGCAGTTCTCCCTGAAAGGGAGAAAGGGCTGAGTGGGAGGCACGCCATCCGGGACCCCTTTCTTAGAGCACCCGGCTTTCACATTACTGCCATCTGCAGAGCCCTGGTGCCCTTATCACACAAAGCACCTGTTCTTGCACGGCCTTCACTGGAGAGAGAGGCATGGGGTGACTGCCATTGCTGCCATTGCTGCTCCTGCCCCTGTTGGTATGGCATGGCACCCAGCAGAGGGGGATTTAATTTCCTCCAAGTGTGGAAGATTTTTCAGGTGGCCTCTGATGGGACAATAATCAGCTGGCCTCCCCCCTCCCTTTATGTCCCACTTCTCCTAGATTGCCATCTCTCTCAGAAGTTTTGTAGTGGCAAATACTCTTTTCTTGTCTGTTAAAATATCTTACATCTAAAAGTATGGTGGTGGCTAATTGGCCTCCATTCCCAATTCTGTTTCTCAAGGGGGCCTGAGAGGACTAGCGAAGATGACCATTCACCCAACTTGGGCATCAGTGAGAGAGGAACACAACACCTCAGGCCCAGGAAATAGGTCATCTTGTCCCGGCTCTGTGCAGGCGTCCTCCTGCATCGGATGTCTCACTATCAAGCTAGCACTGACTCCACCCTCTCTGCATTAATTCTTGTCAAGAGCCAGGAGCCTCGAATATCAATCTCGTTTTTCTTCTTCCAGCATTTCCGACACCAATAATAACACCATTAACCTTAAGTACGAGTCTGTATACCGGACACGGAGTGCTTTGGGGTCATTGAAATGCTTATCCTTCCTTTCTAGGTCTTTCATATCTGTGAATCAGCAATGCAGAAAAGGGGATTCAGGAAGAAAACAAAAACCGAAGTGAGGCTTGAAATGAGCGAAGCAGTGCGGAGGGCTGGCAGGAGCCTAGTGCAGGGAGAGCATGCAGGTCGGCTAAGGGAGAGCACCGCGAAACTGGCCGGCCCCTTAGCAACATCCGCATAGCTGACATAGCTGACCGGACTCCGGTAGGGATGAAAATACCGGGTGACATCAGAGGCTCCCAGCACAGCCAGGGCATTCTAGAGGTGTGTGGTGTCAGGACGGCCTGTGCTGGCCTCATTTACCTACCTGAGTCATTTGAACAAAGCACTCGCTGGCTTAGCTTTGTTGTGACTAGAATTTGGAACCAATCCCCTGGCTCTGCCCCCTTGGGTTTTGCTACTGCAGCGCAGCGTGGGTATGTAGGGACACAGACCGAATCCTGTGGCAATCAAGGATAGACTGTCCCTTCTCTGGGCCACAGGCTTCCCTAGGAAGGAGCCTTGGCCAAGTGTTTGTGTGTCTCCAGAACCAAGTGTCTGGCAACCAGCAGGTTTCTCGTGAATAAATGACAAATCCCAGAGACACATTCTGGGAAACGCAGGGCTTGCTTTTGTGGTGGCAGCATGCTCAACAGCACAGCACTGTGCTGTGGGACTCTTTAGTTTGTAGGACTCTAAGAATAATTTTCACGTCCTGGGAAGTGTCTGGCGCTGATTGCACATACGAAAGTGCCGTGACGTGGGGATTAGGGTTGTCACAGGCAGACTGAAGGCCTTAGAAAAAACACACCAAAATGGAGGTATTCATTCTAGGGAGGCTGCAGAATACTCAATGAGCTGGCGTTCTTCTCCTCCGAGTGAAGAAGAGGCTCATGCTTGAAAATGGGGCTGTAGAAGGAAGGTCTCAAGAAGCCTTACTTCAGATTCCGTTCAGACCCTCTCAGCGAACTCCCACATATTCCTCAGCCTTTCCACTAGGGGGCAGACAGAGGCCGGAGAACATCCCAGGCAGGAGGCCGGTCCCTCACAAGGCAACCAGCCTCACACCAACACACTAGGCTGTTTGTGCTATGCAAAAGGCGAGGCTAAGCCTCTCTCTTCCGTCCTGTCACAGTCTCATTGATACTGCATGGTTTGCCTGTGACATCAGACACCGAAAAGTATGATAACCAAACTGTACGGTTCAAGGTGAATGTCAATAAATAGAATAAAGGGGGGGGGGAGGAAGAAAAAAAGAAAGATCCCTGATGTTTTTCTTACCACACATGGTTTGGGGGATCCTTCATTATCCAGAGTATTCACGATGTATCTGAATTCAGTGACTTCTCACAATGAGAAGATAACTGGAAAACTGCATACGACCTCTCTCTTGACCTCTTTCTTTACAACAGCAACAGTTTCTATCCAAGTCACTGTTTTCTTCTGAGAGCCCATTCCACAGGCCTCTGTGTATCAACACACAAAAGGAAATATTCCAAGGGATATTTATTTTTTTAAATAACTCTCACATGCCTTAAAAAGTCATTTCCTCCTAAGACATCCAGGGCAATCGGGCCCCTTAATTGGCTTAATTTTTATTCTTAATCCTCAAGGGTCGAGGAAAACCAACACGACTATCTTCCTGTTCCTATTACCCTTTCATAAACTGTTGGGCACACAGGCTTGCCTCTAAAAGAAACCACAGGTGAGCCTAAAGGAATAAGCATTTGTCAGGCCAGACCCCAGACTGGAAGATCACTGCAGGTGTGAGTCATTCCTGGGAACTCTGAGGGTCTGAAAGCCACTTTCCCACTTGCGGAGGTGAGGGCGTTGGCTTAGAACTGGCTCCGTGTTTGCTAGCATTAATAGAAATGTCTGTCAAAACAATGTTTTTGTGACTTTTAATGAATTGCATCTTTAATTGTGCTGAGAAAAAGTAAGCAAATGAGGTGAGCTCACTTACAAGGGAAGGATCAGCCTGTGCCTAGAACGTGGATTTCTAGTGGAACGAGAATTCTTATGCAAATCACTTCAAGCCATCCCTGATTTTGTTTTTTTGAATGCTCTCCCTGATTTCATGCTGATAGCATCACAGCTCAGAAATATCCTATGAAGACAGAGCCTGACATCAAGCTGCTTTCATGGTTGGCAAAATGATCTTAAGAATTACCTAAAAATGTGCTGTTTTTAAATGATTTGTTCATCTAAAGTCATTTGATTTTCAATTAAAATAAAATAAACAGGCTTGGCTATATTTGGACACAGATGTTGCTGTGGCTTCCAGATTCCTTTGTTTAAAGGTGTTTTCTAACTGACAAGATGTGTGGAGAAGACATTCATCTGATTGGGTATTCAGGCTTACAAAGAAAGTAATTACAGGGCCAGAGAGAGGACTCACCCCCTCTTCATCTAAATTCCCTTCCACATATCAACATAGTTTGACCTTGATGGTTTTAAATGTAAGTAAAAGACACGGATGTAATTCAAATAAAGCAATTTTTCAAATACCCCAAGGAATCAGGAATCAGAGAAGACAGGCCTGAAGGACGAAAACCCGAAGGGCTAACGGATTCTCCAGTCCTCACGGTAGATGTGTCTTCTCTTCCTATTGAGCTAAGATATTTTTGTCTTCTTTCCAGGGAACATTTGTTTGCCCAGTCCTCTGGAAAACGCCCAAATGCTGGCTTCCCCTTTCCCTCCCTCTCTCTTGCTGCCTCTCTCCCCCCTCCCTTTCTCTCTCTAAGCCCTTCTGGGTTTTGTGAGTCTTCCCACTAACATTTGCACCAAGGCAGCCTCTGTGGTCAGGGAGGTGACCTCCAACCTTCCTCGCCTTTCTCCGAGGGCAGAGGCCTCCCTTCTGCCCTGACAAAACACTTTCAGTCCACTCTTGGGTTTCTTCATGGTTGATTAAACTGTCTGTGTTTATTCAGGACCCTTCTCCTCTTTCTGTGTCCGGCCGCTGACCTTTCTGTTGCTTCATTGTCAGAGGAGAAAGCTCACGGGGCAGTCAGTCCCAATGCTTGTTAGCAGCCCTGGAAAACAGCTCGGCCACTGAAATTGTTAGCAAGTCTTCAAAGCCAGTGGCTTTTCACCTAGGTAGCTGCTGTTGCTGGATGAAGCTTGTGAGTGAGGGAGGGTTGCTGGTTCTCCTGGAACCGATTGGATACTGATCATCTTGTCATTAATGTCCTCGAGGCTTCCTGCAGTGTGAGGTTCTGAATGGTGATTGATCAGACTTTTGTTGCTTGGAAAGAGAAATGAACAAGAAAGCACAGCTCAGAGAGTTTTGTTGAGTAGCCAAAGACCAGCCAGGAAGGATGCTTTGAGCCAGAACTCCCTGCCTGCTGCCTGCTCCTTACCCATCCATGGAAATTCTTGTCAGTAGGATGGCTGACCCCTGCTGTGACCCTGCCCTGGGCTCCTGGGCAAGCTCAGGTCAGTCCCAGCAGGGCCATCAGCTGGCTAAGGTCCAATCTCCATGTGGTTCCACCATGTGGGAGCTTTCCTTCTTTTTCTAAACATTGTGACCGGCACCTGCTGTACCTCTCTCTCCAAAAGGCATTTTTGTATTCTACTTCTTTGTGTTTGAATTTCATCATCCTGGCTTGGCTGCTAGCACTCAGAGAGTGGGAATATGCCGCCTTTATCTTCCTGTGCCTGGAAGCACGGGTTGAATATTTGAGTGAGAGTAAGAGAATAATGGAGGTGCGTATGGATGCTCGCCCAGCTTTTCTCTTATATTCCTTTAATGCCACCTAGTCCCCTGGGATAACCTGACTCCCCCTCCCCCCTCCCCCTCATTGTCCCTCATCATGCTCAGCTCCTGGCGTGCACAGGGCTTGAGTTCCTTTACTTCTTATTTAGTTATGTGTCTACATCACCTTTCTACCTCTGCCCAGTCATGGCTGCCCATCTCAGATGGGCAGCTTTCAGGGGACTGGGATTCCACTTAATGCTTTTCGTCACTGGAAGTGACACAGAGAGGCTAGATACCCAGTGGATTTCATACTCTTCAAAGGGAGTCACTAGGACTGATTTATTATTATTATTATTATTATTAATTATTAACTTCAGGCTGGCCTCAAATTTTGCATGTAAGTCCAGCATTGTGTCAGACCCCTGGTTCTCCTGCTTCTGATTTTCCAGTGCTGGGATCACAGACAAGTACTGCTCTCATTCCTGGCTACTACATTAAGTGTTGATGGTCGAGGACTCCGTGCTGGTTTTCAGGTTGTTCTTGCTCTGTTCTGCTTATTTCTGTTTAGTCAGCAACAGCTGGGCTGGTGAGAGGCTAAGACATGCTCTAGGCAAGGCTTCTTAAACTTCAGCTCTTTGACAATGGCAGTCCATGCTGCCTAAGGTAGGTTTACAACAGTCCTTATCTCTAGCTTCGAAATTCCAGTAGCAACCCCCATCTGTGGCAGCTGAGACCTGCTCTAGTCATTACCAATAAAATGTCTCTAGAGTCCAAGTGGGGACAGACTGATGGTCTCTGGGCATGCAGTTCGAAGCCGCAGCCAGGGAGTAGGGTTGGGGAGGGGATGGTACCCTCAGAACCAGAGGGCTTTCTTCTTCTCTAGGAGGTTTTCTTTCTAGACATTTATTCATTTGTGCGTGGAGGTCAGACGACTACTTGAAGGAGTCACTTGTCTCTTTCCACCATTGGGTAGGATTGAACTCCGGACTTCAGGCTTGGTGGCAGGCACCCTTTCCCACTGAGCCATCTCGCTGACTCTTGGTTTGTTTTTGTTTTTAATATAACCAGTGTGATGCTCTGTCTTAGCCAGTTTGAGGGAGGAAGTCTCTCTAAATGGACTTAAATTATATAGTAGTTTAGCGTTCTGCTTTAATTTTCTACCCGGGGCCATTTTTTTTTTTTAAAGTTGCTGCTCCTGGGATGGATCCTTCAGCCTTGGGTTTGGATTCATCTTGCTTCAGGAACCCTGTGGCTGGCTGAAAACTCGACCAGGAACAGGATGAACCCCGGGCAGAGGAAACAGCTGGGCAACTCCTGTGTTGAAAACAGTATTTGGGGCTTCATTCCTCCACTATCTTGACCTAGGAACTAGATTTTTTTACTCTCTTCTTCCCCGAGGATTCATAAACATTTGGGAACAATAATCACATAACCTGAACTCACAGGACACCTGGCTACAAACCAGATGTTACAGTACTGATTCTCCCCAGAGCTCTCGCTAGGCTCTGGCAGGCAGCACGGAATGTGGTCCAGAGTGCACACAGGGCCCCCAGGCCAGTAGGCTCCAGTCTCTGGTCAGTGTCTGGCGCTTTCTGCCTATCTCAGCTGCCACGGGGATGACCCTGTGACCTGGTCTAAGTCTGGCTGGGGGCAGGGAAAAGAAGACAGAGTTAAAGACTTGCACAGTCTTCAGAAATCATTTGTATTGCTGCTTCCTTGAAATTTCAGTGTCCGGGGATAGAGCGCCCTCGTCCCTCCCTCCTGGGCACCGTCTATTCTCAGGAGGGAGGACGAGAGACTGTCATGCCCAGGCAGAGGTGGAATCAGGACAGAGGGTACGGTGCAGTCTCTTGAGACAGTCTCTCCAGACTTTGAAAACCCTTTTGAAATAGCATGTCCCCAGAGATGGGAGCCTCTTCACGGCTGACGGCTGACGGGGCTGAGCCTCTCTTGCTAGAGTTTGTTCTTGCACCCCTCCCTGTGGGCTCCTCTCCTTTGTCATCCCATGCTCATATGAATGCCCAACCCCCTGAGTGCTTACTTAGCTTTTAAAGCCTGCATACTCCACAAGTCTCTCCCTAAGAGAAGCTACAGTTCCTTCTTGCCCCTGAGTGGTGACCATGGCCACAGAGTTCTCCAAAGGCCTCCCTTTCTTTAGAGCTACTTTTCTTTGCGTGTAGCTGCAGCTGAGAGATAGTTTTGTAGATAGCAACTGCCTTTGGAAAGTTCGCATTTCCTAATCGTGAGATGGGAAAAGAAGCAGTGCTATGAACTCGTGTTTGCAGCCAAGGCGTGGGAGAACCATCTTTTCAGGGAGTGGCTAAAGGTACCTGGTGTTGTTTGTGACTCCTGCCCGTCCTTTGGGTCATTTCAGAGGGCTTCCTGGCTGGGCTGGCAGCTGATACTCTCAGGATGAGGAAATGCCTTGGCTCAACCTGCTTTTGTGTCACGAATCAAGTGGGGTAATAAGCTAACCGCACTGAGTGTTCCTTTTGTCACCTGAGTCATTTGTACTCTCATCGCAGGGACTTTGTCAGAGAGTCCTTTGTCACTTTTGAAAGTGTTATTTCTTAGGAAATAAAAGAACAGTACGACCACAGTTAGTGCTGCCGGTAAGTTCTCTTACGTGAGGCACATCTGCTGTCATAGAGAAATATGAATCTGATCAGTGTGTTAGGAAGCCTGCTACTATACCAGGGCCATCTTCTTTGTCCCCAAACACCATGGCACCTACCCTTCAAAAACTTATTCTTTAGAGCCATTGTGTTGGGGAAACAGGATGAGCAGTGCTTGTACAGTTCTAGTTTCCTTTAAAAGAGAAGAGGTAGAGAGGCCCCTCTCTCCCTCTCTCTCTCCCTCCCTCTCTCTCTCTCTCTCTCCCTCTCTCTCTCTCTCTCTCTTTCTCTCTTTCTCTCTCTCTGTTTGTGTGTGTGTGTGTCTGTGTGTGTTACTGATCTGTTTCTTTGGCCAGAGACTACCCAGATTTTCTGAGCTATAGCTCTCTGTTGAGCCCCAAGGCAACACTGTCTGGACCACTTAGGTTACCTGCACAGCTACAGGAGTCTTCTAACCTCGCCACCTTCTTTACACTTGGCAAGAACACCCTCAGAAGCATGAAAAGGTGAGGGACTTGGCACCTTCATACTGCACCCTGAGAGTCGGTGTGAAGGAGCTTTCTGGATTCCTAACTTCACCCAGTAGGTGTGTGTGTGTGTGTGTGTGTGTGTGTGTGTGTGTGTTTCACACTTCAGGGATATGTGAGCTATTACAGTGATCCAATTATGGACTGGAGTGTTTGGTTTGCTCCAACCTTAAAAAAGAACATGAAACCCATCATACTTACATCAAAGGTCATGAGGTAATTCCCTCAGACCCTTAGATGGGTGGTGTTCTGGATAGAATCATGCCGTCCCAAAATGTGCTGCTGTGCTACCGCTTCAGAACATGAACTTATTTGGAGACAACAGTCATCGCAGATACAATTAATTGAGCTTAGAGAATTTATTTTGGGGGTGACGGCGGGGGGGGGGGGGGAAGAGCCCTATCTGATATGACTGGTGTGTGTCTTTACACAAATAGAGATCAGGAGTAGACATAGACACAGGAGGAACAGGTGAGGCAAAGGGTACCCAAGATTCTCGACAAACCGTCAGAATTGGGTTCAGAAGCCTAGAGCAGATACTTCTCCAGGAACCCACCCCGCCCACACATTGGTTTTGGATTTCTGGACTTGTGCACACTGCATGGCCATTGCTTTCGGCCTCCTAGCTTGTGACTCGGCGTGCTTCTCTTCTGCTGGGTCTGCTCTGAGAAACACTGGATTTTGAAGGTGCTTGATTTTAGGGTCTGATTGACCCAGGGTTGGTTCTGGTCAGGCTGCCTCCCATCAACGTCAGGTTTCCTTGGACGAGGATGGAACCTGGCGGCACAGTAGGTTCTCAAAGGATATTGCTTACGCTTGTTTTCACCCTTCCGGAGCATTTTCTTTTTCTAAGAAACAAGTTGCTCAGGGCAGGGGAAGGTAAGATGACTTGGACGTCAGTTTCACCATGGGCCAGGGCACCTGACTCCACACCTCCAATGTGGTCCCTTCTGTCCTCCTTGCATCTCCATCATAACAATTCTCTGCATGCTGTTTCCCATGCAGGGAATCAAGGGAAACGCAGCAAGTGAGCCTGCAGCCCATGCTCTTTGTAACCTCTGCTAAGAGGCCCTTGCTGTTCAAATATTCTTGTACAACCCAGAGGGCTTTCTTAACAAAAGTAGCACTCTTTATTCTTACTATTAGTTACTGAGAAACAATCAACTTTACAAGTTCCTGACATGTAATTGTTTACATGAGGTGACTGTTGCCTCACAGACTGGTTTTGCAATGCTCCTTGCAAGGAAAACAGGGTCTTCTAAGAAGGAGCCAAGCAGAGTCAGAGGGCCGTACAATAGAGTGCTATCTGGAAAGACTGCTGAGGCCTGTCCCGAAGGAAGTCACGCATTGTCAATGGTAGCAAGGCATCAGTGACAGAGGATTTGAACATTAGTTGCTGGTGACTGGTTATATAGCCAAAGTAACCAGGTGAAATAGTTTTAGAAGCAATTTGCAGATTTAGGGATGTTGCTTCGATTACAACTCAGAATCAATAAAGACCAAGGACTAAACTCCAACCAACACAGGTTTTCCCATCCTGGGAAGATCAGGGAATATTATGTGTGAGGGAAAGAACACCATTGGTGTAGTGGTACTGCTAGGGGAAGCTACAAGATGAGGTTTATTGAATGCAAAGAGCAGCCAGACTCAACTTGGCTGGTAGGGTCTGTCTTGTCAGTCATGGGTCCTCCAGACTCAGTTGGCTGGTAGGGTCTTCTTGCCGGTCATGGGTCCTAGTTTCTGATCTTTTCTCAGCCTCTGTTTCCTTATACATACAGTTACCACCCACAGCTGCCTGAGGAGCTGGGGGATGGTTTCATATTCAGGGACTCAAATCTCTATGCAAATCGATGTATGAATAGAAGGTATTAATATGAATACTGAACGTAGTGACAGAAATACCTAAGCAGCTGTAACTCTTAAGAGTTGTTTTTAACTTGAGGGAATTTTACTATGTTTTAATAAAACAGCATCTTTTCGGGAAAACAAACAGCAGCAGCCTTGGTCCTACTACATCCTGAATTAGTGTTTCTATCTAGCGGGAAAGCACACCCCAGAAGTTGCCAAGGAGTTCAGAAAAGCTCAGTGTAGAGTACTAAACAAGGTTTGTTTTCCTTTTAAGTCATCTGCCAACGGTTATCACTACAAATGGCCTCTACCTTAGGATGGAAGAACTCTCTTTGATGATTTGACTTTACAACGGTGCTGAAATGATAAGGAATTTAAAGTTTTGATCTTTTCCCAGATACAGACAGTACGATTTTTGATCTTTCCCCAGACACTGTGAAACCTGTCTCCCAGTCAGCCGTGCCATCACCATAAGGATGCTCTACAGTTCCCAGTGATGACAAATGTCACATCTGTTGGCTAGCTGAGTCCCTTCAAGGATCAGTTTGAGGACGGGGTGTCATTGGGATTGTTTTTTGGTTTTGGTTTTGGTTTTTTCTGAAAATAAGGAAACAAACCCATTTAAGAACAAAACCCTTGGGACTAGCAGAGGTCCTTAGCCTTTGGCAAGTCATTCCAGAGTCCTACAAATGCTAGAAGTTTGGGGAGTATATAATGAGCTAGGAAGTTTGAAGGATGTAACGGCAGCTGAGTTAAAAGAAGGCACAAACATCTCCATGTTTTAATAAAGCCACTCAGTGATAGTTGTACATTTGCTTCAAGTGTAAGTACTCAATAAACTTTCTTCCTGAAGCCCATGGTCAGGGGCCTGAAAGTCTTCTGGGAGGCCCATAGTTTTAGGTGGAAGGAGGAACCTCCCAGCCACTGCTGTGCCCCTCTGCAGTGTTATCTGCAAGAATATCATGATCTATCCCCGGAAGCCATGCTCAGGCACAGTCTTCCAGCTTGTTTCAGCTTGTTTTATACGAAGTCGCCTTTCTTCTGAGCAAGAGGGACCATCTCTAGCTTGAGCATGATATGAGCCAATGATTGCTTGCAGCCGGAAAAGGATCTCGTCAAGCACTTATGTTAACCCACGAACAGGAGCTGGCTTCTGCACAGCTGGCTTTTCTGTTCATTTGTTGCAGGTAAAAAGCTGCCAGAGTCACTTAGGATGCCAGGGCTCAGGCTGGCCTTAGGAAATGGGCAGCCAAGGCCTTGGGAATCACCACATCCTGGTTCCTCCTTCATCTCAGATGCCTGTGAAAGGAAAGCCAAGTCACACACCAGGGGGATGTGTATGGAGGGAGGAGCATGCTCACTTCCTGTTATAAATCAGGGTCGTCCCAAGGAAGGGAACCAGGCTTGGTCCTGATTGTGCTTGGTGCTAGAGGGGACCAAATCTCTCTCTCTCTCTCTCTCTCTCTCTCTCTCTCTCTCTCTCTCTCTCTCACACACACACACACACACACACACACACACACACACACAGGTGTGGGCATGAAAGGGTCCATTTTTGATGAGATCAAGGCAGAGATTCTGAACTGGGGGGGGGGGGGGAAGAGGAGGTCACCAGGAAACCCAGATTTAGATAAATCTGGAAATGATTGTTTCTAAAGGTTAATGTCAGCCAGGATCCCCCAAGGAGATTCACTGCCAGCTCCAACCCCAGGGAAGGACCTGTTCCACATAAAGCTTGCGCTTCGTAAAGCATTCCAACTTGCCCTGGAGTCCCCAGAGAGATGCTCGCTGCCAGGGAAGTCAGACTTCTGATTTCAGGTCAGCTTTCTGCTTCCAGATCTTGCCAGCCTGAATCCTTCTACAACCTAATCATGTTTAGGCCTTTTAGACTTAAATCACATACCCACCTCAACACGATCCCCTCGAGACCTGAGCGATGAAATCTGGGCAGAAGGTCTGGGGCAATAGTTGCTCTGCCACTCCCAAACATGGAAACCTCTACCCACCCAGCAAATGCAAATGCATGAGATTAAAAAAAAACAACATAAGGAGTTCATGCTCTGTCTCAAATATGCAGAAATATTGTTGTTTCCCATGTGCACAGTGATGCCAAAGCGTATCTGGACATTGAAATAGAAATATATGGCCCATTCTTTTTCTCCTTGTTTTTCTCTTCCTTGTTTTTCTTTCCCTCCTCCTCTTCTTTTTTAAACTTTTTGTTGATTCTTTGTGAATTTCACATCATGTACCCCAACCCCATTCATTTCCCCATCCCTCATATCTGCCCTCTGCCCTTGAAACCTCCCCATCAAAAGAAAAAAAAAGTAAAAATAAGTAAACTTTAAAAAAATTAAAAATAGAGATTCCCTCCTTGTACCCATTTCCCTGCCTTTGGAGTCCTCTGGGGCATGCCCAGCTGCCCTGAGCAGCCTGCTTGATCCCACCCACCCCCCACT
This sequence comes from Mus caroli, assembly GCF_978045245.1. Taxonomy (NCBI): domain Eukaryota; kingdom Metazoa; phylum Chordata; class Mammalia; order Rodentia; family Muridae; genus Mus; species Mus caroli. The sequence continues at coordinate 96,686,898 of NW_028227258.1, forward strand.
GCTCAATGTCTAGTCATTTCTCCACCCACCTTCATCAGACCTGCTGATCTGGAACTGTATAGGTTAGAACTCCTCACTGCACCCACTTCCCTGCCTTCAGAATCCTGTGATGAATGCCCAACTGCCCAGAGTAGTATACTGTCCCCCAGAGTTCCATTGTACTGATTCATCTCTGCTTGCTTCCCCTGCCCAATCCCCTACCCTCTATGTCCCCAGGGGCACACCTAACTGCTGGGAGACTGCCCCCTGAGTTCCATTGTCCAGCCCAAGGACATCCACCCCAGAGGCCTGCCAAACCAGAAACATCTAGGTTAAGTCCCCTTCCAATACCTGCTATCTTAGGAACATCCAGGGACAATCAGATGGCTAAAGGGTAGCATAAGAACACAATCAACAAAAGCCAGGGCAAAGTGACACCCTCAGATCACAGCTATCCTATAATAGCAAGCCCTGGATATCCTAACACAACTGGAGCACAAGAAAAAGACCTTAAATCCAATCTTTTATAGATCATAGAGGACTTTAAAGAGGAAATGAATGAATCTCTTAAAGGAATACAGGACATAAAATCAAGCAGGTGAATGAAAGAAATAAAACGGTTCAAGACCTGAAAATGAAAATAGAAGCAAAAAAGAAAACCCAAACTGAAAGAATCCTGGAGAGGGAAAATGGAGGGAAGAGAACAGAAACAATAGACACAAGTATCACCAACAGAATGCAGGAGATGGGAGAGAGAACCCCAGGCTTAGAAGATACTATAGAAGAATTTGATACAACAGTCCCAGAAAATGTCAAGTCTAAAAAATTCGTGACTCAAAACATCCAGGAAATCTGGACAACAATGAAAAGACCCAACCTAAGAATAATAGAACTAGAAGAAGGTGAAGGGTCCCAGCTTCAAGGCCCAGAAAATATTTTCAACAAAATCATAGAAGAAAACCTTCCAAACCTAAAGAAAGAGATGTGTGTATATATATACAAGAAGCTTATAGACACCAATTAGATAGGACCAGAACAGAAAATCCTTCTGCCATGTAATAATCACAACAATAAATCTACAGAATGACAAAAATATTAAATTCTGCAAGGGAAAAAGGCCAGATAACATACAAAGTCAGACCTATCAGAATTACACCTGATTTCTCAACAGAGACTCTAAAACCTAGAATGTTTTGGACAGGTATCTTGCCACCTCTAAAAAACCACAGGTGCCAACCTAGACTACTATACCCAGCAAAACTCTCAATCACCATAGATGAAGAAAACAAGATATTTCAAGACAAACCCAAATTTTTTTATTTATTTTTTATTAATTAGATATTTTCTTCATCTACATTTCCAATGCTACCCCAAAAGTCCCCCAAACCCTCCCCCCCACCTCCCCCACTCCCACTTCTTGGCCCTGGCATTCCCCTGTACTGAGGCATATAAAGTTTGCAAGACCAATGGGCCTCTTTCCACTGATGGCCGACTAGATCATCTTCTGATACATATGCAGCTAGAGACACGAGCTCCGGGGGGGGGGGAAGTACTGGTTAGTTCATATTTTTGTTCCACCTATAGGGTTGCAGACCCCTTTAGCTCCTTAGGTACTTTCTCTAGCTCCTCCATTGGGGGCCCTGTGATCCATCCAATAGCTGACTATGAGCATCCACTTATGTGTTTGCTAGGCCCCGGCAGAGCTTCGCAAGAGACAGTTATATCAGGGTCCTTTCAGCAACATCTTGCTAGTGTGTGCAATGGTGTCAGCGTTTGGAAGCTGATTATGGGCTGGATCCCCCGGTATGGCATCTCTAGATGGTCCATCCTTTGGTCTCAGCTCCAATCTTTGTCTCTGTAACTCCTTCCATGGGTGTTTTGTTCCCAATTCTAAGAAGGAGAAAAGTGTCCACACTTTTGTCTTCATTCTTCTTGAGTTTCATGTGTTTTGCAAATTGTATCTTGTATCTTGGGTATTCTAAGTTTCTGGGCTAATATCCACTTATCAGTGAGTACATATCATGTGAGTTCTTTTGTGATTGGGTTACCTCACTCAGGATGATGCCCTCCAGGTCCATCCATTTGCCTAGGAATTTCATAAATTCATTCTTTTTAATAGCTGAGTAGTACTCCATTGTGTAAATGTACCACATTTTCTGTATCCATTCCTCTGTTGAGGGGCATCTGGGTTCTTTCCAGCTTCTGGCTCTTACAAATAAGGCTGCTATGAACATAGTTGAGCATGTGTCCTTCTTACCGGTTGGAACATCTTCTGGATATCTTCCCAGGAGGGTAGTAGTATGTCCAATTTTCTGAGGAACTGCCAGACTGATTTCCAGAGTGGTTGTACAAGCTTGTGATTCCACCAACAATGGATTGTGAGCACCCGACTCGCCAGCAAAACAGACGCCACAACAGGATCCTTCTGCACATGTTTATTGGAAGAGCTTGATTGCAGAGGCAAAAAGACCCTGAGCCCAGAACTGGCGCTGCTTATATAGGCCTAGGAGAGGCGTGTCCACACCCAATCGGTTATGCTTTCAGTACCTCATTTACATGTCTACACCCGATTGGTTATGCTCTCAGTACCTCATTTACATACCTCGTTTACATATCTACACCTGATTGGTTATGCATTCAGTACCTCATTTACATGCCCTGGGCCAGGCAGTGACTTAGCAAAAAACTCTACTGCACATGTGCACATTGGTTGTTTACCCAAACTTATAGGTGGTGGCCAGCAGTAGCCAGCGCCACCTTGTAATGGCATATGTGGCTTCCCACAATGGAGGAGGTTCCTCTTTCTCTACATTCTCGCCAGCATCTGCTGTCAGCTGAATTTTTGATCTTAGCCATTCTGGCTGGTGTGAGGTGGAATCTCAGGGTTGTTTTGATTTGCATTTCCCTGATGATTAAGGATGCTGAACATTTTTTTCAGGTGCTTCTCAGCCATTTGGTATTCCTCAGGTGAGAATTCTTTGGACAAACCCAAATTTAAACAATATCTATTGACAAATTTAGCCCTACAGAAAATACTAGAAGAAAAACTCCAAGCCAAGGAGAATAACTACATGCAAGAAAACAAAGGTAATAAGTAATTCCATACCAGCAAAAACAAAACAAGGGAAGTACACACACACACCTACATATCATCATCATCATCAACAACATCAAAACAACAGTAATTAACAATCATTGGTCAGTAATATTTCTCAATTTCAGTTGACTCAATTCCCCAATTAAGAAAAAGACACAGCTAACATTATGGATGCAAAAACAGGATCCATCTTTCTGCTGCATACTAGAAACACACATCAGCAATAAAGAAAGCAATTACCTCAGAGGAGTAAAGGGCTGGGAAAAAGTGTTCCAAGCAAATGGACCTAAGAAGCAAGGTGGAGTAGCCATTCTAATATCTAATCAAACAGATTTTCAACCAAAATTAACTGGGGAAGAACACATCATACTCATCAAAGCAAAAAAATCTACCAAGATGACATATCAATTCTGAACATCTATGCCCCAAATGCAAGGGCACCCACATTTGTAAAAGAAACAATGCCAAAGCTTAAATTGCACATCAAAACCCATACATTAATAGTGGGAGACTCTAAACAGTCGACAAGTCATCCAGATAGAAACAAAACAGAGACATAATGGAGCTAACAGCTATCATTACTCAAATGGATCTAACAGATATCTACAGAACGTTTGACCCAGACAGAAAAGGATATACACTCTTCCCAATGCCTCATGGATTCTTCTCCAAATTGACCATAGTCTGTCACAAAGTAACCCTCAACAGATATAAGAAAATGGAAACACACCCAAGAGGAACAGACAGTAGGAAATAATCAAACTCAGGGCTGAAATCAAAACAATACAAAGAATCAATGAAACCAAGAGCTGGTTCTTTGAGAAAATCAACACGATAGACAAACCTTTAGCCAAACTAACTAAAAGACAGGAGACATCCAAATAAACAAGATCAGAAATGAAAAGGGAGACATAACAACAGACAATGAGAAAATTTAAAGAATCATTAGATCTTACTTCAACAGCCTGTACTCTACAAAATTGGAAAGTCTAAACAAAATGGATGATTTTCTAGAAAGATACCACTTGCCAAAATTAAATCAAGATCATGTAAACTACTTAAATAATTCTATAACCCTTAAGGAAATAGAAGCAGTCACTAAATTCTCCCAACCAAAAGAAGCCCAGGACCAGATGGTTTTAGTGCAGAATTCTACTAGACTTTTAAAGAGCTAATATCAATATTCCTCAAACTATTCCACAAAATAAGGAACTCTGCCAAACTCATTCTATGAAGCCAGTCACCATGATGCCTAAGCCATACAAAGACTCAACAAAGAAAAAAAGTTTAGGACCAATTTCTCTTATGAACATTGATATGAAAATACTTAATAAAATACTCAGAAACTGAATCCAGGAACACATCCAAAACGTCATTCACCATGAACAATCAGGCTTCATCCTAGGGATACAGGGATGGTTCAATATATAAAAATCTATCAACATAATCCACTATATAAACAAACTGAAAGAAAAAAAATCACATGATCATCTCATTGGATACTGAAAAAGCCTTTGACAAAATCCAACACCTTTTCATGATAAAGGTTTTGAAGAGTTCAGTGATTCAAGGCATATATATATATATATATATATATATATATATATATACACACACACACACACACACACACACACATTTTTAAAAACCATATACAGCAAGCCAATAAAGTCCCAGTGGATGGAAGACCTCAATATAATACCAGATACACTAAACCTAATGACCTTAAATACTTTGGTACAGGAGACAGCTTCCTGAACAGAACACCAATGGCTCAGGCTCTAAGATCAACAATTGATAAATGGGACCCCATGAAACTGAGAAGCTTCTGCAAGGCAAAGGACAACGCCAATAGGACAAATCGATAGCCCACAGATTAGGAAAGGATCTTAGAGGGCTAATATCCAGAATATATAAAGAACTAAAGAAATTACACATCAACAATCCAAATAACCCATTGAAAAATGTGGTATGGAGCTAAACAGAGAATTGTCAACAGAGGAATCCCAAATGGCTGAGAAGCACTTAAAGAAATGTTCAATGTCTTTAGTCATCAAGGATATCCAAATGACCCTGAGATTCCACATCAGAAGTGATAGTACATGCTGGCCAGGATGTGGGGCAAGGGGAACACTCCTCCATTGCTGGAGGGAGTGCAAGCTTGTACAACCCCTTTGGAAATCAATTTGGTGGTGTCTCAGAAAACTGGGAGTAATTCTAACTTAAGACCCAGCATATACCTGTGCATATACCCAAAAGATACCCCACTACACCAAAAGATACCCCACTACACCACAAGGACACTTGTTCAATTATGCTCATAACAGCTTTATTTGTAATTGCCAGAAGCTGGAAACAACCTAGATGTCCCTCAACTGAAGAATTGACAAAGAAAATGTGGTATATCTACACAATGGAATACTGTTCAACTATTAAAAACAAAGTCATCATGAAATTTTCAGGCAAATCGATGGAACTTGAGAATATCATCCTGAGTGAGATAACTCAGAGCCAGAAAGACACACATAGTAGGTACTCACTTATAAGTGGACATTAGCCATAAAGTTCAGGACAATCATGCTACAATCCACAGACCCAAAGAAACTGGGTAATAAGGAGGTTCCAAGGAAGGATGCTTAAATCTCACTTAGACAGGGAAACTAAATAGTCATTGAAGGTGGGTAGAGAGAGGGAACTGGGTAGGAGAGGGAAATTTTGATCAGATGTGGGGAGAGATGGGGCAGGAGAGTGTTGGGAGTGAGAATGGAAATCAGTGGCGGGGGGGCATCTCTAGTGACTAACTGGAGGTCTGGGATGGGGGAGGATACAGGGAGTTTATGAGGGTGACCTTGGCTGAGATTCCTACCAAAGAGGAATACTTTTTGTAACTAGGCAGGACTTCCAGAGGAAGGAAGGAGACATCAATCTACCTACAAAACCTTTAACCCCAAATTCATCTTGCCTACAAGATGTGCAGGCATAAAGATAGAGCAGAGACTGAGGGAATGGCCAATCAATGACTGCCCTAACTTGAGGCCCAGGCCATGTGAAAGAGCCAACCCCTGACACTATTAATGATCCTTTGCTATGCTTGCAGACAGGAACATAGCATAACTGTCTCCTAAGAGGCTTCATCTACCAGCAGATGGAGGTAGATGCAGAGACTCACAGCCAAACATTAAGTGGAGTCAGGGGAGTCTAGAGGAAGAGTGGGGGATAGAAGTGAGAAAGTTGGAAGGGTCAAGGACACCCCAAGAAGACTCACAGAGCCAATTAACCTGGCACCATGGGGACTCACAGAACCTGGGCCACCAACCAGGGAGCATGAAGGAGCTGGATCTAGACCCCCTACACATTCGTAGTAAATATGCTGCTTGGTCTTCGCGTAGGTCCCATAACAAGTAGAGCAGGGGCTGTCTCAGTCTCTGTTCCCTGAGATTGGATCCTCTTTCCTTTAACTGGGCTGCCTGATTGGGCCTCGGTGGGAAAGGATGTGGCTAGTCCTGTTGGGACAAGATGCCCCAGGGTGGGGTGGTACCCATAGGGGAAGAGATTTGTGGGGCTGGGTGGGATTGGGAAGAGAGGAGGGAGGCAAGCTCTCACTGGAATGTAAAGTGAATAAAAATTAAATTAAAAAATAAAATAATAAATACAAACGAACAAAACAAAATATCTGGCCATGGAAGCTGTGGTGTGTCACAGTGTGTGTCACACAGTGTTACCCTTTTGCCCAAACAGCTTTACTTGCAAATGTTCATTGCAATGAGTGTGCTGGGGTGGGGGTTGGGAGTGGGTGGGTGGGGTCTTTTTTCTGGCCCCGTCCCCCCAGGCTGCATGGGGCCAGACGATTATTTCTAAAAAGCAAGTGCAGTAAAAGCAAGAGGCTGGCCTCAGTTTCCATCAGAGTTATGGGTGAGCACCTAGGACAGCCCAAGGGTCTCCCTACTGCACAGCATCTCTACTTTGCTCCTGACCTTCCCCAGGCTTCCACACATCATTGGCATGTCCTCTGAAGATCCCCGTGTGACATTACATCCTTCTGAAGACCAGTGCCTGCCTGTCCTCTTGAGCACTCCCTGGAGTTCCTCTTCCCCAGCCCTGTTGACTTGAGAGCACTCTCCTGTCTGCCCCCATTGTCCACACTTGGGCCTCTCCTCTGCTGGCCCTGAGCTTCTGGAATATGGAGCCATTACTGAAGGCCATCTGCCCCCCATAAGCCCTTACAGTTGGATAGTCAATACAGTTGTATGAGTTTTAAGTGAGTTGGAAAAAGCTGGCATTCCCCCATAGCCCGCCCCCATGCAGACATGTATAGCAACACCACAGATTTCTTGGCTGCTGTGCGGAAGCAGGGGGACCTTAAGTGGTACAGTCACTGTTTCTCAGCCTTGGCACCCTGACTTCGGGCCTAGGCAATTCCTGGCTGTTCTGTGCTTTGGAAGATGTTTAACAGCATCCCTGACCTCTCCCCAAAATATGTCAGTAGCACCTTCTCCTCCCAAGAATCTAGCTGCCGACATTGCTAATATCCTCCAGGGATAGAATTGCCCCTGGTTGAGAATCAATGACGAAGAAGCATAAGAGGACTGAGACTTTGCCCAGTGAAGGTTCCATAAAATTTCCCCTTACATAATACATTTTAATATAATATAAAGCAGTAACTCACACCTCGCCAAATATTTCACCAAAAATATTTGCCTCCTGTCAAATGCTATTAGGTTGAAAGTAAATGGGGGTAAAGGGAACAGGGTAAGGTCTTACACCCTTTGAAATAAGAATATCTTGTTTGGGAAACTGTAATCTTGAGGTTAACACTAATAAGTGTCTGGGGTCATACCAGGAAAACCACAGGGAAGAAAATAAAGAAGAAGACGATATGAAAGACATATATTTTAGTAAACCATGGTGTTGTGTGCATTTGAGTCATATTTATATCAGAAACACTTTTCCTGCACCATTTGAGAAACTTCTCCATACCCTTCAAACCAGGACCTTTGGCTCACAAAGCTTTTTTCCCTCTGACTTATTCCTCGGGGCCTCACTGCTGGTGAACTGTTCCAGTAGGACTAGGAACGTTTCCCTCCAGAGCACAGAACCTTTACTAACTTTCATGATAGAAAAAAAATATTTAAATAGTGTAATAACACATTTGAGACACCAGGAAGGCAGTACGATTGGGCTTAATGGGATTAGGGTATGGAGGATGGTGGTACAGGAACCACTCACTCAGGAACACACATGGAAGGTGCATTCCTAGGATGCTGTGAGCCCTGGTGCTGTGGCATTCCCTGATACAAATGGTTCTGGTGTGCAGGGAGGTAGTTCCCAGCATCATTACCCAGGTCTCCTTGGCTGGAGCCATCTGTCAGCCACAGAGCATCCTACTAGCAGACAGAGTTGTGATGAAACACATTTGTTCAAACATGGAAAATGGTGTTTGAAAAAAGCCACCTTCCTCAATTTCCTTTGAAGCTATTATCCTTTGTCATGTCAGAGAGCTGAGCCCAAGGATGGCCAAGAGGCAGTGGTAAACTCACAGTCCAGGGCCTGGGGGAACCATGGGATTGGTAGTTGTCCCCCTCCTTCCTGCCCCTGCAGTGAGGCAATAAAAGATGGATCTCTGAGGCAGTGACTGAGGTATTATGCATTATGGAGATTTTCATTTCAAATCTCATGTATTGACAGTTGAAACTGGAGCTGTTACATAAAGCATTCACTCAATGTCTTTCAGAGACTCTTTCTCAACACATCATTCACATGCTAGAACACAGAGAGGCCTTTAGATCCATGGGGAAAGTTGAGTAAGGGGGCCAGGATTTGTGTGGAACACGTTAGGTTAAGACATGAGAATGACAGTCATGGCTGCTGACAGAGAAAGCTTGCTTGCCCAACAGTGACCCAGTATGGTTGCACCCTCATGGCAGTACAGGCAGATTTGGGGAGACAGCTGGGGACTACTCATGAGAAAGTCAAAGATTTGCAACAACAAGGAGGTTGTTGTTCTTATATGTGTCTCTCTAACCATAGCAAGGTACCTTGCTTCAGGAGGCGAAGTGGGACTCTGTAGGTTGGTTTAGTCAGACAGGAGCTATCATCGCATGGGCAAGAACGCCAAGAATGCCAGTCTCTGCTCTGACACGCAGACCCTGTTGGAAGAAGTACTTCCCGTGTTGGATTTGTTCTTCTAAACACAAGTCCACAAAACAGGCTTCAGAGGAGACTTGGAACCTGGCCAGAAGCCACTTCAGGCAAGTCACAGACAGCCGAGAGTCCCACTCACCAGCCCTTGTTTTTCCCATGGGTCACAATACAATGACCTCACAGAACAAGAGAAACAGGGGTCATTAGGTTGAAGTTACTGTCTGAACAGGCTTCAAGAGGGTCTGTAAAGCCTGGCATTTTCATGAAGCACTTGTACGTATTTACATGTGTCCTCTTGAGGAGGGCCTAGGCCCTGCCTTCTACTGCAATTTCAAAGAACCTTGGCACTTTAACAAGGTTAAGAATCACTGCTTGGGAACCGTATGGATGTGTGACTGTAAGCATCCAGTTAAACTATGGCCAGCAAGAACTTTGGAAGTCAAAGGAACACTTGCTGTGTGAGACTCACAGGGGAAAAAAATAAGTAGAAAATGTGACTTTTGGCCCTCTGCAGCAGACAGCACCTTTTGGACATGACATTAAATGAAATCAGCCGTTGAAACTGAGAGGATAAACAGCACATCTGACAGGTCAGAAGACGTTAAAAAGCCTTGTAAATGCAGATGGTAGAAGCAGACTGCTGGCTGCAGTGGTCAGGTGTGTGTGCAGTGTGTGGGAAAGATATTCAGGGGGAGGGAAGGATGGACAGGGGCAAGAACTTTCCTGCTTGGTCCACACACACACACCCACCCACACCCACCCCCCGACTAAGGATGCTGGAGGAAGCTGGGCTCAGGAGCAGACCGTCAGTCACGGGTCATTCATCCCGAATGTAGCTTTACATGTGCATGAACTGTTCTTGGTTCTTTAGCCTCTGCGCCACAGGCGAGGCTGAGGGGCTTGTGACGCACTGTGGGTAGAAAGGAATGACTTCCAGTGACTAACGTCTTTAGGCAGGAGGCTCTTCATTCTTGCTGTGAGACTCACAGGGCCACTTCCATCGCTGAAGTCCTCCAGGCTGGGCCTCCTGCGACCACACCCCAAAATCTACTTACAGAAGACTAAGCAAAGCAGTGGAAAGCAAGGAGCAAATTTTGGAGAAAAAATGCGTCCGTTGGAAGAGAACTGTGCTGACGCCTTTATACGTCTCTGATGATATGGGTGGGGCTGCTGACGCCTTTATACGTCTCTGATGATATGGGCGGGGCCGCTGACGCCTTTATACGTCTCTGATGATATGGGCGGGGCCGCTGTAACCTTTGCTGTGGAGATGACTCCCTGAGCTCTGCCTGGAGTTTGGCTCCACTGACTGATAGATAAGGCTACGGGTCCCCGGATGGATCAAGGACATTTAAATAAATGCTGTCTCTTCTGAGATAATTTCTTAAGTTTGTGATTCCTAAATTTTATAGAGATACATAATGTCTATGCTGAAGGAAGGCATAGAGGAAATATTCTGGTCCTGTATCTGGCCTCTGATACTTCATGCACATGTATCCTGCAACATCTTCCCTTTGCTGTCAGCTGGTCTTCTCACATCATCTCACTGTCAAATCAGCCCTCTCCACCACCCTTGTATCCTTCCCTTCCACCACACCTAGGGAGAACCATTATGGGGTCTAATTCATTGTATCACCAATGCATGCTGTACAGGAATCAATCAACTCCTGTTTCTACTTAACACACCACATCTATAGGATCACCGACCTCCCTGTGTGAAGCATACTGATGTTAAAAAACTCTTGATGTAAAATCCTTTCTGAACAGTATTTGTGCTGCAGCTGGTAAGAATTTCTTTTCCGTCTGCGAGAAGCTTCATCCACACTCAGAACTATAAAGCCCTCGTGCTTTTTATCTTTCTTGAATTGTCCAAAGGTATAGGGATACAGTTCACCAACAGTCCCTGCTTAAGTCAAATATCCCCTCTGATGCTATCTTTCACAAGACAACAATCCATTTACAGGAGAGAAAAACAACTCCCAGGACCAGAGATCCTCCAGCTAGAGAGAATAGACCCAAGTTTTGCTTTCTTCATTAGTTTTAGTATGCTTTTTTCCCTCTGCTGCTTCACTTCAGAAAAGACAGATAATCACCACCTTTATGAGTCAGAATCATAGCTCAGCACCTGCTAGGAAATTGAAAAATATTTCCCCATGTCACATTACAGAGTGACGCTCATTGTCTTCACACGGCTGCTGGCATTCACGAGTTTGCCAAAGTGACTGCACTGGAGGCTCTGAAAGCCAGAGCGATAATGAAAAACAATGACTGAAGACATTGCCAAATGCCAGCACATAAAGATAGTAACATGAACTTGATAAACTCGGGCTTTCATTCCTTTTAAATTGTGCAGAGGTTAATAAAGGAGATTCTGTTTATCTCCAGCACAGCAAAGTCACAGATGCAGGAAGTTCTGAGTGGTTTTCTTGTTTGTTTTGTCTTGTTTTTTAAATGCAGTCATTTCACTATGGGGCACAGAGTTCACTCCCGTCTCTGCTCATAAAGGAGAATCAATATGCTCAGTATCACAGGCCTAAGCTTAAAAGGGAAACTCATGTCCTGATGCAACAGCCTTCAGCATGTGAAAAGGTAGGGACCGACAATAGAGCTTCTTGCCCAATTGCCACGTAAAGTAATAAAGATCAAAATATTACTGATCTACAGGTGGCAAGTGAATGCTTGATATCTCTCCAAGCCAAGCAAAAGATGCATTAACGTTTTCAGTGATCTCTGCTGCATCTACACTGTAGCTTCAAGTGTGTTTATGTACAAGACTAATGCCCAGCTTCTTGGAAATGGGAAACACGGATGCTGCAATACTTCAAGGACAGTCACATTGAGATACCCAGCCCAGCTGGCTGGTTCAATTTCAAGGCCGTGGTGTGGTCCCTGAAGAAAGAAAAAGGGCAGTGCATGCCTTTGGTTATGGTGCTAGGAGGTGACTTTGTAGTTTAGAGGACCTGGCTTTCCTTTTTGGTGGGTGGTGATGGTTATATCCCTTGTCAGTTTTCATTATTTTTTTTTTATTGTCCCCAATGTGGGGATTGACAGAGAGCATATGTACACCCATTGAACATACCCATAGCCATATACTGCTTTGTTTGCTTCTATTTTTAATATACATGTATATTATATATATATATTCTTTAAAAATATGTGTGTGTGTGTGTGTGCGCGCGTGCGAGTGCGAGCACGCGCGTAGGTCCCCACGGAGGCTAGGAGAGGGTGTTAGATACCCTTGAACTGGCATTACAAGTGATTGTGAGCTATTTGATTTGGGTGCTGGGAGCTGACTTCAGGCCTTCGGGAGGAGCAGTCTCACACATGTAGATAATGATGCGGCCTTATTTCTTTCTCATGCTGAAACCATCTTCCCGACAGGTTCCCTTCTGCTTTGTTTCTTCCTGTGTGACTCTCAGTGTTTAAATAGGGCTGCCCGAATGAGAGTGGATGCGAGCTTTAGTTTTTCATTGGGTAACTATCAGTGGTTTTAACACTAAAGTGACATCCCCTCCAGTCTCCATTAACTGTGAATTGTCTCGCAGGACGAGATGGGCCCTCACAGCCCTTCCCCTCCCTTCATGAGACGAGGAAACCTGATGTTGTACAGGTCTGCTGAGTTTGTGAGCCCATTAGCCATGGCCCCGGCATGTTCAGAAGACTGCATCAGTCCTTCCCAACCTGTGACTCTCACAATCTTTCCACGCTCTTCTACAATGGTCCTAAGCCTTGGAGGAGGGTGTGATAGGCAACATAGATGTCCCATTTAGGGGCAAGCACTCCATTTTCTGCACTTTCCCCAACAGTTTTTTTTTTTTAATTTTTTAAAATAGACAGTCCACTGCAAAAAGAAGCAAAGAAGCGTCTTTGATGAAAGCTGAGAGTTTCACTATTATGAACATAAAGGTGATTAGGTAGAAGGTATTTGCAGTTAGTAAAGCACTAGTTAGTAGATTCTTCCCTGGAGCCTGCGACCATACCAACCCCAGGTCACAGTTTCAAGCTGGTGATAAGCCAGGCTTATAGCTCCCAGCATGCGTTCCCTTTTGTGGAAGGGCTTAGGTCCAATTAGGAAGAGACTGGTTGCTACATACTGCTTGCGCCAATGGGTGTGCCTTTCCAGGCTGCTCATCACTGTAACTCACAGCTAGGCGAGGCAGTTCATGGGCATCTCCTGTAGCAGCCTCCGTAGCATTCACCGTATGATACCTATCTAGATGGGAGAGCACCCAGTTCCGTTCCAGCGTGGTTTCTCCATATCCCGTGACTGTGGGTGGTGTCTTCCGCAGCAAAGTCTTACCACCAGGTTTAAGTAGACAACTGAGAACAATGGTACTTGTTGGAGGCCCTCTGGGACCTCTTTGACAACTGGGGGGGGGGGGGCGGGAGGGGGCGAGTATTGCTCACCCGGCACTGAGAATTTTGCTGAAAACCTCATGGCTTCTCGAAGAAGCATTATTCCCTTGTGAGTGTTGTGTAGAAAGACATATGAAATACAGTACCTAAATATTTAATACTGGAAATTATTTTTAAATGGAATATAAAGACTACAACATTTCATTTTTATAGGATATAAATAATCTTCGCTAGGACCCCCTAAAGGATTCTAAGATGTTTTCCAGGCCTGTCTATATTCTTCTGTTCCATTAATGTATTCTCTGTTCATTTGAAGCTGGCTTTACTGTCCTTTATTGAACACTTGTCTTTGGACGAGGCTGAAGGCTTTTTTTGTCAGCAGAGCAAGCACAGAGACAGTGTTCAGATTGTTCTGGGATGTGACATGCAGAGACCACACTGCCATTCCTTACCTGTCCTGCCTAGTCTCCGAGGCTGAGAATTGCTATTTTCTAGCTGTGCTAGAGGATTGATTAGCCTCTCTGTGCCTCTGTCTTCTCATCTTAAGAAAGAAGCTAATATAGCTAGTTCCTGGGCTCTGGTGGATTTCAGACCTCTGGCAATGGGCTGTGCCCCCTTATAACTAGAAATATTACCTGTGGCTGTTTCTGTTAATGCCGTGATGGTGTGGTACCATCCTGCCACAGAAAGCTTCACTCTTGGGGTTTCTTTGTGCCACTCTGGAGAGTTCCACTGCCCAGGCTGTGACACTTTCGGCTTTCTTTCTCTGTCCACTGCCAATCACAAACGGTCCCTCCAGCCAGCTTACAGTAATGTCATTTCTACATATTCTGAGCAAAGTACCCTTGGCACCTAGAGGTGCAGAACCATGTGGTATAACAGAGCGACCCAAATTCTTGCTGCTGCCTTGTTGACTGCCTGTTCTGAATGTCTGACCCTTTCCCTTCTCACTACCGGGTTTTTAACCAGAAATCATTACACCATTTACATGGGAAATTCAATTCTGCTTTTAAACTTAAACAACAAAACAGAGCAGGGACACAGCCCTTCCACCAGACAGGGAGGGCCCCTGGCCTCTTCATTCACAATTTTTGATAATAAAGGGAAGTTCCTCTGTGACCTGTAGGGACACTCTGATGCTAGCCTGAGTCAGCTAGAGAGTGTAGTAGGGCCCACTTTCTAGATATATTTAGATAAATTGGGAGACTGGAGGCTAGAACTAAATCCAAAGACAAAAGAAGATGGCTAAGACAAAACCCTTGCCATGTTTCTAGAAAATTCAGAACCCTAACGAGAGCTCTGTGTTAAAGCTGTGGCACTGAACTTGGAAAAGGGCTTTCTGGTACATCTTTAGCGGCTGGACTTCAATAGTACATGAACATAGAATTGTCTTCATTAAAAAAGGGTTAGCTGCTTTCACACTGCCAAGGCCAGAAGAATAAAAACTACTAATTTGTAAAGGCTTTGGGTTGAGGTGCAGTCAGTATGTGAACATTTAACTGGGGCACATGTCCTCAGAGCCAGTGAGGTGGCTTGTCCTGTGCCCTAGCAAGAGCATGCTGTCCTAGCTCCCAGGAAGGTGGCGATGGCTGTAGGAGCCCAAGGTATCCAAGGACCACGGACAATTAAGAATCTGCCTGTGAATTTAAAGTCAGGCTGTTTAGAACATCAGAACCAAGGAACACAGACTATCCACAAGTGCCACTTAAATGTGTCAGGCAATTTAAAGCATTAAAGTAGAAATCGCTAATTGCTACAGGACTGGTTCAGTGGCAAAGCACTTGATCAGCACGCCCTACATCCAATCCCTGATGGCAGAAAAAAAATACTGGATGGTTAGAAAAACACTTCTAAAGGCCTTCAAACTACACCTAAATCGTTAAACCAAACCCTGTAACATTTCTGCTCTACGTACTATATTCAGGGCATGGAGGGAATAGACAATGTCTTTGCTCCAAGATGATTTGTAAAAATAAGAATTTGATGACAGTAACTATAATTGGCTTAGAATTCACACTACGTAGGCCACAAAAGATTTAAGACTGACCTCAAATTCAATTTTCATGACTATACGTCTCTTCCTACTGCAAGTGGCTGGAAGTACAACTTCATCTGTGATTTCTGGTATACCTGAAGACTGTAAATGGACAGGCTTGGCTAGCTGTGGGATCTCTCTAGCTAAAAGTATCACCAGGATTTCCACAGAGGTGTGGTTCTGGAGAAACACAGGGACAATATCAGTACTTCCTTTGACTGTTCCCTCTGTGGTTCTCTAGGAATCGACTCAGATGAGGCAGGGAAAACTTTTGAGTTGCTGGATCTCAAAACTAAATCTATATAGTGCAATGTCGTCTGACACTCCCAAGTAGTAGGAGGTTGAGAGAGGGCAGAACAGCCTCCCAACTGGATTGTGGGTCTGGGAGCATTGCCCAGGTTTAATATTTGGTGCAAACAGGACCCTGGCTAACCTGACTTGGTCAGCAGTCTTTAGCTTGCAGTATGTACACATACGGGCTGCAGTATTTCCCTTACACAGACATCCCTATGGAGGTGCAGTTTAGACATGCAACATGTTGGTCTATGGTTGGATTTCCTACGTTCGGATTCAATATAAAGTATAGTGGTGGAAACAAAACAACTCTGGACACTGTGATTATCTTCCTGCTGTCCCATGCCAAATGTGTCTGAGGCAGCTTCGTTACAGCACGGCAAACTGACGTGAGGGAGAGAGGCTGCAGCCATCTCTTCCCACAGTATACTTACACATACTCTTCATTTTTCCTTGGGATGTGTGCCCAGAGCACAAACTAGCTATACAGAATCATTACAGATGTAGTAAACATTAGTATCATCAATTTTAAAGTATCATTTAGATATATAAATTAATCACCATTTATTGATATACTTTTATTGAGATTACAGATATGCCAGAGAAAGGTTTTTGAAACATTGAACTGTTTTTTTTCACCAACTAATAAGACATAAAAAATTATCAGCATGATGGAACACAGCTGTGATTCCAGCAGTTGGGAGGCTGAGGCAGGAAGATCGGGAGTTCAGGCTTGGCTACAA
This sequence comes from Mus caroli, assembly GCF_978045245.1. Classification (NCBI taxonomy): domain Eukaryota; kingdom Metazoa; phylum Chordata; class Mammalia; order Rodentia; family Muridae; genus Mus; species Mus caroli. The sequence goes on from NW_028227258.1 coordinate 96,703,543, forward strand.
TAGTCGAACTTGTCTCAAAATAACTAATGTCCTACATAAGGACCTGCCAACTGTCTTTTTTCCTATAAAGGTCTTTCTTCCTTTTTCCCTCCTGTTCTTCTCCTTATGTCATTATAGTCTTTGGAAGACAGGGTTTCAAAGTTCAGCCTGGCCAATAACTCATTCTGTAGTCCATGCTGGCCTGGAACTCAGCATCTTCTTGCTTCAGCTTTTCATCTGCTGGGATGATAGGCAGAAGTCCCTAGACAGATTTTAATTTCCCACTAAATATAAAGAAAAGGATATGTATGATCCAACACATCACAGAAGTGCTATCAAGGCCAGTAAGGTGACTCAGTGGATGAGAGCGACTGCTAGGCAAGCCTGAGGACAAGATTCCACAGTGGAAGCAGAGAACTCAATTCCCAAAGTTGACCTCTGACCTCTACTCACACACCATGGTACACACACACACACACACACACACACACACATCATATAGCTGCATATACTAAATTAAAAAAAATGTACTATGAATAAAATTTAATTTTTATGATTTATAATTATTCATTAAAATATATATTTATGTCACCCTAAGGCTGATATAGAAATAATAACTATTATAACAGCTCAAAATAGAAAAACTACAAAAAGTTATCTGTGCACTTATAGTAACTTAATGTGGTAGTTCAATAAAGATTTTACAGTCATAATTTTTTTTACAAGGGCCAATATTTATAACATTCTGGCTATCTTTAAAATACCCCAAAACAGCTACTCAGACTTCTGGTTATTTAAGAATCCAACCTAAAACATGCAAGAGATACATATTCCTCCTGTTTAATTTAGAGAGCATTAGCCAATGTTCTGAGTCTGGAGAAAACATCTGTCTTAGGCCTCTGCCGGGGCTGTTCAAGTAAGGTCTTTTTCTCTAGCTTCCTAAAAGTACGTATCTCAGTTTCTATATTAAGCATTGTATGCTACACAGGGAAAGGAGATGATCTCAGCTTCGAGATCCTTGCAACCCAAGCTTAGGCCTCCAATATACTATTTTAAAGTTTGGAAATTACGGCTGGAATAGTTGACTACCCTGGGGCTTTCAGAAATCCTGCTTTTGAGAAGTAAAAAGGAGTCACTTGAATTTTGGCAGGGACCTTAATTCCCTAGAAATTTAAAGCTCTGGATAGAAAATTATGACTGGAGAATTCATTTGCTTCAAGAAGACAGAGGACAGATAGATCTTTCTAGATTAATGTGGTAGGCTGCATCGAGCTCGCCTGGGAGATGGAGACAGCGCTGGCAGCGAGGCAGGGCCAGCTGCTCACATCTTCAGCAAATAAATCTACTGCCAAAGCTAATCCTCCTTGTGCAGATGCCTCACAAAAGCCTATAAAATGCTTCGCTGTCCTAAGCTATACAGTCTAATTGTTGAGTTTGACTCACTTAACTCAGAGAAGTATTTTTAACTATAACTATACAAGTATCAGCACTGAATATACTAATATGAGGTATTAAAAATTTAAATAGCAATCTGTCTCATTATCATCTTTACATTGATTGATTGACAGAGAGAGTATCTATATGCAGCCTTGGCTGGCCTCAAATGTACTATGTAACCCAGGTTGGCTTTGAACTTACAGTGATCCTCCTGCCTCTACCTCCCTGGTGCTGTTATCACAGTTGTGTGTTATTGACTGGCTTCTTTCATTCTTTCTTCTTTCTTTCTTCTTTCATTCTTCATTAAAAACATTCAGAGAATGGATGGGAGATGTGGCTCAGCAGAAGAGCTGGGAAGAGCACAGGGGACAAGAGTTCTGGGTTGCTCTCAGGCTCTCTCGCACAGCACAATGCTGACAAGAAAGGACAACATATTTAAAGAAGATGGCTGTCCTGGGTATCATGAGATGAGCTAGCGGTGCTCACAGGCAAGTGCGTTTAACACCTCATTGTGATATCCAGATTTGTGAAACTGAGAATCTGAACTGAATTCCATTTAGCCAGTGTGAATTCTGTCTTTAAATCATATTAATCCAGGTCTAATGCCCAAGTTAGTTTTATATTTAAGTGGTTCAAAACTACTTCCAGGAGAGATCATCTCAATGCATTTACTTTATCTCCCTAGAAAATTTCCCCCAAATTCTGTATTTCACAGGTCTCAGAAGACAATGAGCATCACCATTATAAATGTAAACAGATGTTCAAATACATGTTATTATGAGATTAAAGTTTATGATTATTCAATGTGCTGCCAATTATTAGAACCAAGATTCCTCTATTGGATTAAAACAATAAAATCTCCAACTGTTCTGAGGCTCACAGCTTTGGGTGTTGAGATGTGTTTTAGGATTTTCAGGATGAATATTGATTTTTTTTAAACCACTAGCTTTCCTAGAGAGTTATGGATTCAGAATCAATGGTCACACAGAAGAATCTTAATGCACTGTGAGTAGGTGTTAAGTGGGTCAATGTGACACATGGGGGGCAGATCTCATTAGCCCACTGTTGTCACTTAGGCACTAGGGACTAAATAAGGCAAAGCTATTTTGTTTAACTTGTGGTAAGTAGATATGGAATACTGGACCGCAAGCAACATACCTAATGCAAACACAAAGCACCTGAGCATCTCTTTAAGACCTCAGGCTGGGGGTCAAGCTCAGGGCTAAGACTGATTACTTAGCATGCACAAGGAGTCGGGGAGAGAAGGGGAGAGGACAGCAGAGGAGATGGGGGGAGAGGAGAGGAGGGGAGGGGAAGGAAACAGGAGGAGAGGAAGGGTGGACAGGGAGGAGGGGAAGGAGGGAGAAGAGGGAGAGAAGGGAGAGGAGGAAGAGGAGGAAGAGGATAGTTCAGGTAATAGGTTTGGGTGTGAGGCCTGAAACTCTGCATTTCTAGAATGTGCTAGCAGGTCTCATCTTGCTGGAAGGCAAACTCTGAGTAGCTACAACCTGGCACACTGGTCATATTCTTTGTCTGGAAATGAGACATGTAAGCCAGAAGCTGAAGCCCGGGTTCTTTCATTCGGTCTAATGTTACACAGTTATGCAAATAGAAAACTAATCAACTAAGTCAACTATTATCTGCTCACATAAGCTATAAATCTGGACCAGGTGATGCATCAGGTCTCTTCAGTTCTATAAAATGTAAAGATATTAAGATAACCCTTACTTTAATTTGAGCATTGTCTTTTATATTTCCCTTCACAAGTATTCTAGAAAGCAAGGTTTTATTGCACAGCGTCACTCCAGAATCTTCCTGTTTAGCTGTTCTTGCATCCTTTGACTTAAGACGATAATTATTTCTGGTTTATGTCCATTTCTCACTCTTCCCATAATTCTCAGAACACTCTTCAGACCTGTAAGGAGGGTTCTTATGTGTAGCAGTCTATGAGCTCGTGCATCTCCCAAGCGGGATGCAGCTCCTCCGAGTTCACATTATTCAGAGAGGTTATAATATTCTTAAATAGAGATGATCCTCTGATTAGAGCCAGGTTCATCAAATGAACTCCTGCCAATGTGTCAAGGGCTGGCAATAGTGTCAAGCTGCAGTTAGCAGGAGAAACAAAAATCCTTTCTCTACTCTGAATAGATTTTTAATCTGATGCCTATTATTTATTCCCAACACAAATATCTTCATTAGAACTTCATTAACTCGTCTGGACTACTCATTGTCTGCCAGCTGCTCTTGTATTCCCCACCTTCCCATTCCACAATAACCCAGCACAGCCTTGCCAGGGCAGGGCTCCCAATTCCAGCAAGGCAATCCACTTCCAGCTAAAAGCATGCACCGGCCCTTACTCAACACCCCTAGCAATGACATCAGCTTACCTGGGACTCAGGCTGCTGCTAACTCCCATCAAATGCTCTTATGATTCCTACGTCTGTGCCTCCATTTACACACTTCTCTACCTAGAATACCCTTTTTCTGTACAATTCTACTCCTCCTTTTGAAGACTTGTTGAATAGACCAGTTCTGTTTTTAAAGCATCCCTGATTCCTCTAAGATTTCATTACTATTTTGCTCTCAACTCCTTGGTGTAGTGGCTATTCTTGGTTGTCAACTTGACTATATTTGGAATGAACTACAATCCAGAATTGGAAGGCTCACCAGTGACCCTTATCTGGAGGCTTGGAGATCCTTATCTGGATCTTGGTATGGAGATCTTGAGACATAGTGGCTATGGATTTCAGAAGATTAAATCTCCGAGTTTAAGGAGATTTAATCTGGGCTACACCTTTCATCTGGGATTAAAGGTGTGGTGGAACACACCTTTAATCTGGGCTACACCTTCTGCTGGAGACAATATAAGGACACTGGAAGAAGGGAGTCTAGCTCTTGCTCCTTCGCCTGCTTGCCGTGTGAGACTGAGTAACTGCTAGATCCTTGGACTTCCATTCACAGCTGTGACTGAACCATTGTTGGGAATTGGGCTGCCGACTGTAAGTCATCAATAAATTCTTTTACTATATAGAGACTATCCATAAGTTCTGTGACTCTAGAGAACCCTGACTAATACACTTGGTCAATACTCCCTTCCATTTCACATCTTGCATATACTTTATTCTTGGCCCCTACTGTATAATTCTTGAAGATCTATGCTGTTTTCCCATTTTTCCTTTTTCTAGCTCTCACCATCACTTTTTTATGATAGCTTTAGGATTAACCTGTAGTTCAAGATGCTCTAATACTTCAGAATCCTAAATTATTTATTATTTTAAATTATTTCTTTACTTTATGTGTATTGGTAGTTTGCCAGGATATATGTATGTGTGTCACCTGTGTGCAGTGCCCCTAGAAGTAAGAGGAGGGCATCAGGTTCTGATGGAGGATGGAGTTGCAGACAGGATCCAAACCAGAATTCTCTGCAAGAGATGCAAGCGCTCCTAATTGTTGAGCCATGTATCTAGCCCTTCACTACTTTCTTAACATTCTTGATACTCTTTCATGCTTAGAGTTCATCACTCAAAAAATAAAGGAGCTATGTTTTAACCTCTAAGTTTCCAGTTCTTGTGTCACTTCTAGGGATTTGTTTCTTCAACTACATATTCCTATAGCTCAAGCTGTATTCTTCAGATGGTGTAGGTTAAATTAATGTAAACCATTTTTCTGTTTATGCTTCTCTGATATCTTTGTAGCATATAACACAGCCTCGTGGCAAACAATGGTTCCATTCTGAGTTACAGAGTTATTCATTGTAACGCAGGAGTATATCAACAAACTAAGAAGCCATATTTTGCAATAGTAGTCCTTCTATCAGTTTAGAAAAGCTTACACGTGACTTTTCTTATTAACCTGTATTCCCAGTAAAATAAACTCATTGTATACCTATGACTCCTGCTGAAATTGCAAAACAGTGAAAAAGCATGTGGGACCTGATGACAGAGATCACGGCGCAAGCCAGTCCGTGCCTTTGCTCACTTTACCGTCTGCCTTATGTCACAGGTATTTATAATTCAAAGTGCAAACAAAAGCTCAGGGCAAGGAGGTCTGGTGCTGTGGCCCCTGTTGCATTACACATGATGATACCAAGGAAGGGGAATACCAGTTAACGTTTCTTATTTTCATAGATGCACACTTCTATTAGAGTTCTCTAGAAAAATATAATTAGTAAAAGGACATTTGTTACTTTGTAGTTATTCTTCCCTGAATCAACTTTCCTTCTTATACAAACTCAGGTTTGAAAAGCCAGAGCACTTCAAGAGGAACGACGTTAATTAGCTACAGTGTGGGTGCTGTTGACACCAGTCCTGGTGGAGCCCTGGGAACCTTTGAAGGCTGGAAAGGCTGGGATTGAGGGAGTGGTTCTGGTTCAACTCTATCCCTAAGTATACTCCTTCAGCTAAGTCGCATGCTTTTCATCTGCTTCTTATCTGCAGAGAGGGCCAGGGCAATCATTGAGCCACTCTTCTGCGGTTTGTGCTCTCTTGTGGAATGCCATTATGAAGAACGGCCACCTCTGTAACCAAAAGAAAGCACTCTAATACGTAACACAAAGATGACTTTACCTAAGGTAGCCAGGAAGCCAGGGACCTAATGTGGAATTATTTTAAGGTTAAAACAGCCTTAAAAAGATGGGAGATAACCATGATTTTGTTTATCAATGCTATTTCTTTAGCAGTAGTTAGGATGCTAGGTATCACTGGTTTCTCTCATCAACACTGCAGCCAAATAGATAATTAAATGTGCTATAATCACGTGTCACTAGTATTCCTATATGAGAAGGGGAAAGTTTAAAGTCCATGATACATCCGATTTAGCACCCCCCCCCCCGCCACCATTAGAAAGACAAATACAGTCCTATCACATGGAGAGAGGACAGATGAGTGTTAGCCTTAGGTAAGATCAGCTAGATGAGCCAGAAGCTTGATAACTTTAAATAGCATATCTTGTTTTACATTCTCACACTGAGAATAGAAACTGTTAATCAGTTAGACATTTCCAAGGGCAATCAATTTTGAATCCAAATTAGCATTATATTCTTTTTACTAAGTGACCTTGTGTTAGTTCTCTTCCCAATGACTGGAGAATGCAAGTACAATAGAACTCGGCTGTGTACCAAAAAGTATTCAATGAGAAAATATCCACCAAGAGATATTTTCATGGTCATGTCGCTTTCTAAAATATTGATAGAGGTTCAAACTACTTTCCCCTGAATGGGAATCCCCATCTTTTGTAGCAGGTCCCAGCCTCCCAGCAGATGGTCTTCTAAAGGCTCTCCTTCCTTTTGACTCAGCTATGAGGAGCATTTGATGGTGACTATCAGCTCTGTAAATACTGGAAGTAAGGACTTTGGAAATCAAGGACTTTCTTTTTCTAATTGGAATACTTACATCTGTTTAGCTCAATAAACAAATGAAAAAGATACCATAAAACCAATATAATCTATTTTGTGGTGATAATCTACTTGCTATGGTAGGAAAAGGAGAGAAAGGGGAGGATGAAAGACAGGAAGTGAGGGAGGAAGAGGAAAAACTCGCCAGGCTGAGATGCTTTTCCCTGCTGTCTCTAAGGGCCAGACTCGAGGAGCATAAAATACATACATGAACGTAGAAATCAGACCTCTGGAGTACCAACTTCATTATCTGTTGCAATTTCCAAGGCCCTTTGAAAACTGTGGCTTCACAGTTCCTAGCTTTGTACATTTCTTGTTAACTATATCTACAGCTATGTTTGTTTCCCGGTACCCGGTTACAGTGAGTCTCTGCCCTGCTGTGAAAGGGTGTGTGTCCCGTGGGTGGGACCCTCCTGAAGCAGGTCATCACTGCTGACTCAACCTCCTGCGAAGGATGGCTGTCAACCTCTGCCTGGCCTCGTTTACTGAAATTGCTCGGCCCCTGGGAGGATATGCCTGGGAAAGGGCGGGCAGTCCCGAGCTGCTGACCTTCTTGAGCTTATCTGGGGTCGGGGAAGCTGTGGGTTTTGGCAGTCCACGCAGGCTGGGTGTGCCGGTGCCTCGTCCACAGTTCTGTCTCCCACTGCTTAGCTCGCGGTGATTACTGACTGCCGAGGCAGGGTAGGTTAGGGTGCCCTTATTGAGGGAACACGGTAAGTTTCCTCCGCTCCTCCTGAGCTCCAGGAGCTGTTCTTTGGCTTGACTCAAAGCCTCCGTTAGTTCAAAGCGTTCTTCACACTCTCTGCGCACGGTTTCCTGGAGAAAAGTGTTCTGAAAAGAGATGAGGAAAAAGCACCCCTGACTTTAAACAGTTTATGTAAGTGGAGCGTTACTGACAATTTAAATCAGAACTGAGCTGCAGGTCAGAGGCTGTATTCTCTGTCTCTTTTAATACTCTACCCCATGAGACAGAGAAATGAAAAATAGAGTGTGAGACTGGAAAGGACACTAACAGAACATTCAGCCCCTTGCCCTTGTAGGTGAGGTGGAATGACTGTCCAGGGATTCCGTAGATGGTACGGTGGGACTGAGTCCTCATCTGTATTTGCCCTGCATACACACATAGTTCCCATTCATATATATTTTAAGCAATTGGTCTAGTATTTGCCTCTGCTTGTTTTTAATTTTTTTAGAGGAATTGGAAACTATTGGCATTTGTGACTTTGTCGTCTGGCTTTCATCAACTCAACCTGAATAGTTGTTGGAAGTCAGGGGTGGGGGAAGTATCAAGCCGCTAGCGAGGCAGATTGATTGATAAGGTGCTGTGTTAGAGCCATCATGTTCACTGCTCCTGACATATTCAACACAGAAAGACCCAGAAGCCCCGGTTTGTTACATAACTTGTTCAGAGCAACCGGCTCTGAAGTGGTGGAGGCCTGCTGCCTCCTAGCCCTGTGCCTGTATGAGGCACGTGCTTCATTAATATTGCAGGCATATACACTTCATGTCTAGGACATCAAGGAGATAGAAACTGGGAAGATGTTTTCATCTGATTTCCTCAAGAATTCTAAACGCTATTAATTTGACCTTTCTTTTAAAAAGGAGTCTACTGTATTTTTAAAATTTATTTACAGTATCTACATATATGTAAAGTACTATATACATCGATATTTATCTATATGTATACACATTATTTATACATTCAATACGCGGGCAAAATGTGTAGAAGTAATCAAATTTAAGTTGTTTTCAATTAATTAGTATAAAGTACCCTAGCTTAAGCAAACTTTGAAGAGTCAGGTTTCATTCATACACACACACACACACACACATACACACACACACACACACGGGGATATGCAGGAGTAACAGGTGTATAATATGAAAAGTCAAGATGGGGATGGCAGGGGTGCTCATTAGAGAAAAGTAAGATCTTATCAACTTACTGCACTTGAATTTGAGCTTCAAAGGAAAGTAATACTCTACAGACCCGAGGCAAGTCCCTTAGAAAATGGCTTCGGGCAAGTGGCAAGGGGACTGGAAAGGTAGAGGAAGAGAAAGGCATTGGCAACAGCAGGTGCAGCTGAGCACAGTGCAGAGCCAGCAGACTGCTTTCCAGTCAGAGAGGGCTGAACCAGCCAGCAAGCTCTCAGCTTGCACGTTCCAATGACTCCTGGCCATGGTCCAGCTGAGAGGAAGATCAGCGAGGGAGGGAGGGAAAGGGCTGCTGACTGTCTCAGTGTGAGGCCAGCCACTCTGCAACTCATCCTTCACCACCATTAGCTTTCAGAACAAAGCATTAATTCTTTCTATTATTTCCCAAACCAGGGGGGCCTCGGAACTGAAGACAGGCTCCACAACTGGGACTTCCACCTGTGCCAACACTGATTTTTTGGGTGGATATCCTAATACCCTCATTTTCTCTGCCTAGTTTTCTCTGCTGACTTTACCAAGTCTTCCCCTAAATAAATACTACATCGCAGTTTTAGGCATCATAATTTCTTCAATTATAGGGTAAAATATGGAAACAGAACATTGGAAAGTTTAGGAAATTGTTATTTGAGGAATGGAGTGTGCCAGCACATGAAGGTGACGTGGACATGACACAGCAGACACATTAGTGGAAAATTCCATCCTGTGTGAGGAGCATCACTGCTGAGGCTACATTGTTTTCAGAACTTAGGCAAGAGGGCTGGGGTATGCAGACTCTTTTGTCTGTCTATGTCTCTGGTTGATTGGTTGGTTGGTTTGGTTTTGAGACAGACTCTTACTTTGTACCATCTCTGCCTGTCCTGAAACTCACTCTGTAGACAAGGCTGGCCTCAGACTCAGAGATCACCATCTGCTTCTGTGCCTGTGCCTGTGCCCTCCCCCCCCCCCCTTCCCAAATGCCGGCACCAAAGGCATACGTGCATGTGTTATTACATCTGGCTGTGGCAGACTTGTAATATGTAGTTTTATTGACTAACATGAAAATATCTGTAAGCTAGAGTATGCTTGATGAGGCTGGAACTCCCCAGCCGACATGAGAATGGCCAGTGAGGCCACTGTTCTCGACGAGTCTGAGATAAGATGATCTTGAGCTACATTTTACCATAGCATGGTCAAGTAGTTATTACTAGATTGCAACAGACCTGGAAGTCAAAATGAAATGGCAGGCATGTACCAGGTAAAGAAGGCAAAGTGGGGTTCCCAAGCCGAGAGGGCAGCAAGAGAGACACATCCACAATGGAACACGGCAGCTAGAAGACTCAGCGTATAGACACAGGAGGAGAGATCAGCACTGAGGTAGGAGGAAGTGAGCGAGGCACATAAGAACCTTGGCAGTGTGTTATTGCTAGAGATTTTACTTGGCTCTGAGAGGGCCAGCTGGATCATGGGAAGATATTTCAAGCAGGGCACTGGCACGGTCACACTGGCATGGAAAGAAGCTCGCCAGGCCAGCTTTGTGAAAGTCATTGCAGGGTGGGAAACAGAGTACAGCAGGGACTCAAAGCTTTCATAGAGGAGGTTCTGTCCTGAGCCCTGGGTGAGTGTGGCCTAGGGAAGAGAGAATTACTGCTCTGGTCCTAAGGCCCATCCATTGGTGTTGAGCACTGTCTACCCGCTGCCTCAGACAAAAAGCCAATTCAATTGGACTTAAAATAATTCACTGCCTAATTGCACTCCCACTGAGTCTGTAGGTAAAAGATTAAAATGTAAATCAGCTTACCCATGTACTTAAACTTTCTAATATTAAAAGTGGCCAATTTCCCACATTTTGAAAGGTATGAGTGACTGGTTTATATGTGTTGCCATTTTTACCCTTAGAAACAGCTGAGTGTTTTGAGTTTCAAACACAGAGAAGAAGCAAGAGAAGGCTTTGCTGAGTGGCCTGATTATTGTGAAGGTGAGAATCCTGGTTGTGGAGTTTCTGAATCAGCTGTATTTGGCAGAGCGGGGCAGAGATGGGGGATGCCAGGAAAGAAGGCTTCATTGAAGAAGAGGCACAGATGGTCTTGTTCATGGTTTACACGAGGTCCTGCCCAGTCACACGATGATAGAGGACACAGTTTTTGCCAGCTCTAACCAGAAAGAACTCAGGACAGTGGGTGTCCAGCCAGCTGGGTCGGGGAGGATGGGGGGCACCTGAGGTGATGGAGGTTTGGTGGACAAGGTGTGGAAACTAGACAGATGAGTAAGAGCTAGCAAAGGATGTGCCCCGCCTCCACCCAGCCAGTCAGCCCAACACTGCAGATTAACAATGGAAATGGCTTTTTGGTAAACTAGGAATGAGAAACTAAATAAAATTTTAGGAATGTCAGGAAGAAGTATTAAAATTATATACCCATGCTTACAAACACAATAAAACCAACTATTATAAGCTTCTCAGAATAAAAGTCATAGAAATAATAAAATACCTCAGAATAATGGTCTTCGAGAGCCAGTTTTTCAAGATGAGGGAGAAGAGCCTAAAACACACATAATTTAGGATTTCCTGTTCTAAATCAACAATCCACTTTTAATATCTTCTCACCATTAATTAAGTAAAACAAAGCAATGTCTCCATATTTCTTCCCAATGTGTCACTGTCCCGACATCGCCTTCCTTCTTTACAGGCAGAGATGCCCTTGCTGAGCCCACATCTGCGCATGCTCTGTGGCCAAATTCTTGGGTTCTCAGCTCATCTGTTCCCCGCTGTCAGCCAGCCAGGCCTAAGCCTGATCCTTAAACACTTTACTCTTTGAAAGAGAAAGCGATGCTGTGATTTCACGTCTCAGGGTTGAGAATCACTTGTTGGATAACTTACTGACTGGACTTGGGTTTCTTATTCTCCTACATAGAATTATCAGAGAGGAGCATGCTGGTTTTTTCTATATCAATTACATATGCATTTGAAGTGCATAAATACGTACTCCCAGATGAAGAAAATCCCTTCTGAAAATAAGCCATTTGTGCTTGCAAATGCTATGTATTCATAAAATTCCACTTTGCAGGTTTACATAAATCCATCATCATCAAAGCTTTGTCAAATTTTTCCCATGTAAATGCTTTTTGAAGCAGATTTCATATTTGGAAGCAGTTTTAGATATCAAAAGGCTTAAGATCACTCACGATCCCAATATTTTAGAAGGTTACATAAGATCCGTACTCAGTTCCTCTGACGCCCCACAGCTCACTACTGTGCTAACAGTCTGGAGACACCGTCTCCCGAGTCTGCAGCACATAGCTTTGATTTATAATTTCTCTTATTGTTTCTTAAGTGAAAGCAAACACAGGGTGCCGAGGAGAAGCAACCTAACAATAAAAACAGGTGTGTTGCTGCAAATATTGACTGTCAACCCTTCAGCCACAACTATGACATGTGAATGCTCTCAAAAGGAAAACACTGCAAGTCAACACACTTGGTGACTAAATCTGGCTGGACTAACTATGCTTTCATTTATTGCTGGTTGCTGTCCTTCATATTAGAGACAGTTCTAAAATATTAAGTGGTCTTTGCCTGTTTATGATTAAAGAATGAGTTCCCAAATGGCACATGGTGTGTGTGTGTTTGTACTGTAGGGTTATGGGCTAGCACATTTCTGGGCTGGTAGACTGGACATGGATATAGCCATTGTCTTAATACCCCAACTGCCAGCACACATGGACTCTTCTAAGTTCTTGGCTGTTTGGACTGTGGGAAAGGAGTTTGTGACAAGGACCGGCTATCTCCCACCTGTTCCCTACAGCTCTTGTTCTAGTCTTTGCTCTGATGTATTCTCACACACAGTGCATTTCTCATTCTGCTAGAGAGAACACATCAGGTGTCTTCCTAGGCACTGGGTAGTGGCACTGGGGGGCTGTGTGTCCCTAAAAGTCATTTTGCTCCTTTTACTCTCAATCAGTCCTATTTTGGGCTCCATTCTTTAATCCTGTTTTCAGAGATATTTTGTGTCTCCCTTTTCTGAGTCTCCCTGTAGTAGTTCCATGTAATTACGTTTCTTCTTTGGGATCCCCTCATTGACAACGGGCAATAGATTTCACTTTTTATTTTGTGGCAGTGCGGTAAGGTAGGGACAAACACAGCCATTCCATTCTTCGTGGAATTCTCCATGTTTAACCAGCAGTGCTGTTTTCTATTTTTAAACTTGTTAAACTACCATTAGATGGGCCATAAGAACTGCAAAATTTGACACCTCTGCTCCTCTGTCTTAGTCAGGGTTTCTATTCCTGCACAAACATCATGACCAAGAAGCAAGTTGGGGAGGAAAGGGTTTATTCGGCTTACACTTCCACACTGCTGTTCATCACCAAAGGAAGTCAGGACTGGAACTCAAGCAGGTCAGAATGCAGGAGCTGATGCAGAGGCCATGGAGGGATGTTCTTTACTGGCTTGCCTCCTCTGGCTTACTCAGCTTGCTCTCTTATAGAACCCAAGACTACCAGCCCAGAGATGGTCCCACCCACAAGGGGCCTATCCCCCTTGATCACTAATTGAGAAAATGCCTTACAGTTGGATCTCATGGAGGCATTTCCTCAACTGAAGCTCCTTTCTCTGTGATAACTTCAGCTGTGTCAAGTTGACACAAAATTAGCCAGTGCACCCTCTTACTTTCTTTTCTATGGTCTTCAAACAACAAAAAGGTTGAGTTCTCTGTTTTCCTTTGGATTTCCTTTAAACAATTGCACTCTTTCTCTAAATCCCAAGATCACCATGAAGCTTCTTATATTGGGCCACATTGTCTTAAAGGAATCCCTGTGGAATTTACATGACCCAAGGACCACTGTTACCAAAAGCACGCCTTGTTTTAATTTGGTGTTAATGACAATGAGCTACTTGCTAACGTTAACTTCCTGTTCTTGTTTGTTTTGTTTTTGCTGTTTCACTTTTTTACTGTGTGTGTCTTTTTCCCAGTAAGAACTTCCTGAAGTCTTGTTTAGACTCACATTTCCGGTGCTTTTGTTTTCCATCCCTTCTTCACCTTCTGTTACTGTGTCACTTTTCAAGTCCCTACACTGAGGAAGGCCCAGCTTGCCTGTCAGAGGCTTCAGCTTCCTCCTTACCCTTTCCACAATTGAAACAAATTCCACTCACTCTCTGGCCTCTTGAGAGAGCACAGGACTTCCTGACCTTCATTCGCCTCCTTAGGAGGGCACTAACTTATCTTTATTCTAATGGGATTTCTTTCTCCAAGTAATTACAGCTTTTAAATCTCCAGAATCCAAGGAACTTAAAGTGTCTGAAGAACATGATGAAAAACACACAGAACTTTCCGTTTCATATGACTTTATTTACAGCTCACATTCTTTCTGCTCATAAACTCTACTACTTTCATTGGCTCATTCCCTGTTTTATAAGCATATTCTGTACTTTGGCATGTTTACCTAGAGAAACAGCCTTAGATATTTACTTATATTTCAGTTCTCGTTATTTAATTTGAGGTGACATTTTGGTAACCTCTGATGGAAAACTTAGTCTACTTGTCCCTCCCCTGGAAGGAAACTGTCCTGTGGGATTCTTTCATTATTTTTATTTTATGAACAACAGTTTCTCCCCTCTAGTAACGAGCCATGACTATTTTCACACAAACCTAATATCTTTTTATATTGTAGAAATTCATATTTTATTTTGTTTTAGTGTGTGTCTGTGCACTCCATGTGTGTAGGCGTCCTTGAAGGTCAAAAGAGGCATCAGATCCACTGGAACCAGAGTTACAGGCAGTTGTGAGCTGCGCCTGAGTGCTGGGAATTGACCCCTGTCATCTGGACGAACAACCTTGGCTTTTCACTGCTGAGTCATGGACTTCTCCAGGCCCAGAAGCCATATTTTTGAAAATGACATCTGTCTTAATACCTTTCACAGCTAGGAGTCTTGTGAGATGAGCTCTCCTTAGCTCTCTGATCTGGAAAGAAATCCACCTTTCCTTTTTAGTTTTGCTAACATCACCTCCAGATGGTGTGGTCAGAAGATGCAGTGTAGACTTGCGTTTGAATAGCTGGTTTCTAGTTGGTGGAATTTTTGAGAAGGATGGCCCTTCTCAAACAATTGTTTGAGGAGGTGTGGCCTGGAGAAGATGTGTCACTACAGGGTAGGCTTTGAGGTTTCTAAAGATTTGTGCCATTCCCAATGTCTCTTTCTACCTCCTGCTTGTGGATCAAGATCTGAGCCTTCAGCTGCTGCTCCAGCCATCTGTCTTATAGAGATATCTCTTGTACTGCATGGAACAAATCAAACGTTGTCAATAAAAGTCTGATTGGCAAAAGAGCTGAGGCAGGAATGGAAGGTGGGACATCTGGCAGGGGAAGAGAGGGATTCTGGGATTGAGTCAGAGTGGAGATTTTGCCCTAGACACAGAATAAGACTGTCATATGAAATTGACAACCACGAGTTAGAATTAAAAAGAAAAAAGGGTAATTAAGATATGAGTTAGTTGGAGAACAGAGCCAAAGCTATTGGCTTAAACATTTTTTTTCATATATAAAAAAGTCTCAGAGTTGTTATTTCTGGGAACAAAGTAGATGGATGGAAAATTTGAGGTTGCAGATGGCTTAACAGTATCTCCATGCCCTTGCTCCACCACCATAAGTGTAAGGTCTCTGAAGGTGTAAGGTCAACTAAACTTATTCTTTTATTGCTCTGATCATGGTGTTTAATTACAGCAACAGATAACAAATCACAGCAAAAGCAACACATAAAGGAGCTTTCGATGGTCCAGGACTACTTGTCTGATAGTCACATCTTGGGTACTTGCTCACTATGCATGTGAGTTGGACTTACTGGCTCATTTGTAATAAATAGAACATGAAGAAAGGCATGAGCTGTCCCTTCTGGGTTACCTAAGGACTGTGGCTTCTGTCTTGGCACCCTTTCTCTACTGGTTCTGAGGGAAGCCAGCAGACAATGTGAGTTCTTCTATGGAGATGCCCATGTGGCACAGCATTGAGGGATGCCATGACCAAAAGCCACATGTTCTCTATTAATAGCCCATGAGACTATTAACCTGTTAATATAACTTTGCCCATACCAGTGAGCTAGAAGCCCAGCTTATCATCGCTGAGCCTCTAGCTGAGATTATTACAACTTAGGCACCCTCACACCAACCTCATAAGAGATACCGAACCAGATCCAGCTAGACTATAACAGCTTCTTTATCCACAGACAGGAGGGGCTGGAGAGATGTCTGGGTGGCTCGGCAGGCCTTCTGTACCATCACGAGGACTTCAGTTTGAACCCTATCATCCATGCAACAAGCTAGATGGTTTGCACACAGCTGTAACTCCATCACTGTGGTGGCAGAGACAGGAGGAAGGTCGGGGCTTGTTGGCTTAGCTGAGGACACCTCCTTGACAGCCCCAGGTACAGGGAGACATTCTGTCTAAAACAGACTAAGAATGACAGACAAGAACACCTGACACCCTCTTCCGACCTTCACTGGTGAGCACAGTTGTGTGCAGCAGGACCTATAGACATATACTCACACAGACACAAATGCACACATAAATATAAGTAAATAAATCTTTCGAAAAAGAAGTGAGACTATGAACTCTTATTGTTTGAAGTCACTGTCTTTGAGGGCAATTTAGCAAGTAGCGATAAATTATAGACTTGTAATATAGGGTGTCTCTACCCTTCCGTGTAAGGTTTCATGTGATAAATTTCTGTGTAGGTCATTTCTTTAACATTTCCCAGGAGTTAGTTACCATTTTTTCATAATTATACCACTGTTTTATCTAGCATAGTGCTCAAAACCTACATAGATGATAACTTGCATTTTTAAAAATTGGCCTTCTTCTTTTTTCTGTTTACTTGTCCTCTGGATGGGTCACTTCTTACTCTTTTTGCACTGCCATTTTTTTTTTTTTTTTTTGGCTTCAGACTTGCTAGTCCAGTGACTTGGCCTTTCTCTCCCTTCGCCCACTGTTGTCCATGGGAATGTTAGTATGGACCCAGTAGAAGTGAGTGAGCAGCTCCTCTTTCCTCAGTTTCTCCAGTGTGCTCCTCTCCTGCCTGGCCTGAGCTGCTGTCCCTCACGAGCTCACTGGCTGCCCTCTGGGGGCCCCTCCTCCCCAGCCCAGGCTGGATTGGATTTACTCTTTTCTGTTTGTTTGTTTTGGTTTTGTTTGCTTTTAGAGTAAAAGTAAGTAATCTTGACTAGGAGATATTATGGGCTAAGCCTGAGGTTGCCCTGAAATTTAGAATCAAAAAGTCTTCCTGGGCTGGGCGGTGGTGGCGTACACCTTTAATCCCAGCACTTGGGAGGCAGAGGCAGGCGGATTTCTGAGTTCGAGGCCAGCCTGGTCTACAAAGTGAGTTCCAGGACAGCCAGGGCTATACAGAGAAACCGTCTTAAAAATAAATAAATAAATAAATAAATAAATAAATAAAATGTAAAAAGTCTTCCTGGAATAGGAATCTTTGTCCCTCTGAGACTCGAGTCTGAGTCTTGCCTCTCTCACTGTGCGAGCCTGTGAAACTCTCCAAGCTTGTTTGTTAGCGTCTCACCTGTGACACATAAATAAGGCTACATCTAAAGGTAGACACTGTTCTTATTTAGCACTTTTTCCACCCCGTAGTTCACATTTATGGTGATATAAGCTCTCAGTTTTGGTTGGCAATTTAAATATAGCAAAAAATAGTGTTTATTATTAATAAACAATATTATTGCTAGCACTTTTTATTTGCTTCTTCATTAACGTGCCAATATGGCAGACCAAAATCTTATTTCTCACTGACATTCAAAACCGTTCACTCTTCCTTATATGCTATATCGCTATTATGCGATCAAGTATTATGATCAATTGTTACACTCTTTCTAACATGTTTAGCAATTCATCATAAATAAGCCAGAGATAAAAATTTCTCAATAGAAATAAGCCTACTTCAGAACAAGAAAACACTACTGATATAACTGTGCATATGTAAGGCAGAAGACGAAAGCATATAAGTTGCTTTACAAGTCAGGCTGACAGAGCTGTAAAACATGAAACTCAAATTATCTTTATGTTGTCCATATTTTTTTAAATGTAAGCAACATGTGCTCTGACATTTTCTTAGGTGAAGATTTATTATTAAAGCAAGTAAGATCTAATTGTAAGACTTCTAGGCGTGGAGCTTTTAAGTGATTATTTGCTGCACAGAACTGGTTTCTAGAAAGGGCTCAGCCAAAAATGGGACATCAATATCACACCAATCCCCCCAGGGTCCATGGAACTTGGTGGAAGAGGGAACAGAAAGAGTCTAAGAAATAGGGTTGGGTATTCTCCAGGACACGACAAGACCCTTGTACTTCTGAACTCTGAGGAGGCTGAGACTGTATATATAAGAACCACATAGGATCAGGCCACATGAGCCTCCCAACCCTAGCTGAGAAGCAGTGCTGACAACTGATGGCTACTAGGGGAAAGACAGTCAGCTTTTCTTTAGGGTGTGGCCCCTGGTAGATGGACCAGGCCCCAGTAGATGGCTGCACACTCATGGATACATGGGACTATTATTAAACAAAACAAAACAAAACAAAACACTAGACATCAGGTTGGGAAGAGGGCATAGGGGGATTCCATAGTTGAAATAAGGGAAGGGATGTGTATGATTATGACTAACAGAGATACACAGTTTGTATGTATGAGATTCTCAAAGAATAAATGATACTTAAGAAGAGAACTGTCCTATGAAGCCAAGGGATGCCTGGGAGCCAGGCTGTGTACTCTCTTCTTGACCTCCAACTGCCTGTCACATTTGCGTCTGTCTGTCTGTCTGCCTGTCTGTCTGCCTGTCTGCCTGCCTGCTTTTTAACTGGCCATGCTCCTCAGTGGGGGCTATCTGCTTCCTACCTCTTCCTGTGACTGGTTGAACTGCTGCAGCAGCTGTGTCTGGGCCAGCCTTACTCTTTCCAGCTCGTCTGACTTCTGTTTCATTTCCTTCTTCAACTCTTCGGAAATTGAATCATCATAGCCAGTTTCCTTTTTCAAACGACACTGGAATTCTGCAACCAGATTTTTCAGGTCTTCAATTTCTTTTTTCTTTGATTCAGACTCTTCTGTGTATCGTGCATGGGATTCATGGAGTTTTTCTTGGAGAGAGGCCACTTCCAGCCTCAGGTCTTTTGTAGCATCTGCGATTAGGTCACCTATCTATAAGATAAGTCTCACGTTAGTATACAGACAAGTGTGCTGTTGTTAAGTTTCTTCTAATAAACCAGTGTGCTTGCATCCCATGTCATATATAGGCCTTCAGATTGTTTTAAGGCAACACAGAGTTTTATTTATTTATTTCCCAAAAATGGTATCCTATTAACTACTTGGGCATCTTTGGAAATATTTAAATCTCTGTGATTGAATCCAGCTGCCAAAAGTAACTCAAGTTTTCACAAACAGATGGGAGAGGGCATGGCTGGGCTCTGGAACCTCCAGGTGCCTGACTGGTTTTTGGAGACACAGAAAGAGAACACCACAGTTGTGCCCCATTCACACCAGAACACCAAGTTCTCCTGGGACATATTTTTTCTTTCTTATATATAGACAGAAGTACCCCAGACACTAGCTCAGTCTTCTATAGCTGCACTCTCCCACATCTTGTGATCATAGACATTCTGTACTGTTCTACATGTAATGACAGTGGGGTGCCAGTAAATGTTTAAAAATACCGGCCCCCCACCCCCATCTCTCTCAGGTCAACTTTGTATCTAATTTTAACAGTGAAATCCCTTTACCACTATGGCTGATCTGTCACAGCTGGTGATTTAGCTGGGATGAGCATAGTAGGCTCTGGAAAGCCAGGACTGGCTACAGAGCATTGGCAATTGAACCAATATGTTGGAAGAAGTATCACATTTGAGTGAACTGAACTGAAAGACAAGTGGCCACTCTGGTGTCATTATGGCGGTTCTAGAGAATGCCAGGACACGACGGTGCAAAGGTATCGCTTCTCACCTTACACAAGAACATTAGACAATAATTCAGGGGACCTTCTGCCCAAATCATCCCTTCAGAATGGAAAAGGCTTTTTCTCCTTAGAAAAGAGAAAGTTTAGCTTGATGGCTCATGCCTGAAATCCTAAGCAAGGCAAGAGCCACTGTGGGTCTACGGGCAGCCACAGCTTTGTGGGGAGTGACAGATCAGTGTGAGCTATTGGGTTATAAAATGAAAACGGAAACAAACCATCGGCAAGCAAACAGCAGTAGAACAAGAGCACACAAGAGCAGCCTTGCAGAAGCTCATCTAAGGTCCCTACTTACACTCCAGTAGCAAACGAGCCATGGAAATCTGGAAATGGCACAGGGGAGAGCTCCCAGAGCGCGCTGGACCACTGCTTCAAAACAGTGTGCATCGAAAATGTGTTTCACATGTTAAATTTACATAAGGAATAGCTTTGGGAGGAAATCTATTCACCACCATGAGTCATTTCAGAAATTAATATTCTATTATTTTCAACTAATCCAGAAGAAGGAAGAGAGGGTCACTTGTGTCTAAACAATGGTTTCCTTCCACCCCCACCCCTGACAGAAGTGACAAAGACACAGAGCAAGCTGTCCTTGTGACAGGAGCTTCACAGGGCCACAAAAATATAAGTTTGGATTTTAAAAATAGGAGTTAATGTTTAAAAATCAGACTTCACCTAAAACACTTGAATTTAGAGCTTTTTTAAGTAATGGAATTATTTTGTTTGCATTTCTCTGCCCATGAAGTTCCAGACTATTCAGGACAACCGTAGTCGTGAGCTGAAGGAAGGAAGGAATGGCTACTCTGGGAGCCTTTGGTGCCAGGAGCTCTGCGGGAAGATGTGAGGACCTGTCCCAGACAGACCAGACCATCAGGGGAGCGGTGGCACCAAGTTCCCAGCATATACTTCACTGTTTTAATAGAAATTCACTTTAAAAATTCACAAATTCAAAGATGAAATCATCAAGAATTTCAGGACAGAGCACCTGCAGAGCCCTCTGGGATGGCTAAACTCTCCATCTTCACACAGAAACAGAGGCCCTTGGGCTGCTGGACGCTTGATTAGATTTCTTTATTACGTGTACCATGTGCTGCCTAAGGTCAGTGCCTACGGGCCTGGAGTTGCAGGGTGTTGTGAGCCCTCGTGGAGGTACTTGAGTTTGAACCTCAGTCCTCTGTCACAATAAATGCTCTTACTGCAGAACTCACCCTCTCTAGCCCCTAACATGGATTTTAAAACAGGTTAAAAAATAAAAATTAATATCTTAGTGACATTATCTGTGTGTGTGTGTGTGTGTGTGTGTGTGTACAGGAACTTGTATGCCTTGGTGTATATGGGGACATCAGAGAATACCATGTAGAAGCTGGCTCTCTAATCGCACCATGGTGTCTCAGGAGTTGATTTCATGTTTTTAATAGTGGCAAGTGCCTTCACCTGCTGAGCCCTAACATGGATTCTTAATGAGTATTTTCAAAATATGTTTCACACTGAATTTTGATTCATTCTCTTGCTCTCTGCCTCCCTGTCCCTCCCTTCCTCCCCATCCTTTTCTCCATCTTTACACTTAAGTCATATAAAAGCAGGAATACCTTGCCTAGCTTGGTGGTACACATCTGTAACCCCAACCCTTGGGAGGCTGAGGCAGGAGGATGTAAAACCAACAATCAAGCAACAAAGCAGGGGTACTTCAACAGACTCTGCTTTTTATAGTATTTTAACTCATCCAAAAATGCTTAGAATTAATTAGAATTAAAATATCTTCAGTTAGCCGGGCAGTGGTGGCACACGCCTTTAATCCCAGCACTGGGGAGGCAGAGGCAGGCGGATTTCTGAGTTTGAGGCCAGCCTGGTCTACAAAGTGAGTTCCAGGACAGTCAGGGCTACACAGAGAAACCCTGTCTCAAAAAACCAAAAACCAAAAAACCACAACAAAACAACAAACAAAAACAAAATATCTTCAGTTAAGAAGGTTAAACTCTAGGAAGGAAAGTTTTAATTGTGTGAAATACTTTATTATCTTTTGATGTTGGACTATGTAGCCATGCTAGTTATGAGTCATGCAGTGTAGTCAGTTTTAGAGGTAAGCTGATGTCAGAAGAAAGCAGATGCATACAGAGCTTGGTTGTGTGCCTCTGTAATTTATCTCCAGCATCCTTTCTGAAGAACAGGTAAAGCAAACGATTTATCTGTGTGGGTAGAACAAACGCGTGGAAAAGAAGGCACGCCCGAGGGGAACATGCAGCACGTGTCACAGAGCATGCCCGAGGAGGGGAACATGCAGTGTGTGTCACAGAGCACGCCCGAGGGGAGCATGCAGTGCATGTCAGAGCATGCCCAAGGGGAGAGTGGAGAGTGTGTCATGGAGAGTGTGTCACTGAGCATGCCCGAGGGGAGCACGCCGGCGTGTCCCAGAGCATAGCACCAGCGGTGCTGACGAACCTTCCTCTGCAGGTCCTCATGTTCTTGCTGATACTTCCG
Organism: Mus caroli; assembly: GCF_978045245.1. Lineage (NCBI taxonomy): Eukaryota > Metazoa > Chordata > Mammalia > Rodentia > Muridae > Mus > Mus caroli. Next base: position 96,725,730 of record NW_028227258.1, read on the forward strand.
GATTATTTCCTGGTGCTTTTCTTTTTCAATGTCAAGTTCCAGTTTAGCTTCCTCCTTAAAGAGAAGAGCTTGATCCTGGAACTCAATGAGATGCCGGGCTCTTTCCTTGCTAAGCTCAGCTTCAATCTGGAAAACAGCATGTCAAAATATACAAAGCTATTTTACCTCGAAATAAGTACATTCAATGTATTCTCAGACTAATCTTTAAAATAGCCAAATATCAAGTTTTTAATTAAGGCATTTAAAATTTTTAGTATTAAAAATGTTAACTTAGAAGTTCTCTTCTCCAAGTTGACCTTGGGTCAAATATTGTAGTAACTAAAACTGAAAACTTAGTAGAGATGACAGTTCTTAGAACTAAAGCTGAGTCATTTATACTTAAAACGACTAAAAGATCTAAAACTGAAGACTAAACTACTAAAAGCATTTACACTGCTAACTCAATCCTCATCAGGAGACCTGAAAAACAAAACAAAATAAAAAAACAAAACAAATACCTTCTACCCCCAAACTGAGGTTAGACTATGCTCAGCTGAAAACAGAACAGAAGCCGAAGTGCCAAGTGTCTCTGTCACATGGCTGGTCACAGGCTGACATGTTAATGCGAGTGAGACTAGAATGAATGGACAACAGCCATCCACATCCCCACATAGACTCCTGAGGAATCCCAGTGCTGGAAGGGCCTTTAGAAAACCCTGGTTCAGTCTCTCATGCCTCATCAACTGTGGAAAAAACAGTAAGGACTTTAATTTGAGATGGCCTTGACACTTGCTGGCTGTGTCCTTAAGTTTGTGACCATAAGCTGTCCTGGTGGGGTTGTAACTAGTTCCTTTGGGGGCCTTTATGAGGATTAAATGAGGCAAAGCATCCATGTAAGGCTGATGCATGGGCAAGAATTCAACAGCCCGTGGAGACGGCCTCCACGGGAAAGCCCTGCAGTCTCTGCCACAGAACTGACATGGAAGGATGTCCCACAGTGCCTCACACATCATGGAACCATAACTCACTTCTTCCCCAGCAGGAGTTTCCATTTCTAAGCATTAAGCAGTTTTTCCTGTAGTTCAGCCAAAATCTTCCTCAATGTGGCTTTTAACTATTGGCTTTGGCTCTGCCTAATAGAGCAAGAGACAAAAAACCTGTAAGTAACCGAGTAACTCACTGCAGATTCCATCTTCTGAGATCAGACATGAGATCCCTGCAGCAGATCAGCTCCAGCTCTACACTGTGCCATGCTAAGACGCAAATTCTATGGGGTGTGGTGAATGCCAGCTAAACTGGGAAGAGACTGTTGACCCCTACTGTTTCTGACTCTGTTTCTGGTCATTTAAAGAAGGAACGAGGTCAACCTGGGTTTCTCACAGGATCCCTGAAACTGAGATACCAGGACACAGAAAGTTTACTCACAACTTTATAGGAAGCCCTTTGGATTACATAATGTGAGCAAGGAGACTCGCCCCTGGCTCAGTAGGATTTACAGCCTGGAGGACAGAACTGCAAAAGTGTAGACACAACAAGAGGAGATATTCTGTCTCTCTCAAAACGCAGTTCTCCATTGTTTGGGGACAGGTTACTAGTGACCTTGAGGGGAAAGAGCACTCGCTGAAGGTCAGACGCGCATGACTGCCTGCCTCCAGGTGGACAACTCCCAGGTAAGAGTCTCAACAATGGCCCTAAAGACTATTTCTCCCTCACTTTCCCTACGTCTGCACACAGAACAGCATATTCCCAGCTATTCCCTCCCCTCCACACCAAACAAAATAAATCTTTGGCCCATTCTCCTATGCCTCTCTTTCCACTACACTAATTCTCCTGAAAAAAAGGCCATTCTCCAATCCATGTTCTGTATGACATAGCATTCTTCACAAAGTATAAGTTATTTTACAATGGTTTATTAATGGTTTCTCCACGCATTAATTTTAAAAAAAAGTCCCAAAACTTCTCATATGAACTTTTTACTAGGCTACCACCAGCCTACAGGGCACCTTTGTGTGGACTGACGGGAACTCCTTTCCTTAAGTGATAAAAATTCCACACTGGGTGTGCTTGTTAAGCACGTGCAGGCTGGACTCCCGCTCTCTTTTCCCTGGCCAGGACTCTGCTAGATGCAGCCTGAACTCTGTATCTTTTGGCTTTTCCATCCTGACTCCCAGTGCTTTAACCATTGACTACTGTGCTTCAGCAAGTTTGGGTGGGGATGGAGAAGCCAACAACTGGTGAGGAAGAGAGTGAGAAGTTCCAGGCAGAACTTAAAGCATTAACAGTTTATAAGTTGCTCAGACACTGGTGTTTTGTTGTGTTTGGGTTTTGGGATTTTTTTTTTTTTTTTTTTTTAGTATGTGCTGATGAAGCAAGCACTTTTTTGTTTGTTTGTTTGTTTGTTTGTTTGTAAGCAACCTGGCTCCTTTATTGCCCAATGTTTTTCTTTCTCCCTCTTTATCTTTCTCCATGCTCCTTCTCCTTTTCCCTTCCCACTCTTCTCCAATTTTTGCACTGGGGCTGGGGGTTGAATCTATGACTCCATGTGAGTTACAAAGAGCTCTGCCACTAAACTGCATCTTCAGCACTTTAAACAACTTTGGAGTACTCTGGGACAAAAGATGTGCCAAGGCATTTAAGTACCAAGTGGTAAATTGAAAAAGAACTGGTATGGTTGATGGGTAGATACCAGAAATTATGTTAGGACAGACTGTATCTTGTACATTTACATAAAGTATGTGGGGCAGGATAAACAACAAACTAGATGAAGGGGCTTAGGAAGAGCCTTTAAAAGATGGAGTTCCTTAATTCTGTTCATGGACAAGGGGTTCCTTAGGAGATGAGTGGGTCCCACCCAAGTGTAGATGAGATACAGAGCTGGTGCAGGAAGGAGAGGGTGAGGTGGCCAGCCCCTTAGTGAGCAGAGGGCTCCGTCATGTCTCAGCACGTGGGGCCTCTCACCTTAGGGCTATTACAGGAAAGGGAGGACAGAAAGAAAGGACTAAAGGGGGGAGTGGAAAAGAGGAAGAGTGGCCGAGCAGTGCCAGTTTGCTTTCAGTGTGCACAAACTGAGAAAGACAAGGAAAGTGATTCTCTTCTGGTGGAATCTCCAAAACTCGAGGGAAGCTGTGACCGGGTGTCATCATAGCACAAGGCTACCAATTCTGTCATGAGAAGAATATGGTCACAGTGAATTACTTAACTATATTACTTACTTACCATTGAGAAGATGAAGTCAGGCAAGTGTCTGCTTATGATTTTATATAAATGAACAGAGTTGCTTAGAAGGCAAGACAAGCTTTGTACAAATTAAATTATTTGGCTGATGGTGCTCAGATAAAGCACAAACTACTTTATATGGAATAACTAAGTTATTTTAGCAATTGTGGGGAAACAGACTTCTTTTTAAAAAGCATAACTATTATGCAAGCTCAGAAATTTCACAAAGTAAACCCTGGGTATAACGCCCAGGCTTTAATTTTGTTTTTCATTCATCTGTGTCCTTTCCTGGTACAACCCCATCCTTGCTAGTGGCTTCTGAGGAACTCCAGAACACTCTAGACGTTCTCCTGGAATTCCTTTTGTGTTTGTTACTGAAACACATTATTGGTATTTTGTAACAATCTGTATCTAATATTGATGTACAAAGTACTATCGTTTCACTATTAGTGAAACGATTTCTAAGTGGATTTCACAGAATTTCTAAGTGGAAATTCTGTGGCTGACTCTGTTACTCTGCCATCCACAGAGGCAATTCCCATGGGAGGATATAACTAACGGTTATTCACCATTACCTTTCAAACCAGTTAGAATTTCAGATGCTAAACCAGGAGTCAGACCAATCATTTCATTGTGAAAATATAACTTCCAAAAATAAAGTGTTGCACTACTTTCCAAGTATTCAGATCAAATACTGTTTGGAGCCATCGTTTCCCATTGTTTAGACCGAGGAGGAGGCTCGGAGGGAGCATGACCTGCCATAATGAAACCCATTATTTTGCATACTAGTAAAAAAAAATGGTAAACGGAGAAAAGCAAGTGAAACAGCTTCAAGGAGCTTAAGCAATCCACCAAGATGATCACCAGCACAGAGGGCAGGTATGTACACCACTGTTCCTGGACTCAATGGCTCCAGGGCCTTGGTTCTTCCATAAAGTCTGTCTTTCCACATCCTACACAGCACAGCCATTAAGGACATGGATTCAATGTTTTGTTTTGTTTTGTTTTTTGTTTCAATAAATGACTCATTTAATTTCAATGTGGTCAGAGAAAATACTTTGTATGTCTTAATTCCTTTAAAATGTGTAACACAAACTATGGTCCATTTTTTGATAAATGCTTCATGTGTACATGAGAAGAATGTGTATAGTATTAGGTAGTAGAGGCACTACACATGTCTTGTCTCAAGTTTGTTATTAGTATTACTAGTTACTTCAGTGTAGCTTTTAAAAATGAATTAATATGCAATTTCCAAACTATTTATTCTTTCTGGTTTTTGGTTGTTTTTAAATTTGTATAAATCATTTTATATTATTAAGAGAAAGATGCTAACTTCTAAACTGTGCATCTCATTTTCTCCTTATAGTTCTACCAGGTTTTGCTTCATGTATTTATATATTGTATATATAATTTTATATGTAATTTTATATATACTGTGTGACTGTGTGTGGTATATATGTGCACCCATGAAAACACATGCAGAAGCCAGAGAGAGACGTTGAGTGTCCTGCTCTCCATCTTATTCCCTTGATGCAGGACCCTTCAATGAATTTGGAGCTACGATGGCAGCACCAAACTGAAGCAAATACCTGTCTCTATTTCCCACACAGTGAGAAGCCATGCATAGCTTTTAACATGGGTACTAGGAATTTAAACTCATTTGAGCATTTAGGATTATTATGTCCTTTTACTAAAAAGACCCTTTATTATTATGAAATGATTTTTGTCCCTGGTAATATCTTTTGTGGATCAAATGCAGGCTCTTGGTCTTTCTAGGTAAGTGCTCTACTACTGAGCGGTACCCCTAGTCTTCTGATGTTTGTCTTTTTAAAAATAATTTTTAAATGTAAATACAAAAAATCAAAGCTGGCTAAAACAATACTGAATAATAAAAGAAGTTCAGGAGATATCACAATTCCCAATTTTAAGTTGTACTACAGAGCTATAGTAACAAAAACAACATGATATTGGCATAAAACCAGACATGTCAACAAAATAGAATCGAAGATCTGGACATAAATCCATACATCTATGGACACATGAGTTTTGGCAGAGAAGCCAGATACACACATTGGGAAAGGCCAGCATCTTCAACAAATGGTGCTGGTCAAACTGGGACACTACATGTAAAAGAATTCAAATAGATCCATACTTACTACCATGCACAAAACTCAACACTAAATGGACCAAAGACCTCAACACAAAACCAGATACACTGAACCTGATAGAAGAACAGAAGAGAAAGTGGAAAATAGCTTTGAATTCACTAGAACAGGAAAAGCCTTTCTGAACAGGATATCATTAACATAGGCACTTACATCAATAATTAACAAATGGAACCTCATTAAACTGAGACGCTTCGGCAAAGGACACTCATCCAGACAAAGTGGCTGCCTACAGAATGGGAAAAGATTCTTTACCAGTATACATCACATAGATGGTTAACTAATATCCAAAATATATACAGCATTAAAAAAACTAGATATCAAGAAAACAAGTAACCCACTTAAAAAATGGGGCAGAGATCTAAACAGAATTCTCAAAAGAGGAATTTCAAATGGCTGAGAAATATAACAACCTTGGCCATCAGGAAAATGCAAATCAAAACCACTTTGAAAATTTATTTTATACCTGTCAGGATGGATAAGATCAATAGAACAAGTGACAGTTCATGCTGGTGAGGATATGGAGTAAAGAAACACTACCTCCATTTCTGGTGGGAGTGCAAACTCATACAGGCACTGTAGAAATCAGTGTGGTGGTTTCTTAGGAAGATGGGACTCAATCTATCTTAAGACCCAGCTACACAACTCCTGGGCATATACCCAAAGGATGCTTCCTCCTGCCACACAGACAAATCAGCCATATTCATTGTTGCTATATTTGTAATAGTCAGAAATTAAAAACAACCTAGATGCTCCTCAACAGAAGAATGGATAAAAAATGTGGTACCTTAACACAACAGAGTAATTGTAAATTCTCAAGTAAATAGAACTAGAAAAAAAATCATCCTTAGTGAGGTATCCCAGACCCAGAAAGGCAAACATGGTATGTATTCACTCAGATGTGGATATTATCTACTAAGTCAATGATAACAAACTACAATCTGTAGACCCAAGAAACTAGATATAGAGTAAGGGACTGGGGGCGGGGAAGGTAGCTCTCATTAGAAAGGAGAAGTAGAATGGATGTGCAGGAGGGGCTGGGAAGAGTGGAGATGAAGGAGGGAATATGGTTAGAGACAGATAAACTAAGGTGCATTTGAGGGGTAGTATGGAAACTTAATGGAGGGGAAGCTTCCTAAAATGTAGACTTATATGAAGGTGATTTAACTAAAATCACCAAATAGTGTGTGTGGGTGTCGGGGGGAACAAGAGTCACAACTGACCATCTCTTGCCACCAAATGAATCTTCTGGTTACAGGACTGGGTTACAGCTAATTGAGTTGTTGGCCAAAAGGGTCCCATGGAACTGATAAACAAAGGCTGTTGCCAAGACTATAGGTTGCTCTCCACAAATTGATGGCCACGCTCTATTGTTGAAGACAACACATACAATTCTTTGAGCATGGAGAAGTTGACCTGGTGCCTACTTAGAACCTTCACTCGTACATTCTAGCATCTTTGGTACAGGAAGGAGCTCTGTTCACTACCAAAAGAGAAACATAAAAATCAACCCTGTCGCCAACCCTTAGATTGACAATGGTGCCCTGCCTGTAAGATGTGCTAGTGCAATGGTGGCACAATGCTTGTGTGACTAACTAACTGCCACCATCCGTGTTCAGTTGTTATGGAGAGACACCAAGGTGAAGGCCACTCTTATAACAGGAAGCATTTGGTTGGGCCTTGCTTACAGTTTCAAAGGCTTCGTCCATTTGTCATCAGAGTGGGAAGGCAGCAAGCAGGCAGACTGGTGCTGAAAAAGAGGCTTGAGAGTTCTACACCGGCTCGGCAGGCAGCTGAAAGAAAGCCACGAGACCCAGTATGGGCTTCTGAAACCCAAAGCCTATCCCCAGCGATGCTCTTCCTCTAATAAGGCCACACCTATTCCTATAAGGCCACACCTCTTAATTCTTTAAAATAATACCATTCCCTGCTGTCCAGGCATTCAAATATGAGTCTGTGGGAGCCATTTTTATTCAAACTACCACATCTGATTTGACTTAAGGCCCACTCCCCGAGATGGAACTCATGTCCAGTACTGCCAGGGTGACCAAAAGCCTGACACAAGACAGCTCAGGGACATAGGCTAAACTAAAACCAACTGTAGTGATAACAACGACTCCTAATGCCAGAGTCCTAGATCAACACCTTGCTCGGTTATCATCAGAGGAGCTTCCTCCTGCAGCAGCTGGAGACAAAGTGTACAGAGACCCACAGCTGGGCATTATGCAGAGGAGAGACCTTGTAACACTAGGTCCTAAATGGGATGGCCCTAGCAAATCCCTCTCCTCAGGGCTCCCGGAACCCTCAGGAAGATGAGGTGGAAAGAGTGTAAGAGCCAGAGGGCACAGAGGATACCAGGAAAATAAGTCCTTCTTAATCAACATGAGCAAAGCTCAGATGAACTCACAGAGGCTGAGAAAGCATGCGCAGGTCTTGCCCTGCACAGGTCCTCCAGCTTAGTGTTGTTATTGGATTCCTGAAGAGCTGAACTTAGTAGAGCTCTGATTTTGGGGTCTCTCTTGGGCTCTTTTCCTTTTGTTTGTTTGTTTTGTCTAATTCCAAAGAGTTAGTTTTTGTTTTATATATCATATTGCATTATACTCTCGTAGACGCCTGTTTTACTAATGAGAGTGAGAAAGGGATCACATCTGGATGGGAAGTGGGGAGAAACTGGGAGGAGTAGAGGGAAGGGAACTGTAATTAATCCATACTGTGTAAGAAAAAAATTATTTTATTTTTAATTATGTATATGTGTCTGCATGTGGGGTTGTCTGCATAAACATGAAAGCCTGCAGAGGCCACAGACATCCGATCCGATGGTGGTGAGCAGCCAATCACTGGTGCTGGGAACTGAACTTGGGCCCTCTATAAGAGTGGCACATAATCTTTACCTCTCTCCATCTGTCCAGCCTCTTGATAGAAAGAAAGAAAGAAAGAAAGAAAGAAAGAAAGAAAGAAAGAAAGAAAGAAAGGAAGGAAGGAAGGAAGGAAGGAAGGAAGGAAGAAAGAAAGAAAGAAAGAAAGAAAGAAAGAAAGAAAGAAAGAAAGAAAGAAAGGAAGAAAGAAAGAAAAGAAGAAAGAAAGAAAGAAAGAAAGAGGAAGAAAGGAAGAAAGAAAGAAAGAAAAGAAGAAAGAAAGAAAGAAAAAGAAAAAGAGAGGAAGGAAGAAAGAAATAGAGAGAGAGAGAGAGAGAGAGAGAAAGAGAAAGTTTTTTTGTTTTTTGTTTTTTGTTTCTATTTTTGAGAATTTGGATTACAATGCCCTTTGGTGTGTTTGCTTTCTTGTGCTTGTGGTTTGTTCAGCTTTGTAAATCTATTTCCATTTAACTCATCAACATTTCACCATCATCTATTCAGATACTTGTGTCTCCACTCTCTTCCCTGACCTTCAGGGATTCTAACTGCATGTGTCAGCACACCTGGGCTCCTCTCACAGCCCCACCCCACCGACACTCTGTTTTTTTCTTTCTGAGACTTTAAAAGAAAATCTTGCTTTAATAGAAAAGTGTTTCCCTCTGTTCCCTGTGTTTTTAGGTGCCCTGTACTTGTCCTGTCCGACGTCTCACTTTCTATTCATTCAATACTCCTGTCTGACTGCTCTTACAGCTCTCAGTTTACATCCTGTTTATAGCCTGCATGACTAAACTTAAACACGATAAACTAACTTAACATGATAAAATTTTCCTTTACTTCTTGGACATGGCAAACACTCACATCAACTGTGTTAACGTTATCTTCTAATCTTAGCATCTTTGTCTTCCTGAGTCATTTAAAATATTTATTTTTATGTTATGGCTATAGTGTTGTACTGCACTATGTCAGTGTATCATGTAAGTACAGTACCCATAGATGCCGGAAGAAAGCATCCAATCCCTTGGTACAGAGTTACAGACAGCTGTGAGCTACCATGTGGGCGCTGGGAACTGAACCTGGGTCCTCCGGGAGACTGGGCCAACTCTGCAGCCCATCTCAGTTGATGTCTTTAGTCGCTGACTTTTCTTTTCATTATGAGTTCTATTCTTCTAGTTCTTTCTGTGTATGGAAACTATGGATTAGACACCAGGCACTGTGACTTTGACCTTGGTAACTGCTTGTGCTGCTTGTGCTCATTTCTGTTTGTCTTCCCGAATCTGGATGTTAGTATTCCTGTGAATATGTGTAGATCTACTTGGGGAATGGCAGCATGTCTTAGAGTCAACTTACTTTAGGTCTTCCTTTTGACATTTGTTAGGATCAGACTATCACTGAATCCAGGCCTAACAATGTCTAATAATAGAATGCCAGCTATGGAAAAGCCTTCTGCGTGTCCTGTAGATTACAGGTTTTCTGGTCTGTCTGGTGAAAAGAGGCTAAGGCCTGGTTGTATGTGAGTGTTCAGTTCTTTATTTCTCTCAGATTGGCCTTCCCTGGCTAAAGCTTGCCCACACGAACGCTCTAGACCACTCACCCACACTCCTCCTCTTTAGAATGTTCTTCTGCAACACTACTTTGAGAGTTGTTGCTACTTTAATCTCCGTGGACTCCTCAGTTCAAAGCAAATGCCAAGCCTAACCTGTTCCCAGTCTCCTGTGTCACAGCATGCAGACTGTCATAGTCCATAGTCACAGGACTGTCACCAGCATCCTGTCACTGTTTTCTGTTTTGTGACCCCCTCTGGGGCTTTATTTGTTCAGATGGAAGAGTAAATCTGATCACTGTGACTGTACCCTGGTGAAATGCAGATGTCCCAGACTTTGCACTTAACACTGGAAGACACAGCTAACGTCAGCTCATGTCCTTGCTCTATAGCCTTGATACATACATTACAGGACTTCTCCCAGACTTGTTTATTTTTCATCTGTAAAACTGGAACAATGGTGTCATAAAACTTACAATTATAAAACTTACACTTATAAAAAGCACTACGCACAAAGCCCGGTGTACATTAAACACTCTAAGAATGGGGACCATTTCGTCATCTGGATTAATGGCTTGTATCAGACATTCCTTGCAGATGATTCTAGATCTAAAATGTTTAGATTTTTATTAAGTCAATCATTAAAATTACATAAAATAATTTTAAAAATTAAACTATGCCCTCAATATTTTAGTCATGTTTATTAGGTAAATTAAAGGTGACATTATATATAAATAACTTCACCCTTGTCAAACTTTGCATTTTGTGCATTGATAGCACATTACGACACATTAGCAATCATCAGGACACCCGGACTGTCTATTGGGAGTTTGTTTGTATGCTTTCTAATTTGGAATTTCTTATCTCACTATTTGTTTGCTTGTTGAGCAGGGTCCCACTACATATCCCTGGCTGACCTGGAACTCATCTGTGTAGGCCATACCTGCGGCAAATTCACAGAGGTTCTCCTGCTTCTAGCTCTCCAGTGTTGGATTAAAGATGTGAGCCATCAACCTGGCAAATTTGAAATTGATTAGTTCTTGAAGTCAAGTTTACTCCACTGTCAATCTGGTTATTCTAGCCAGGAAATAAGGCTTTTATTTGTTTTCAAAAAGTGTACATACTAAAAATGAGGTCATTAATACACTCCCAAAATGTTTCTAGACTGTAACATGTTAATGATAATCTAAGAAAATATTTGGTTGTAATTTGACTCCCATACTGAAAAGTGAGTGTCAACAAGTGAGATGAATTAGTTACACAATTATTCAAGCTGCAAGAGGGTTTTTTTCATAACAAAATTTTAAATGAATAGTAACAATATTGTGCATTTGGAACCAATTTTAAAGGTTCATCCTGCCCATTAATTTGCTTTCTTTGTATCCAAGCAATAGTTAAAATAAACAAAAATTCATGACAATCGGTAAACAGTTATTTTAAAATGTGCCTGCTTTGTTGCATAGCAACTATTGATCCTATTATGTGTTTTTTACATACTCTAAAATAATTAAGCATGGGCACAAATTGCTTTCTACTTTTTAAAAACATTAAAAGCATTTAAGATATTAAGTTTATTCTAATTTGTGTGTTACACATTTGTAAAGAGAACATTTCATTCCTACGCAGGCAGAGGCACAGTGACCCACGAGAGATGACAATGTCATGCGAGTGGCTCTCCTTTCTCCTGAGAAGACTTTGAAGGAACTTTTTATTCACAGTCTTAATAGCTAACACAGTCAAGGCGTTCTTATTTTTCTCTGGTTTTACTGGTCTGATCATGATTTCCTGCTGGTTAAACAGTAAAATTTATTATGAAGTGATGTTTCCCCAACTTTATACAATAGGAGATTATACACACCAGAGGACATCTATGAGGTCGGCGACACGTACTAGAGAAAGTAAGCACTGAGGAGGAGCCATCTTGGTAGTGCACTGGATTCTTTTCACTAACTTTGTACAAAGTGAGAGCAGTGAATTTTTAATATCAGATGCTAGCATTTCTTAGTCTCTGAGCAAGACTAGAATGGTCCATAAAGACTCTTCTTCAATAGAATGCACCCAAAAGACCCCAGTTGGGCGTGAGCAGGGAAAGCGTCTCAGGGAAGACAGGAACATTCACTCCATCAGACCCTAGGGGCTGGAGAAAATGGCCGCCATCTCTCTAGCCTGGTTCACTCTATCACCACAGTCTGAGGTTAGGCAATCTCATAACAAATATCCACAAACCACTTTCCAAAGAGCTGCTTTCATCTCAAAGACTCATGATCATGACAGACTATTTTTCCAGGCCTTCACCACAGTGCCCAAACTACTCTAACTTCTGGTTATTAAAGTGCCCCCTGTTTTGGACAGTTTGGTTGATAGTTTGGGTGGTGCTGGAATGGAACCCAAGGCTTTTTATGTGCTCTAAGGTCATCTTTTTGAGTATTAAGACATTCGAACGATAAGGCTCAGGAGGATGAATAAGAGCAGACCAGCTAATTAACTAGACAAAGAATCACCAAAAACTCTAAGTGGGAGCTTTACATGAGAAGGAATAGGTCTACTGTATGAAGTCAGACTGACACACAGCAACTCCAGCCCATAGTCTCAAATTTTACTCCCACCTATGTACAACTATACTGAACAGTGATTTTTCTTCCTCACACAGGCTCTCTTCAGTCCAGGCTGGCCTCAGAGTCTTTGTGTGTCAGCCTTAACATTGGGGTTAACAGGTGTGTTAATACCATGACCAGATGGTCATTTTATAGTTATAATCTGACTAACGACAAAGGAGAAAGTATTGATTCATAGCAAGCAAGTACTGGTTGAGAGAGTCTGATAACAAGAAATGGAACTGACAAATTTAGATTCCAGCAGAGCCATTAACAGTGTGTAAGGGGTTTCAATATTCAGGGTGGCACAGGGAGGCACTATAAGAGAAGGCAACAGCTGGAAAGTGGCTGAGGTTACAAGCAAAGGATCCAGTCCCCAAGAAGAATCTAATAGGTGAACAAATTATGACGAGTACAACTACACCACCTGAATTTCAGCAGAAAGCTCCAGTTATGGAGAAAGTGTAAGCCATAGGAAATCACTGTACGTGTAGTTCTCAGGCAGGGCTTGGCTTAGCATGTTCATGGCCTTGGGTTCCAAACCCAACACTACCCCAGTTTGCTGCAACAAACGATACAGCTGAGGGAGACAGCTGTGCTGCATACAGACGCAGCTGGAGCGAAAGTGGGAAGGCTCAGGCTCTGTGTGCAGGTCGGTTCCCATAGGTCAGTGAGGGGAACTGAAGCTTGTTGCCAGGAAGGCTCTGTGCTGCTGAGAAAGGAACTAACTGCTTAAAGAGTCCGACTTGTGATATTTAGACATATTTAAGTCATTCTTTGTTGACATCTTGAAAAATATAGCAAATTCCAAAGATGACAGTGGAGTGTTTTCATGCTCCGAGAGAAAACAGTTCTTAGTAGTAGAAAGAGAAATATTTGTTCATTTAACTTTACCAGAGTAAGATGGTCAAAATTTCATAACTAATAATTTACAATCATCTCTATTCTCTATCTTAGAAGCAAAGAAATTAGAGTTACTAGTATATCTATGGTTTAACAAATACGATTAAATTTAGGTTCTGATACTTGCTAGAAAAAAGTAAATATTTAAAGATTAAAATGTATTCTGCATAAGAACCAGGAAATATCCTAAGATTATAGGATTACAAAATCTATTTTTCCATTTTCCCTTTTTACTTCTTACCACATTCTAATATTTTGGAAAGTACATATATCTTAAGCATATTTGGAGTTGGACATTTCCAGACGGAAACAAAAGAATTCGCCAAAGCAAAGACACCTATCTGGAATAGTCTTCAGGCAGATGGATACAATGTTTCAAAAGCAAGCCAGACACATGCAGACGAGCCACAGCCTTACCTTCTCCCTCCAGCTGTCATCGCTCAGCAGCTTCTGTCTCAGGGTTTCCTGCAGCTGCTCGATGCTTTTCTGATGAGAAACCAGCATCAATTCCCTGAAAACCACAAACCCGACAGATGAGTTGGGACTCAGCCCTCAGGATCCTCCAAAGTTGCAATTCCGGCTCCTCGGATGGTATTCCTTCACAACATAATATGCTTACTCTTTAACAACATAGATATTGCTTCGGAGTGAAAGCCCAGTCACCTTTGACGGGTCATTCCCTTGCTCTGTCACATCCATTTAAGAGCAGTTGGCCAGAAGTCAAGGGCCGAGGAGATACCCAGTGGGTAAAGTGTTTGCCATACAAGAGTGAGAAGCTAAGTTTAGAGCCTCAGAGCCCACAAGAATCCAGGTGTGGTAGCAGGCTTCTGTAATATCAGAGCTCCTACAGCTAGATGGGAAGCTGAGACATGGGAATCCCAGAAGCTCTTAAACCTGCTAGTCTCATATACACTGTGGTAAACAGAGGGCACTGCCTCAGAAGTAGAAGGTGAGGTTCAATACCTGAGGCTGTCCTCTATATATGTGCAATGGCATGTGCATGCCCACATTCACACACACACACACACACACACACACACACACACACACACACAAACCTCCCACCATGTACACAAGATTTTTAAAAGCCTCAAAGTCATATCAAGTATCTTTTTCAATCATATTGCAATAAAACCAGAAATCAGTAAGAAAAATTTCAACGCTATACATGCAAGTGAATGTTAAATAACTTATTCTGGAGCAACCAATGATCAAGAAATTAATTTTTTCTTGAAACAAATGAAAGTGGAGGCACATACATCAAAACTCTGTGACAGGGCAAAAAGAATCAAGAGTCAAGTTCACTATAGTCAATAGCCAGGTGACAGACACAGAAAAGCTCAAATATGCAACTCATGGCTATATGTCAAATAACAAATGAGAAGAAGCCAAACCCAAAATTAGAGGAAGGAAAGAGAACACATTTCAGATCATAAGAAAATGAAATAGGTAATAATAAATGCAGTTATAGTTTGTTTTCTGTTGCTATGATGAGGACCATAAGTCAGAGTAACCTGTGGGGGAAGGGTTTACTTGATACATATGCCCTAATCACAGTCCATCACTGAGCAAAGCCAGGGCAGGAACTCAAGCAGAATAGGAACTGGAGGCAGAAACTGAAGCCAAGACCTTGGAGGAAGGCTGGTTCCTCTTGTGTTCCTTATGGACTGGTCAGTTTTCTTCCTTACACAACCAGTCTCATTACTCCCGGAAATACACTGCATATACCAATAACTAAGCTAGAAAATGCGAGCCTTGGTTTAGCACAGCTGCAGGCACTACCATCTGCAGGGCTGTGCACAGCTCCAAGGAGTCTGGAAGACTCACAGAGGCTCTGAGGGGAGATGCTGCCATGGAGGATTAGCCTGCAGAGTGCTTGGTATCTCTGGAACAACTTAAAAAAAAATAGAAGGAAGACTTATGGGAAGATGCCTTTTAAAGGTGGTTTCATGGAATTGGGGGAAAAAAGTGGTGGAAGGGGTGACATGTACAGCCGAGAAGTGGAACTAGAGACACGGTGGCAACAGGTGAGGGTGCACTGCACAGTGGGAGCAGAGCCATGGTAGGAGCATAGGGGGAGGGGAGAGCACAGGGCAGTGCTGCTGCACACACAGTTCTCATGCTTGGGGTACCTGCACAACAGCTGGTGTCAAGGGCAGTGTGGTGTACAGCAGCCTGAAGCTCGCACAGGTCCTGCTCCTGATTCTGAACACTAAGATATTCAAGATGAAGACTGGTTTATTTTCTGAATTAAGTCTCCTCAAAGACCTCTATGGTTCATGCTGCGGCAGAAGCCATGCTGATGTCTGTAGTTCATGTTGATACCAGAGGACCATGCTGCTGCTGGAGGCCATGCTACATATGGTCTGTGCAACACAAATTGGACTTGGTGTATTTTGGGGTGGGGGTGGGCATAAGGGTGGGAAAGTGGACTTGGGAGGAATGGGAAGTGAGTGTGATCAGGGTGCATTGTATGAAATTCTCAAATAATTAAGAAAAATATTATGTTGGGGGAAAAAAGAAAACGTTTCACAGACTTGATTATAGGCCAATATGATAGAGACATTTTTGTTTGTTTTTTTTTTTTTTTTCAATTGAGGTTTCCTTTTCTTGGATGACCTGATTGTGTGTCAGGTTGACAAAAATTAATCATCACAAATGCAAAAAAATCAAAGTATGAACATCTGGGGGCTGTTAAACATGTACTGCTTATACAGAAGCCCCGAGCTGGCTCTAAAATCAACATAAGGTGCCTCACAACTGCCTGTAACTACAGCTGCATAATATTCAATGTCTGGCTCTGCTCCCCCATGAGGGCCTTTGACTTAAGTGTACACCCCTACCCACCCTATGTACACATAGGAAAGACTTTTTTTAAAATATGAGATATGACCATATGTGGTAGCATGATCTTTTAATCCTAACAGAGGCAGATGAATTTCTGTGAGGTTGAGGCCAGCCTTGCTACATAGCAAGTTCCAGGACAGCAGCTAGGGCTACATAGTGAGTCCCTAACAAAACAAAAAACAAAAATCAAAACAAAACAAAAAGAATTCAGAGAAGAAAAGAAACATCACAATGGTTAACACAGAAACTGATAATTTCCTGAACTCGCACGCTTTCCAGAGGCTGAACCAGGATGTAGAAGAAAACCAAAGAGAACAATAACAGGTAATGAAACTGAATCTGTGATTTAAAAACCAAGTCTTCCATCAAAGAAAAGCCCAGGACAAGATGACTGCAGTGCTTAATTCTACCAAACATTTAAAGCAGAACTTATGTCAGGTTCTTCTAACACTACCCCACAAAATTCAATATGAGGGCAGTCCCTGATGCCAGCCTTATCCCACTGTTACCACAACCACACAAGAACACCTCAGTTGTAATAGGTTGATAACCCTGATGAACACAGATACAAAAATCCTCAATAAAACATTAGCAAAATTTAAGAAGATTAGCATTACCCATAATAGGTAAACATGTATAAATCAATAAGCAAAATAAAGCACACCATCAAAAGGAAGGACAAAAGCTATTTTATCACCTCAATTCATGAAAATGCCTTGGACAAAATTTAACACTCAACCCTGAACAACTTAGGTGTAGAAGGAACATACATATACTTCAACAGAATACAGTAAGCCAGCATCTAATCTTGTACTGCATAAGAAAAAGCTGAGAACATTCTCCCATAATATCCAGAGCAAGACCACCAGTTGTATTCAGCATAGCACTGAAAGCCCCAGGCAGAGCAATCAAGCAAAGGAGAGAAAGGAAGGCATCTCAACTGGAAACGAGGATGTGAAATTGTCGCGATTTGCAGATGGTATGCTCTTATACAGAAGAAAAAATCAAAACTGGGACTCCACCAAACACCTACAGAGATTAATACACAAATTTAGGAAACATTATAGGATGCATTACAGAAAACATTTGCAGGATACAAAATGTAAAAATGACTGCTGTTAAACACCAATAGTAAATTATCTAAAATAGAAACCAAGAAAGTAATCCCATTTTTTCAGTAACTATGAAAAATAAAACATCTAACTAAAAGGGTGAAAGATCTCCACACTGAAACTATATAAAATTGAATTTAAAAAATTGAAGAGAACACACAAATTGAAATACATTCTGTGTTTATAAATTAGATGAATCAATACTATTAAAATGTACATATTGCCAAACACTGTTTATAGAGTCATTATAATCCCTACCAAAGACATACTTCAGAGAACCAAGGAAAACAATCCTAAAAGTTCTCTGGACCACATGCATGTGTGCATATGCACACACACACACACACACACACGCACACGCACACGCACACGCACACGCACACACACATACATGCACACTCACATACGCCCGTGTACATGCACACACATATGTGTACCTACAAGAGCATTAATAGACAAACCAGTGTTTACCAAAGGGAAGAAAAGCAGGGAATTATGCTAAATAATTTCAAAATAATCAAACAGGAGGAAACTGGCAGGACAGACACAAGCACCATTGGGATAGGACAGGGAATGGGTGTGTGAGTCCACACTATGACCACGTACTTCTAACAAACACTCAGCGTGCAGGAAAGGAAGGGCAGTTACTTCAATAAATAATGATCAGAAAATTGAGTAGACAGAGAATGAAATTAGATTCCTTAACTGACCAGATGCCAAATCAAACTAAAAGAGAATTAAAGGCTCACAGGTAAGACCTGAAAAAATGAGGCTCCTGGAAGAGACTATGGAGGAGACTAGGCATCTGAATGGGCAAGGTGTTTTTTAGAGAAGACATAAAAATCACAGCAAACAGAAGCATAAATCGACAAATGTGATCATGACAAAGCAAAAACCTTGTGCAGAGCAAAGGAAGCAGCCATCGGGCTGAGGAGGCAAGCTGCCACATGGGAGGCCATACTGGTAAACCACACAGCTTAACAAGGAGTCAACATCCAAATATAAGAAATTCAAATAACAGCAAAATCCTAATACGATGCACAGTAAACCTCTCTGAAGAGAAGACAGGTAAATGACTCAACAGGTACGTGAAAAATGCTCAACACCACCAAACACTGGGAAGTTCAAATCAAAGCTTATATGAGCTGCTATATCACTTTATCCAATAAGAATGGCTACTCCAAAATGAGAAATGCTGCAGAATAGGAGAAAAGGGAGCACTGTTGTTGGGAATGTAAATTAGTGTAGCCATTTTGGAGAACATGATGGGAGGTCCTTAAAGATCTAAAAATAGAACTACCATCTGGTCCAGCAATCTCACTGCTGGGTACATATCAAAGGGGGTGGGGAATTGTATGTCAAGGAGACATCTGCACTCCCATGTGTACTGCAGCAATAGCCAAGAAATGGAAGCTAGTATCCATCATGGGAATACAGAAAAGTTTGGTGAAACAACAGCATATTATGGCAATTACAAAGAAGGAATTCCTGCCATTTGTGACAATGTGGTTAGAACTGGAGAGCACTATGTTAAGTGAAATAAGCTAGGCACAGAAAGACAAGCTAAACACTGCATGATCTCACGCATATGTGGTTTACAAAGAGTTGATCGCGTAAAGTTTAAGGATAGAATTACAGTTACTAAAGGTGGGAGAGGCTGGGGGTAGAGAGAGGTGAAACACTTGCTCAGGAGGACTGATTACAGTTAGGAGTAAGAGGGTCTGGTGTTCTAATGTTAACTGTGTGCCACACTTCCAAAAGCTTGAAGAAAGTATTCTGAATATTTTCATCACAAGGACATGATAAATGTTTGAAGACAGTGCTGTGTTTAACCGAGCCATATAGCTAAAACCAAAGGTAAAAGGGTAGGTGGAATCTGCTCTAGTACCATGGTCTTGCTATCCACGTGCACTGGGTAGGGTTCTAATTTCCCTAGGTATGATCTCCCTCTTTTAAGCCAGCCTTAGGTTCAGTTGTAAAGCTATCAGCTAGTTATTGCCGACACACAGCATCACTACTGCCCCTTTAGGGATATCTTACGTGATGGTGTCTATTATGGTTCATAACGGCCACAGCTGCATGGAACTATGACGATTTCCTCCCTTTGTAGCTTTCACTTCATGGTACTTGTGAAAGCTAGTCCTCGGGGGGCATTTAAGTCAGTTCTGGCTCACTCCTCCCCACAGTTCTATGTCCACAGTACACAGTGTCCTTAGTAAATTTCTGGGGAAGCAACCAAGCACAACAGCAATAGCTTATATTGTTTGGAGACCCTCTTAGATTCTCCTGGCCGATGAAAGGAGGTTTCTCACATCAGGTACCGGGCTGGGGGAGATTATTAGATTAGACAATCTATGGCTCTTCGGAGGAGTCTTATCATCGCAAGGGGGTATAACTTTACTTAGCTACATATATATGTGTGTGTGTGTGTGTGTGTGTGTGTGTGTATGTATATATGTATATATGTGTATATGTGTGTATATATATATATATTCACATATATGTATTGTATGTGAGTTTAGGTAAATATAAAACGATGATTCTCTATATGTTTTTCAAGCATCCTAAGCATTATTTATTCCCCTTCCTCTTTACTTCCACTCTCTTAAACCAATATAATTCCTAGCTTCACTCTAAATATTTATCCTTACACCCACAGATAATGTAACTCATACCCCTCAAAAAAGCTTCTCTTTGAAGCAGAAGGAGATCATTACAGAAAACCATAACTAGCCAAAAATACAGACAACAACTGACTGTGGGTTACCCAGCCACAACTGATACATCCACAGCACAACTCCTGTACCAAAGGTACAGCTAGTAAGATTGTAAGAGGCAGAGAGCCAGCAAGTCTGTTGTGAGATTGTGCCTTCTAGTTATGGGAAGCCACACCCATAAATCTAAACATGGCTGCCTAAATAGAACTTGAACAATTCCAACATTAGTTGACAACCCACTGTAGATGGGATGTGGGAAGGGCAGGAATTTCATAAAGCCTCACTCCTATATAAAGAGATACAAGCATTTAATAACTGATGAGAGAGGGAGAATTAGTTTCCTTAGGGATAAGTCCCCTAAATCATTATCCACTACCAAGTGCTTACCCTAGAAACATACATATAGGCAAAGCTGAACAGATTCAGCAAGCAAGATGTATTTATTATATATTTGTTTTATGCATGTGCATGGGTATGTGCGTGCGCGCATGCATGCACGCACACACACACACACACACACACACACACAATGGTTAAAGAGGAGAAGGCCATGAATTTGGGAGGGAGAGGAGACATAGGATAGGAAGGAGGAAAGGGGGAATGATGTAATTCTATGTTAAGGTTCTGCAGACTTCAGCAGTTCTCCACAGACTATTTCCTTATATTTTCCCTGTCCTTTCTAATGCCCAAAGCCCATTTTTATGCTTTTAAGTCACCATTCTGAAATTTATAAGAACTTAATTTGTGTTTTTAAAGTGAGATGAGATAATATGGTGGTTTGAATAAAATGACCCCCATTGGTCCATAGGGAGTGGCACTTAAAAGGAGGCATAGCCTTGTCAGAGTGGGTGTAGCCTTGCTGGAGGAAGTATGTCATGTGGGGGCGGGCTTTGAGGTCTCCTATGCTAAAGTGTGGCACACAGTCTCCTTCCACCTGTGGATCAAGATGTAAAACTCTCAGCTCCTCCCCCAGCACCATGCCTGCTTGCACTCTTTCATGTTTTCCTCCATAACAACAATGGACCCCTGAAACTGTAAACCAGCTCAAATTAAATGTTTTCCTTTATTAGAGTTGCTGTGGTCATGGTGCTTCTTCACAGCCAAAGAAACCTCACTACGACAAGTTGACACCAGGAGTGGGGTATTGCTGTGGTAGGCCCAGCCATGCTTTTGTTTGGAGGAATGTGGACTCTGGAACTTTGGACTTTTAGAAATGTAGTTGAACACTAAGTGGGCGTTAAAGGGCGAGCACAGTAGGAACATGGAAGACAGTGGTGCTGAGGGTGATCTGAACTGCAGGGTCCAGGCTTGAGGTTTCAGAGGAAAAGAATATTTCTATGTGTTCTATGTGTCCTAAAGACTATTCTTATAATATTTTGGCTAACAAATGTGGCTGCTTTTTGCTTGTTTGAAAAATCTGCCTGAGGCTAAAGTGAAGAGTTTTGTATTAATTCTGTTGGCAGAGGAAATCTCAAAACAACGTAGTATTGACTCTGTTGTGTGTTTTTTAGTGTTCACTCTTATGAATAACTGTAACGAAAAGGAGCATGCTGAACCACGAAAAATACAAAACAGAGAAAAAAGGCACCAGGAAGTGGAATGAAGCTAAATCCTGTGTTCAAGGAGATAAACAGATTAAAGCCTGGCATTAAAGGGAATAAAGGGAGTAGTGACCTTAGGGCAAGATCCTACCCAGTGAGGCTTCCAACTTATGAAAAAGAATTAAAGAATAGGGTGGTGGTATATGCCTTTAGTTCCAATACTCTGGAGATAGAGGCAAGCAGATCTCTGAGTTCAAAGCCAGCTTGTACTACAATAGCCAAGCTTAGGCAGTGGAGTTAACCACTGAAAACAAAAACCAGTGAAGATATAATTGAATGAGGGGCTTGAATGAAGGGCTATGTTCCAGCCTCAGTGAACAACAGAACTTGGCAGCTTAGGCCATGTGGTTCTAGTTTTAGAGTCATGGACAGAAGAAAGGGGTTATAGAAGTTCCCTCCTCGGCTAAGAGAAGCTGCCGAATCCAGGCATGTGTCAGGTGTGCTCCTGCATGGAGGCCTAGAGTGGCTATTGTGTGTAGCTGGGAAGGTGAAGCCTGAAATGCCTTGGAGACCCAATGATGTAAGAGATTCTAGAGTCATGCTACCTGCTGAGGAGAGCTGCTAACAGGGAGTGGAACCAGCCAAAGAGAAAGAAGTATGTTGCAGTCAAAGAGATGAAAGAAGGTGGAGATCTGAAGAGCATTTTGACATCAGATACGGAGATGCGGAGTTTGGAGTTTGCTCAGCTAGTTTTCAGTCTTGTTTTGGTCTAGTATTTCCTCAGTATGCCCCCTTTTGGAAACTGTAGTGTATATCCTGTGCCACTGTATGATGGAAGTATGTGGTCTGTTTTTCATTTTGATTTTTACAGGGATTACAGTTAAGAGACTGCATGAGTCTCAGAAGAGACTTTGAACTTTAGACTTTTAAACAGTGCTGATGCTATGATAGACTATGGGGACTTTTGAAGTTGGACTAAATGCATTTCACATTATGACATGGCTACAAGCCTATGGGTACCGGGGAATGGAATGTGGTGGCTGGAGTAAAAACAACCCACACTCACAGATCCACAGTGAGTGACACTATTAGGAGGTGTGGAGGAAGTGCATCACTAGGGGGTGTGCTTTAAGGCCTCAGAAGCCCAAACCCAGGCTCGGTGGCTGTCACTTCTGCTGCCTGTTGATCCAGATGTAGAACTCTAGCTACTTCTCCAGTACCATGTCTGCCTGCATGCTGCCATGCTTTCTGCCATGACAAGGATAGACTAAACCCCTGAACTGTAAGCCAGCCTCAATTAAATGTTTTCCTTTATAAGAGTTGCCACGGTCATGTGTCTCTTCACAGTGCCATAATACTAACTAAGACAGTAGGTCAACTAAGCATGTGCTAGCGTCTTGGAGCCTCAATTCCAACCCCATCTCAGCCTTGCCAGCTCCCTACATTCTCCATTTTTACCCACTGCTGCCACGGTCTGCTTCAGTGGAGCAGGACTCATACTAGGGAACCAAACCAGTCAAGAGTCTATTCTTATACTCTGGTAGTGCCATGTCTGAGGGAGTGTGACATTAAATAAAAACAAAATCCACCCTAACAAGTTGAGGGGAAGACTGTCACAGGAAAAAACTTTCAGTTTAAACAAAAGGGCCTACATTTATTTTGCACTTTGCCCTGAAAGTTATGTAGTAGGCTGGCATGTAGTATGTGCAAGTTAATATTATCTGTATAAAGTAACTTTGATTATATGTAATTAGAGAGGCTAACAAAAAAATCTCTAGCAAACTGGGGAAAATGTAGGCTGTGTCAAGAAGATATCAGAGCTCAAGTATGCCTTGCTCTTTGCATTGTTTGAACTGAATTCAAGATATTAATTTTTTTGTCCTCATTAAATATGCATCATAGAATTTTAATAGTAACAACTAAAATAATAGAGATGAAATAGAGATGAAATATATTGCTAGTGAAAAAAATTACTGAGAAAATACACAAAACTCCAACAATCCTTTCCCTAAAAAGCCTATACTGAACAGAAAAAGGTGGGGACTAGGAAGAATAAAATAACAATACCTGCAATGGTAGAAGGAGAGAGAAAGCAATACAAACTAAATAAGCAACTGTACTTCTGTGTTCTTCACACAAAATGCCCTAAAACAAGGGCAGGTAAAGATGGAGATGGAATGTGTGGGGACACTTTACAGCTGCATATTAAAGGGAAGAATGTGAGCAGTGCTACCAGGCAAACAGACTTTTAGAACAAAGCCTTTCTCTGGGGGCTAAAATGATAATCGGCTTATTTTACTATGAATATCTTAAACTTGTTTTTTCAACTTAAAATAGGTTCAAATTAAAGAAATTAGCATAGCTCTAAAGCAAAACTAACAACTCTACAGCACTGTGGACAAACTCACAAAAAAAGGCAACACAGCTCCCTTAGTTATAAAACTCCATTCCAGGACTGCTGCAAATAGCCATGCAAACATACACTGTGCAGCTGCAGGCTGCATTAGAACTGACTCACGCTCCAGGAGCTGTAATGGAGCAAGGGAGGGTCACAGAGAGAGGTAGTGTGGGGAAGAGAGGAGACTGAATGCAAATAAGAAGGCTGACTTGAAGTTAGTATGTAAAACCTTGCATGCAAGTTGTAAAAATCTCCTAATTATTTTCTAGTTCATATGACATTGACTATACACTAGGCCCAAAAATAAATTTTATCAAATCTAAAAATTTTAGGCAGCCATTTTACTATAATTTGTATTGTCCAATATCATAGAGTACTAGACATTTAAATACGGCTGAGATGGGCTGTATGACAGACATGTCAGATTTGAAAATTTAGACTGATAATCTAAAGTACCTACAACAACTTTTAAAGTCTGCACATTTATTTTTTTATTTTAAATATTATAAAAACATAGCAAAATTTAAAAAAGCACACACTAAAATTAACCAGACATACCCAAAGACTATACAACTCAATGAACTTCTCTATAGTTGGAGCCATTGGGAACAAAAGCTGTGGGGCCTCCCACTGGATTTTATATTGTCACTATATAATATATTTTTATGTACTTATCCACTACCAAAAATTAAAAATCCATAATAGAGTTATTACTAGAAAAAAACAATTGGCTTTATATCCTCTTTCATAACTCTTGCTCATTGCCTGCAAAAGATTTGATGATATATGTTGTGGATATATAAGGTTAAATAAAATACCATTACATTTTATTTCATCTATTTATTTTATGTTGTGAACATGGCAACCAATTTTTTAAAATGTATATACCTTAGATTACATTCCTAACAGAGAGTTTACATTCTGTAAAAACACGTCAGTTACAAAGTATAAATAAGATACCTCCATGTACTTCAAAAATTTAAATGTTTCTGAATTAGCTATAGATCAAACTAAAAGTCATAATTAGTATTTGGATATACTTAGAACTAAACAAATGATATTTCTGCATATGTCAAAAACTATGAGAGAAAGTTGGAACAGACTGATAAATTGTGGTGTCTCTCAGGTTACAACAGAGATCAGGAATCAGAAGGCCCTTTACACACTGCTCAAATCTCTGCAACTGAACACTGAGCACAAAGGCAAAACCACAGAACAATGCATGGAGTATGAGTTCAGGGTGCGCACTGGGCATCAAACCCAGGATTCCACATATGCTAAGGCCGAGCCGTCCCCTAATCTGTATCCCAAGCCCCATGAGTCTAACTCTATCAAGATAAATCATGTGTAAAGTCTAGCATCTTTAGGACTAGAAGCATAATTGATTAAAAATTACAGAAAAGCAGGGGCATAACAGGTTTGTAGGTTAGAAAAGGTTCTTTATCAATTTGCAGGTGTTCCTTTTTATCCGAGATTGCTGGGATGATTACCACAGCAGAAGAGAAGACTGCATGGGCCTGTGGAGAAGCACAAGGGGACTTCAAAGCTAAAAGGAAGGTTCTCTTTTCTGGACTGAGTGGTTGGGGATGATGTCCATTAAGCTATCTACAGGTCTTTTAGGAACTTGAGAAGAAAAAAAAAATCACTGACAAAGGAGAAGTACAAAGGAGAAGGTTCTGTGGGAGGAGGAGACTTCCAGGTCAAGACCAAGGTGCTGCCTGAGCAGAGAGTGTCACTGCTCTCTGTTCCTGGTGACAGGCAAATTAGTCACTACAGTTGTGGTTTAAAGTCTAGAGAATTAAAAAAGAAAATCGTCTTTGGGTGTGAGGCAGAGGCATACACACAGCCATCTTTGAGCTGGAGCAGAGGAAGTAAACCTAAACGGGCAAGTTCAGGGTGGCAAAGAGAGGTGACAACAGGAAACACAGGAGCGTGTGTGTGTGTGTGTGTGTGTGTGTGTGTGTGTGTATGTGTGTGTGGTGTGTGTCTCTGGACATTTCTCAGGTGCAGACTCACCTCCTAATTTGATTCAGGCCCTGACAATTCCTAAATTTTATCTGCAGCTCAGACAAATTTGAGTATGACTCATGGACCCAACTTTCCACCCGACTGCTGTTTTATTGAAATAATTCCTCAGGCCTTACACCTGAATCCTCATGTCCTACAATACAAATGCTTATGTTTTGCTCACAGAATGTGCTATCTGCTGTTCTCCTCCACAGGTCCTGTTTTCGAACCCCACGTTAGGAGCAAGTTCTACCTGAGGATGGTGCTTTTGCAGCAGACAGAAAAGAAGAATGATCAAAACAGATATTTGAAAACTTCTGTTCACATCTCAATGGTAAGTGACCAAGTCTGGTAAGAACTGAGTGTAAATAGCATAGCCATTTCCCCATCCCCACTCCCTTGTAATCTACTGTTTCTTGAATTGCCTCCTGTGAGTCTACAGTGTATTTGCTGTTGATTTTCCATTTTTAGAATACATCTATGCTTTCTATATGGATGGAAACATAGTGTGTTCTTTTTTGTTGTAGCATCTTTAATTCAGCACAATTATGTCTAAATTTATCTATGCTGTACTGTGCATCATTAATTAGTCCATTTATTTTTACCCTGAGTAGTGTTCCATTGTACAAATGCAACCACACCATTTTCTCTAGTCATCTACTGATGGATACTTAGATTGATCACAGACTTTGACTATTACAAACAAAGTCACTGTACCCATGCATGTTTGTATGGTTCACTTCTCTTGGGTAAATGTATAGACATAGGATGTCTCATTTCTTTATGTACTGACTAGCCTTGTTTGGTAAGATGTCTGCACAACTCTTTTGCTCACTGGCTGTTTATGTTCATAAAGCTGAGTTTCTAATATTCTTTTTGTATTCTGGAAAAAAATCCCTTATTAGATATATCTTTTACAAATATATTACTTCAATCTATGAGTTGTCTTTTAAGTCTCTTCTTAGTTTTCCAATGAACGTTTTTAATAGTGGTTAAGTTATTTGGACTTCTAATAAGATAGAAGTGTAAGATAACATATTTATGTTTCCTTAGCCACTAAAACTATGATTATTTGTAATTAAATCAACAGTACACAAGTATACTGGTCTAATTTGAAGTAATATTATTCAACTGGTAAAACCCTAAAATCTTACTATAGTAAATTTGATCAAGAAAATGAACAGCTATCAATAGGAATAAAGAAGCACTTCAATTAAAATGGCACTGAATATTAAAAGGGCCAGGATCATAGAATAGACATGGCTGGACTTTTATGTCCATTAAAGTGTTCATTAAAAGTGATTTAATGTGTTCATTAAAAGTGATCAGATGGGTCTTGGCACCTGTGGAGGCCTGCTGGGAACAGGATTTCTCAAGGCAAGTCTGTCTGGCAGGCTGTGGTGCGAGGCCACTTGTGCTGGCTACAAGTGAGGTCTCCAGAACCAAAGAGAGCACATGGCTAGCTATGAGTGGCTATGCTCCCTCTGTGCCTCCCTCTCCCTCCCTTTGTCTCCTCTGTCTCTCCCACAGTTTTCTCTCTTTATCTTGTCTTACTCTCTCTTTCTCTATGTCCCCATGCTCCTCCCTCCCTCATGGTCAAGCTTACTCTGCTGACCATGTTCAGTCTGCTACTTTCTCTCTCTATTCTCTGGATTCCTCCAAAGGCCTCTGGATATCTCTCTCTCTCTCTCTCTCTCTCTCTCTCTCTCTCTCCAACAAAAGCCCTTCCCTTTCCCATACCATAAACCAGTCACATCATCAGTTTATAGAATACTGAATATCTGAATATCTTTTCATTTTGAAACCATGGGATGTAAAATACACTCCCTATTCAGTATCCTCATGCAGAAAACACTGTTTACTGGAATAAAAACTCCAGGCCTGGTAGGCTGCAGCAGCTGACATAGGACTAGGTTCAAACATGGGTTAAAAGTGAGCATTGCGCACTAAATCTACAAGGAATTGTTAAGTCTGTTAGGACAGTCCCACAAAAAACAAAGATCTTTCTACCTCTCTGAGTCCTTTCTGAGCCTTTATGAAAGAAGTCTTTAATGGGATAAGAGAGAGAGATGGCATATGCATGGTATTCTAAGAACTCACTGGATTAGAATAGAATTGACAATGAATAATGTATACAGTGATGATTAATCCTGATTCCCCAAATGAGAACCACACTCAGGCAGGATACCCATGGAAGGACTTGCACACTAAGATTACAATACAGTGATAAGAGAAAGCATTCTTGTATAGAAACAAGCTAAAAGGACTAACTCTGATTACAGTTTATTAGAAACCTAGAGGAATTGGGGAAGATAATAACATTAATTATAAAGATCTATTCACGTCTCAAAAAGTTAAAGCTACATTCATGTAGATACTGAACATCTTCAGAACTGGTTCCAGAGATAATGGTGTCTTAGAATTATAGGAAATGCCACAGATTTAAGTCCTAAACTTGTGTTTATTAAGAATCAAATAATGGAGATTTCCATGCGAATCTTGCACAGCTATTGTACGCCTAGCTCCTATTTTCAGCAAGTCAGGAGCCCTAGAAAATTTGGGAGGAGCTTCCCAGTTTCAAATCTTGTGATCAGTGGTTTGATGGGGATGAAATACGCCCACATCCAGCTATCAGATACCTAGCTGCCTAGCAGTACCGAGTGCCTGCTGTGTGTCAGGAGCTGCTCGTGTTTCTGGGGATGCAATGGTTATCATTCCTTAGAAATATGTTTGTACAATTCTCCCAATGTTAGAACAATTGAAGGCCAGAGAGCAAACCATTAGGTGATATAATTCACACGTGGCCAAGCTAGTGCCAGTTGTGCCAATGTAGGGATTTCTGTAGTGTGTCATGTTGCCTTTCTTCTGCAAGCTTCTCAAACACAACTATGGCTATCTCTAACATGTTACAATCTCACCAGAGTTTTCTTTTAATTAACATTTTCAGAGTTGACACAATAGGCAAATTAGGATATACTTGCAATTAAGGATATTTATTTTAAAAGCTAACTTTTAAATTCTCAACCCCAAGAGAAAATGAGACTTTAATTTCTTATATAAATGCAAAATTTTAGATTCCCTTAATTATAGTTAAAAATGTAACTGCAAACAAACGTCAAACCAGAATGCCAAAACAACAGCTTTGAGTCCCATTTCACAAGTTGTTCTTTTAGAGATGTCTTCACATTGTCAATCAAAGAGATAATTTTGATTTTGCTACAGCTCCTGCCTCCATTAAAAACAGCAAGTATGCTATTATGGCATAAGAAGCTGGGCAAGTGTGCTGTTCTCGAAGCTGTTGATGAATAGGAAACCAGAGAAGATAGTGAGTCTGGGGAGAAAATTTTGTTATATTATTGAAGATAGTATTGAGCTCATCCTTTGGTAATGCTATGCGCTGATAATGACATCAAAATGGAATCACCCCAAGGATTAATTGTTACATATCATGAATAACCAGACAAACTGAATTCAACAGATATTTGCTGAGTACCTAAATAGTGACAACAGACTATAAAAATGATGCTCCAAGGAGCTACAAAAAAAAAAAAAAAAAAGAACTAAAAGAAATAATACTTCAAAGTGTCTGCAACCTAGAAGGCATACTGCTACATGCTTTATCATGCACAGAAACTGGTATTAGCATGCCCGGTTTGCACATAAGGAAATGAGTTAATAATGTTGGGTTACCCAAGCTTGACGGTGGCCAAGCTGGGAGGCAAATCTATGTTTGTTCAACTCAGAAGCACACAAAGTACAGAGTCCTTGCTTCACCAGTGTGTTCCTTATTGGTTTTTGAGGCAGGGTCATATTATGTAGCTTTGGCTGGCCTGGTCTCACTTCAAACTTACAGTGATGCTCCTGCCTTGGCCTCTTCCATGCTGGGAGTACAGGTGTGTACCACCATGGGCAGCTATGAGTCTTTTCAGTGTATCTAATACTAAATATGTCTTATTACTTCCCGTTGCTTGTAAGTTATATTGATTTGTTCCTAAGGGGAGAATGTTCATCACACCAAAGATAATGTAGATCACGTGTACTTAGACTGATCCTCAAAGAAGAATTTCAGAAACACTTAGAAGATGGGAGGAGCTCAGTGCCCACCATGGCAGATAGAGTTCACCTGAGTACACAGATAAGCCTTGCTCCAGCATCATCAAAAATGGAGTCCTAGATAGCATGAATTATTCAAATGACCAAGGTTCTAAACCAAAGACTTCTGAGCATTTTATTTATTACAATGTATCTTTTTCAGGATTGTAATTATGTATGTTCTCTATAGAATACATTAATTGTTTTCAGAAGATTGTCAATCATTATGGCCACTGGTTGTCAACCCATATTACATATACATACAGGAAAGTTCTGAAGTCATTGATATGCCTAGGGTCATCGGTATGTATTTCTAATATAGCTCTAATTATACTATAATTGTATGTGTAAACCCTTACGCATGCTCAGTCTTCCAGCGGGTCATCCTTGAGAAAGCCTGGCTTTTCTAAATTTCTTGCTTATTAGATTGCAGCTTCTAACATGCTATCTGCTGTTATATGTGGCATCTGACATATGAGCTCTACATATACTATATAATTATAAAAGGAAGAAGAAAAGAGGTTTATGTTAGGTAGGTACAAAGACAACATTGTTGCAAGAGTCGGGTTACTGATATCTCAAAGTGAGGAAGAAATGTGGGTGACATTAGTTCTGCAGTTGTGGCTTAAAGAGAAGAAGAAACAAAATCAGCCCAGGAAGCACAAAGATAAGCCTTGTGTCTTGAAGATCTGCCAGCCAGCAGTACAAACCGATGACTCCCATAGTCCATGCAAGAACTGGGGTGAAAGAGTTCTGAGCAACAAACCCAGCTACCTAATTATGATATGTCTGCCATCTACTGCTGCAGCCCTACCCCAGAGCTATTCTCAGGAAAGAGCTATCATTATGAAGGAGAACTATATGTGTGTGTGTGTATGTGTGTGTGTGTGTGTGTGTAAATGGTACTCATAAGACTAACAAATATTTTTAATGAGAATAAATTGATAGAAGATGGCCAGCAACATGGTTGGTAAGGGCCTGGCAATCTGAATTCATCCACCAAGCCTGCATAAGGGTAGAAGGAGAGAACCAGTGCCACAAAGTTGTCCTCTGACCTTCACCCGTACACTGTGGTGTGTGTGCCAGCACACACACACCAAAGCAACAAATAACGTTTCTTTTAAATTATATAATAACAAATAGCTAATCAATCATCAGCTTCCTATGTACAGAGAATAATGAAAAGAAAAATCAGTCCCATTGACACCACCTCCAGATTGCCCAGCCTTTACCAACCATCTTGCTGGCCCTCTTCTGTCCTTATAAGGCTTACTATATTTTAGAATGTAATAATTCAATCAATACATATAAGCAGAATATTCTCTTTGCCTCTTTTTTAAAAAATCAACAGGGAAATACCAAATTTTATGCTATATGTTAGATATACAATTAAAACAAAAGAAGGAGTCGAAGACATTCTAGGCAAATTAAACAAGAAAGAAAGCAGAGCTGAAATGTTATTTCAGAAAATGCTAAGACAAAGGTAAGTGATGAGAACAAAGCATCGTGAGAGCCTTTGTCTGCGCCGGAATGCTTCAGTAGTACCATTGACACTGCCTTCATGGAGCTCAGAAAGACAGTTAATGAGGAGTCAGTAAAAAGGAAGAATGGTAAAAAGCCAGCAAACATTTTTACGTCAAAACCCAAAATCCACCCATGTTTGGGTAAGGTTATAAATATTCACAAATGATCAAATTTGAATAAAATCCTGAGAGCCATGCAAGCGGAACACCATCTCTGCCTTGTCCATCTGCAAGGCTCACACAGCAGTTATGAGACTCAGCCTGATCACTTGGGAGTGAGGCAACGACGTTCAGTAAACTTACTTGTGAAATGTGTCAGAAGTCCCGACTTTAATATTATTATAATATCCATATTGGCGTTTTAAATATATAGTGAATGCTTATTTAAAGATAACATTTTCTAAGGAATTATTCTTGACTGTACCTTTCATTTTTCAGTGTTAAGATTTCTTCCTGTGTCTGAAGCAGGAGAGATTTAGTGATCTCTAGTTCATTTTCTGTGAGGTTGATTCTTCGTTTTACATCTTCCTCTTGTCTTTCTTTTGTTGTCAGCTCTTCCTGTATGGTTTTATATAATTGTTGGCAAGTAATTAAAGAGTCTTCTTTTTCTTTAAGTAGCCTTTTGTGCCTAAAAGGAATAAGAAACAAAATATCTCGAACATGCATTAGATGATTTTAAAGTTAGAGTATGATTTTATATTTTGTAGAACTTTCATTTGAACTTTGATCATAATATAACTAAAAAAACAAAACAAAGATGTTAAAAACATGGATAGTGCTATGATGCTAAATTTTCCCCGCTGTGATTACTAATCTTCCTTACCAACTTGGCTGGACTGAGACTCACTATGGATTCTGCATGTGTCTATGGGGGTCTTTCTGAAAGGTTTAAGCAAGGAGGGAAGATACATAGAGAACACTATGAACATAGGCAACACAATCCCACAGCCTGAGGTCCAGGCTGAATTTAAAAAAAAAAAAAGAAAAGAGGAATCTGGGTTCACATAGTCAGTGCTCTCTAGTTCCTGACTGTGTAAGATGTAACTAGTTCCCTTACGCTATTACTACCATGTCTTCCCTGTCATAATGAGCTGTGTTCTTAAAATTGAGCTAAAACAAACCCCTGATTTGGTGTTTGGGTGAGTTTGAGATGCCTTAGTTAGATCTTACCTTGCTACAATTCTGTTCCTCACCTTTGGAATGAGAAGGGGAATGGGAAGGCTTACCCTGGTCATGAAGAGAAAAGGAACAGAAAATTGGATTCAAAGAGTGAGATACACTGAGCATGTGGCTCTTAGGCCTTGGGGACTGGTTTGTGCACAGAATGTGAAAGGGTCTGGAGGTTGGGGCAAGAGAAGCCTGTGAATGCTTTTCTTGTAATAAGCCATTGTAGCAGAAAATAAAACTCTCAAAATGCTGAGAGAAATGCAGACAATGGAACTGTGGATCATGAGACTCCTCAGAAGAGAACAAGGGATCATTTGGGCCATTCATGTAATGTTCTGGAAAAGAACACGGCTCCCCTCATGTCCCATGTACTTGAATGAGACTGGATTCAAAACCGAAGGACTCATTTGGTTGCAATGCGAGGGCAGAAGAAGAGTCAGGCTGTGCCGTGGTCACTGCTCACTGTGACAAGGAGTGATAAGTCAAGCAGAATGATAAGAAAAACATGCACTTTTGTGAAGGACTGCCAGTTTAAAGTTGCTGACCAGGCGAGGGCAGATGAAATAGTTGCAACTTCACAGATTCAAACCATTCAAGACAAGCCTCAAACTATACTCATGGAAAATGGGAACGGTGCCTCCACCACCTCCTCATCAAAGGTGTCAAATGGTGAAAATGCATACATGCACACTCACTTAGATGAGAGACTGGACTGAACAGTTTTGGAAAGCACTTTCTCAGATTTAGACATGTTGTGATAAAAAGTTGGCAGCAGAACTAGGCAGTGCCATCTACCTGGTGCTGGGCTTAGAGGCATGCAAAATACAAGGGTTCTCAGGAGGTCTCACCAAGAGGCTCTTCTTAAAGCTGTGCTGGTGGAGCCTATGTTGCCATGGAGATGACATGGTATTAGAGAGGCCAGCATCCTAGGGATCCTGAGGAGGTTACAAGCCTGGCAAGAAGATAGCCTAAGAGAAAGGTTATAAGTACCATAGGAGGCGGGCTTGGAGGGACGGGTGCTGTGGAAGGCGGGGTCATTCTTTCACAAGCCCTGGACGTGTGACCTGGTGCTTCAGGATTTGGCATTTGTCCTGAAGGGTCTTGAGTTGCTTTGGTTAGATTTTACCATGCTACAATTCATTTCTCCCCTTAGGTCTACCTTAGGGGAGAAATTTAACTACCTTAGGTCTGAGGAGAAACTTTGGGTTTTGGGAAAGTTGGGATTTTAAAGACTATGGGTATGCCTCCCAAGATGGCCAGGGTGGAGTGATCAGATGTAATGTGTTTGGAAGTCAAGTTGGCAAGGGGTGGGGGCTGCTCTGTGTATCTCCACATCAGGGTGGCAGGACTTAGACTCATCGTAGAAATACTTCTTTGGGATTATCTATAAGGCGGCTCTGAGAGAGGTTTAAAAGAGGGGGAAGAACTGCCTCAGCACTGTCATATCACGCTGAGCGAGAAGGAAAAGCATAGAGCACCAGCATTTATCTGTTTCCTGCCTACATGACTGTGAGCTTCATGTGTCCGCCATTCTATGGACCTGACTCCTTTCCTTCTTAACTCATGAACCAAACACAAACTCTTCTCCCCTTAAGTTGCTTTTGCCACCGCAAAGAAAATAGTAGTGATGCCACTGTAGGCAGAGACAAAAGCAGGGAGCAACTGCGAGGTATTAGGGGTACAACTAGGTATTACATATGTAAGCAAGAAAATAGCAGGATGCGCACTCTTAGTAAGATGATCTTTAAATATAGTTTAAATTCAGTTATTAAAATGTTTATTAAAATTTTTCAGTATATACCTTGACTCAGAGATAATGGATTCAAACTTCAGTTTTCTAAGTTCTCTTTCACAGCTTTCAGCATCATTAGATTTTTTCCTAAGGCAAAAGTATTTTGAAATAGTTAAAATTCATTATTTCAAAATAAAATATTTTCCATATCTTAAAATATTTACATTGTTATTATTTAAAGATGTACTTAGCCAAGTGAACACCTACCAGGACTCATATTGGCCAGGTGGGTCATATTTAGCTAAGAAGGTTATGCTCTGAACATTTTCAAACAAACCCCACAAAAACCAAGTGGGATCCCATCTTACAGTTTGGGGAACTGACCAAAAGTGGGGAGATTCAAAATGACCTTGGAATGAAATGACACTATAGAGTCTGGTTGTTTCTCATGTCATTTTAAGCCTGGGGACAGTCTCAGTAAGAACCATGCAGAGGAATTAAAACTCTGGCAGAAAATGCTAGTCTTTCTGTCCCTAAGAACCAGAGCAAACTCAACTTCTGGGAAGAGAAGGGTTAAACCCGAATAGGATATAGCTTAGTAGAGGGAGCCCCAGGTAGGAGCTCTGCTGGTTTCCAAACTTCAAGTGCATAGGGCAGATTCCACACAGCACTGGTGAAGACAGAATCACTAGAGGGAAATAGAGCTGCTGCCCTGGAGAAGGTCTGCAGGGTAAGACACTCAGTTTCTTGCCTGTTTCCTGATACCACCCTTACCATTAGTTGTTTTTTGTTTGTTTGTTTGTTTTTCGGTTTTGGTTTGGTTTGGTTGGGTGTTTTGTTTTGTTTTTTGTCAACTTGGCACAAGCTGGGGTCATCTGGGTAGAGGAAATGCTCCCATCTGACTGACCTGTGGCATTTCTTGATTAACATTAATGTGAGAAGGCCTAGCCCACTGTGGGTGGAGCTACCCCTTAGCAGGTAGTCCTGAGTTGTGGCTGAGCAAGTCAGGGGGAGCAAGCCAATTAGCAACATTCCTTCATGGTCTCTGGATCAATTCCTACTTCCAGGTTCCTGGCCTGATTTCCTGCCCTGACTCTCTTGTATAATGGACTGTATGCCAGAAGTTCAAATAAACCCTTTCCTCCATAAGTCACTTCTGGTCATGTTGTTTGTCACAGCAGTAGAAAGCAAACTAGACACTACTTGAGATCAGACCATGTAACAAGTAGTGACATCATACAGCAAAATGTCACCAGGTTATATCCAGACAAAAAAATTCTCACAAGTCATCACAGAGGTACTGGGAAATCAGAACATTAACAGTTATATGCTAATAAGAGCAAAAGCTCTAATAGAGTGTCCAGCCGTGTTAAAGGGCTTCACACATTAATACCCCCAATAGATAGAAGCCTATTGTGGCACAGACTGTTAAGTGATGAGCGGTAGCTGCTAATCAAGTATAAGCATGCCACCAGGGGCCAGAGGTTAGAAAATGTGTTTTGGGTAACCATTTTAGACATACAATTCCACCAACTGGGGACCATGTATTCGTTCATCTAAGCCTTTTGGGGGGCATTCTCAGTCCACCACATCTGTGTGCCCAAAGTTTAATTTACATATTAAGCAAATGATAAGATAGTCATAATGCAATGAAAGTTGAAGGAATAAGCTCTCTTTCATATCCTATTATACTGTGTTCGCTGTCTAATGAGATACTTACAAGGTCTACCTGATGAAGCGCGGTAAGTGACTATGTACTATGGTCCTAGGGCTGCTATGTAAAGAGTACTTAAAAGCAGACACGGTGTGAAACAGGAGTAGATCTGATTGCTGAGCAGTATAGCTTCTAGAATGTGAGCACACAGAGCAAAGTGATGGCTAACCTTGGTGGGATGGGGTAGGGCAGTAGAGTTCATAACAGTTGTCAGAATTGTGAGCAATTTAAAACTGAGAATGTACCCCCAAAGGCTTAGATAAGTGAATTCATGGTCCCTAGTTGGTGGAATTGTTTGGGAGGGATTGGGAGATACAGTCTTGTTGAAGGAGGTATGTCACTGGAGAGGGGTGGAGTAGACTTTGAGGTCTCAAAAGGCTACTGCCATTCCTAATATGCCCTTTCTCTACTCCTGCTTGTGGATAAAGATGTGAGTTCTCAGCTGTTCCTGCTGCCATGCTTTTGTTCTGCCATCATGGACTCCAACCCTCTGAGACTGTAAGCCCCAATTAAATGCTTTCTTTCATGAATTGCCTTGGTCATGATCTTTTAACACAACAATAGAAAAGTAACTAAAGAAGGTACAGGAAAAACTGTGTGTGTACGGTTTAATACTACCTATGGTGGTTTAGGACTGAAGGAGGATTTTTGTTTTGTTTGAAACAGGGTGCACTATGTAACTCTGGCTGTCCTGGAATTCACTATGTAGACCAGAAAGGCCTAGAGCTCAGAGATCCATGTACCTCTGCTTTCTGTTGCCGTGATTAAAAGAATATGCTACTATATCTTGCTAGGCACTGACCTTTTTTTTTTTTTTTTTTTTTTTTTTTTTTTTTTGGTTTTTTGAGATAAGGTTTGTAGCCCTGGCTGTCCTGGAACTCACTTGGTAGACCAGGCTAGCCTCAAACTCAGAAATCCGCCTGCCTCTGCCTCCCGAGTGCTGGGATTAAAGGCATGTGCCACCATGCCCGGCTGGCACTGAGTCTTGAAGCATAGCCATTGTGGATAAGGGATTGACAACTACTATATTAATTACTAATTGACAAATTCCAAAATATTTAAATGAAGTTATTCCTCTTACTGTATTCATGAAAATAAAATCTTCAGGAGATATATAAGCATACTGCACAAACCTCACTCTCATTCCTGTATATTCTTGGCAGGTAACTTAATAATTGTATCAATTATTTATTCAGTTCATTTAAACCCATGTCAAGTGTGTGCATTCATATCTAATATGAAAGGGATAATTTTTATGGTCACATGTTTAATCCTTCAATTCCTAATAGCTTGTTTTTCATAACTGTTATTTTTTCTTTTATATATACAATTCTGGATATATAAATATCAATTTTACTAGTTTAAATGTCTTCTGTTGATAATTTGAATTTCTTAGGTCAAATTAGGTCAAATTTCTAATTGATTCCTAGTCACTTTGAGGAGTAGTATGGGGCTTAGATTAGTTTTTGTCATATACTTTGTAAATTTTTGTCGTGTTCATAGTTGGCTTTCCAATTCTCTGTCTGTCTGCTTTCCTGTTAAATTTTGGAAATGTGGTAAGGCACAGAGTTTGCTACCTGCTGTGTGGTTTGAGCTTTGTCTTGGGCAATGAATCCCTACATGCATTGCTTTCGTCTAAGCAGGTAGGGAAGCCTCTGTAAACCCTAGTTTGACTGATAGGAAGCTTTTGATGATGGGCCATCTGGCTTAAGTGATCCAATTGTGATTCCTCAGAGGGGCTTTCCTTATATAACCATCAGAATATGCAGAGTATACGATTACTCCAAATTATATACCAAAACGGATCTGGCATGAGAGTATCTAGACGAGTTTTTACCAACTCCTCGGGATTCATGCTCTTGAAGTCCTAATGAACTGGAGAACAAGCTTGCCTACAGGAGGACCAGGAAAGGGGATAACATTTGAAATGTAAATACAGAAAATATCCAATAAGAAAGAAAGAAAGAAAGAAAGAAAGAAAGAAAGAAAGAAAGAAAGAAAGGGAGAGAGAGAGAGAGAAAGAAAGAAAGAAAGGAAGGAAGGAAGGAAGGGAGGGAGGGAGGGAGGGAGGGAGGGAGGGAGAGAGAGAGAGAGAGAGAAAGAAAGAAAGAAAGAAAGAAAGAAAGAAAGAAAGAAAGAAAGAAAGAAAGAAAGAAAGAAAGAAAGAAAGAAAGAAAGAAAGCTTCCCTACTGTAGTCTAACACTGGCAGTACATGACTGGCTTTCTTCTTTCTCATGGCTCATTAAGGTCAAACCTTTTACTGTCCTTTCTTTGCATCAGCTTTCAAAGTTCCTGGAAAGTTCTGTCTATGGTAGTTTTTCTTGTCTTATTTACCTGTCTCTATGCTAATACACACATACACACACACTCAGTATATCTGTATCTATCTATTTTATCCTGATATATGTGTACACAGTTAATATTTACAAGAACATCAAAACCCCTCATAATATTGCTGGTAATGTATGAACATAATGCAAATATATTTCACATCCCCATATAAATATATTAAAAATAATGTCTAGCATATTTTGCATGCCAGATAATTCTTTACCACTATGCATTAACT
Organism: Mus caroli; assembly: GCF_978045245.1. Taxonomy (NCBI): domain Eukaryota; kingdom Metazoa; phylum Chordata; class Mammalia; order Rodentia; family Muridae; genus Mus; species Mus caroli. The sequence goes on from NW_028227258.1 coordinate 96,764,402, forward strand.
TCAGCCCTTTTTCATTTTGAGACACAGTCTTTCTAAATTGTTCAGGCTGGTCTTAAACACATTCTGTAGCCCACTGTTGCACACCAATTTGCTTCCAAGTAAAACATTCCATCTTGAAAGGAAGTTCCTTAAAATATAGGATGTTCTAACAGGACTATTCCATCCTTCAGGGAAACTAGTTAAGCTCAGGAAGTAAACAACTCAAAAGTTTCAGGAAGTCCCTGAAACTGACCAGATTCACTAGCACCCTTCCCAAGAATATATAAACCATAAGGATGGAAAGACATTTTCAAACAAGCTGAGCTACGTGGAAGAGGAAGATCACATGTGATGGCTATTTTTAGTTGCCAACTTGACTACATCTGGAATTAACTAAAATCCAAAAATGGGAGCAAACCTGTGAGGGATTTTTGCTTAATTTGAAGTAGGTAGATTCATTTTTAATTCATATCTTTGAGATAGGAAAACACAGGCCTTTAATCTGGATTTTGGAAGACACACCTTTAATCTGGGCCATACCTTGTGTTGGTAGCCTTTGTAAGGACATGAAAGAAGAAAGCCTTTAATATTTGTTTGCTTGCCCTCATCTTTCTAGCAAGTCCATAGCCTCACTGGCATTAGAGCTTACTTCTTCAGGATGCCAACATATACTGAATACCAGCTGAGAGACACACAGTCTTGTGGACTGAGGAACTACTGGATTCTCTCTCATTCTCTCTCCTCTCCTCTCTCTCTCTCTCTCTCTCTCTCTCTCTCTCTCTCTATATATATATATATATATATATATATATATATATATATATACATATACATATATACATGTCTAGCATGCATGAAGCCTTGGGGTCTATCCCCATCACCACATAAAACTGAGCATGGTGGTCTATGCTTGTCACCCCAGTACTTAGCATTTGGGAGATGGGAGTAGGAGGATCAGAAGTTTAAGGTCATTCTTTGTCAAGTAGCATGTTTCAGGCTAGCCTGGGCTATAGGAGACCCCATCTCAAAAACACATAAAAGAACATAACAATGTGGATAAACCATTCTTAAAAATCTTATGTGGGAAAAGCTAGCCAATTCTATCTATGTATGAGAAATCTTATTTTAAATGCATATGTTTTATTTTATTTTTGTTTTATTTGTAGTGGTGGGGATTAAGTGCAGGGCCTCCCACATGTAAGGCAAGTTCTCTACCATTTAACTATCTCCTCCCCAGCTCTAGAAATTTTAAACAACACAAAAATTACATCAAATTGAATTGAGAAAGGTCACCAGTACCCACAGAAGTCAGAATTAAAAATTTAAAGAACGAAGATTCTACAATATTTTCTAATTTCTAAAAGACCAAAGATGTTTGAGTATGAATAGAAACTCTCTTATTATCAGATGAGTGTTTTACATGTATGTATGTATGTATGTATGTATGTATGTAATGTATGTATGTTATGTATGTATGTTATGTATGTATGTATGCATGCATGTTTGCATGTATGCATGCCACCTGTATGTCTTCAGAGGTCAGGAGAGGGTTCTGCATCCCCTGGAACTGAAATTAACATGGTGGTGAGGCACTGTGTAGAACTGAACCCTGGTCCTTTGCAAGAACAATCATTGCTGCTAATTGCTGAGCCATCTTTCCTGCTTCCTGTACGTCAAATTTTTGAGTAAATTACTTTCAATTCAAATTTATCATTGGTCAAAGCACAAATTCATACCTATTAAATAATAATGTGTAGAGAGCTGGTGATCTCTGAGCACAGTGAGTCTCCTGGGATTTGATCCCAAGTGCTCCCCAGCCCCCACCCCATTTACTCCACACAGCAGACAGAATGCAGGTGGAGCATAGACTGGAGGAGGTACAGACGTGCATAGAACAAGGTCTCTAGCACCAGAGACCCTTTTAAGTGGCTTGTTAAGAACCCATGTTTTCTAAAAGTGGGCACTCACTCCAAGTTTTCATTGAAGCAGCTCTCCTGTGGGTGGGAAGCAGCACTTCTGTAAGCTGATAGGACAGCACAGTATTCCTGCAATACTAGGGCAATTCCCTCGTGAGCAGTTAGTATGATGGACTGTCAGGAGGTGGCATGTTTCCTCCTCAACCTGCTCTGCCTTGACTCCTACCATTTTTCAGTACTCAGGTTCAAATATCAGAGAAAGTACATTTAGCAAAACAGCACAAGGCTTATGTTAATGTTAAATAAAATGACTCCTTGATTAAACAAAGATTCTGTGCAAAACTACTCCAAAAAACAACAACAACAACAACACAACAACTCAGATTGTGCATCAACCAATAAGTTTTAATCTTGTTCTTTCCTTTTGTATCCATCTTACTTATCCAAGATCCTACCTAAAAACAGTTCAGAGCTGCTTGATGTGAGGGCTGGGAGCCAAATTTGGGTCCTCTGAAAGAGCAGTATCACTCCAGTCCCCTCCCCTCACCACTGCCTGAGCTCCAAGGAGCAAGGGTTGGGTCAGCAAGGTCAAGTTGGGTCAACTCAGAGGTAAAAACATATGTCTCCAACCCTGCAGATCCGAGTTTAAGTCCTTGCACATGTATGATGGAAGGAGAGAACTGAGTCTCATAAGCTGGTCTCTGATGTCTGTACATGTGCCATAGTATGTATGTGCTTTGAACAGCCATGCTTGAGTGCATGCACACGCATACACACACACACATACATACGTACGTACATACACACACGATAATAGCAACAATAACAATGGTAATAACAAAAGAAGCAAACGTCACACAGTAGCTGTGGTCTGATGAGGCTGTGCCTCCACAAGACTTCCATATGGACACAGTCCTCTGATATTATAGACAGAACAGGGACTTTTTTATTTTTGCAATTGCTCTCATGTTTCTTTTTCATGTTTCTTATCTCACAGAAACTTACTTCTTGTACCTGAGGAAGAAAAGGCACCAAGGATTCCCTGCTTTCTCATCGCTTACCCTAGCATCCTACCCAGGTCACCAAACCTCTGACCTTACTGTACTATTAACTTCTTGTTTTTCTAAAACAAAGCACTTGCTACAAATAATCTAACTATACACTAATTTCATTAGGCATTTCTGGAATTTGCTCCTTTTTATGTTGTTCAATATTTGATTAAACACATTGTTCTTAGGCACAGCCATGGTCAACACAAACATTTGGTTGCTAAGCATCCTAATATTTATATTTATGAGGCTGAGCCTTGTGACTACAGGAACTGAAACCAGCCTCCCAGATTGTACATCAAGGAGTAAAATGGTGTACTTTTTTTTCAAAGATCATGTGCATTTTATTTTAGCATTATAATTATAGATATACCATGTTTACATATAAAGTAGTCTTCAAATTCCTGAAGTAAATTATTTTTTAAAACAAATACTGCCCTGGGTACTTTTTATATGTGTGTATTACCTCTCTTTCCCCCCTCTCTCTGTTTCTCTCTCTAAGATGGGTGTGTGTGTGTGTGTGTGCGCGCGCGCGCGTGTGTGGGGGGGGGTATGTATGTGTCATAGTGTACATGTGGAGGTCCTTGTCTTTTACCATGTTTTCCATAGCATCTGTTGCTTTGCATTCACGTATGTCAGGCTGGCTATGGATTCTAAAGGCTCTCCTGCCTAGCTCTCATCACAGAAACACTAAGGTTATAGCCAGGTGCTACATGCCTGGCTTTAACTGGGCACTGGACATTCAAAATGCAGGATTTTACACAGTAAGTGCTTGGCCACTTCCCCACCATTGGGTATTTTATAGGCCATTTTCTTATCATTTGATTTCCAATATTTCTTACTCATTATCATAAAACATACTCAACATTTCAAAAGCACTCTGTTTTGAACTTGAAATTAGATATTTTAAGAAACAACAATTCATAAAATTTAAGTGAAATGTTGTGGACAGTAAAGAAATGAATATTAAAAAAAATGAGAGAATTCCTTCATTTGAACATCAGGAGAAATCAGCCACATAGCTAAGGTAACCTTCTCTACTTGATCCCAGCCTAGAGGTCAAGAAACAACTCCTAGGTTCTTTCCTGGGGGACAGAAACACTTTACTGAGTTAAAAGAGTAACAGGTCCATCAATAATCATTTCAGGCTACAACAGAGCCACAGGAAGCCACAGCAGACCATCACCTACAACTAAAGCATTGCCTAAAGATGACACTCTGGGGTCTTTCCAAAGGCTTAGATTTGTGACACATCAATGGCAAGCTCTTCTTACAGCTGTTTAGTGTTGCCCCTTACATGAGCATCTCCTTACAGTTGTCCAGCTCCTTTGCTGTCTTCTGAAGTCTCAACCCAAGTGCCTCTACTTGACACTGTAAATCTGAAACGACACAGCATGGTCATTAGTGTACTGTGTGTAGCGAGAGTTTTTAGCTACACTGCTTTGGAAAGAATGGGTAGTTACCATGACTCGGGGAGAAGGATGGGAACTAAAAGCTGCAGGAGAGAAAGCCAACCAGCCACATAAGAATTCGGGTAAGTGGCCATTGGGCACTTCTCCAATTGGGCATAAGGTAGCAGGGGAAGGTTTAGGAGTCTCAGGAGTGCCAGAGGGGAGGATTTGCTAGCAAGGGAAGGTTTAGGAATACCCAGTCTTCGAACTAGTCACAGATTGTCAAAAACTAACGTGTGTGTGTGTCTGTGTGTGTGTGTGTCTGTGTGTGTGTGTGTGCGTGTGTGTGTTCCACTTGTGAATCCAAATAACTCCTGGACGGGTGCACACATGTGACCAGCTGGGAGCCAAAGTGGTGTAGCTAAAAGCTACTGCTACACTAGTGCCTAGGTGCTTTTATAAACTCAACCGGACCCCTCTGAAGTCCCCTCGAGCTTCCTAAGAATGATACAGGTGTTCCTTCCACTTTGCCTGTATTGTTCTATGCAAGATGCCCGAGACCTCACAACAGCCCACTCAACGGGCCTTTGCCCCCCTTCACTTGTCAGGCTTATTTGCAAGCTCCTAACAGGGTAACCTTTCTAGTGTTTTCAAGGAAATTTATGTTGCTGGCACACTCCATACATTTCTGATCATGTGGCTCACTTCTTAAAACGTTTGGCTGTCTGTACTTCTCTTCCCAAACCTACTGAGGCTTCTGGATAGAAATGAAAGACATAATCACATGCCAGGCTCATGGTTGATAGCTTAACTCTGAGTAGCATCTACAAGGCATTTTAATAGCTTCAAAAGGCAAGAGAACACCGCACAGGCAACTGGTTTCCACACAGCTGTCATCTAGGAAATTTAGGGAGTATTTGAGAAGGATTATTCCAGAAGCCATGTGTAGTGCGTGTTGAGCCTTGGCTTATCTCAGTCCTGCCAGAAGGCTGTTGTGAGGATTGTGGGCTGAAGCCTGACTCCACCTCACTCCCCAGGAGCATTTAAGGTACAAAAGGAAACCACACAAATGAACTAGCCAGTTTATACAGAAAAAGTCATTCAAAACAAGGGAATTATCAAATTTTTATATTCTAGCTATATCAAACATTTTAATATCCCTTTTAATAGTAAATTTGACATATTTTAATGAAGCTATATACATGAGCCAAACTTCTATGTAAATCTATAGCATGCTTTCCTTCCTTCCTTCCTTCCTTCCTATCTATCTATATCTATCTATCTATCTATCTATCTATCTATCTATCTATCTATCTATCTATCTATCTGATGAGCTAGTTCCTCAATCAAAAAGCAAATTCACTCTAAACAAATGTTCTCATAAGAATTTTCTAGGGTGCTCGCTTCAGCAGCACATATATTAAAATTGGAACGATACACAGAAGATTAGCATGGCCCCCGTGCAAGGATGACACGGAAACTCGTGAAGTGTTCCATATTTTTAAGAGCATGGAATACCTATAATACAACTCATGGACCACATGAAGCTCAAGAGGAAGGAGCACCAAAGAGTATATACTTCAGTCCTACTTAGAAGGGGGAACAAAAAAAATCAAGGGAAGTAGAGGATGGGAGAGACTGGGGAAGAAGAGAGGAGGGAGAGGGGAAAAAGAGGGGAAGTTCAATCAGGTATGGGAGGAGATGGAGGAGATGTGCAGCGGGTCAGGAAATTGAAGTCTGTAGCAATGGGGGATGGGGAACTGGGGGAAGCAACCAGAAAGCCCTAGATACCAGAAAAGCAAGAGCCTCCCAGGACCCCACAGGGATGACATTAGCTGAATACCCCACAAAGGAGAGGGAGAATCTGTCAAGACCATATCCAGAGGTTAGGCATGGCCCCCTGGTTGAAGGATGGGGCCACCTACCCATCTCCAAAATTTTAACCCAGAATTGCTCCTGTCTAAAGGAAATACAGGGACAAAGAATGGAGCAGAGACTGAAGGAAAGGCCATCCAGAGACTGCCTCACCTGGGAATCCATCCCACATGCAGACACCAAACCCAGATACTATTGCAGATGATAAGAAGTGCTTACTGACAGGAGCCTGATATAGCTGTCTCCTGAGATGCTCTGCCAGATTCTGACCAGTTCAGATGCGGAGGCTTGCAGCCAACCACTGGACTGAGCACAGGGACCCCGATGGAGGAGTTAGGGGAAGGACTGAAGGAGCTGAAGGTACTTTATGCAGCATCAATGTGAGGGGAGGCCCTTGGCTCCATGAAGGCTTGATGCCCCAGTGTAGAGGAATGTTAGGGTGGTGAGGCAGGAGTGGGTGGATGGGTGAGGGAGCACCCTCATAGAAGCAGGGTAAGGGGGGACAGGATAAGGGGCTTGCAGAGGGGAAACTGGGAAAAGGGATAGAATTTGAAATGTAGATAAATAAAATAAAAAATTTAAAAAAAAGTTTTCGCCGGGCAGTGGTGGCACACACCTTTAATCCCAGTACTTGGGAGGCAGAGGCAGGCAGACTTCTGGGTTAGAGGCCAGCCTGGTCTACAGAGTGAGTTCCAGGACAGCCAGTGCTACACAGAGAAACCCTGACCGAAAAAAAACAACAAAAAAAGAGTTTTCTAGGTATTTATATAAAGATATAAATACCTAGAAAAATATAATACCTTCATTTTTAGATTTTAATTATTTTAATGAACATGTAAAATTTTACGTCATGTATATCACACTTTGAAACATGTATACATTATGGAATGGATAACAAGCTTATTAACACACCAATACACTTCAAATTTACTCTTAAAGTTTTTAAAATAATTCTGTTGACTAATAATCATCATGTTATACAACAGAGTTATTAAATTCCCCACCTATCTACATGAGATGTTTGTGTTCTTTGAGCAATATCTCCCCACATGCATTATTTAACGTCATTCCTTCGAAATGCCAGACTGGTTCCAATTGTCTCATTTTTCAGATGAAGAGAAAAAAAATGAGACCCTCTCTGAGTGCATTGTTCCATTCTTGAAATCAGGAAATCAGCCAGCCAGCCAGCCAGCAGGCAATCTTTCTGAAGAAGTTTAAGTCTGCTGAGGGGACAGCCCCTCAAAACAAGATCCAACTATGGACTTACTAATGATATTTTCAGGGTACACCTTTTCCCAGGAACAAAAGAGAAAATAATATGAAATATAGTTTTTTTAGAAAATCTTTCAAAACCCAGAAACCTTATTTTGAATGTTCTGTAGCATGTGATTGCGTAACTAAGCACAGCAGGCTGCAGACGGCTGCTGGCAGGGTTGGCTCTGATGAGGGAGGAGCGGGTGTTCACTGATGGGATGCTATGCCCATGTGCTGAGCATAGTGCTCCCCTCCGAAGAGGGAGGAGCTGGTGTTCACTGGTGGATGCTACGCTCACCCTGCCTTTGTTCATTTGTGGTCATAGTTTCCAGGAAGGGAACGCAGGTATTTTGATTATTGTAAATGGAAAGAGGAAAGATGAAAGTAGGCTCATTCAGCAAGCTGCCAAGTGATCTAATGGCTCAAACTGAGTTGTTCTGCCTGATCCCAAAGTTTTTCTTGCTCATGATGACTCCTGAAACAGAAAACTCACAAGCAAATACTGTTTGTCAGAGAAGTGTGGTGAGCCTTGTTCTAGGCCAGTTGCAGTCTCTTAACTTTTAAAGAGATATACATTACAAAATGAGAAGCATTACTGGTGAAAGAATAAAGACAAATGTGGTGCCCTTGTAACTAATTTCATGGAGCAAGCAATACAGACAACCATCCTGCTTTCTTGCTGGATGCTCCTTGGTGCTTCTGTCAGGATATAATCATGAGTGGATCTGAGTCCATGTGATAAAAGTTTGTTAGTATTTCTAAGGCAACAGTTAAAATTGATTAGCTTTAAACAGTTCACAGAGAACTGTTAGTTGGAATGTAAATTTTATGTAATTAATTCTCAATTATCTGAGAACTAGTAGAGTAGCATATGCTAAAAATAGTCACTAAATCAAGCTCATTTCAGTAACATTAAAAAGTACTATACTAGAAGGAAGGAAGGAAAGAAGGAAGGGAGGGAGGGAGGGAGGGAGGGAGGGAGGGAGGGAGGGAGGAAGGAAGGAAGGAAGGAAGGAAGGAAGGAAGGAAGGAAGGAAGGAAGGAAGGAAGGAAGGAAGGAAGGAAAAGAAAACAGGGCTGGATAGATGGCTCAGTAGTTGAGCACTAACTGCACTTCCAGAGGACACGGCAGCTCACAAATGTCTGTAACTCCAAGATCTGACACCCTTGCCTAGACATACAGGCAGGCAAAACACCAATGCACATAAAATAAAACCAGAAAGTGTTCTGAGGCTCACATGTCAGTATACAGCTGCATCAGAGTTCCAGCATTTACCAGGTTCCAAATAAAACAGGCTATGCCACACACCCCTGCACAGGAATAACGGCAAAGCTAGTGTGTGCTTTACAAAGGGTTATTCTTTCTCCACATGTTTCTCTTCCCCTCTTCAGAATAAACACAGGTTAGTCTTTGGTTCACAGTGTAGAACCAGCAGAGGAGACACTGCCACCATGATTGTGTGCCATGTGTCTTACAACAGCTCTGAATATTGGTAAAGTAAATGAATGTTTTACCTTTAAAAACAAGAACCCATGAAGGTTGTCACATTAAGTAAACAGAAACAGAAATGTAAGCAGCACCTACCAAGAAAGCATTTTCTTTAAGCAGAAAAAAGCATTTCATAGAGCTGAGGAAACATAATTCATTATGAAAATCTCACAATGTAAAAAGCCCCCTGGTGTGTTACTGGAAGATGATTTATATATTTTCATGGCTGCTTTTCATTTTTTGTTGTATTTTTTTTTTTTTTGTAATCAAGAAGTGCTAAGGGATATTTTAAAAAACAAAAACATAGGATGGTCTCTGTGGTTCTGAATGATCTTATTAAAGGTTGGCGTAGACTAGCAGGGTCCTTTGTTTCCAGAAGCAGAATGCCCAGTTCCTGTTCCTAAGAAATAAAGGAACACAGTCAGGAGAAGCAGCAGAGAGTCTAAGCCACCTGCACAAAACAGCTCCTTCAGTTTCTGAGGCAAGGAGTTCTTAAATAAGTGCATTGTTCTGAGTAGTCCTTCTCTATAGTCAAATAAATTCAACTTCAATTTTCTGTCATTCAGCATGACATTGGATTATGAGGCGAAAGGGCCTGAATGACTAGGAAGAGAAAGGAAGCGGTGGCTTTAAACACCATGCAGATGTAAGGCGGAACCCATGGAAACAATCCAGAATTTACAACAGCACATTCTATGATGATGTGACTGCCTTCTTTGCAGATATTAAATAAGAAGCAAATGATTTTAAATGAACAAAACCAAAAAGAGCTCTTAGCTTCTCTTCAACATGAAGCAGCTGCTTGCTGGATAGCATTACACAGGCACCAGATTTGCAGTAATTAGTCATTTGAAAGAATCCTGTGATTCTGAAAGGCTTTGAGAAACTGCACATACAAAAGGTATTCATGGTTAACTATTTTATAGGAAGATAGAAAGCTTTAGTAGTCACTTGGAAAGTATAATAATAGGCATACGATAATATCAGAGAAGACAATAATAAATACACCTCAAAGGGTAGAAAGAAGTTTCCTAATATAAAGAAAACACATGCAATCTTAAATTTTGGCTCAAAGTGCTATTTGGAGGAAAGAATATAAGTCAAGGTTCAAAGTAGCAAGATGGAAAAAATAAACAGGCATAAAGGCACTCAAAGACACAGGGTAAAAAAATTTTAAATTTCTAGAGTTTGATCTGACAGTTGTAATTTCTAAGATCAGATGAGATGGGGCATGTTCAGGGCAGTTTGGCCATAGATGGAATTGCAATTTTAAAGGGTTAAGGTGACTTCACTGATGATTCTGAGTCACAAAAATTACTCATCTCAAGAACAATACATGAATTTCAACAATTAAAAAAAAAAACAATGGCTCTAAACATTTTTTTAATGTTAGAGATAAAGAAACCCAAGCTAACTTTGAAGCTTCTAAGCAATTCAACACTTAACATTCCAGAGGTGCTGTGTATGCGTGTTAAAGCCACATTGCCTAGCTACAAATCCTGGCTCTGCTTGTTCTAGACAGTATGGCTTCAGGAACCCTGCACAGGGCTCCCAGCCTTCAGTGACTTCATAGGTGCACAGGAAGGACAGCAGCGACAGGTACATTATGTGCCACCTATTGTTGTGCTAGAATTAAGCCATCTCTTCCAATTTCACTCTGAAACGAAGGTCATCATTTCCCACCTTACAGACCTTCCTTGCTCTTGTACAACAAGGGTGTGGCGTCTTAGTTTGTTTTCCTTAACAGTTTCTTGGGGGAACTAAGATAAATTGTTATCATTTGTTAGATACATGTAATGAGATCGCGGCATTTGTTCAGGCGCACTTTACATACTTGTTACAGTTTTTTTTTTTCTGATTGAAAATGTTTATGGAGACATATTGTCAGAGCAGTGGTCCTTAACCTTCCTATGTTGTGATGACCTTCAACCATAGAATTATTTATGTTGCTACTTCATAGCTGTAATCTTGCTTCTGTTCCGAATCAAAATGTAAATATCTGATGTGCCACCTTAAAGGGGGTCAACTATCCCCAGCTGAGAACCACTGGTTTAGAGACTGGTCTTGTTTTTGTGAGTCACAAATGAGTATCTTCTGTGTCATGAAGACTAATAAGTTCTGTTCTGTGTAAGCAAAATATAAAGCAGAAAGCAAGCAAAGGAAAAAGGAGAACACTTGTTGTGGGGAAGAACCAAATGAGGTTGAAGCACAAAACAGACAAACATTGTCTGATCCTATGGGTGGGACAGAGGCTTTAACTGTAGTTGGAGAGGAAAATGTTAACAAGGATGGGTGTTTTTTTGTTTGTTTGTTTGTTTGTTTTGAAGGCAGTGATACTTAGGTGTGTTCATTTGTAGAAGGTTCATTCTAGCATCTGTGCTGTGAATTTAATGTATGACTCATAACTTTTATCTTATATATGACAAGAAAAGTACACCCCTTGTAGGTGGGGGTTTTGTTGTTGTTGCTGCTGATGTTGTTGTTTTTTAATTACACAAATTGCTTGGGCTTAAATAACTTTGTCCTGAAAAAATGAAGGATAAAGAACAGCAAAGAAGAGAAAGACTGAGCAGGCTGTTGAGATGTGATACTTAGATGTGTTCATTAAGGCCTGGATATACAGTGGGTACCCAGACTGCAAGAGCAGCACAGGCTGTGGGACTTAAGTGTGAAGTGGATGTGAAACTGGGATTCTCCATTAGTACCCTGCAGTGAACATCTGGGAAGGAACTGGCTCCAACAGGGCCCGAGCAGGTGGCGACATGGGAAGGAAGCCGTGCACTGCTGAATTTGGTGGTGCGGCAGACTGCTTCTAGGCATGGCTGGAAGAGAAAACCGAGGGGAAAAGGCAAGTATGAGAGGGTGGAGTGGGCAGAGTGGGCGGAGTGGGCGGTGTGGGCTATGTGGGCTGCGTGGGTTGAGTGGGCTGCGTGGGCTGAGTGGGCAGGTCTTCTTAGTGCACAGAGCCACAGTCACAGAAAGGGTCATGGAAATAATGATGCATAAAACATCAGAGATGAAATTGTAACTGGCATCAGACAAGAGAACTCCTGCAGAAGCCCTTGGCAGGAAGGACATACCAAGTGACTAGATGGCTTACTGAGACTAGCAGCCCTTCCCCCAGCTGCAGAAACTGCTACAAAAGACTACAAAAAAACTGCTACAAAAAAACTGCTACAAAAGGGGTGAGCAAGAAGCCAGTCATCCCAACTAAAAAGAAAGAGTCTGTCCAGGAGGCAACATTTTCCTACTTTGTTTTAATGTGCATTATTTTTTAAATTTTGTTTAGTTATTCTGTTTTAGCCTGCGTCTCAAACAGGCGTTCAGCGCCTTCCTTCACCTCTCCCCACTCTACAGTGCTGACTCAGTTAACTTCCTGTCGTCCAGCCCATGCCCATTCCCCTCGTTCACACATCAGTCACCTTTGCTGCTTTCACATTCTTTCCTTGCTTTGTGACTTAATTATTAATTAAGAAAACACCTGGAGATCACTGGAGATTATAAACGACATTTCCCCAGATCCGTGTCTCATACATCTGAGCCTTCCTGGGCACACAAAAGAAGGGCACAGACGGGTCTTCTACAGAAAGTTTGCCTCCGCAGTTGCTACACCCTGAAGAGCAGTGGGGAGCGTAATAAGTTCAAGTCGACATAACTTACCAGGAGGACTTGTGTGAAATGAAACCAAAACAGTGAAGAAACAAGAAAAATAAAAACACTGGAGAACATACCCAGCCTGAAAGACATGCAAAGCACAACAAAGAAATAGAGATAATGAAAGAACATTCACTTGTGATGTGCTCACAGCTCCTCATTACTAGAGGCGGAAGTTAACCATAAGAAACATTGGTGAAATGCAAGAGAAAGGTCCTATTTTTTAAAAGGACCAATGGCCACAAAGAAGACTCGGATTAGCAAATAAAGGAAGAAGAAAATAAATTTAGCATATAAATAAGAATGTTGGCAAAAAAAAAAAGTAGTTAACTGTTTGGAGGAGAATTAAAAAAAAAAAAGGGAGAAAAAAATCAGTAAGGAAATGAAGTTTTTTAACAAGTACAGAGGGGAAATTGAAGAGTCAACCTACGGCATGGGGGATGCACAGCAAAAAGCATCACTAAAAACTCAAAACACACTGAAGCCAAGGAAGCAGGTAAGCTAACTGCAGAACTTCCCCCTTTCCTTCCTCTACACTCCAATCCAACCAGCCGCCCTGTCTCATCCCTGGTTCTAGCTCTATATCACCTGCTGTGGGCTATCCTCACTCTCTGCTCCTCGTCCCACTAGAGTGAACTGGTCCTGGTGGGCCACCCTGCTTTTCTCCATTCTGTGGATCCCTCCAACACCCTCTCTTAGCCCATCCCCATGCCTTAAGTGTTAACTCCCAATCCCTAGAAACACATTTTACCCAGAATCCCCAGTGACCATCTCTATCAGGATTCCCAGGAGAATTTCCTACCAGGCAACACACAACCAACACCCTCTCATAAGAACCAGAGAGGGCAACAGTAAACAAAGAACACCCAACCAACAAAGATGAGGCCAGTTATCAGGAACTAGAATTACAAACTTCCCAAATTCAGGTGCCTGGATGTCAGCATAAAAACACAGTCAGCAAACATCCAGGACATTGTGTCTGCACTGGCCAGCATCCATCCCAAACATGGTCTGTCCTGAGCACCGCAGCACAACTGAAGCATAGCCTTTATGAAGATGACAGTGGTCCTTAAAGGGAGGTGAATAAATCCCTCAAAGAAATCTATGAATACATAAACAGAGGGAGGAAGGGAATAAAACAGCTGAAGACCTGAAGAGAGAAAGAGAACAGAGAAAACCCAAAGTGAGGGAAATCTGAAAATAAATTTTTTAGGAATGCAAACAGGAAACTCAGGGGCTAGCCTCACCAGCAGAATACAAAAGATGGAGGAGAGAATCTCAGACATTGAAGACACAATTAAGATAAAAAGACAGACACTTCCATCAAAAAAAAAAAAATGTTAAATCTAAGAAATTCCGAGCACAAAGCATCCAGGAAATCCAGGACACCATGAAAAGAACAAATCTATGAATAATAAGAATAGAAGAAGAAGGAAGAAGAGGAGGAGGAGGAGGAGGAGAAAGAGCAAGAGGAAAAGGAGAAGGAAGAGGAAGAAACAACCCATCTCAAAGTCAGAGAAAATACTTTCAACAAAATCAAAGAAGAAAATTTCCATACCCTAAAGAAGGTGATGCCTATTAAGGTGTAAGACTCATGGGTTACACTAAGTACACTGAACCAGAACAGATATTCCCTAGGACACATACAGAACAAGGAAAGGGTGTTAAAGCTGTGTGGTAGTTTGAATAGGATTACACACACACACACACCCAAGACTCATGTGTATGAATGCTTAGCCCATGGGGAGTGGCACTATTAGGAGGTGTGGTCTTGTTGGAGGAAGTGTGTCACTGCTGGGGCAGGCTTTGAGAGGTCTCCTGTGTTCTGGCTCTACCCAGTATGGAGCTCAGTCTTATTCTGTTGCCTTCAGATCAAGATGTAGACTCTCAGCTCTGTCTCCAGCACCATGCCTGCCTGCACGCTGCCATGCTTCCCTCCATAACAGTAATGGACTAAACTTCTGAAACCGCAAGTAAGCCCCAATTAAATGTTTGCTTTTATAAGAGTTGCTGTGGTCCTGATGTCTTTTCTCAGCAATAAAACCCTAACTAAGACAAACTGTAAGGGAAAAAGGCCAACTAACAAATACAGGCAGACATATTAGAATTATACATGCCATCTCAAAGGAGACTCAAAAAGCTAAAAGGGTCTGGAAATGAAATTCACAGGTAAATCAAAGGAATTAGGAAAAAATCAGAAAGACAAATATGGTATGTGTCTTAGTTAGAGTTTTATTGTTGTGAAAAGACACCATGACCATGGAATTTTTTTCTAAAAGAAATTATTTAATTGGGGCTGGCTTATAGTTCAGAGGTTTAGTCCATTATCATCATAGCAGGAAACACGGCAGTGTGCAGGCAGACATGGTGCTGAAGAGGTAGCTGAGAGTTCTACATCTTGATCCAAAGACAGCAGAAGGAGAATGTGACACACTGGCCAGACTTGAGCTTTTAGGCCTAAAAGCCTGCCTCTGGTGACACACTTCCTCCAATAAGGCCACATCTACTCCAACAAGGCCACATCTCCTAATAGTGCCACTCCCTCTGGCCAAGCATTCATACACATAAATCTATGGGAACAATTCCTATTAAATCCACCACACGATCTATTCACTTATACATGGATATTAGCTGTTAAGTCAATGATAATCAAGCTACCGAGGTAGTTATATGATAAAGTACTGGGGTAGGGAGGGGCAGATATCTCTCCCTAGGAAAGAGAAGTGGAATAGATAGCTATGGATGGGTGGGGGTTGGGGGGGTGTAATAGGAGTATCAAGTGGAGAGGAGGAGTGAAGAGGGGGATCAGGAAGTATGAAGTCAGACAGCTAATACTAAGGATCAGTTGAGGGGTAGTATGAAAACCTAATACAAGTAGAAGCTTCCTAAAATATATACCTATATGAAGATGATCTAACTGAAATCACCAAATAAGTGACAGAGGCCCAACTGGCCATCCCTTGTCACCAAATGAAGCTTCCAGTTCTGGGAATGGGTTACAGATATTTGATTGTTGGACAAAGGGATCCCATGGAAACTCTTGAGTCTGTTGCCAAGTCTGTAGGTTTCTGTCCACAAACTGATGGCAAGGCCTCATGCCGAAGACATAGACACAATTCATTGAATGTGGAGAAGTTGAACTGGTAGTACATAAGGTAGACTACAGTGTTCTGCATGCCACCAAGGGAAAATATAAAGATCACGCCAGCCATGAACTGTTAGATGGACGAAGGCTTCCAGCCTGCAAGATATGCTAGTACAATGGTAGCAAAACATGTGAGAGTAACCAACCAATACCTGTAGGCTCACTCTACAAGATGGAACCCATGCATGACACTGCTTAGGTGTCCAAGAACCTGACACTAGATAGTCCAAAGACCTAGAGTAAAACCAAATACTACTATAAAAAAAAAACCTTAAAACAAACAACAACAACACAGCAAGAAAATGAAAGAAAATGAATTCTTTTTTTCCCACTCCTTTCATTTTTATTTTTTTTAAATTTTTAATATTTTTTTTTATTTATTTATTTATTTATTTATTTTTTAATATTTTTATTACATAATTTCCTCAATTACATTTCAAATGCTATCCCAAAAGTCCCCCATACCCTCCCCCCACCACTTCCCTACCCACCCATTCTCATTTTTTTTTTTTTTTTTTTTTTTTTTGGCCCTGGCATTCCCCTGTACTGGGGCATATAAAGTTTGTGTGTCCAATGGGCCTCTCTTTCCAGTGATGGCCGACTAGGCCATCTTTTGATACATATGCAGCTAGAGTCAAGAGCTCCGGGGTACTGGTTAGTTCATAATGTTGTTCCACCTATAGGGTTGCAGATCCTTTTAGCTCCTTGGGTACTTTCTCTAGCTCCTCCATTGGGAGCCCTGTGATCCATCCACTAGCTGACTGTGAGCATCCACTTCTGTGTTTGCTAGGCCCCGGCATAGTCTCACAAGAGACAGCTATATCTGGGTCCTTTCAGCAAAATCTTAAGACTGCCATATCCAGGGATCCACCCCATAATCAGCTTCCAAACGCTGACACCATTGCATACACTAGCAAGAAAATGATTTCTAATGATATTCTGCTATACTCATAGATCAGTGCCTTACTCAGCCATCAGAGAAGCTTCCTGCTGCAGCCAATGTGAACACATACAGAGACCCACAGCCATGTATTCATTATGGAGAGAATGAGAAAGCTTAGAACACTCAGCCCTGAATGGGATGTCTCCATCAATCTCCTCCCGCAGGGCTCAGGGAACCCTGCAGAAGATGAAGTGGGAAGAGTGTGAGAGCCAGATTGGGGTGAAGGATCCCCAGGAAACAAGAGAATCTGTGCACATGTGAATGCACAGGTTGGGGTCTTAGAGCTGAAAGGAAAAGGGGATGCATGCTTCTTATCCCTAGCCCAAAAACAATCTCCAACTGATGCTACTCACAATGAAAATTTCATTTGCCTCCAAGGGATAAAATGCTGGGAAAGCAAACTGCTCCTACGGGCAGGCTGCCCGCCTAGCGGTGCATGCCACCACCAACAAGCTCAGCAGAGTCCCGCCTAGCCGTGCGCCTAGCCGTGCATGCCCACGACAGCGAGCTCAGCAAAGTCTCTGGAGCTTCCGTGTCTCAGAATGTCTTGTCAGTACTCTTCCTGTTTCATTTTGTTTTAACTTTATCTTCTTGTTTTTAATTTTTATTCTACTTAAATGTATCTTCTCTCTCTTTACCCTCCATGTTCTTTGCATATTGTATGTCAGGGTTCTCTAGAGTCACAGAACTTATGGATAGTCTCTATACAGTAAAAGAATTTATTGATGACTTACAGTCAGCAGCCCAATTCCCAACAATGGTTCAGTCGCAGCTGTGAATGGAAGTTCAAGGATCTAGCAGTTACTCAGTCTCACACGGCAAGCAGGCGAAGGAGCAAGAGCTAGACTCCCTTCTTCCAATGTCCTTATATTGTCTCCAGCAGAAGGTTCCACCACACCTTTAATCCCAGATGAAAGGTGTAGCCCAGATTAAATCTCCTTAAACTCGGAGATTTAATCTTCTGGAATCCATAGCCACTATGTCTCAAGATCTCCATACCAAGATCCAGATAAGGATCTCCAAGCCTCCAGATAAGGGTCACTGGTGAGCCTTCCAATTCTGGATTGTAGTTCATTCCAAATATAGTCAAGTTGACAACCAAGAATAGCCACTACAATCCACCCCTTGTCAACTTGACACAAATAATATCCCATGTTTACATGAAACAATAACAAGGTTGTGAATACGCCTAACATGATATAACTATCCCTTGTACAATCGCAAACGCATTTGTAAATTTACAATGGGGCATTCATATTACTTTATAATCCTCGTTTCTGCAACTGGTTACGTGGCCTTAATTGGTATTTATAACTACCTTCCTCTACTACCCATTCTGTATTTCCTTCACCTTCAGCCAGCACCTCAGCAGGTCTTGGCTCTTTTCCTGGAGGATTGACCCATACCTTCATTCCTGATGGGTCTTCGTCCTTTGTCATCCTGCTTGGATTAGGCTGTTGTAGTTTCCCATTGACTTTAATCACAGGACATGGTAGTACTAGGAGACGCCCTAAGGGATCTCCTACACTCCAGACATAATCTTGCTTACCTCCATTGTGAAGAGGTAATCCAATTTCCCCATGGTAATCTGGATCTATCACTCCTCCTAACACGGTTATTCCTTTTTTAGCCTGTTGGTTTAAGGGCATTAGAAGCCCAAAATGACCAGGGGGAAGTCTGAGCTTCCAATTCAATGGAATGTTTGTTGTAGCTCCTGGTAGGAGCACTCCCCTCTCTGGAGCCAAAACTTCTAGGCCAGCAGAACCTAGAGTTATGGGGACAGGAAGCAAAAATTTTCCTAGAGGGTCACTAGGAGTGATAGTAAGTGGAACTATTCCCTTTTCCACCCCTTGATTCCTGGACCCATGAATCCTGGCTATGGGTGAAACTGTACCATATATCGAGCGCTGATTCAAAGCATATACTACCTTCTGAAGAACTCTACCCCAGCCTTCCAAGCTGTTACCACCTAATTGGCGCTGTAACTGCGTCTTCAAAAGGCCATTCCATCTTTCTATCAGGCCAGCTGCTTCAGGATGATGGGGAATGTGGTAAGACCAGTGAATTCCATGATCGTGGGCCCACTGTCGTACTTCTCTGGCTGTGAAATGAGTTCCTTGGTCAGAAGCAATACTGTGTGGAATACCATGACGATAGATAAGGCATTCTGTCAGTCCATGAATGGTGGTTTTAGCAGAGGCATTACGTGCAGGAAAGGCAAATCCATAACCAGAATAAGTATCTACTCCAGTAAGAACAAAACGCTGTCCTTTCCATGAAGGAAGTGGTCCAATGTAGTCAACCTGCCACCAGGTTGCTGGCTGGTCACCTCGAGGAATGGTGCCATATCTGGGGCTCAGTGTTGGTTTCTGCTGTTGGCAGATCTGGCAATCAGCAGCAGCTGTAGCCAGGTCAGCCTTGGTGAGTGGAAGCCCGTGTTGCTGAGCCCAAGCATAACCTCCATCTCGACCACCATGGCCACTTTGTTCATGTGCCCATTGAGCAATGACAGGGATGGCTGGGGAGAGAGGCTGACTGTCCACAGAACGGGTCATCTTATCCACTTGATTATTGAACTCCTCCTCGGCTGAAGTCACCTTTTGGTGAGCATTTACATGGGACACAAATATCTTCACATCCTTTGCCCATTTGGAGAGATCTATCCACATACTTCTTCCCCAGATGTCTTTTTCACCAATTTTCCAATTGTGATCTTTCCAAGTCCCTGACCAACCAGCCAATCCATTGGCTACAGCCCATGAGTCAGTGAATAATCCGTACATCTGGCCATTTCTTCTTGCAAACAAACTGTAATACCATGTGTACTGCCCGAAGTTCTGCCCACTGTGAAGATTTCCCTTCACCTGCGTCTTTCAGAGTTGTCCCAGAAAGGGGTTGTAATGCTGCAGCTGTCCACTTCTGGGTGGTGCCTGCATAACGTGCAGAGCTATCAGTAAACCAGGCCCTAGTCTTTTCCTCTTCGGTCAGTTGATCATAGGGAACACCCCATGAGGCTATAGGCGCATGCTTGGCAGCAGATGGCATTGTAACAGGAGTAGAAACCATAGGCATTTGAGCAACTTCTTCATGTAACTTGCTTGTGCCTTCAGGACCTGCTCTGGCCCGATCACGTATATACCACTTCCATTTGATAATAGACTGCTGCTGTGCGCATCCCACTTTATGACTTGCAGGGTCTGATAGTACCCAGCTCATAATGGGTAATTCAGGTCGCATAGTAACTTGGTGTCCTATTGTCAAATGTTCAGTTTCCACTAAGGCCCAATAGCAGGCCAAGAGCTGTTTTTCAAAGGGAGAATAGTTGTCTGCAGATGATGGTAGAGCTTTGCTCCAAAATCCCAAAGGTCTTTTCTGTGATTCACCTACAGGGGCCTGCCAGAGGCTCCAAACAGCATCTCTATCAGCCACAGACACCTCAAGTACCATCGGGTCTGCTGGGTCATATGGTCCAAGTGGTAGAGCAGCCTGCACAGCAGCCTGGACCTGTTGAAGGGCCTTCTCCTGTTCCAAGCCCCACACAAAGCTAGCAGCTTTCCGAGTCACTTGGTAAATAGGCCTAAGTAACACACCCAAGTGAGGGATGTGTTGTCTCCAGAATCCAAATAGACCCACTAAACGTTGTGCTTCTTTCTTGGTTGTAGGAGGGGCCAGGTGCAATAACTTATCTTTCACCTTAGAAGGAATATCTCTGCATGCCCCACACCACTGGACTCCTAAGAATTTCACTGAGGTAGATGGTCCTTGAATTTTGGTTGGATTTATTTCCCATCCTCTGATACGCATATGTGTTACCAATGAGTCCAAAGTGGTTGCTACTTCCCGCTCACTTGGTCCAATCAGCACAATGTCATCAATATAGTGCACCAATGTGATATTTTGTGGAATATCCAAACGATCAAGATCCCTTCTAACTAAATTATGACACAGGGCAGGAGAGTTAATATATCCTTGAGGCAAAACTGTGAAGGTATACTGTTGGCCTTGCCAACTGAAAGCAAATTGCTTCTGGTGGTCCTTATGGACAGGTACTGAGAAGAAGGCATTTGCCAGATCAATAGCCGCATACCAGGTGCCAAGAGATGTGTTAATTTGCTCAAGTAACGAAACTACATCTGGTACAGCAGCTGCAATTGGAGTTACTACCTGATTTAGTTTTCGATAATCAACTGTCATTCTCCATGATCCATCTGTTTTCTGCACTGGCCAGATAGGAGAGTTAAGTGGAGATGTGGTGGGAACCACCACCCCTGCATCTTTCAAGTCCTTGATAGTGGCAGTAATTTCTGCAATGCCTCCAGGAATACGATACTGTTTTTGATTCACTATTTTCTTTGGCAGAGGCAACTATAAAGGCTTCCATTTTGCCTTTCCAACCATAATAGCCCTCACTCTACAGTTCAGGGAACCAATATGAGAATTCTGCCAGTTTCTGAGTATATCTATCCCAATTATACATTCTGGAACTGGGGAAATCACCACAGGATGTGTCCGGGGACCTACTGGACCTACTGTAAGTCGGACATCAGTCAAAACTCCATTAATCACCTGCCCTCCATAGGCCCCTACTTTAACTGGAGGGCCACGTTTCTTGGGATCTCCTGGGATCAGTGTCAACTCAGAACCAGTATCCAGCAGACCCCGAAAAGTCTGATTATTTCCTTTTCCCCAGTGTACAGTTACCCTTGTAAAAGGCCGTAGGTCCCTCTGGGGAAGAACTGGAGAAAGGGTAACAGCAAAACCTTTGGGTATCTTATCAGGATCCTTCCTCAGGGGAACCTGGCCACCCCTTCATTCAAGGGGTTCCGGATCTGCAAACTGGCTCAAGTCTGGAAATTGATTCACTGGCCGAGATTGCTGTTTACGATCTAATGTAGCCTTTCTTTCATTTGTTTGAGAATTTTTTTGCTTATACAAATCAAACAAATATGCAGTAGGCTTCTTATGTATTTCATTCCTGGAAACACCATGATTGACTAGCCAGTACCAAAGGTCCAAGCGAGTCATGCCATTATAAATTTCACCTTTCCTGTGCTGACCGTTACTGGGTCTGTCATTATAAACATTCTTTTGCCTACGCTGTCCATTATAATAACTAGGATCACCTTGTCTCTGGCGATTCAATGCTGCCACCTGGCCCTCCACCTGGCCCTTGTTACCTCGGAATCCAACTAAACCCAGTGAATTTAATTCATCTAATTGAGCAGAAGCATCTCCAATGCTAAGATCTGGCACAAGGAAAAGGGAAAGAACAAAACCCTTCAAATGTGCTGGTGCCCCTCTCACCAATTTGCGTCTTATAGAGCTGGTGAAGGGCATATCTTCTGGACCTTCCCATTGTGGACAATTAGGCTTTACACAATATATCCACTCTAGCATTGCAATTTCCCTAAGTCTTAAAAATCCCTTCATCAACACTAAGCCATGGAATATCAGGCATCTCCAAGTCATTTCCAGTAGGCCATCTTTTGATAAACACCTCAGCCAACCATTCAAACAAACTTTTGACACCTTTTTTAACCATGCGAGCTTCCGTATTAAACCTAGAATCTCTACTCAGAGGGCCTATGTCAATAAACTCAGCCTGCTCTAGTTTTATGTTCCTTCCACCCTTATCCCACACCCTTAAAATCCATTCCCACACATATTCACCAGGTTGCTGTTTGAATGAAAGAGCAAACTCATTAAGCTCCTTAGTAGTGTAGCGAATTTCCTCATGGACTACACTTTCTACCTCCCCTCTAGGAGCCTGTTTTGCTTTGAGTCTGGTTACAGGTCTAGAAGAAACTATTGGTGGGCCTTGAGAAACATCAGTAGTGAAAGTCATTGCTGGTTTATCAGACTCTGCAAAATTAATTTCCTCATGTGGGGAAGGCATTATTTCAAGGGGTGGGGCTGAGGGTACTACTTCCTCAGGTGGGGCAAACCCTTGAGAATCTGAAGATTCAAAATTCTCAGCTTCAACATGGTCTTCCCACACATCCCCGTCCCAAGTTATAGGATCCCATTCTTTGCCAATTAGTGCCCTTACTTTAACTGTCGACACATTCTGAGGCTGAGACTTAAATTTTCGCTGTAGTTCAGCCAACCTTACAATGAGGGTTTCAGTTTGATTTTCTGCAACTTGAGCTCTTTTGCTGCAAGAGAGAAGATTCTCTTCAAGGACACACTTAGCAACTTTTAGATCGTTTACTTATGTCTGGAGCCTTTCGATTTTATCACACAACTCCTTCCTTTCATTCATCATTTTTTCCCCAGATACTAAGAGCAGCCAGCCAGTAAAATCATTTTCTGATTTTTTCCCCATCTTGTAGAAAGCTTTGTGCACTGAATCACCTAATTCATTAAGAAAATCAAGGGCATTAGCTTCTTTAAGTTTGAAATATAGTTTCAACCATGGGTCTTCAAAATTCTCTGAGCTCCCAGGAGGGAGAGAATCTGGAGAGGTTTCAGTAGTTGAAAGTGCTGGTGGCTCAACAAGCCAATTCCAGTATTTTAAAAGATTCATCCTTGTACTTCTGTTACTCTAGAACCACTCCTGGTACCAAATTCTGTATTAGTCAGGGTTCTCTAGAGTCACAGAACTTATGGATAGTCTCTATACAGTAAAAGAATTTATTGATGACTTACAGTCAGCAGCCCAATTCCCAACAATGGTTCAGTCGCAGCTGTGAATGGAAGTTCAAGGATCTAGCAGTTACTCAGTCTCACACGGCAAGCAGGCGAAGGAGCAAGAGCTAGACTCCCTTCTTCCAATGTCCTTATATTGTCTCCAGCAGAAGGTGTAGCCCAGATTAAAGGTGTGTTCCACCACACCTTTAATCCCAGATGAAAGGTGTAGCCCAGATTAAATCTCCTTAAACTCGGAGATTTAATCTTCTGGAATCCATAGCCACTATGTCTCAAGATCTCCATACCAAGATCCAGATAAGGATCTCCAAGCCTCCAGATAAGGGTCACTGGTGAGCCTTCCAATTCTGGATTGTAGTTCATTCCAAATATAGTCAAGTTGACAACCAAGAATAGCCACTACACATATATAGTACGGCTTCCCATTTATGGGACTCCTGAGTGTGGGAAAGAGAGGCTCTCTGCTTCCTGTACCTTCCCATCGTGGGCTCTTCCCCTCCATTTGTATGTCTCATTCCCATGTGTTAGTTTTTGTTATCTTATTTTACTATTATTATCGTTTCTAATGGAAGACAGAAAAGAGATAGGACAGGAGGTAAGGAGGAAGTTGGAGGAGTAGGAGAAGAAACCCTGATCAGAACATAATATATACGAAAAGATTATTTTCAACAAATGGGGGGGGGGAGTCAAAGGTCAGAAATAAAACCACAAAACAGAAGCTTCCACCAACTTGATATTAGCTATTCTGATACCTGAAAAAGTAGATTCCAAATCACAATGAATCAGAAGAGACAAAGCAGCCAACTACATATGAATAAAGGGAACAATTTGACAGGTATCTAGCGATGATAGACACTATGCACCAATGTATTAGTGGAATTAAGCAATGGAAGACATAAAGGATGAGGTAGCATGAGATTACATACAGCATCCTCACCTTCAGATAGTTCTCCAAACTGAAAATCGACAGAGAAACTTCAGAGGGAAACCCTATAGCTCCACAGGATATTCCACCTAACAGATAAAGAATACAGATTCTTCTTGGTGGTCTATAGAACATGGAACTCTCTTGAAAACTAATGACTGAAACAGGGAGTGGTGATGCACACCTTTAATCCCAGAACTTGGGAAGGAGAAGCAGGTAGACAGATTTCTTTGAGGTCAAGACCAGCCTGCTCTACAGAGTGAGTTTTAGGACAGCCAGGGCTACACAGAGAAACCCTGTCTCAAAAAACACATACATACATACATACATACATACATGAACGAAAGAAAAGAAAAAAGAAAAAGAAAAGAAAAAAGAAACACACACACACAAAACAAAAAGAGACAGAGAGATGACGTGATAGGCTATTAAGGAAGCATTAACAAATACAAATGAAGTGAAATGGTTCCTTGTAACATATCAGATCATGGTAGAATAAAGCTGACAACAGCAGCAAGAAGAGTCCACAGAAACTTCAGAGCAAAACCCTAGAGATCTACAGGAATATTCTACCTAACAGATGGCCCATGGTGGTTGTAGGAAAACAGGTAAGGAAAGAGCCAGCAGCAGAAACATGCAGGCACAGGAAGCAGATGCTGACCCCTAGATTCGGTTCATCTGTTGTCCCCACCCCATCCCCAGCTGAATTTCCCACTTTACTAGAGATTTAAGAAGCACA
Organism: Mus caroli; assembly: GCF_978045245.1. Taxonomy (NCBI): domain Eukaryota; kingdom Metazoa; phylum Chordata; class Mammalia; order Rodentia; family Muridae; genus Mus; species Mus caroli. The sequence continues at coordinate 96,789,409 of NW_028227258.1, forward strand.
GTGTTTGCACATATTTCTGCATAGATGAGACACACAGACACTATGCTAGCAAACAAAAAGACCACACATTGCATGGTTCTATTTTAAGAAATGTCCAGAATGGGCATACAATAGTGATTGGAGTGGGGGTGGGTGCAGGGACACAAAAGGAGTGGCAGCTAATTGTCTCAGTCTCAGGGTGTGTTTGTGTGTGTGTGTGTGTGTGTGTGTGTGTGTGTGTGTGATAGGCAGGTATACACATGCCACAGCATATGTGTGAAAGTAAGTGAACATTTTGTGGATTTGGTTCACTTCTTCAAGATTCAAATGTCATCCTTTAGGCAAGCATTTTTAATCTGCTGAGTCATCTTGATATCCCTTGAAACTTTTCTTTCTTTTGAAGAGTTTTCTACATTTACTAATTGCATTATTCTATGTGTATGAGTGTTTTGCCTGAATGTATGTGTACCACATGCATGCCCAGTACCCATGGAGGGAAGAAGAAAGCAGCAAATTCCTTGGGACCGGAGTTATGGTGGTTGTGAGCTGTCGTATGGGTTCTGGGAATCAAACTCAGGTCTTCTGCAAGAGCAACCAGTGCTCTTAACCACTGAGCCATCTCTCCAGACTCTCAAAATATTATGATAAGGACAGAAATGCTCTAAAACAGAGGTTTTCAACCTGTGGGGTGTGACTCCTTTGGGGTCAAACCACCCTTTCACAGGGATCTCCTAAGATAGTTGGAAAATACAAATATTTACAGTATAATTCATAACAGTAGCAAATTACAGTTATGAAATAGCAACAAAAATTCTGTTGTGGTTGGGTCCCCACAGCACGAGGAAGTGTATTAAAGATCTCAGGTTGGGAAGGTTGTGATCATGGCAATCAATTGTCACATAATCCTGTGCATAGCCTAAAATCAATAAATCGCATACCTAAAATAGGTGAATCTGAAAATATATAGATTATACCTCAATAATGCTATTTTTAAAACATTTAATTAGGATGTTCAAGTATTTTATGTAAAATAACATCATTAAAAGGCTGTATTATTTATTAAACCAAACAGTGTACTAAAAGAAAAAAGTTTCAAAGTTTTTTTACTTGAGATAAATTTGAAAGTTGGTTAAATAGATCCAAAGAGAAGTAACAATACCAAGATGATTTATCTGAACTGTGTCTTCCCGTATTTGTGAGCTCTGACAAAGAGCAAAGGACACTTTATTCTACCAGGTAGAAGGAAAATCATGTAAGTGGACTGATTTGTGGGTCACAGTGACCTCTGAGAGGACTATAATCAATTGAGATAAATTGTGCATTTTGGAAGTAATATTAGTGTGCGCTAAACATAAAATTACAAAACCCATGTAAATAAATCTTTTCTAAAAGGGAGTTAAGAATTTAGTCCTCAAATTTTTATTATGCATGTTTATTTTTTCTGGAAAGAACTAAACTTTAGCATAAAGATTAGGCTGCCATTAACAGCCCATTATCAATCTTACAACTATACAGAGCAGAATTAACATATTCATTTAAATATCAAGCATGCGTATTTCAAAAGATAAGCAAAAGAAAACAATGGGAAACCAAAGTTACAAGTTTTTTATGTAGAAAAGTAATTACCATAGAAACTATATACTTGAACCAAAGTTGAAAATGTTCAGTGACATTTTAAAAGAAAAAAATGAACACAAATATAAACATTTATCCTTGGAAACAATAGTGTCCAGTAGAAATAGTGTCAGAGCCTGAAGGGACCCACCAGGCTGTAGGCCTGCCCCACAGTCAATGCTGACAGATGGCATGTCAGAACCACCTGTGTGGTGTGTGGCAGTAGGGTCATCGCCTTACACTTGCTTAGGATGTCAGTAATTAATATCACATTGGTGAGAAACAAGAAACTGCAGCTGAGGTAGAAGATAAAACAGAGTGACAGTTTAAAATGAAGAAAAGTCCACAGTAAAGATGAGTTCTGAAAGTAAGAGACACGGGGGAAATGGGGAAATGGGGGGGGGGTTATAGGGAAGTGGGAAGATGGGAATGCAGAGGTAGAGGGAGGCAAGGGATAAATAACACTAAGGATGTTAGAAAAGCCATAGGTAAACAGTATATTTTATAATACCTGCCTTCATGCATATGCACACAGTTTATATAGAGTTACTGTACATTTTTCCACAAGAGCCATAATCTGTTTAAAAAGAATCCCTGTACCAGGCATAGGAGACTTCCTGAAGAGTAGTTGGGTAGGAGGAGCCCAAGAGTCATCCCCAGACAATATACGCTATTGCTATGGCCTTTGCTTGCCTTCTGGAACTTGAAGGTAAAACCCTATTGGTGAAGAGAAGGCACTCTTTGGAAACAGGACTTGGAGAAGTTGAGCTGGAATTGACCTAGGAGCCTCCTTCCTTAAACATTGTTATGCACACCACCAAAAAGAGGAAAGCAATAGATGGTCCTACCCAGCTGTAAAGCCTACAAACCAGGACCCACAACAATGATCCCAGTTGGTGCAACAGTGGCATCTTTGTCCTGACAAGAGTCAACAACTGTCTAACGGATTTAAGGCCTAACCAACAGGATTCCTGTCTAATACTATAAACCTAGCCAATTACCTCTGTCCTCTGCTTGCTCTGCCCCATGGCAGATGCACCTCTGTCCTCTGCAATGTGCAGCTTTCCTGATTTCATGTGTTCTCTGAACTTGGCTTTCATACATGTCACTGACTTTTCTTTATTATCCCTAAACATGGATTAAAGAATTTCACTCTGACTCCACTTCTGGATTTGCTGAAATCCTACTCTGCAATTCATGGCCATTTACAGCAGCAAGACAGTAGTAGGAAGTAACTACATCTGGGAAGGCTGGGTGGCCATTCTAGCTGCTCATTTCTAGACTAACTACTTATGATCTGTTAACAACCAGTTCCAAATATTGAAACCATAGAGAAATCCATGCAGAATCCCAGGTCCAGTGGCCTGCATGACCACAGGAGATGGCAGGTCAGAGGGCTTCACTGCTTTGGACACAGTCACTGTGTGTTCACTAAAGAGATCTGTGGCATGATTTCGGCTGGTAGCTAGCAGATTCCTAGCTACTTCCTAAGCTTGGTTCTTCAAACTTCTCAAAGATTCTGACTTCCTAAAATTATTCTTTCAATAACTTCTTTTGTGGCTTAAATTGTACATGGCAACTGTTAACTGAAAAACTGCACTTCTGGTTCAAAACAGAAGCTCGTGCCACCACTGTAACCCGCTATGTTACCGTGTAGACTCCTTTTTTCTTAAATTCCTAATTAATTTTTAAGCTAAAATCAAACTGTCCTGGTTATAGGAACCACCTGGAGCACTTAACGAAACCAAAGAGTTTTCCGCATATTGGTGATTGTAACTCAGACATAGGACAGGGGTACAAGAATATACTTTTTAAAACAAATCCCTTTACTTACCCAACCCTCCAAGCTACCACATTTACCAGTAATACAGTCCCAGATGTTGTTCTTGCAGGCAGGTAACTGGACAGCACCACCATAGGACAAATTCAGGGATCAGCTAGGTCAGCAGCCAATTATTTTGTAAGGGGAAGAAACCTTTTTCCTTTTAATTACGGAAGAAGAGTTAGGTATTTCCAGGTGCCCTTTTGGAATTCAGTGTAATGACTAACGGCATGCACAGGCTTTGCCTTGCTTGATGAAGACCTGGGTTTGGATCTCAGCTGCAGAGCAAGGGACTATTATATGTCTAGTAGATGATAAAAGCATGCAAATGAGTCACAGAATGGCAATGTGAGGACCCCAGGAGAGGGTGTGTACTGATGGCGCCTACATCAGTCACGGAGTACAGAAAGGACTTCCTTCTCTTCCCTTCCCTATATCCACAAACCCCATGTTCACTAAGACTTCTTTCATTCAGGAAAATTCACTCTGGGGACATGAAATACCATGGTCTTGGCAGGTTTAGTTTCTTCTAGAAAACTAAAATATTAAACTAAATTGCTTATTTTATAAGTCAAATTCAAAGAAAAACATTTGAAATATGCTTTGACTTAGGGAAAAAATTTTACTTTGAGAAAGTGGTTTTAAGGATACAGTGTGTATTTCAGCAAGTCTGTGCTAACTGTATAAGCCTAAGTTAAGCAGCATTGCTTACTGTTTTATTTTAAAATTTATTTAATTTTATAAAAACACATTTAATTTGAAGTAGTTTTCAAAATACAAAAAATACATAATTTTCCCACTAGAATGATTCATGCAGCAATAAATTAGAATTCCAATATTAATAAGAACCCATATTGGGCTAAATACAGGTATAGATGGTTTTACATACAGATGAACTTATGGATATGTATGTATACACATTAGCACAGGCATACTTACGTCTTTGCTTTGTCACCTGAGAGCACAGCAAATACTATCCCATATTAATAAATACACTGAGTCCCTGATTTGGAAGTGCTATCTTGCAACGAAAGGAATCACGGCTCCTTGGAGAAGTGGCTGATTCTAGTACAAAACGGATACGAAGAGCTTTCTTAATGGTTCTAGAAAGTAAGAACAACATCCCATATTGACAGGAATATGTCAAAGAGACAGAGCAACCAACTGAAAACACCTCACTCAGCTAAAAGCTATGTTGTTTGAGAAAAAAATACTATTGGATTATAACCTAAATACAAATATCAGTGAGTCAATAGTCATGTAAATGATAAATTAAGAAATGGGGAGAAGAGGCTAATCTATCATGCAGGACAATTTCGAATAAGTTTTGCAGATTTATTCCCTAATGAGGGAAAGCTGAAGTTTGCATTCCAATCTGAGCTGTTTGTAGAAGGCTCCTTTCAAAGAGGACAGCATGGGAGGGAAGGCCACCACCTTCCCAGGGGAGCCAGACAAGTAGTGCTGAAACTAGGTGACCAAGGTCAACTGACATCAGCAGTCATAAATCATACTGTGCTGCCAGTGTTTACTTTTGACAAGACATATGATAGCAACACCCTCTGTCCCGTGCTTCTCCTTTCCCAGCCCACAGAACTCGGTGTAACTGTAGGAAAAACATTAGATAATCGAACAGAGGGGCCCCTACAACATACCTGACTAGTAGTCCTTCAAATGTCCAAGGAGGTCAGAAAGAAAAAAGTTTGAGAAATGTTAGAATCAAGAGGAGTCTAAGAAGTCATGATAACTAAATATAATGTGTACCTTGGGAAGGAGAACAGAAAACTCAGGTAGAATTATGGAGACATGAACTTGTTGAGATCAGCTCCTCAGTTAGAGCAAAGGTGCTGCAACACTACGGGGAAACTGAAGAAAGATGCCACCCAGAAGTCTACATTCTGGGTTTCTTTTTTTTCTTTTTTTTTCTTTACATAGATGAACTTGCTGTGGAGGAAAGCCTAGTTTTAAAGGGCTTCCCCATTACCTCTCATCTAGGTACCATCACTCGCAAGCAGGTAAACATTGTTTCTAGTTTCTTGTACACACACACACACACACATATGTAAAGATGTGTGTGTGCATGTATGAGAAGGCTTTGAAGGCATATTGTTAAATACACATGTTATATGGCCTCGTTTCTATATAAACAGCACCACAGCACAGATGCAGACTGTACCTCTTGCTCTCCTTGCCTGACAAGACAGTTTGCTCCTCTCTTGCAGTGGCCTGGAAACTCTGTCTGCTGCACTAACTCTCTAACTGGTAACTTACACAGTGAGGTGGCTTGCTCTCTTGTTATTACTATGCTGCAAGGAATAACTTTGCACACTTCACATATTATTATCTCACTTGCTAAGGAAGATGCTACATGTTAATCCTAGACTAGAACTACAACCTCAAAGTGGGGGTGCATTTGTAGTTCAGACAGATACAAACTAATTTTGGGAGCTGTATCAGTGCCCCTAGCAATATATGAAAATGTTTCACCATGTCAACTGCCTGTTGCATTTTGGGGGTGTGTGAATACATGGAAAACTGGTCCACTGACTGCTTTTCTTTTCTTTGATCTTCTTTACAATAGTTAACTTTGATAGTGCCATATTTTAAGAGAAGAAATACTGCAACTGAACTGCAAAACATTAGGCCTTGTAAGAGGATTAATTATTCATACAGTAAAGAATCTCACAACAATTTATACATTATTAGTTTCTGGTGTGGTAAGTTCCATAAAATTATTTTTGTGTTACTTCTGTGTTTTTAGTGTGTCCTTCTCAGCCAGAATCAGCACTTGGTTCAAGCAGTGTCCAGGAATCTACACCCTGGCCGATATCCATTGCAGCAGTTCAAGGTCAGGAAAATAATCCACTATAAGAGAGAGGAATTTAATTGTTGGAAGGAATGTCAGAGCATCTCTTAGGCAGAACTTGCCACCACCACTGGCCTGCTTTTCCAGTTCATAAAATCAACACACTATATACTGGAGTAATATATTTCAGGCCCCAAATATAAAAACTTCATATGCCGGGGCCTGGCAAACACAGAAGTGGATGCTCACAGTCAGCTATTGGATGAAGCACAGGGCCCCCAATGGAGGAGCTAGAGAAAGTACCCAAAGAGCTGAGGGGGTCTGCACCTCTAAAGGTGGAACAACAATATGAACTAACCAGTACTGCCCCCTCCCCAGCTCGTGTCTCTAGCTGCATATGTAGCAGAAGATGGCCTAGTCGGCCATCATTGGGAAGAGAGGCCCCTTGGTCTTGCAAACTTTATATGCCTCAGTACAGGGGAACGCCAGGGCTAAGAAGTGGGAGTGGGTGGGTAGGGGAGCAGGGGGGCAGGGTCTGGGGGACTTTTGGGATAGCATTTGAAATGTAGATGAAGAAAATACCTAATTTAAGAAAATAAATTTAAAAAATAAATAAATCACTAGCAAAAAAAAACCAGCTTAAAATGTTTCCTGACTTCCTCCCAAGCCCTTCATGACATACCTGAAGTTACCTGTCCAGACTCAGCACACTTCTTTTAAGGCAGCCATGTACTGTTAAAAAGCTGTGACAATATCATTCTGACATCTGCTTGCCAAAATCTTAAGCATCTGGTCATAGTTGAGGTGGTTGTGAAGAAACAAGATCTATTCCCTTTTCTATATGGAAACCCTTTAAGAAATGGCAGCAACTTTTCTTATAAATGGCTCAAATTTCTCTTTCCTCCAAAGTACTCTAAAAAATGATGTTCAGACTTTAAACCAGAAACTTCCATTAGGACGAGTATTCAGTTTGGTGGAATTTGTTAACAATAACTGTCCACATGGCTTCAGTTATAGACAGACTATCAAATGAAATGCTACATGTCATTCCTTTAATCTGGCCTCTGTCACAGTTAAGGCATACCCTATCTTTGTTACTTACTAGCTTTGTAACTTAATACAAATTACTTAACTTGACTAATGCTGAGTTTCTTCACCAGTAACAAGAGCATAATGATGATAATTAACCCCTGGGGCTATCTGAGAATGAAATGAAGAACAGCTAATGCTTAGTGCATGATGGACAAGCAGCTAGTGCTCCGTAGATGTCAGAAACCATCAGGATACGTGGCACCGTGAGTGCAAGCAGCTGCAAGAGACCTGAGAGGGACAAAGCCTGCCTTCAACACCATGTGCTTGGGGAAATCTGAAAACACTGCATTTTGTATCTCAAAGAAACTTACAAGAATTGATTGTGTGCTCAGCAAAAACCAATGCTGTTTTAATTTACTCACATTTAATGAAAATTGTTACATCAATATTCATAATCTAAAGAAGCTTATTGCATTTCTTTCTTCTAATCCCTTTGTGGGGTTCTGAGAACAGTGTGAGCCTTGCAGAATGAACTGAGAAATGCACTCAATTTTTATTTCTTTTAAAAATACTATGTAAGCGTTGGAGACTTAGCTCAGTACTTACTTACTAAGCACAAGTCCTGACATTCAGACCCGAGTATGGGAAAATGTTTTTGTAAAGTTAGGATCTGCGGTTTGAAAGTTTGGGAATTTGCTTACAATATCTTTTGGCTTGTCCTGTACAAGATGATGCTTTTCTTTTTAAATTATGATACTTTTAGCTTTTTGAAGTAAGTTATAGGATATATTTTCCCCATTTTTCCTTCTTTAATTTGTATACAGTATGCAAACATGTTGCATGTATGTGGGTGTACATGTGTAGGTATGCATGCATATGTGTGTGTGTGTTCACGCACACTCATGTAGATGCCCCAGGTTGATGTTGGGAAGCTGGGGAGAGGAGAGTCTTTGGCCTGTGATGCTACCTGCAAGTCAGGTAGTGAACTCCTGGGCTCCAGCTTTTGTGAGTCAGAAACTACACCAGAAAGGACATTTGTTGAGGCAGCTGCCCTTGAGTTACCCATGCTCCTGGAAGTAACCTCTCACCCACACTCCTGTATGTAGGCCCAACAATGTAACTGGTTTACAAGCCGGATTTTGACTTAGGTCTTCCATCAGAATATTCCCTGTTGAGGGTGAGTAGTGTTTATTCATTGCTCCCAAGGGACAGTGTCATAGGACACATCCAGGCTGTACCATTGTAACTAACTGTTTACTGCTCTTAGATCTACAAGATAAGGTAAAGAAAAATATGAAAAAATTTGCAGTTTGGTGAGAAAGTAAGAGTTAACAAGTTTTAAGCTGGAGACAAGGCAGATGTCATTGTTTAAGAGAAACTCTGTACTAGAAGAGTAGGGCAGTGCTTCAACAGAAAGACCCTACCCTCGCATGACTCAGGGAAATTCACTTGAAAGGAAAGGGACTGAACTGGGCCTCCGGCTTCAAAATACTGCCTGAGAAAGTGTATTTCCAAGTTCAGCCATCAAGGTTGTTTTAGTTTTGTTTTCTGTGACTGTGATAAAATTCAATGACAAAAGCAATTCAAAGAAGAAAGGGATTGTCTTGTTCACAGTTCCAGGCTCCAGGCCACCTGACAAGGGACTCTAATGGTAGACTTTTGAGCAATGTTAGAATTGTTAAGACATTGAGATTGTGCTACTGGTAGCATAATCTTATAATATGTAGAAAACCCAAGAGTTATTGATAGAAATGACTAGAATTAGTATGAGAATACCAATTCTCTAAAATTTTAAACATATACTACAATTCTAATTAGAATCCCTACTGGGATTATAAAGTAATGAAAATTGCCCTAAGTGTATGTAAAATAATAACAGCTTATGATGTAGAGAAGATGGTATAAAGCTTGGAGAAAAAAATTTACTAGAGATTTGTCAGATGCTTTGGAAATTGCTAATAAAATTATCTTAAAGTTTAAAGAGAGAACGGATGAAGAGACGGATCACTCAGTAAAATGTGTGCCTTGCAAGTATAAAGGCCCAAGTTCAGATGCCCAGAACTAACATTAAAAAAGGCTGGGTGTGGCAGTGTGGCTCACCTGGATGTAACCCAGGGCTGGAGAGCATATGCAGAGAACCCCAGAGGGCTACTGACCAGGCAGTCAAGACAAGCGGCAACCTCCAGGGTTCATGAAAGACCCAGTATCAAAAGAACAAGGGGTGGAGACTGAAGGGATGGTTTAGTGGCTAAGAGCATTGGCTGTTCTTCCTGATGACCAGAATTTGATGCCCAGAACCTACATGGTGGTTCACAACTATCTGAAACCCGATTTTCAGAGTATCTAATGCCTTCTTCTGATCATGGAGTGTGCCAAGCATGCTCTTGGTGCACATAAACACATGCAGGCAAGACATTCATACACATAAATTAAGATAAGTAACTATAAAAAATGAAAAATTAAAAACTAAGATGGTAATCAGCTGAGGAATACACTGAAATTTGACCTGTTATCTCCATACATGTGCATATTACCCCCACACATAAAAGGTTTAAATGGAAAAATAACTACATACCAAATATATTTAAAAGAAAGAATAGTAGAAAAAGAATTACTGCTTATAAGAATGGCTTACTAAGGCATTCTACTAAAATCAGCATTAATGGCATAAAAATGATATAAAGTATAAAACTCTTACTACAGGAGAAGACAAAACGCAGAAATAGATACTAATACACAAAAAATTTTAACATGTTAGATGGTTAAAAATGTTGATTTAATTACTATATAATACTAATACAGTAGGAATAAGAGTGACAGTAGATCATTAAATCTCATATTACATAAAAACATTAAATAAAATGATCCCAAACTGTGCATGATATGTAATGTTTTCACTAAGACTAATCAGAAAGAATAAAAGATAACTGGTTATACCAAACTACAAATGTCTAGTATGGTGATACCATAAAAAGTCAATAAAAAAGACTTTTAAGCCCCAGTACAGGGGAATGCCAGGGCCAGGAAGCGGGAGTGGATGGATTGGGAAGCCAGGTGGGGGTAGGGCATAGGGGGCTTTGGGGATAGCATTTGAAATGTAAATGAAGAAAATATCTAATAAAGGTCCCTTCCAGTCAGCTCCAGCACTGGGTCACCTTGGGCGCGGAGTCAGTGGACACCCCCAAGGTCCCCAGAGCACTCTCCACAGGATCTTAGGACCTCTGGTGAGTGGAACACAACTTCTGCCAGGAGAGAGGTTCAAATGCCAGATATCTGGGCACCTTCGCTGCAAGGGGAGAGCTTGCCTACAGAGAGTGCTCTGACCACTGAAACTCAGGAGAGAGCCTGTCTCCCAGGTCTGGTGATAAAGACTAACAGAATCACAAGAGGAACAAGCTCTAACCAGAGACAACTATAACAACTGACTCCAGAGATTACCAGATGGCAAGAGGCAAACATAAGAATCTTACTAACAGAAGCCAAGACCACTCACCATCTTCAGAACGCAGCACTCCCACCTCACCCAGTCCTGGGCACCCCAACACACCCTAAAAGCTAGACCCGGATTTAAAAGCATATCTCATGATGATGGTAGAGGACATCAAGAAGGACTTTAAAGAACTACAGGAGAACACTGCTAAAGAATTACAAGTCATTAAAGAAAAACAGGAAAACACAACCAAACTGGTAGAAGTCCTTAAAGAAAAACAGGAAAACATATCCAAACAGGTGATGGAAATGAACAAAACCATACTAGACCTAAAAAGGGAAGTAGACACAATAAAGAAAATCCAAAATGAGGCAACACTAGAGATAGAAACCCTAGGAAAGAAATCTGGAACCATAGATGCAAGCATCAGCAACAGAATACAAGAGATGGAAGAGAGAATCTAAGGTGCAGAAGATTCCATAGAGAACATCAGCACAACAATCAAAGAAAATGCAAAATGCAAAAAGATCCTAACTCAAAACATCCAGGAAATCCAGCACACAATGAGAAGACCAAACCTATGGATAATGAAGATGAAAATGAAGATTTTTCAACTTAAAGGGTCAGCAAATATCTTCAACAAAATAATAGAAGAAAACTTCCCAAACTTAAAGAAAGAGATGCCCATAAACATACAAGAAGCCTACAGAACTCCATATAGACTGGACCAGAAAAGAAATTCCTCCCGACACATAATAATCAGAACAACAAATGCACTAAATAAAGATAGAATATTAAAAGCAGTAAGGGAAAAAGGTCAAGTAACATATAAAGGCAGGCCTATCAGAATTACACCAGACTTTTCACCAGAGACTATGAAAGCCAGAAGATCCTGGACAGATGTTATACAGACACTAAGAGAACATAAATGCCAGCCCAGGCTACTATACCCAGCCAAACTCTCAATTACCATAATTGGAGAAACCAAAGTATTCCGCAACAAAACCAAATTCACACATTATCTTTCATTGAATCCAGCCCTTCAAAGGATAATAACAGAAAAAAAAAACAAAAACAAAAACAAAAAAACAAAAAAAAAAAAACAAAAAAAAAGCAAGAAAGTAATCCTTCAACAAACCAAAAAGAAGACAGCCACAAGAACAGAATGTCAACTCTAACAACAAAAATAATAGGAAGCAACAATTACTTTTCCTTAATATCTCTTAATATCAATGGACTCAATTCCCCAATAAAAAGACATAGACTAACAGACTGGCTACAACAGTCTGTTAACAGTCCTGTTACAATGTATGTCCTATGGGACACAATGAAAGCATTTCTAAGAGGGAAACTCATAGCTCTGAGTGCCTCCAAAAAGAAACTGGAGAAAGCACACACTAGCAGCTTGACAACACATCTAAAAGCTCTAGAAAAAAAGGAAGCAAATTCACCCAAGAGGAGTAGATGGCATGAAATAATCAAACTCAGGGGTGAAATCAACCAAGTGGAAACAAGAAGGACTATTCAAAGAATCAACCAAACAAGGAGCTGGCTCTTTGAGAAAATCAAAAAGATAGATAAACCCTTAGCCAGACTCACTAGAGGGCACAGGGACAGCATCCTAATTAACATCCTAATTAACAGGACCCAACATTCTGCTGCTTACAGGAAACCCATCTCAGGGAAAAAGACAGACACTACCTCAGAGTGAAAGGCTGGAAAACAATTTTCCAAGCAAATGGTCTGAAGAAACAAGCTGGACTAGCCATTCTAATATCGATTAAAATCAACTTCCAACCCAAAGTTACCAAAAAAGACAAGGAGGGACACTTCAAACTTATTAAAGGTAAAATCCTCCAAGAGGTACTCTCAATTCTGACTATCTATGCTCCAAATACAAGAGCAGCCACATTCATTAAAGAAACTTTAGTAAAGCTCAAAGCACACATTGCACCTCAAACAATAATAGTGGGAGACTTCAACACACCACTTTCATCAATCACAGGTCGTGGAAACAGAAACTAAACAGGGACACAGTGAAACTAACAGAAGTTATGAAACAAATGGATTTAACAGATATCTACAGAACATTTTATCCTAAAACAAAAGGATATACCTTCTTCTCAGCACCTCATGGTACCTTCTCCAAAATTGACCATATAATTGGTCACAAAACAGGCCTCAACAGATACAAAAATATTGAAATTGTCCCATGCATCCTATCAGATCACCATGGACTAAGGCTGATCTTCAATAACAACATAAATAATACAAAGCCAACATTCACGTGGAAACTGAACAACAGTCTTCTCAATGATATCTTGGTCAAGGAAGGAATAAAGAAAGAAATTAAGGACTTTTTAGAGTTCAATGAAAATGAAGCCACAACATACCCAAACCTATGGGACACAATGAAAGCATTTCTAAGAGGGAAACTCATAGCTCTGAGTGCCTCCAAAAAGAAACTGGAGAAAGCACACACTAGCAGCTTGACAACACATCTAAAAGCTCTAGAAAAAAAGGAAGCAAATTCACCCAAGAGGAGTAGATGGCATGAAATAATCAAACTCAGGGGTGAAATCAACCAAGTGGAAACAAGAAGGACTATTCAAAGAATCAACCAAACAAGGAGCTGGCTCTTTGAGAAAATCAAAAAGATAGATAAACCCTTAGCCAGACTCACTAGAGGGCACAGGGACAGCATCCTAATTAACAAAATCAGAAATGAAAAGGGAGACATAACAACAGATCCTGAAGAAATCCAAAACACCATCAGATCCTTCTACCAAAGGCTATACTCAACAAAACTGGAAAACCTGGATGAAATGGACAAATTTCTAGACAGATACCAGGTACCAAAGTTAAATCAGGATCAAGTTAATGATCTAAACAGTCCCATATCCCCTAAAGAAATAGAAGCAGTCATTAATAGTCTCCCAACTAAAAAAAGCCCAGGACCAGATGGGTTTAGTGCAGAGTTCTATCAGACCTTCAAAGAAGATCTAATTCCAGTTTTGCACAAACTATTCCACAAAATAGAAGCAGTAGGTACTATACTCAATTCATTCTATGAAGCCACAATTACTCTAATACCTAAACCACAGAAAGATCCAACAAAGATAGAGAACTTCAGACCAATTTCCCTTATGAATATCGATGCAAAAATACTCAATAAAATTCTCCCTAACCAAATCCAAGAACACGTTAAAACAATCATCCATCCTGACCATGTAGGTTTTATTTCAGGGATGCAGGGATGGTTTAATATACGGAAATCCATCAACGTAATCCCTTATATAAACAAACTCAAAGACAAAAAAAGCATGATCATCTCATTAGACTCAGAGAAAGCATTTGACAAAATCCAACACCCATTCATAATAAAAGTCTTGGAAATATCAGGAATTCAAGGCCCATACCTAAACATAATAAAAGCAATCTACAGCAAACCAGTAGCAAACATCAAAGTAAATGGTGAGAAGCTGGAAGCAATCTCACTATAATCAGGGACTAGACAAGGCTGCCCATTTTCTCCCTACCTATTCAACATTGTACTTGAAGTCCTAGCCAGAGCAATTCGACAACAAAAAGAGAATAAGGGGATACAAATTGGAAAGGAAGAAGGCAAAATATCACTTTTTGCAGATGATATGATAGTATATATAAGTGACCCTATAAATTCCACCAGAGCACTCCTAAACCTGATAAACAGCTTCGGTGAAGTGGCTGGATATAAAATCAACTCAAACAAGTCAATGGCCTTTATCTACACAAAGAATAAACAGGCTGAGAAAGATATTAGAGATACAACACTCTGCTCAATAGTCACAAACAATATAAAATACCTTGGCGTGACTGTAACTAAGGAAGTGAAAGATCTGTATGAAAAGAATGTCAAGTCTCTGAAGAAAGAAATTAAAGAAGATCTCAGAAGATGGACAGATCTCCCATGCTCATGGATTGGCAGGATTAATATAGTAAAAATGGCTATCTTGCCAAAAGCAATCTACAGATTCAATGTAATTCCCATCAAAATTCCAATTCAATTCTTCAACAAATTAGAAAGAGCAATCTGCAAATTCATCTGGAATAACAAAAAACCTAGGATAGCAAAAACTCTTCTCAAGGATAAAAGAACCTCTGGTGGAATCACCATGCCTGACCTAAAGCTTTACTACAGAGTAATTGTGATAAAAACTGCATGGTACTGGTAAAGCGACAGACAAGTAGACCAGTGGAATAGAATTGAAGACCCAGAAATGAACCCACACACCTATGGTCACTTGATCTTTGACAAGGGAGCTAAAACCATCCAGTGGAAGAAAGACAGCATTTTCAACAAATGGTGCTGGCACAACTGGCGGTTATCATGTAGAAGAATGGGAATCGATCCATTCCTATCTCCTTGTACTAAGGTCAAATCTAAGTGGATCAAGGAACTCCACATAAAACCAGAGACAGTGAAACTTATAGAGGAGAAAGTGGGGAAAAGCCTCGAAGATATGGGCACAGGGGAAAAATTCCTGAACAGAACAGCAATGGCTTGTGCTGTAAGATTAAGAATTGACAAATGGAACCTCATAAAACTGCAAAGCTTCTGTAAGGCAAAGGACACCGTCAATAAGACAAAAAGGCCACCAACAGACTGGGAAATGATCTTTACCTATCCTAAATCAGATAGTGGACTAATATCTAATATATATAAAGAACTCAAGAAGGTGGACTCCAGAAAATCAGATAACCCCATTAAAAATGGGGCTCAGAAATGAACAAAGAATTCTCACCTGAGGAATACCGAATGGCTGAGAAGCACCTGAAAAAAATGTTCAGCATCCTTAATCATCAGGGAAATGCAAATCAAAACAGCCCTGAGATTCCATCTCACACCAGTCAGAATGGCTAAGATCAAAAATTCAGGTGACAGCAGATGCTGGCGAGGATGTGGAGAAAGAGGAACACTCCTCCATTGTTGGTGGGATTGCAAGCTTGTACAACCACTCTGGAAATCAGTCTGGCGTTTCCTCAGAAAATTGGACATAATACTACCAGAGGATCCTACAATACCTCTCCTGGGCATATATCCAGAAGATGTTCCAACTGGTAGGAAGGACACATGCTCCACTATGTTCATAGCAGCCTTATTTATAATAGCCAGAAGCTGGAAAGAAACCAGATGCCCCTCAACAGAGGAATGGATACAGAAAATGTGGCACATTTACACAATGGAGTACTACTCAGCTATTAAAAAGAATGAATTTATGAAATTCCTAGGCAAATGGATTGACCTGGAAGGCATCATCCTGAGTGAGGTAACCCATTCACAAAAGAACTCACATGATATGTACTCACTGATAAGGGGATATTAGCCCAGAAACTTAGAATACCCAAGATACAAGATACAAAGCACATGAAACTCATGAAGAACGAAGACCAAAGTGTGGACACTTTGCCCCTTTTTAGAATTGGGAACAAAACACCCATGGAAGGAGTTACAAAGACAAAGTTTGGAGCTGAGACAAAGGATGGACCATCTAGAGACTACCATATCCGAGGATCCATCCCATAATCAGCCGCCAAACACAGACACCATTGCATACACTAGCAAGATTTTGCTGAAAGGACCCAGATAGAGCTGTCTCTTGTGAGACTATGCCGGGGCCTAGCAAACACAGAACTGGATGCTCACAGTCAGCCATTGGATGGATCACAGGGCTCCCAATGGAGGAGCTAGAGAAAGTACCCAAGGAGCTAAAGGGATCTGCAACCCTATAGGTGGAACAATAATATGAACTAACCAGTACCCCGGAGCTCTTGACTCTAGCTGCATATGTATCAGTAGATGGCCTAGTAGGCCATCAGTGGAAAGAGAGGCCCATTGGTCGTGCAAACTTTATATGCCTCAGTACAGGGGTACGCCAGGGCCAATAAGTGGGAGTGGGTGGGTAGGGGAGTGGAGGGGAGGGTATGGGGGACTTTTGGGATAGCACTGGAAATGTAAATGAGGAAAATACCTAATAAAAAATTTTAAAAAAAAGAAAAATAAGGACAGAAAAAATATCTAATAAAAAATGCCTTAATAAAAAAATAGATCTGAAAAGTAAAAAAGAAATAAAAAAGGAAAAACTGAATATATAAAAAAATTAACATCTGCATTATACAAACAGCTCTCTAAAAGTATTAAAGGAAGGCTGGTAATGGTGGTAGCCATTTTTAATGCCAGCACTTAAAAACAAACAAAATAATTAAGAGAGGCTGGAACGTTCACACACATCTGGAGTCCCAGCATGCAGGGGGCTCAAGCAAGAAGGTCATGAGTTCCAGGTCAGCCTCAACTCCAACAAAATAAAATGCTATCAAGAGAACCTTCAGTAAGTCAACTTTAAATAGGAAACTTAAAGACAAAATAAAAATAATGTGTTAGTGTTGTAAATTACAGTTTTTTGGACTAGCAAGAGGGTAAATGCACCTGTTATCAAGCCAGATTACTTGAGTTTGAGCCCCAGGACCCACATAGGAGGAGAATGGAACCAAATTTAGTAAGTTGTCCTCTGACCTCCACATATACTCTGTGGCACACAACTGATCTCCTACACAAACACAAACACACATACATGTACATATACATACATATACACACATCAAACACACAGAAAAATGACAATTTTTTATTAAATTTTACATTTTTTTCTGACTTCCCTGTGCTACCAAATACTGAATGTATAAACAGCTCATTTATTTTCTTCTAACACTCATCTCTCTCTCTAGAGTTCCATATTCATTCCATCATAACACATTGATTCACAGTTCAAAATACTTTCTAAAATACTGATTTTTATCATTATCTTGATAAAACAATTTTTGATATTTCCAGGTAGAATCATGTATTTGTTTGATTTATTCCCAAACTGTCTAAAATTCATGTTTTAAAAGAAAGGAAAGAAAAAACTTTAGATTTTCTATGGATTTGGCGATGATTTCTTGATTATGACATAAAGTCAACAAAAGCAAAACACAGGAAGGGAACCCAGTTAACTAGAAAAAAAATCTGTGTCTCAAAGAAAACAATAAATAGGTTTGCGAAGGCAACTTATGTCATGGAAAAGTCACATGCATAATAAGCTGTGCAATTTATGAGAAACTTCTATAATTCAACAGTGAAAATATAAAATATACATATTAAAAATGGGCAAAGGACCCAAAAGACAATTCCCTATGGAAGATAACAAATGACCACCCAAAACATTAAATGATGCTAATGGTGCAGAGACAGCAACCCGCACCATTATGTTGGGAATGGCACATGAGACGGTCACTAGCGAGACAGTACTGCCTAAGTGACCTAGCCGGCCTCCCTGGGTGCTCATCAGAGAATCCAGAAGGGCTTGAGGAGATACTTACACATCCTCTTCTCCACAGCCCCATGTGCAGCGGGTAAGAGGTGTAACCCAAGACTGCCTACAAACACTGGAGCACTGGTTAGTCAGGACTTGAGAGAATTCTAACACTTTAACAACACAGATGACATTACACTGAGTAATTTCCCCTACCCCCACCCCCGACACACAAAAATAAAACACCGTACCACCTCACTTTCGGGTACAATGTTAGAAGAATCAAACTCACAGAGGCGAAGTGGACAGGTAGCTGCAGAGCTGCAGGGGAGGAGCTCAGGGGTTATCACTGTTCAGTTTTGTAATGTGAAAAAGTGCCACACATCTACTGCAGAAAATGCAAAGATAATTTTACATTCCTAAACTAAATAATTAGAAAGGCTTGAAGTGGTACATTTAAGGTAATATGGCTTATCACAACAAGAATTATAAAAAATAAAAATTACAATTAAGCTTTATACTCAACATTAAGTTGTAAAAACCTTAACACTTTTCTCCATAAGCTGTTAAAGTTTTAGAAGTAAAACATTTAAAAATGAAAATAAAATCTGGATTCATCTTACATAACACCAAATGCTGTTTTTCTTTGGCACCCCAAAGCCAACAATCCCCTAGAGATAATGAAATAGCAAAGTAAATTCCACTGTGTCTTGATGAAATCTTACCTTGTATTTCAGAGGCCTCTCACATACCCACTTAGTCCTGCCTCTTTAAACGACCAGACTACAAGGGTGAACACAAACTCCCGAGAAAACAGTTATTGCAGTTACTGTTAGGCATATTGGCAGACAAGTTAAGTAGCCCAAGATGGGTTAGGACATCAGGAACAAGCAGCCGTTTCCATGTTACGGCCAGCTGCTAACATCAAGAAGGTTCTCTTTACCTAGTGCTTCTTTCTGCAGCTCATAGCACCTGGCTTGCAAGTTCACTTCATGCTGTTTGGATGCCTCCATCTGCTGAGACCTCAATATGGCTGCATCTGACAACAATTTGAGACTTTTCATTTCCTCTTCCAGGCACACCTTATTTCTCTGGGACACTGTTAGACTTTTATTTAACATATCTATCTCTGTAAAGAAAATTCAAAGTTTATAAGCAGGAGACATTAAATCACATTCCTCTAAAAAAATTGATTTTCCTTTAGAAAATTAATATGTGAAAATAAGATGACATTTCTGAGAATATGACTCCTAGCTAAAAGTTAGATTCATATGCATTAGCAAGTCTGGAAAGAAAGGAGGAGAGGGCTGGATTGATAAGTGATGCACTTTGTAAAGCGTTAAATTATACTAAACTGTAACACAGACTTCTTTTACATTGTCATATAAATATGAAATCTATAATACCTGTGGGGTGATGAAGGGTTTGTTGGCATTGTATGACAGAAAACGCAAATTTAAATGCACAGCATGAGCTGGTTGGGTAGTATTTCTAAGATGGCAACTGGCCTACTTCTAGGTGGTAAGTGCGGAAAGCACTGGAAGGATGGAACACCTAAAACTAGCAAGCTAGTAGGAAGTATTTAATACTTAACAAATATATTTTAAGGATTCTAATGGTATTCTGTCCCCTGAAGTGAAACCAGAATTTACTGTAGCAATTCAATATCATTCCTCTTGTTCCATTTAATTTTTAAATGGCTTTTTATGATTCTATTTACATTTCAACGTGCTAATTTCATATCACCTCCCGGAGAAGGCCCAGAGCACATGATTCATCAGAAAAATTATCAAGTTTTCCATTCACCAATGTCTTCCGCACTGCCAACATAAGCCGCCACTAAGGTAGCAAACACACAATTAAAAAAGACTGTCACTGCAACTAATTATATTGATGAGGGTGTGGCCTCCCTGAAACTCTGGACAACGGTTTTCTAGAACGATTACGAGCTGCTGCCTTCTTTGGCTAGTCCCTTCTAAGTTGTGTAGTGGGTTCAGGTGTGACTGGGTGTCTCATCATGTTGGCCTGGTTTATTGCTCTTGGGGGTTACTACATCTACACATGAAGGAAAGCTCAAAGTGGAAATGCACAGGACAGACCTGGGAGCAGAAGCAAGATGGCCAGCAGATGATGACAGCAGGTCACAGGAAAGAGAATCTCTTAAAGGATGGCACAGAGTACAGCCAAGGATGTGATCCAGCCAGGCTGATGGCATACACCTTTAATCCCAGCATTTGAGAGGGCAAAGTAGGCAGATATTTGTGAATTCAAGGCCAGCCTGGTCTGCATAGCAAGTTTCCAGGCCAATGGGAGGGGACATAGTGACCTAGTGAGAGGAGAGAGCAAGATAGTAAGAGAGTGAGCAAACCTGAGGGGGCTCAAGAATGTGAGTGAGAAAGAGCCGGAGAATGTGGTCCAAAGGAAGAAACGGACGTGCTCTTTCGATGGGTACACAGCATGTCTGGGAGGGAAAGAAAAAGCAACACTAACCACTGCTTGGGGCTGGACAGGAGGTCCCACTAACATTTCTCTTTTGGTTCCTTTTCAATGGAAAAACCCAAATAAATAAATGGCAGGGATCAAAGGCATGCTTCTACCATGGTCCAATAGTTACATTCTTGGCTTTTCACCCACAGAGAAGAGCTAATCTGCTTATAAACATGTATGACTATGAGCCTGATTCTGTGAGAGTAATGACCAGCACACTAGTAATATAAAGCTAAAAAGAACAAGAACAAAAAGCAGTGCAGTTTAACAAAGTGAGACAAGTACGGATGCTCCCTGGCTATTTTTACAGCCACAGAGGCTGCTGTACGCTGAATGCACTGTCCCATATTGTAACACCTGCCAGTGTTTAAGTCAGAATGACACCGTTGAGCAGGACACAAATGCTGCCACCTATTTATCATTTGCCAAAGTGGCTCTGCTTAGGTTTAGCTGACTGATTCTGTTAGTGAACACTATCGTCTCTAAAATAACTAATGTCAATGTGACTTTCTATCTGACATTAAGAGGCAGAATCTGCAATAAAAGTTTATTTGTGAAATAGTCTATTTCCATGTCTTCATGGAAAAGTACGGCAAGCTTTCTGAATTAACGGGAACTAAACATTTCCAGCATGGTATCAGGAGATTAAACTCAGCAACAGTGAATTAACTCAACCAGGATGAGCTAAATGCTCCTCTATCAATTGCTCAGGGCATTAACCTACAATCCTACAGTTTGCCATTATATACTTTCATGCTTGTCAGTTATTTGTCCTAATCCGGGGTTCAGAATTATGACCCCTACTAGGTCAACCGACACTGGTTACTGTACCTAAACTGAGACTTCTTTGTTTCAGCACAGCCTGAAGAAGAATCCCATCCTCATGGATCCGGTCTGCATAGCTAGCTATCTTCCACCCCATTGGGAAAGACTCTTCTGAGCCAACCTAGATGCTGCACATCAATCTGCACACTTACTTGGTACTGACCACATGTAAGCATCATGACCTAGTATTAGAATATAGGTTAATTAGGCCACAGATAACAGCCTATTTTATTCTCCATTAGTTTCTGCCATCATGCCTTAGCGATAACAGGAGATGTTAAATGCAGAAAGGCTTCTCGTACAGCAGAGCTTCAATTGCTTCCTAATATGCCAGGATTTGAACATCCCCAGTAAGTGTTTGCTTCAGTTTCATTTTGGAGGTAGGCATTTTGAGCTGAATATGCTTTTAATGTCAGACTAGGTCATACAGACCACCCCCCCAATTTTAGTAATATAAAATATGCTTATTTCATTCTTAATGTCATCAAATTTATGTTTGTTTACATTAAAACTGAACTCTAACATAATTTTGTACTTGATTTCTAAAAGGTCAAGAGATTCAGGGCTGGCGAGATGGCTCAGTGGTTAAGAGCACTGACTGCTCTTCCAAAGGTCCTGAGTTCAATTCCCAGCAACCACATGGCAGCTCACAACCATCTGTAATGGGATCCAATGCCCTCTTCTGGTGTGTCTGAAGACAGCAATAGGGTACTCACAAACATAAAATAGAGAAAGAGACAGAGATAGAGACACAGAGAAAAACAGAGAGAGAGAGAGAGAGAGAGAGAGAGAGAGAGAGAGATTCCCTGGTGATGGTGCACACATTTAATCCCAGCACTTGAGAGGCTGAGGCAGTCAGTTTGAAACCAGCCTAGTCTACAGAGCAAGTTCCAGGACATTGAGGGGTACACAGAGAAACCCTGTCTTGAAAAACCAAAGGAGTGAAAAGGGAAGATACTTAAGGGGGAGTTGTGGCTTGGTGGTGGGACATTGTACATACTTGTGAGGTCCTGGATCTAATTCTTAGCACTGAACAGCAACAAAATGCATTAGCTAAAGCAAATACTAATCTCATACAAGTCAATTTCTTTATCTTATTAAGATTTATTTCTGTTCTTTGTAGCCCTAAGCTTAGGCAAGTGAGTATACAATTGTATTGGGTTATATTATTACAAGAGTTCCAGAACCTTATTATCAGGGAAATACAATGTTACAGTATGCGACCATTAGTTCATAAACTTTATTACATTAATAGGAAAGGCCTTAAAACTATAGGTATTAAATGGAGGAATAACACAAAATTACATTTTTTTTAAAAAAAACCTTTTATTTTGAAATAGTTTACAGACAGTAACAAATAGATGTATAGAAAAGTTCCATTTCCCCTTCACTCTACTCCCCAGAGAAGCATTTTGATTTTAACCAAGTGTGCAAAACTCATTTGCGTATGAGTGCTTGTTCTATGCAATTTTAGCACAAAAACAGCATTCTAGATTGCTTTCTATGGCTGTGATAAACACCCTAAAGCAGCTTGAAGAAGAAAAGGCATATTTCAGACTACAGTTCACAGTTCATCATAAGGGTAAATCAGGGCAGGGTAACTGACACACAATTCTGGAGACAGTAACTGAAGAGAGGAACGGAGGAATGCTTACAGGCTCACTCCTCATAATTTGCTCACCCTGCTTTCTTTCTTTTATATATATATATTTTTTTATTACGTATTTTCCTCAATTACATTTCCCTGCTTTCTTATACAACCCAGGACCACTGCCCCGAGAATGGTAGTGCCTTCAGTGGGCTGAACCCTCCCATATCAACCCACAATCAAGAAAATGCCCCCACAGACTTGGCTTCAGGCCAGTCTGATGGGAGTAATTCCTCAGCTGAAGTTCCCTCTTCCTAGGTGACCGTATAATGTCAAGTTAACAAAAAACCCACCCAGGACATGTAGTTTCACATAGCTACTACCGCAGTCAAAATATGGGATTGTTGGTATACCATTAAGCTCATTCCCCGCTCCTTACTGTCATAATCATTCTCCAGCCTACAAGTACAGTCCTCGGCTCTTGTTTACACCGACAATGGCATTATGTCAAGACTGCTGTATAAATGGAACAATAAATGTAGATTTTGATATTGAACCATTTTATGACTGGATTTAAACCCAATCCACAAGACAGAATTCATGCCTGGTTCCATTAGCAGAGCCAAAACCAACCAGCTAACCTATGGCTGGCTAGGTCATAAACCCTAGGGGAGAACCTACAACTATTATTATGCTAGACTGATGTAGTAATAAACTGCTTCCTAAGTTCTATGTGCCACCTCTCAATCCTCACCAGAGAAGCTTTTTTTTAACAGATGGTGACTTATACAGAGATCCAAAACTGGTCAGTGTGAAGAGAATAAGAGACTGTAGAGAGCTCAGCATAAGTGAGACATCTCTGTCATATTCCCTCTCTCAAAGACTCAGGAATCATAACAGAAGAGGCAGTTGAGAACTTACAAGAGCTAAAGATATTTACCAGACACACACAACAGGGCCTTTGTACACATGAACTCACAGAGGCTGTGACAGACAAAGTCAGGACAGGCAAAGGCACAGTAGGAATGGGAGATGAGCTATGAAGTCCCATCCAAGCTGGGGAACTGTTGTCAACTGGTCTCTATGGGACAGTCAGGTTAATTTAGGGATTTGGCTCCCAGGCTCCAGTAGATGGTCTCATGCCCACAAATACCCAGTCAGCACCAAGTGAACTGAGTGACTTTTAACACAAAAAGTATCTGAGGTTGGGCAAGGACAGTGGCGAGGAGGAGAGTGGAGAGATTGGAGGGGAGAGGACATTTGATCAAAACATACTATGAGTTATGAAATTCTCAAACCATAAAAAAAAAAGAACCCTGAGAAAAGATTCCGAAATTGGCTTTAAAAAAAAACTTGAAAAAATTTCTTTCATGTTCATTCAAGTTACTGCTTGTATTAATTCTTTCCTTTTTGTTGCTGACTTGGATTATATAGAATAGATATAATACTATTTGTCCTTCATCCACAGAAAGATATCTGGACTATTTTCAGTTGCGAGTTGTTATAAGCATTTAAAAACAGGTAACATGTTTCAATACAATCTGGGCTATGGGCTGAGGGAGAGGAAGGGAGGGAGAGAAGGAGAGAAAGAGATGGGGGGCGGTGACAAAGGCACCCCTGCTACAACTCACATTACCCTTACCATCTTGTAAATATCAAGCTAGAATTATAATAGTTGTAGTTTTTAAAGCATGGAACAGTTCACCTCACTACTAATTTAGACTAGCAATATCCACTGAAGCAATATATACTACAAAACTATACGTGTAATTCAAATTTTCTCTTGAAGATTTGAAATTAATTTTAATGGTATATTTAACTCGTTATATAAACAGCCCTATTTCATTAAGAGGCTAAACCCACATTTCAAATACTGATAGCCACATGTGCCTGGCGGCTACCATACTGGACTGTGGTTGTAAAACTTTTTCAGGCCTCCCTGGTCTTGGCTTCTGAGGATATTATATTCAACTTATTTTCTAAAGCTTGATGATGTGAAAGTTGTTTGTTCCTGTAGCCACTAGAACTTCTGCTAGGTCTGAGATACATTCAAAGAAGCAGTAAAGGACCAGCGTCAGCACCTTCCAGGTTCTGCACCTACTTGTCTCAGCTGGCACACCTGTGCCCTGGGGCTGAGATCAGGATGATAGTAGGGAGTGAGGAGGAAAAACCTCTTACTATAGCAGGATCTCAGCTGCATATGCCCATGTCTTTCTTGGGCGCACTCACTCCTTGTTTGAGAACTAAGTCTGCAGTCCTTGTGTGTGCATTTCTGCCTTCAGCTTTGGAAGAAGATCCTGTGTGCTTTTCCACAAAGAAACTACAGCCTGGTGCCAGAGGATAGACAGTAAACAACAAAAATCAAGAAATGGGCACGAATACTCCCAATAGTGACATACATTATTTAGTATGAAGCAAAGGATAAAGAAATTTAGACAAAGAAGGCTTCGGGATAATCTGCAAAGATCTCTTGGAGGAAGTGACATGTAAACTGAAACATAAATCCTAAGAGTTGGGAGGGCATTACCAGTTCCCCCTCGTGAACCTGCAATGCTTCCCTCTGGGACAGCTATCCATCACACTTGTTTTTAATGACGCCCTTTGATGAGCAGGTGTTCTTACTCTCGGAGTTTATCAATTTTGTTTGTTTACAGTCCTTATCTTTTGTCTTTCCATCTAAGGTCTTCCTTCAGAGCATTTGGAAGTTTTCATTGTAGAGGTCTTTCACTTCCTGGCTTAGATTTATTCCAGTGGGTTACTAATCTATTGTGCACATGGTCACTACCCTGACTTCTTTTTCAGTATGTTTGTAATTGGTCTATAGAAAGGCTACTGCTGAATTTTGCATGTTAATCTGGCATCCTGTCACTTTTGAAAGTGTTCATCAGGTACAGGAGTTTTCTGGAGACAACTTTAGAGTCTCTTCTGAGTAGTTCTATCTCCTGAAAAGAAGGGTTCTGGGGCTCCTCTGTATCTACTGCATTTCCTTCTCTTGTCTTACTGCTCTGAGATTGGGCACTGCAGGGACTGGGAGTGGGGAAGTGGCAGCGGTGTCTTGCTTCTGGTTTGAGTGAGAAAGTTTCATGTGCTTCCCCTTAGAGCACAATGTTGGCTCAGCGTTATCATACACCACCTTTCAGCTATGTTCCCTCTTATGTTATGTCCTCCAACCCCTACTTAGTACCTCCATATTGTCATGAAATTTTTGTTAAAGGCTTTTTCAGCATCTAATGAAATGACCATGTGGTTTCTGGCCTTGAGTTTATCTATGTGGTGTGTTATATTTACTGATTTGTGTTTGGTGAGCCATTCCTATATTTCTGGAATGAGTTCAATTTGATTTCTTTTTCAGGAACTCCTGTCTAAAGTTTGCAAGATTTTATTGAGAATTTTTTTTGTCTATATTCATCAGGAGGACTGGTTTTATTATGAGGGAGATTTGTTGTATTTGTACCTCTCTCTCTTTTGGTACTTACTCTCAAATGCTTCCTCTGTTTTATGGAACTTGAGAAGCCCTGGTTTCGCCTCCTTTAAAGGTTGGTAGAATTCTGCAGTGAAGCCATCTAGACCTAAGCACTTTTTTTAAAAAATTGGGAGACTTTTAACATGTTTCTAAGCCTGCTTCAATCTCATTACTTTTTGTATAGTTCTACTTAAATAACTGACTTCTTCTTGGTTTAACTTTGATATGCCAGACTTGTCTATAAATTCATTGATGTCAAGTTTTTCCAATTTAGTGAAATATATGTTTCTGAAGTATGTCCTTATGATCCTGAATCTCACTGCTTTTTGTTCTAATGTATTGCTTTTCATCTCTAATTTTATTATTTTATTAATTTGGGTATTTTTCTCTGTTTCTCTTGACTAAGTGAAACAATTATCTATTTTGTCTATTTTATGTTTTTTGGTTTTTTAAGTATTATTATTATTAGACATGGTCTCATTATGTATTGACTGGCCTGGAACTCAATACATAAGCCAGGATGGCCTCAAACTCAGAGAGATGTGATGTGTCCATGTGCCACCACACTTAATCCAAATCCTTATTTCATTGAGTCCTATTTTTTTTTTCACTTCTATTTCATTAGTTTCTCCTTTGATCTTTATAATTTCTTCCCACCTAGTACTTTGGATTTGGTTTGCTTACAAAGCCTTAAGATGGAACATTATTTACCTGAACTCTTTGATTTTTAAAATGTATGTGTGTATATGTGTGTGTATATATATATATACACATATATATACATATATTATACAAACACATATATATGTATATACATGAATGTATTTAAAAATATATATATATATGTATATACACACTTCCCTCTCAGAACTGCTTTCATGTGTCCTATAGGTTTTGCTATGCTTACTTTATTTAATTCTAGGAGCTTTTTAAACTTCTTGATTTCCTCAAGGAAACACAGAATAATCTCAAAAACTAACCAAACAATAGACAAACTAAAGCAAAACTACCGTGAGACATAATGGAAGGCATGGAATATAGAAACCAGAAAAAAATAAAATAAAATGAATACTTAGGGAGTTAATCCCTGACAAGGGCTTTGTTGAAAGTCACCTTCCTAGATTGTTGTCATTCAAGCAGGACTCACATGCTACTGTGTCAAGCAGGAGCCATTTCCTCTGTATCCTTGGTGTCCCGTGTAGTTCTGGTATGTGATAAAGGAGAGGTTGTCAGTTCTTTTCTGGTGGCTTCCTCAGATTCATGACTCCACCTTGCCTTCTGATGCCCCAGGGCTGCTCTATGTGAAGAATGCCATTTCCCTGAGTTTTTGACTCTTCTACCCGGGGTAACTTGATTCAGCCAGATGGTCACTGAAGACAGAAGACCTGTAGCTGGGTCTGATTCTCAGCACCCCAGCCTGCTTCCCTGTGGAGATCTCCCCTGGCTTAATGAGTTCATTTGCAGACCCTGTCTCTAGTAAGGAAGTCGCTTATTGTGATTTAACTTGGCTCTTTTCTTTCACCAAGTTTCAGTGGTTGCTGTGTGACCAAACTTCTTCAGGGGAGATGTTACATGCACGTCTCACTCCAGATACAGAGGCTACCGCACTCCCAAGAACAGATACCACCAAAGTCCACACTGATGAATCATGAGTTTTACTGGGGTAAAGCAGAAGCTTTATCACCAAGACCCACACCAGCAGGAGGTCCTGCCTTGAATTCCTTCCCTTTCTAAGAAGTTGTAAGCTATCAAATGAAATAAGGCCTTTCCTTTTGAAGTTGCTTTGGTCACAGTGTTTATCACAGCAACAGGAAGCAAACTAGAACAACTGCTATTTCTACATTGTCTACAACTACTTTATCCACTAATGCATTGAGCCTTCAAAGCCATGCTGGTTACAATCAACTTCTTCTAAATTCTTGTCAATAAAAATGAATCATGAATGCTCTTAATGAGGTCTATATTGGTGAATCCTAATGATAGTATTTAATCTTAATGGCATCTACAGTAAAGAATCATTTTCAGTGGTTTTCAATTTACTATGTCCAGATAAATTGGAGAAACCGCCATCCTTGATAGTGGATACTATCTGCAAATAAACATATAAAGTATACAGATAGTGGGACTTAAGTCGAAATCCCTAATCCATAGGCTATAAAATGGCTTTCAGTTAACATGCATGAAAGCATTACTAATCTCATTAAACTCCACCACAGTTCTTAGGTGAAGTTATATTGAAAGGAATTTGTTTTTCCTTTAAGACTGGATCTCAGAATGCTATCCAAGATAGCCTTGAATTCCTTGAATAAAGTTATCATTCCCCAAGCCTCCATGTAGCTGGAACAGGAGGCATGCACCACCAGGCTGAGGATATTATACAGAGCAGCAGTTATCAAAAGAGGGCTTTAAAAAGTCAGTAAACTACTTTGTAAATAGATGTGCTGTCATCCTGGTGTTGTTGTTGTTCCATTTATATTGAACAGGCAGAGTAGACTTCATATGATTCTTAGAGTCCCAGGATTTGAGGATGGCAGATGAAAGGGGGCTTCTATATCAAATCAGCTTTTATTGGCACCAACAAGAGAGTTAGCCTATCTTTTGAGCCTTTGAAGCCAGGCGATGTCTTCTCTAGCTATGAAAAGTTCTAAATGGAGTCCTTTTAAGCCTGGTATTAAGGACCAGGTGTGACGGTACACCAGGGAGGACCAGAAGTTCAAGCCCATCCTTAAGCTACATCGAGAGTTCAGGGCTGACACAAGCTAGAAACTCTGCCCCCCAAAAGAATGCTGCTGCTTAATGAGGCTATCTTCATCAATTATCTTAAGCAGATGTTTTAGATAATTTGATGCAGCTTCTAAGTCAGCATTTGTGGCTTTGTCTTGCACACTTTGTATCTTATGAAGACATTCTTCCTTAAGCCTCCTGAACTAACTTCTGGGAGCTCCCATTTTCTTCTGTAGCTTCTCACTTCTTTCAACCTTCATGAATCCATGTCAGGGACTTTCTCTAAATTAACCTTTAACTTAGGAGAATGTTATGGGTGAAAGCTTAATTAGTAACACATCAGTAACAAGGCTGTTTTCTTCTCTTCTGTATGTTCACTGAAGAAGCACTCCTCACTCTCTCAAGAACTTCCCTTCGATTTTACAAGATAATGGGCTGCATAGGTACTAGAGGCCTAACCTCCCACCTGTCTTAGCTTTTGACTTCCTCACTAAGCTTAATCATCTTAGCTCTTGATCTAAGGGAAAGAGATTTACACCCACTGTAGAGTTATTAATTGGTCTAATTTTGATGTCTGCTTTTTAGGAAGGTCCAAAAGTGAGTGGGAGACATGGGAATGGCTGCTTTTAATGAAGTCAGAACACAGAATACTTGTTAAAGCTAAGTATACCTTCTTATATGGGTGTGGTTCATAGTGTCCTAAAACAGTTACAATAGTAACACTGTTTGCAGATAAAATAAAAAAAGTATTGTAAGAATTACCAAAATGTGAGAAAATGTGTGCTTTCCAAAGTGAGCACATATCATTAGCACATGACCCAGAGAAACTTACCAGGGTGGCCAGAATCTTTCCATCTATAAACGATGCAAGGTCTGCAAAGCATAGTACGACAGGAAGAGCTATGCCTTCCCACAAATTGTCCAGTGAAATTCAGAGTTGCTCTGTACTGACTGTTCTATTTGGGGAGACATGGACCATATTTTTAATATTTCTTCCCAGAAATATTAAGATATTGGAATTGTATACCGAACAGTGTGGATGGCACAGACTGGGTTCCTTTTGCTTCCTCAGAAGAGTATTAAGGGGCTGGAGAAATGGCTCAGCAGTTAGGAGCATTGATTGTTCTTACAAAGGACCCAGATTTGATTCCCAGCACCCACATGGTGGCTCACAACTGTCTGTACCTAGTTTCTAGTTTCATGGCATGCAAAGTCCTCTCTAGATTCCTTGGGCCCCAGGCACACAAATGGTGCCAGATATTCAGAGTAAATCATTCATGCACATAATTTTTTTTTAAATTATTTAAGGGTGTTTTGTTTGTTTGTTGTTTTGGTTTTGGTTCTGCTCTGGTTTAATGAGCAGGTAATATAGCTACATTCACACTATAAAGGCTGTTCCCAGGGGAGGTGTCTGTTAAGTATCATCACTTTTGTCTCCGATGGGCTGCTCAGTCTTCCTTGTATACATGCACTCCAGAGAGCAGCCGAGGATTCGGAACACATTCATTCCATGCGGAACCTGCTGTCCCCACTGTCTCTGCACCTGCCTCTTCCCAGAGGCCGGGGCCACCTTCATCTCTGTCCTCTCATCCTCAGGTTTAAAAGAACACATTTGTCTTTCATACCTTTTGCTTTTATTCAGAATAAACAGTATCCTGACCTGAGCCTATTGGCCTTTAAAAAATAAAAAAGGAAAGGAATGAATCACGTTCCATACTCTTTTCAATATTTAAAATAATCTTAGCATTCTTTACAGCAGTTTTAGGTTCACAGTAAAAGTGAGGAAAGAGCAGAGAGTTCTTACATGCCTCCTGCCCCAGACCACCCCAGCCTCCTCTCACTGGCAGGCCGTACCACAGGGTATATCCACTTCAAGACAATCAACTGGGACATTTTACTTTTAGCCAGAGCTCACCATTTATATTAGATGTCACACGTGGTGTTGTATGTTCTATAAGTTTTAGCAAATGCATAATGATGTGAGTGTGCCACTACACATCTTAGAGAATACTTTCCATATCTTTAAATTCCTCTGTGTATCATGTGTTTATTCATCCTTGCTCCTAACCCCTCTCAGTCACAGAAGTTCACTGTTTTCTAGTTCTCCCCTTTCCGACAGTCACATGAATGTGATACACCATGCTGCCTTTTCAGACTGGCATTTTTCACGGGGTAACCATCTTTAATGTTCGACGATTCCACCTGTCTGTGCTTGGTTCCAGTCTCTCAGCAATGTTGAGTATTTTTGTTTAGTATTTGTAATTATTATTTGAGGGAGGCTGATCTAACATTACTACCCAGCCACTGAGAAAAATTTTAAACAAATTCATATGCTTAACAAGAGTAATTAGACTTTTGACTATAACTTAAAACAGATGTATTGTAGCTTATGTTAGATCAGTATATAACTGCTGAATTCCAGGAAGGGAATGGACCTTAATGTTTATTTACAGTACCAACTAGCAATTAGCTTAAAAAGTGGAGCCTAACTCCCAAAAGACAAGGAAATATTATGACTGCAAAATTATGATGTATCAGTTATAGACAAAGCAATTAGGCTGTAAATATATGTAACAAACCTGCCAAAGCTGTATCACTTATAGATTTAATTTGTAGCAAAACTTCTCCTTTCAGTGCAGTCCAGTTTTGAAAATTATCATCTATCTCATATTTAATACTTGTTAGTTCCCTCTTAGTGAAAGTAAGTAATAAAAGAGTCTTATTCCAGAAGTGTTTGTGTTCCAACAATCTTTGACTGCAATTAGTAAACAAAAAATTAGGATTTTTAAACAAGAAAGCACAACAACACATTTCTTCAAAAGTGGTTTATCATGATCATATAATCCACTGTTTAATAGAAGTAATTTTGAAAGTTAAAGGAAACCTTCAACACCTTTGCAGAGACAGCAGATATCATCTGAAAACAGTGAGAGCACACTCAAGTATACAGCAGTGCCAAAGGTCTTCTAGTTCATTACTTTAACTATAAAGAGGCCAGACATCTTTATAGGCAGCAATCCAGACATGGGCCAAGAATACTTCAGGAGCCAAGCAACTGGAAGTCAGAGCTTTCTGGTGCTAGGAATCTCCTGGATCACTACTGACTTTCTTAAAATGGGCCAAGGAGAATTGTAATGGTAAAAATGTTCATCTGGGGTCCTAGAGCAGTGAGTAAGTGGTTAATAGAACTGGATGCTCTTCAGAAGACCCAGGTTCATTCCCCAGCATCCACATGTTAGTTCACAATCATTATAATCCCAGTCTCAGGGGAATATAATACCTCAGGGGAAACCACATGCATGTGGTATACAGACACACACACACACACACACACACATACAAGTATAGGTAGACTTTCTTCATGCATCCATTCAACAATTCTTTACTGACTACCAGTTATACATAAGACATTTGTAAAAGGAAGATAAGTGGCCAGCAGATTATTAACAGATACATTAAACAATCAGAAGATTAAAAAAATGTTTGTGGTATTAGAGTGAATTAAAAAACAAAAACCCAACATCCAATTACTTACTCAGCATCTTTTTTTTAGTTACTCTGAATCTGTGTCATTTATCATATTATTTTAAACTATCTTTCTTTTTCTAAGTACTAAAAGTTAACTGACACAAAATAAAGGATCATTTTTACAGAGGTTCTCAGTATATAATCCTAGGGTTTTTTTTGGGGGGGGGGGTGCTCTGGATTTTATCTTTAAGCATTATAAACCTTCCAGAGACTCTCTGGGAGGAAGTTAACATTTATGCTGGAGAGTTCCAAATGTAAGGGTCTGTATTATCACACAGAAAGATTTTCTGTTCCATCAGATCAAATGACTAAGAACTATTAATCAAGAGGAACCTGGAGGGGCTGCTGAGCAGGTATAGAGCTTTCACACAGCCACAAGCCCTCAGCTCAGATCCATCCATGCCTGTACTCCTGTAAAAAGCCAGCCTGATGGTGCATGGCCAGAAACCCAGCTTAGGGGAGGCAGAGACTTGAAGATCCCTGGATGGAGCCTGGGGTCAGCAAGTCTAGCCAAATGTAAGCTCCAGGGTTAGTCAGAAAACCTGTCTCAGAAATAACACAGAGAACAGTAGAGAGTGTAGACACAAACATGTGAACAGGCACACGGACATACAAATTACCACACTCTGCACACACACACACAAACCTCATTGGCTACTATGCTTTCATTTTAAATGCACTACAGAGAAAGAACAAACTCAGGTGTTAACACAATAAGCTGTTCAGTTACATTCATTAGTAAAACAATTCTGTTGAGATGACAAAAAGAAAGTAAAGCCATTTCCATTTTTTTTTCACGATAAGAAGCCATATTGCTAAATGTCTAATTTATAAAGTAAACATTTTCTATGTGCTTTTAGTATTTATAATTTTCAGTTCTTAAAGATAATCTTACCTGAAGACTTGGGATTGTTTTTGTTTAATTTTTAACTCAAGTTGTAGATGACCTAATTCTTTCTGTACACTCTGAAATTCATTTTGTTGCTTTTTTAACTGCATGCTTGCATCTTGAACTCTAAAAATATAAAAAAATAATACCACTGCACGTTTCAATATTTCCTAATATCATTTTAAATTTAAAATTGAGTATAATTTAATAAAAATAAGTAGATGAAGAAAACCATATACACTATACTAAGAAAATTACTGTATACAAAAAATATGCAGAAAATCATGATTTGTTATTCCAAGTAAAAAGAGAAGCATTTATAGGTGCACAATAAATATAAAATATTAATCAAAATAGAAAAAGTTCATTTAATTTTATTAATAATGTATGTAATTTAAAATGTTAAATATTACAGAAATTAGTATAAGAAAAAACAGTAACATTTGCTTTTATACCAATTCCCACTACCAAAGGCAATTACTTTTATTTTTTTCCTGTTCTTACTAGTATGTACTTCTATGCTACTAAGTAACATGAATATTTTAATTTAGATACAAAACAGTTAAGAAATGGTTCTGCTACATATAACTAAGACTTGAAGATCACACACACACACACACACACACACAGAGTTTCTCATGAACCGTGCAGCATATGTGGCACATACCTATTCTCCCACAACTCAGGAAGCTGGGGCTAGAGGATCACAGTAAGTCTAAGGCAGAGTTGCTCTTTACAGTGAGTTTTAGGCCTGTCACAGGTACAGAGAAAGACCTTTTGCAAAACCAACAAAATGTGCTGGTATAACAGTAGGTAATGTCACGGGGCAAAGGCTTTGGGAGTTCATAGCCTTGCCCCGGTATAAGTGTTCTTACTCTGTCTCCTATATGTGGCTGAGACATGCTCTCTTAGCTGCCTACTCCTGCCAAGTCTGCCTGTTGGATGCCTTTCCCTCCAGTATTGACTCTGTCCCTGTGGAACTTTAAGGCAAAATAAACTGTTTCTTCTCTTAAGTTGCTTTTGGCCATAGTATTTTAACACAACTACAGAACAGTATACTAATTAAAACTTTAGAAAAAAAATGGAAACAACCTTTGCCAATGTTAAAACAGGGTTATCTGAGGTGCAGAACCAGAACTGAGACAAATGGACAAGAAAACTTTAGGATTTTTTTCTACAATATTTAGATTATTTACAGTGAAAATATAATTACACATTGCTCAAAAATAAAATACTAGAGAGTTTGATAACATACACAGTAAGTTCTACAGATTATATGTATATAGGCAAAGTTGGGTTTATAAACAGGAAAATGCCTAGAAACATGAAGAAGTAATTTACGTTTACTTAAGACAATGCTGTGATATTTTTAAAATGTGCTTTAAACATGTCTTGATTTATAGATCACTTCAACTACCAAAAATCAACTGGAAAAGAATTCTGAGCCTGTGTTTTTATAAAATATTTTATTGTTTAATTAAAATATAAATGATAAAATCCTTTGTAAAATCATATCTTCTAAGATATTTCCTAAATGGATGCTATATGTAAATATGTGGAGCCCTCTGGCTATACTCCCTGAGAAGATTGGTGCTTTGGCTATGCTCAGTACCTATTCTCTTCAAATAGAACTAATATGCATAAACATTACATGCCTAGAAAAGCATGAGTGTTCACTTTTACTGTATACATCATTTTGTAAGATTAGTCACAGGATACCGTACAGGATGTACTGTGTAAGCACAGAGTTTTCTCCAGCAGTCATAATTCTGCACAGACTTTGAACACTACGTGGTTGTGAGGCCATGATGTTGTCTAGTCATAGAGTGTTCCTGCAAATGGAGACTAACAGCATGTTCTAACAGAGAGAACCTTTAACTCGGAGACAGGTGACTTATGCTATAAGCCTCTTGCCTATGCAACCATGAACAGATTTATTACCATTGTCTATGTCCAAGTTTTCCCCTCATCATCATGATTAAACTAAACTGTATGAGCATCACTGGGTTATAAAAACAAAGAAGGGAATGGGATTAGCCTCTAAATTATTTTTTTGGATTACTTATTAATATCACCCATAATGAAAACAATTCCAAGTAAAGTACTTTTAAATTCCCCTTAACTTATCTCCACCCTGTAAAAAAAACACACAAGAAATATAAGAAAACTGTGGGGGGTTTGCCACCTGTAATCTACACTCTATTATTGTCAAGCTTTTGAGTCTAAAGATTAATTTATTTTAAATTCTTCCCCTCCAACTGATTTTGCAGCAATCAAAGATGACAAATGGGAGCTTGGAGCCTGAAAAGAACGTGAAGTAGTGAGTGTTCAGGCTCACACGCTCGCTCCCAGGATCCCAAGCGTCTGAATATCAAGGGGACAGTTAGGACAGCAACAAAACCCATCAAACAAGCAAGTCTTCAGCGCCTGGGAAACAAGTGTCTGAAGGGGATACAAGCTGCCAGTTATGAAAAGCGGCGTCTGAACTGTTCTAGAATTAACTCCTACCTAAGTACATCCAGAGCATTAAATGACCCTTCAAGAACGCAGGACTAGAGAGAGGGGAGTACAGACAGACAGATAAGTCACTAAGGAGTCACTTATGCTGCACTCTGAGAAACTCTAGGGGCAGAAACCAAACCATGTTACATATTAGCAGGAGCAACTGAACCTTCAAAATCTGGATGAATGCACTTGGCCAGAAATGTCTCAGGCACAACAGTACAGAGAACAGAAGCAACATTTTAAACAAAATTAAATAATGAAAGCATTTAGTTCCCTTTTGAATGTTACCTGCTTTCATTTAAAAAAAAATAATGTGGAACTTGCCTATATAACTGTGGAGTATATCATCCTTATCATTCTCCCACATATTAATAACATAGCTAAAAGACCAGACAAGGTTAGAGAAAGGCATCTTGCATGGGATTGAATCCATACTGCTTTTTAAGTATACCTCTTTCATGTAAACTCTCTGGACAGTTTTTAAATTATTCACTTATTTTTTGACTATCTCTTTAATATGTGGTTAGGCTATTAAAATAACTGATTTTTCTTTAATTAAATATTATCAATGTAGAAACAAGTTTTAGAATATTAACTGTAATTTAAAAATAAATATTTTGGTATCATGAGACTGAGTGATAATTTTACACACAAAAATTGAAGGCAAAATAGCTTACTATAAATGGAAGAAAATTTGAGGGGAAAGTAAAATCCCTATTACATTAAAGTATTCTTAATAAAATCACATTGTTCATATAAAACAATTCTTCAAATATTGCTATTATTTTAGGGGACATTTAGGCCTCTTTTTCTACACTCTATTTTGTAGATTCAGTCAATCTCATATCATACTATATTTCAGTAAACTGCAAATATATCTGAATAATGGAGTACTTTCCTGGCATGCTCAGGCCCTGGGTTAGATTCCCAGCACATAATGTCTTTCTGTCTGTATGTATGTATGTACTTATGTATGTATGTATATTTGCCAGGTTGCATCCATATATATGTATATATAATATGTATTATATATATATAAACATTTATACATATATTTCCTTATTATTCTCTAAAAAATACAACTTACAATGACATTTATATTACACTAGTTATATAATAGAGTATAGTTTAAAGCTTAGAGAAAGGTGTACTTGGGCAACATTGTCAGTAAGATGTGCTTTTTCATAGGAACTTGAGCATTATCTCAAAGTATAGCCCTGGAACCAGTTCCCCAAGATATCAAGGAGTGGCTATACTCAATATCACATAATTTCTTTTTCAATAGCAGGACCTTTGTTATGTCTCTACTTGTTCTCTCACATTTCTGATAAAGCAATGATCTACTAATTATAAAGGGTGGGAAAGCGTGTATATACATACTCTTTGGGAATCCCTGGGGTTTGAAAATATTTTGAGACAGTGATACTTTGAAGCTTATGCTAGCCTGAATTTGCTACACAGCCAAGGCTGGTCCTGAACATGTAGAAATCCTCCTCACTTTAGCCTCCCAGGTGCCAGGATTATAGGCATAAAGCAACCATGGTGGATAGACAGCCTTTTTCATGCACCAGGTACCTAGCTCTGTAGACCAGACTGCCCTAGGACTCAGAGATCCGTCTGCCTCTGCTTCCCAAGTGCTAAGATTTAAAGGTGAGTGCCACCAGTAGTTGGCTAGTGCCTAGTGTTTTATCTATCAACTGTTATCTCCCTTTGGAAAAGAATGAATCCTTCAGTCAAGAGCTCTTTCCTTCCACACTTCCAGTTCCAAACAATCATATGAAAGGGCCATCATCTCCTACTCAATAGAGAAGGCTAAACAGATTACTCACCCCAAACTAGGACAATCAGAGTTTTGGGGGGGTTTTGTTTTATTTTGGGGAGGCAGGAATCTTTCCTTGAGAAAAGAGCAGACAGTCCTTCTCAAGAAGCAGTAGAGACATTAAACAGACAGTAAAATTAGAAACTGTGAGAAAAGAAATTTTCAGTTTGACAAAAGAAAGTCAGCATGCAGAGAGAAGCAGAGATGAAGGGCAGTGTGAAAATCCGAAGGATGGTTGCATCCTTTAGATTATTCTGAGGCCAGCTTCAAAGGCCTATCCCATAAATCAACTTTTCCTGGAAATCTATGATCCATTTAAATACCTGTCTACACTAGTTCAAGCTAAGTATTTAGTTACTTAAAAGCAAGGGTTCTAAATAACTGCATAGTTGATGATCTATCACATATAAATCTTACAATTAAACTACAAAAGGCTGGTATGTGTTGGGGTAACCTTTTTTACTTTGTATGAAGGTATGTCTCTGTATTTTCAATTGTTGGTTGCTGTGTCAGCAGAGAGCAAAAAGCTAGCTTGGTCTTGTCATTTTTTTGGCCCAGCACCAGCCTTATATTTGAGAATACTTGCCTTTCCACACCTGCTCAGATACTTGAAGGCCACCCCTCTAGGCCTAGAGGCAATCTAAAAGATGTTTCTTGCTACTGATTGGTTGTAATAAAGAGCTGACGACCAGTAGCTGGGCAGGAAGTAGGGTGGCTGAACTTCCAATAGAAAGGGATGCTGGGAGAAAAAAGCGATGATGGAAGATTAGAGAGCAGACAGGGAGGGAACAGATGGATTGGGGGATGGGTGGAAAGATAAAGAGCTGGCCACATGGTGGGTTGTAGGCTAGAATGGTTAAGGTTGGAGTAGCTGGGAGACTGACCTAGCAAAAGGCCCAAGCTTTAAACTATATAGAAGACTCTGACATTACTGCTTGTGGGTCAGAGAAAGTCCTGCTATACATATGAAAACTAGATGTGTCTCTTAGGCCTTGAGAATGAAAAGCAGGGGCTAGCAAGATAGCTTACTGGTTAGGAGCACTTGTTGCTCTTGCGGAGGACCTGGGCTAGGTTCCTAGCGACACATGGTGGCTCCCAGCTTTCTGTAACTTCAGTTCCACGGAATCCAACTCCTTCTTGCGACCTCTGAGCACACATAGTGCACATACACACATGCAGACAAAATTCTCATATACATAAAAATAAAATAAACATTAAATTTGATTTTGAAAAGAATGGAAATCACTTACTTAAATAAGCAAATGACAAGTAGGCAATTCAGAGAAACAATATTCTAAATAAAAAATTGGAGGAGGATAATCACTAAATGGCAGAGAAATGGAAACTGACATAGTAACTTAATATGATCATTTTTTAACAGTGAGCACAGCTAATATTGGCAAAATACAACAGAGCAGTGTTTTCTCACCTCCTCGTAAGAAACAGAGGTTTTTATACAGAGACTTCTTAGTACATTCTGAGATTATCATCAAGAAGCCTAAAATCTTTGTTCAAATTCTCTGACGTGGTAATTCTAGTCCTATGATTCTAGCCCACAGAAATAGACTTGGAAGCCTGGTGCCTGGTCGGTTCTGAAGCAAGGCAATCATCACAGTAACTCACAGTAGCGAAAATCTGGGGATAATAAATCTGGGAAATGACTGGCTTATTCAATACAGCATTGTCATTGAAAATAGTATTTACAGTGGTTCTATAATAACACAGTAGATCTTTATATTATGTATAAGACGTTTTAAGCTAAAATAAATTGCATACATGTCTTTAGATTGTATATACATACAAAAATAATTCAGGCCTTCCCCTACAGAAATGTTCTTAAGTTATCTATCACCTATAGTTTACAGGGATGGGTTGTAACTGAAGGCTTCCCCTAATAAGGAGGTGATCACTACCAGGAACCCTAAAGGAAGAGCAAAGGCTACTAGACTCCACATGAGCACAGCTGCTCTCTAAGGATCCTGCTTAGCTGCCTTGTCTTTCCTTTGTTGTTGATGGCTATGAAATGTATAAGAGTTTCTAGAAACCCAATTTTTATGTAATTTTATAATCCTGTTCAGGATATCACTGTAATACATACACATATACACATACACATACACACACACATACACATACATATACATACATATATGTGGCCCTTAACTAAACCTGTTTACTATGCTTACAATATTAAAAACTACAAAATTATCAAGGAAAATCACTTATTTTAGCTGCCAGGCCCTCTGACTGCAAAGCCCTTTCTTATTGAAACAGATGTTTGGAGGCTGAGGCAGGAGGACCACAGCAAGCTGGAGACCAGTCTGCCTACCCAGTTAGTTCAAGGCCAGCACAGCTACAAATCAAGACTGTCTCAAAAGAAAACCAAACCACATATGACTTTTGAGATTCATTCATGAGGACCTTCAAAAAGACTGATTCTAGAAAACTAACAATCCACTTAGAAAATAATATGAAGGAAATTTTTCATCTATTTCAAAACATCCCATAATATTCACGAAAACAATAAGAATGTTGATTTGTATTAAAGGATAGATGCTGATTAAGCAAATATGGATAAGATCACGTTTGAAACTAGGTTCCATTTGGTGGCTGTTGCTGCTGCTGCTGCTGCTGCTACTGCTGTAACTGAGTATCAAGTCTGAGTAACTTATAAAGAATAATCATTTCTGGGGCTGGGGAGAGGAGTTACTAAAGTGTCTGTGGAACAAGCAAGAGGACCTAAGTGTGGATGGATACTCAGTATCCATGTAACAGCTGAACATGGCTGTCTGTAACCCAGTGCTGGGGAGCTGAGCAGGAGGGACAGACACAGGAGCTCAGTGGCCAGCCAGCTCACCTCAGTTGCTGAGCTCCAGGTTTACAGAGAGAAAAGTAGGTAATATCCAACACCTGATAACCACCTATAGCCTCCACGGGTATTATGCACAGCCATGTGCATACATATGAGCGTGCACTTACATGAGCATGCATGTGCACTACATGTCTGTGTACACATAAACAAAGATTTCTGAGAACTCTTTGAACTTCTGAGAAGTTCAAGGTCAAGTGCTATTAAATCTGGTGAGGTCTTTCTTGTTCGTGGAGACTCTTCCGGTCTCACGGTACTAGAAGGAATGGAATAGTGAGGCAGAATGTCCTGGCTCAGGTCTCTTCTCTTCTGCTGATAAAATACAAGTCCCACTGAAGTAGGAGCCCAGCCTCAGGGACCAATTCAATATTAATTACATCCAAAAGACTCACCTGCAAAACTGTCTAACCACCTCTCAATAAAGAAACACAACTGAGTTTTGGCACAGGCAATCCATATCGAAATCTCAGCATTCTACCCATGCCGGCAACACTTTGGGCCTCCTCAAGTACATGCCATTTATTTCCATCCCAAGCATCAGTCTTAACTCACTTCAACATGAACTCAAACATTACCTGTCCACTCAGTGGTTCATGATAGGCTCATTCCAGCTCTGAACCTGTGAAATCAATGGAAGCATCTATGTGTAACAGTGGAGCAGGAATGGGATAAACATCCATTCCAGAGGGAGAAAGATTAGAAAGCAAAGGAATAACTGGCTAAAGCGAGTCTGAATCTCAGCAGGATAGACCATGAATCAGAGAATTCCAGAATAATCTTTCACTCCATATCTCATTTCATGACACCCTAGATGAAGCTTCAAGGTCTTGGGCACCCTGCCCTCACAGCGTTTCTGGGATCAGACTCCTGGGCAGTGTAACACAGGCTGTCTGTGGCTGGCTGTCTTTTCTAGGCTGCTGCCACACAGTGCCCAGGGCTATGGCTTCTGGGATCCCACTGCACAGCACTGCCCTCAGTGCTGGCTCCCCAACAGAGACAACTGAAGGTAAGCAAAGCATGGTGGGGTATGTGCCAGCAGAGGCATGTGGAGAGGCTCTCACACTAGGCAGATCTGGAAGCACAGATGTGGGCCAGAGCAGGCATCCATCACCTTCTAGCAACCTACTTATGCCAAGTGGGCCATAGTCCAAAAGGAGCCAGAACCTCCCCCAAACAGTACCATCAACTAGGCACCCAGTGTTCTAAGACAGAAGCCAAAGGAGGATACTTTATGGTCAAACTCTTGACACCATAGTAGTGAATCTTTACAAAGATTCTTACTCAGTATCGGCCTAGTCTTCCAGGCAGTTGGGAAACATTCAAAAATGTTGATGGACCCCTATAACCTATAGTCTGTTTTTCTATGGAATTAGCATCATATGGATGTAAATATTGCTGCTATAGTTTAGATCTGGTCCATGTGTTAAAAGAATAGGGCTCACTAGTGTGGAACTATTGGAACACTTTAATAGATGAGGCCTTATAGGCATGTCCTGGTTCTCTTTTCCACTTTCTGGCCATGAGATACTCAGCCTTGTTCTCCCACCCTCTCTTCACATAGTGAGCTGCTTCACTTCAGGACCAAAGCAGAGGGGCCAACAAAAACCAAGTCAAAGCAACACTTTTCTTCTTATAAGTTATATTCAATTTTTGCCACAGTAGGAAGCTAGCATGGCTATCAAGGTTGACTGCGTGCTCTCTGGAGAGCAGTGGCAGCCATATTTTGGTGCGTTAGAGCCACAGAGAGGGTGGCCAACACTGTACTGAGGTGCAAGAACAGAATTCTCTGACAGCTCTGAATAAGAAGCCTATGTATGAAGGGCACTATGGGCCTGTTCCCTCAAACCAGTCTTTCCACCTTGGCCCAGATCCAGTGAGCACAAAGGGGTTGCAGAGAACCCCTGGAATCTCTTTAAGACCTCAATTCTACTGTAATGACAGTAAATACCTGCTTCTGGAAGGGCACCTATCACTTACTAGACAGTCCTTGACCACACTGAGGTTCCCTGCTGAATGAATGTGCTTCCACCCTTGGCGTGGCCTCATAGTTCCCCATTTTTACACCATTCCCTTCTTAATGTATAAATTAAAAGCTGTCTTTAAAGGATTCTTTTCCTATCTTTAGTGACTGCATGGTTGAAGTAAGCATAGCAGCTCAATGGCTTGGGGTTTAGACATTTCTTCCAGCAGTTCATTACTCTCAAATTCAGCCTTCTCTACTATCCCAGGACACGCACAATTGCTGTTATTCAGGGTAGCTTTTTCTCTAATTTCCAACTAGGGAATCTCCTCATTTCCACATTTATCAGCATTCTGATGATCACAACAAAGAACCATCTAAAACTTTACAAATCTTTCCTTAGTTGTCTGTACTCTTACCCCTCGTCAGAGTCGACCTAATTGTTCTGTCTGTTCATGGCATTTAGGTCATTCAGTTCTGTGCTCTTCTAGATTCTTCCAGTCTCTGCTCATTTGCTCTTGACAACGATTTCATATCTTAGCACATTTTTGAGAATCCCACTGACTGTGTGATTTATAAAGAATAAAGGGTTACTCAGCTCATGGTACTGAGGGGCTAAGAGTTTCAAGGTAAAGAACTCAGATCTGGTGAGGGCCTTCTTGGTGGTGGAAACACTACAAAGTCCCTGAAGTGGCACAGGACATCACCTGGAAAGTGAAGTCTCACTTGGCATTTGTAACACACACACTCTCCAAATAATCCTCCATTGGGCTCATTTCCTTACAAGGGCAGAGTGCTCAGGACTACTCTCTAAAAGGTCCCACCTGCTAATGCCTTGGAGGAGGATTTAGTTTCAATGATTATGTTGGTGGGTACAGTCAAACTATAGCACAAATTATGGAAAACAAATGAATGTGTGGATATAGAATATGATGAGCCAATTGCTAATGAACCCAAACAACATGTATTCTTTTCCTTGAATGGTCTCAATATAAGGATTCATGAGTTTCTAGAAACATGCAGGTAATTAACTGTATAGTATTCAAAGAACTGTTAAAATGTGTGATTTCTTTCCCCTACCTTTTTATTTGAAGCAGTAATAACTGATCTAATAAATGGAAAAGAGAGTATTTGGCAGCTTCCAGTCTGTATCTTTACCTTCTGATAAAATTGTAATGTGGTAGGTAGAAAAAGGTAAATGTTTTAAACAAAAAATATTCATGACATGCCATTATGAGTACAGTGCCACATCAAGAAATGATGGCTTTGAAAACAAGCAGGTTATGGTTAGGAGAAAAGAGAACAAAGAGGAAGACAGCCACCTTACAGAGTGATGATGCTGGTGAAGAAGGCAGAAAGAGGCATGTGCACTGTGCCTTTGTACTGCTGGGAAGATCTAAACACCTTCCTGGTTACAAGGGTCTGCTTGTAACATACGGTCTGTTCAAGCAGCCAAGGAAGCCCAAGGAGAGAAAAGGAGAAATGGCATTATTCAGGCATAGCACAGGAAAAGAAAAGTTGCTAGAAATACTTTTATTTCCTTCTTAAAACATAATAAAGGAAAAATCTGAGTTAGTATATTTACTTCTAAATCAAACATGCTTCAGGGTTGGAGTAGTATTGTAATGACATTTTAAAATGCCACCCAACAATACCCAAACAATAATTCAACAAAATATTTACATATTCTTCATTTCACCTTCAAAACTAAGAATAAGGAAGATAAAATATTTATTCAAAGTTCAAATTATCATTTGCCAAACTCTGCGGAAAGCATTCAGCTATAGATTGTGAAATCCTGCAATAATGTTCGGATGGAGAGCTCCTACAGGCAGCCGAGAGGCCACCTTACACTGCCAGCCTTCCTGTCATCACAATTTAACTGAACATTGTCCAACTCAGACCCTGCAGCAATGCTTCATGCCTGTTGCCAACGACA
Source organism: Mus caroli (assembly GCF_978045245.1). Classification (NCBI taxonomy): domain Eukaryota; kingdom Metazoa; phylum Chordata; class Mammalia; order Rodentia; family Muridae; genus Mus; species Mus caroli. The sequence continues at coordinate 96,834,016 of NW_028227258.1, forward strand.
TATGAAAAGCAATGACTGTCTCTAGATCATCAAACAATGGCATCATAATCTCAAATGTGGTGGACACCGAGCAATTTTCAGAAAAGTTGCTGGTGAGCAGCCAGTTAGCAACACCAGGACCCTCACTGTGATAGACAGGACCCAGAGATGGGCCGCTAGGAAACTTACCTGGGTCATGCTATGTGATGGCTTACAAAAAGTCACAAACTGGTCCTTGAACATGTTTTACTTGATTTGCAGAGTAGATTTTTTAAAATAAACTCCAAGATTTAAACCTTAAGATGTTTTGCATAAAGACCCAGATTCTCTAAGATATGTGCATATAAAAATGCTAGTAAAACACATTAACGGGCACAACTGGAGACTGCAGAGATAGCTCAGTGGTTAAGAGCAGTGGCTGCTCTTCCAGAGGACCTGGGTTCATTTCCCAGCACCCACATGGTCACTCACAACTGGCTATAACTCGAGGGGAGCTGATGTCCTCTTTTGGCTCTTCAGCCACCACATACACATGATGTATGTAAGGCAAAACACCCATACACACAATTAAAAAAAAAACAGATCTTAAAAAATGCACAATTGATATTCATTAATTACAAAAAAAATAAAATGTGATCAGAAGAAAAGTTACTATTATTTAAAAAAAAGAATCTAGATTCTCTATCTTTACAAACCAAGTAATTTAGGATGGTGACATGGCTTAGGAGGTAAAGTACCTGCCACCTAAGAATGCAAGCCTAATAAGCTGAGTTAAGTCTCTGGAACCCATGTGAAGCTGGAAAGAGAGAACAGAGAACCAACTCGACAAAGTTGTCCTCCGTCTCCATGGCCATCCACCATGGCCACAATAATGAAATTAAATTCAACTCTTTAAAAATAAACTTGATAAAGTCCTCCTAACAACGTTAATCTCACAAAGCAGCTGCCTTATTCAAGGCGCATACTTGACTCCATGAGATAGTTCACCACCACACCTACTTCTAGAATTTAGCCAGATTTTACATGGTTTAGTAATTCATATAAAGACCAGTTAAAATACTGTTTCTGTGGAAATTAAAAAAGTAAACCTGCCTGACATTCATTTCATTTGAGAAGTTTTTTAAGATAAATTAATTCTATTTTATTTTGCCTATCAAGAATATATAGAAAGACACAGAAAAAGTCGTAGGTGGAGAATGGTTAACATCATAGAGAAAAAAATTCAATGTATCCCAACACTTACAAAGATACAAAAGTTTGAATGCAGGAAAAAACTATGACTGTCCTAAATGCAGTCGTTTCTTGTCTGGGATTAGCTGATGTCTACCCTACTGACAGCAACTTCCATCTCACAACTGACAATGAATGTCTCCTTCCCCATAGCACAAGAGGAGCAGACGTAACAGCAGCGGCAGATGCTGCCTTAGCTGTGTGAAAACGCCCATGCAAAGGCTTTACTGTTGTCCTTCCACTAAAGCCTGCTGAGGAATCCCAGCTCCACTGTTGGTTTCCTTTTCCTCTGTAAGAGGGTTCTCCTCGCTGTTGACACTAAAAGGTGCTTTAGTACCATTTCACTCTCATCTTAGTGCTGCCCGACTGGCCAGACATGGCTTCTCGCCTCAGTCAAACTGGAATAGTAGGCTGCTTTACTGCAGTGTGTCCATAACTTTTACTATTAATATATGCCTTAACTGCCTGCGGGCTATAGTAAAATACTATGGGCAGGGTGGCTTATGAGCAACAGAAACTGCTTACGGGTTTGAGGTTGGGAAGTCCAAGATGAAGGTGTCAGCAGAATTACTATCTAGTGGAAACCTGCTTCTGGTCCATATATGGCCTTCTTCTCGAATGGCGGTATAGGCAAAAGAGCTCTGAGTCTCTAGTGTACTAATCCATTAAGGAGCACAGCCTTCATGCCCTGCAGGCCCTACTAATACTGCCACTCTTGAGGAGGGTAAAGACAGAATATTTTCCAGACAAGATTTAACCAGAGAACACTTTTCTCAAATGATAATCCTGGGAATCTTTATGGAAACATGTTGAAATGCTTTTTCCTATCATTAATTTTATAAGAGTTCTATGTAAGTCTTTTACTTAAGATGTTAATCCCATCAAGCTAGTATAAAGAAAGGAGAAAAGGTAAATGAATCCCTACTACTCTTAAGAAGAGCAGGAATGACTCTTCCTGAGTCCTATAGAGACTTCTGTCTATGGACATAAGCTATAGACTCAAGTGGGGACTTTAGCCCATGACAGTCTGCTCCATCCATGGCTTCCTTTTCCTACAGTTTCAGGAGACAGTCCTGGGCACGGCATTTCAAACCTTCTTGCGCTCCAGCTCCTGATCCTTCCTATCTAGCTTTAAGTGTACCCTTAGCTCATTGCTTTGAATGTAGAAGACTCCCTGAGAAAGCCAATGTATCTCAACTTGGGAGATTTGGGGAATGTTCACTACCCCTAAAACAATTATGGTTTCTGCCTCCCTGAGAGGAAACTGACAAACCTATAACCTAAAACTCTGTTGATACCATCTTGTTTCATGCTATTATTTTTCTCACAAGAAATCAGTAACACCAAGTCAGAAGAAACATCAAGAGCTAAGAAGCTGGGTTTCCTCATACCCTTAATCACAACACTATCAACTTCACAGAGTCTGAGTCATCTAATCTTCAGATATCAGCCAAAAAGCTCAGGTGGTGCACTTTAAGAGCCATTAATACAGATTCCCACCCAGAAAGGTCTCCTCAGTGTAAAGACAGAGACTATGTCATTACTTTTTTATATTTCTACCCTCAAGGATATCAAAGTAAAAGCTCCTTTGACAGCCCAAGGTATAATTAGAATTCCAGAGCCTCTCAAGAATACAGTCTCCTACATATCCAGGACTTACAAGGCTCCATTATTCCACAAAGAGCTCTATTGAGAAATACAAGCCAGTTAAGAAGTGCTGCTTGGGAGGCAGAGGCAGGCAGATTTCTGAGTTCGAGGCCAGCCTGGTCTACAAAGTGAGTTCCAGGACAGCCAGGGCTACACAGAGAAACCCTTTCTCAAAAACAAACAAACAAACAAACAAAAAAACCCAAAAAAAAGTGCTGCTTGGAAGTTTCTGGATAGCTTCTTCATTTCAAACAGGAAGTCATCAGTAATAGGTCTTACTACCAAGGCACACTAAATCCTAGCATAGTTTTTTCTTCTCAATCTCAGGTGAGTTAAGCACCTGCCCATTCATCAACAAAGTACAGTACTTCTTCAGTACAGAAGAGCGGCTGGGTGACTGGCAAGTACTAAGGTGAGTGCTAACATTGAGTGTAAACAGTTCTGTTTGAGTACAGTGGACTCAGTCAAGGGCACAGAGTGGTCAAGACCAAGTTCAGAATCAGAATGAAGGAAGAGGCTGCACAACAAGTGAGCGACTCCAGAGCAGCAGTGGCTGAAGCATGGGGCTTTCAGTGGTTCAGGGACAGTGACAAGAAGCTAGTGAAAACGAGACTATGTTTGTCAGTTATGACTCAGTGCCTTGCGACTCCAGGATGACTAAAGAATGAATCAGGTCTTCATTTCTGAAAGATATTTCGACAAGAAATAAAACTTCCACTTATATTAGAAGTCCAAGAATATTTGTGTCATATTCAATATCTCTCCTTTATTCATTCATCCCCTAGTGAATATTCTTATTAAAAATCTTCTGGCATGGCCATGTAGCTCAGGGGTAGAATTCTCGCCTGGCACACATAAAGCCCTTGGTTTCACTCCTGAAACTATAAGGAAAAAAAACTTTCCATAACAGTGGACTTCTCTTATGTTCTCACTGAAAACTACTTTCTACCCTCCATATAGACCCCTGTCCTCAGCCTCCCTCCTTCCATTCCTCTCTCCTGCTTGCTAAAACCAATCCTGAGTTCAGTGGTCCTTGTTCATTTCAGAATACTAATTCATTCCTTCTGAAATGTATTCATTTATCCATCCATCCATCCCTTCAGATCATCTTAAATGTGTGTGTGTCTTGTGCATGTCCAGCGCCTGTAGAGGCCAAAAGAGAGTGACAGACCTTCCTAGGAGTGGAGGAGTTAAAGGTAGTTGTATCAACTCCTCAAGGGAAGGAAGAAGACTGTAGCTATATGAACTATGGACTAATACTAAAAAGACTAAAAACTTTTATCTTGGCACCTGTCCTCAGGCAACTGATGCGTATAATTCCAGCTATACACTTGAATTTTGGGAAGTGTCAAAAATTCTTCACTTGGTTTAACTGTTTTGGTTTTTATTTTATTCATGCATGAGTATTCTGTGTGCATATATAGTGCATGCCAGAAGAGAACATCAGATCCCATTACAGATGGTTGTGGGCCACCATGTGGTTTCTGGGAATTGAACTCAGGACCTCTGTAAGAGCAGACAGTACTCTTTAGCTGCTGAGTCATCTCTCAATCCCCTAACTGTTTTCTTAGAATGATGACCAGGACTCTCAGGAATGATATCTGCCAATACCTAAACAATTTTTCACAACTCTCTCTTAAAAGCTCTTTAAGTCTTTCCTTTTCTTGTCCATATTTAAAAGGAGTAATAATAAATCCTCCAATTTCTCTACTCTGAGAAACTAGATAGCACTGGGCCTCTACTACAGTATTTATTTAATATGGAATCATGTTGCCCCAAAGACAAACACATATACTTTGTTCTCGCCCTTAATTAATCCTGGGTTATATCTTCCAAAATCACAATCTTGCTGAAATATCATTGTATACACAAATACAAAAAGATGCTCAACAACTTTCCCACAAGTCCTTTAGACCAATTTGTTATATAGAAACATGGTTTTGGAAAAACTGTCTGCATCCAAAGTCACTGGCTCTTTTCTCTTCTACCTTCTGTTGAAGGAAAGCAGACAGATCGGATCATTCTCAACCAGCAGTACAGAGACACATCAGAACTTGCTGATAAAGGCAAGGCTACCTCACTATGTGTCTTACTGCAAATTTACTAATGGGGAATTATAGACAACAGAACCAAAGACAGACTGAAGTTGTGTGCATGGTTTATGACAGAAATATCAAAAACATTTCTGTTTATCCACTTCAGAAAAATAATGTAAATTATAATAGAAATAACATTAGATTTAGGAGCTTAGTAAAGCAAATCCTTGACGTATTAAATCACATAGCACTTCATTGTCTGGATTTTATGAATTGTATGGACTTATACTACATCTGATTTATACAATATCCTATCATTCAGTCAAATACTGATATTGACAGATTTGGGAAGTAGCAGGGCTGAAAGGTTATGCAGTACTGAAGGAGTCAACTGTGCTGTGACTTTTCAAACGTTATTGCCTTTATTTTGGCAGTTAAATAAATAAGTTAGTTCCACATGTGCTTGGCATGCTTGCTGATACTTCTTCGCTGATACGGAGGGACTAGAAATGACTATTTTTCTCTCCTTTCTGTCTTTTCAGATTATTTGAAAAAAGGCCTCATGTAGCCCAGACTGAGCTTACAATGCAGGTGAAGATGACTTTGAACTGTCCGAACTTCCTATTCCATTGCCCAAATGTCAAGATAGCAGTTCTGTGCTTCTGTGCTGTTGTGATTGGTCTCCCAGGAATGCGGCCTCCGCTTGGGAGGTTCAGCAGGGCCCCCTTATAAAGGATTGTCCCAATTGCCCCAGTGACTGTTTACATGCCCTGATGGAGAAGTGGGGAGGATCACAAGGCTCTCAGCTAGCACCTGTTGTACCCAATTCTACCTTATTGCATGTGGCCTTGGGGAAGGCCTAAAAGAATATAAGCCAGGGAAGCCTAGGGGAGGAGGCTCCACTCTGCAGCTATGTGGAACCCCTCTTCACTGCAGGGTAAAGGCTTCCCAGGGAGGCCTGCTGCAGGGAGGGGCACCCACACACCTTACCTATTGGTAAGGAAGCCAAATCAATCAATCAATCAGTCAATCAATTAATCCTCATTGTTTCCCCAGAGTGAACTTGGGCAGTGTCAAGCCTCAGTTTTTTGTTTTTGTAGTTGTTGTTGTGATCATAGGAGAAGAAATAGACACTGCTTACTTGTTCCCCTCAGAAGAAATTTCAGTGACACATGTCCACTTTCACATAGCACTAGGTAACAACACTAGAGCTTTGTGCATGTTGGCACTCTATCAACTCTATCAACTGAGCTACAACTCCAGCTTTTACAAACAAAATATTTCAAATCAATTTTCTACAACTAAAAAAAATTTATAACAATATTAAATAACAAAAATACAACTATTGAACATTTCTAAGTGCCGCACACTGTGCTGAATGAATTACACGAAGTGCCATATTTAAACACTGCAATATTCTGACTCTCAGATACAGAGAATATTTCTGCTATCATTATCAGCTTCACCTGAGAGATGGAGGACGAGACAGAAAGGTAAGTTAGTGAGGTAACGTACAAGGCTACCCAGTCTGGGAAAGACTAAAGCAGGCTTTGAGTGCAGCCAGCATGCCTTTATCCTGCTCCTATTGTATGGTTGGGCTACAATTTGCTCTGATTTTGAGCCTTGTGTTACTGTTTTGCATATCATTTTATATCGTGCACTTTGATTTCTACTTGATTAAATTAATGCCAATGGGAACTGACAGACACTCACAGAAGGAAGTAACAGCACCATGACAGAAAGCACGTGAGGTGAGCTATTGCAGCTAAACACCCTCCATGTTATAAGCACCATCCATGTTATAAACACCATCCATGTTATATTATAAACACCATCCATGTTATATTATAAACACCATCCATGTTATAAACACCATCTATGTTATAAACACTATCCATGTTATATTATAAACACCATCCATGTTATATTATAAACACCATCCATGTTATATTATAAACACCATCCATGTTATATTATAAACACCATCCATGTTATATTATAAACACCATCCATGTTATGGCATAAAGGAAAGCTAAGCAAGTTCCCAAAATACAGTTCCAAATCGCACAGCAAAACCAAGAGGTTCACAGAAGCAGAGACCTCTGTGGTGATTCTCTGAGGCATTTGTTTGCAGGGGCACGGGTGTTTTCAGAATCAAGCCCAGTGGGTATGTCCTCAGCCTCTCTCCTGAGACTCAAATGCTTGCCAGACCACTAACAGCTTCCACAGATGACCACTCTCAGGCCTCTTTGCTTCCAAACGGATTCCCGAGCCAAGCAGGAGAGAGGAAGTAACTAAAAAGGAATAAGGAGGTGCGAGGTGGTTGCTGCTGTGTTTCAGAGTAAGCTGAAAAGGCTTGGATTTGTTCCTTTTGCTTTGTTTTTCACTACAACAGACAAAACACAAATGTAATTATGTGCGATAAAACAGGGTTTTGGGGATAATCCTTGCTACAAATCCTAAAATCTTCATAGCTATAGTCTTCACTCCCACCGGAGCCTGAAACACCAGGCTAATATTATAATTAGGTGCCACAGAAAGCCACGGCTGTTTGTTTCCTTTTTTTTGAGACAGGGTTTCTCTGTGTACTCCTATAGTCCTAACTGCCCTCACAAAGATCCCCCTGCCTCTGGCTCCCACATGCTGAGATTAAGAGCATGAGTTACCTACCACTTCTTACCAGAAAGTGACTGCTTTTTAAAAAAATCATGTATTTTAATTTTTTGTGTATGAGTGTTTTACCTGCATGGTTATGTGTACACCATGTGCTTGACTGGTGTCCAAGGAGAACAGAAGATGGGATCGGATCCTCTGGAAGTAGAACTGCAGACAGTTGTGAGCTGCCATGTGGTTTCTGGGAAACTAACCAGGATCCTGTGGAAGAGCAGGGAGTGCTCCTAACCATACAGCCATCTCTCTACCCTCTGCTTTTTTCCTTTTCAAGTAGGGTCTCACTGTGTAACCTAGGCTGACTTGAAATTGCAATGTAGATCAGGTTAGCCTGGAACTCTCAAAGATCAAGCTGCCTCTGCCTCCTAAGTGATGGCATTAAAGGCATGTGCTACCACCTTGGGCCAAGTGACTGCTTTCTAATTCAGTCACAGTCTAAGTTTTGATTCAATACCAATTATTTAAAGAAAAATGTAAATTTAAAAATTTAAAGAAAAAAGAAAAATTTAAAGAAAATGTAAAGTTGAAAAGAAAATAGGTAATAGACAATTTTTAAAGGATTTCTTTATTTAGGTGTATATGTGTGTGCCTCTGTGAGTTTACCCTCATCAGTACCCTGGAGAACACAGAGCATTAGGTCCCATGGAACTGGAGTTATAGTTGGCTGTGAACCCCTTAGTGTTTGTGGTGGTTTGAGCAAGAATGCTGTCCACAGGCTCATACATTTCAGTCCCCAGGAGCTGAACTGTTTGGAAGGATAAGGAGGCATGGTCTTGTTGGAGTAAGTATGTTCTTGTTGGAGAAGGTCGGTTGCTGGGAGTGGGTTGTAAGGTTTCAAAATTCCACAGCAGGCCATCTGTCTCTGTCAGCTTCTCTCTCTCTCTCTCTCTCTCTCTCTCTCTCTCTCTCTCTCTCTCTCTCTCTCTCTCTCTCCCTCTCTCCCTCTCTCCCTCCCTCCCTGCTCCATGTGGAGCTCTCAGCTACTGCTTCAGAACCATGTCTGCCTGCTTCTGACCATGATGCTCATGAAATAACTAACCCCTGAAACTATGAGCAAGCCCCAATTAAATGCTTTCTTATGTAAGAGTTGCCTTTGTCATGGTGTCTCTTCACAGCAACAGAACAGTAACTAAGACAGTGTTAGTGCTCGGAATCTAAGCTCCTTTGTACGAGCAGTAAATGATCTTAATCATTGGACAATCTCTCTGGCCTGAAATGAACAAAACTCTAATCTTTTTTCCTAGCTATAAGCAAATGAGAAATAATATATCCAGCCAAGGAAATCAAGACTAGTAACAAAGAACTCTGTGATTCCATATTTACAAGAAAGTAAACTTTCTTTTTTAGAACATATTACAACATATTTAGAATTAGAACATATTGCCTAGAGTTAATTTTTCCAAGGCATTAACACTATGCTCAAACTCTCTCTCTCTCTCTCTCTCTCTCTCTCTCTCTCTCTCTCTCTCTCTCTCTCTCTCTCTCCCCCTCTCTCCCTCTCTCCCTCTCTCCCTCCCTCTCTCTCTCTCCCTCCCTCTCTCCCCCTCTCCCTCTCCTTCTCCTCCCTCTCCCTCTCCCCCTCTCCCCCTTCCCCCTCTCCTCCTCTCCCCCTCTTTCTCTTTCTCTTCATATACTAACATGAGCTCATGTTTTACATGTGATGCTACAAACACCTGGGACTACTGAAGGAAGAATGATGTTGGTAAATAGTTCATGAAAACGATGTTTTAACAGATACCTTGAAAAAATAAAGATGGTCTAAATGCAAGAGGGCAGGGAAAGAGAAAACAAACATCAGCAAAGAAAATAACCAAACATTAGCAGCAGATACAGCCTGTCTAGTTAGCTCTCTCTTCCAGCCAGCAGCAGCAGTCCTCCACCCTTGCTGGCCAGTTCTAGCCAGACATTTTCAGTATATGCATTTCTATTTATCTGTGCTTCTTCAAAACTTAACATAGAAGAAAGCCACTAACTTCACTTATTTATTTTACAAAAGTAAACTTACTAAGAAAAGGTAAAGGAAAATCTAAATAACAGACACATTATGTGGCTCACTAAGGGAATAGTATGCATTTAACATTAGTCTGTAGTGAACAATACTCTAGGAAAGGCTGAACAATGTGCAGCTGAAGTGCATTTTGTTGATAAAACTGGTCTTACAATAATGGTCTTCCAATTACACATTTTAAAAAGAAAGGATCACCAACTGCCATTTGGCATTGTCCTACCTGTCTCTAAACTTCCCCTACTCCTGGTTCTCTTTCAACACCTCTTCCACAATCATGTTCATTCATATAGTTTCATTAAACATTGCAAAGAACTATAAAAGCTGAAACCACAAATTAAGCAGAACACTAAAATAAGAAGAGAGACACTCTTCACATTCCATAGTGTATCCCATAATGTTCCCTATGGCATGATGTGTTGTTCCTTTTTCTATTGAGACATGATCTAACCACATAGCTCTGGCTGGCCTCAGGATCACAGAGATCTGCCGGGCTCTGCTGCACAAGGGCTGGAATCAAAGGCATGCACCATAACACCCAGCATCTGTATCACCAGTGTAAGCAAACACTAAGAACAGATTATGGATAAAACAACTTCCTTCAATTGTTCAAAGGTTTATACATCATCTGGAACAAATTAGAAAAATTACTAAATATTTTCAAATGAGTTAACTTATATTTCTTTGGAATTTTGTTCAAATAGCAGAGGCAAGCACAGAAAGATTACACTAGTGTCAGGATCTCACCACAATACATGTATCAGAGTTTAAATGCTTTTATGTTTTACCTGGTAAAAATGACTCCAAATTAGATCAATTGTGGAACTAAAGCTTATTTTATACAGTTGCTATTTGCTTAGTATCAAATGCAAAGAACTTTTATCAAAATATTATTTAGAATATATTAGTTAATCACCCAAATATTTTTCAGTGGAGGATCAAGAATTCAAAACACTGAGTCAAGCATGGTGGCACACACCTTTAATCCCAGCACTTGGGAGGCAGAGGCAGACGAATTTCTGAGTTCGAGGCCAGCCTGGTCTACAAAGTGAGTTTCAGGATAGCCAGGGCTACACAGAGAAACCCTGTCTCGAAAAACCAGAAAAAAAAAAAGAATTCAAAACACCATTCTAATGGTTATACAAACACCTAAAAAAGTTGGCAGTGTTTATGAATGTATTCCTAAACATAAAGTTATATTGCATAAAAGAAAACTATTATACTAATATGTATTAAAAATGTTTTAAAGACAAGGTAGAAGAAATGGATATGTCTACTAAAACAAAAACAAAAACAACAACAACAAAAAAAATCCAGGCACAAAAATCCAGGAAATCCAGGAAAATATGAAAAGACCAAATTTACAAATTATTGGACTAGAGGGAAGGGAAGAAACCAAGTCAAAGGCACAGGATATATTTTTTAACAAAATCATAGAAGAAAAATTCCCCAATCTAAAAGAGATGTGCCTATCAAACTACAAGAAGCATAAAAAACTTAAAAAAGAGTAGAACATAAAAGATATTCCCCATGATACATAATAATCAAAACACTGAATATACAGAACAAAGATAGAATTTTAAAAGCCACAGAGGAAAAACACCAAGTAACATAAAGGCAGACTCACTAGAACAGCAGTTTTCAACATCCGAATCACAACCCTCAAAAGACCATCAGAAAACACAGATATTTCTAACAGTAGTAAAAATATAGTTATGAAGTAGGAATAAAAATAATTTTATAATTGGGAGTCACCATAACATGAGGAACTGTATTAACGTGGCCACAGCATCAGGAAGGCTCAGAACCGCTGCATTAGAATAACACCTGACTTTTTAATGGAGGTTTTTGAAAGCCAAAACCACTTGAACAGATTCTCTAAACATAAAGACCAGGCCGACTACTATACCCAGCAAAACTATCAATCACGCTGGTGAGATGGCTCAGTGGGTAAGAGCACCCGACTGCTCTTCCGAAGGTCCAGAGTTCAAATCCCAGCAACCACATGGTGGCTCACAACCATCCGTAACGAGGTCTGGCGCCCTCTTCTGGAGTGTCTGAAGACAGCTACAGTGTACTTACATATAATAAATAAATAAATCTTTAAAAAAAAAACTATCAATCACAAACAACAGAGAAAGAAAAACATTCTATAATAAACCAAATTTAAACAATTTCTATCTGTTAAACCAGTTTTACAAAAGGCATTAAAAGAAAGCTTCACTCTGAAGCAGTTATCCATACCCAAGACACAATGAAAAAATAATCCCGTACCATCAAATCAAAAGCAGGGGGGAGGGGAACCTACACCATAACAACAAAATAACAAACATCAATACTGTTTATTTATAACTCTTACTATATAGATGGTCTCAGTTACCCAATAAGCAGACACAGATAATAGACTGGATTAGAAAGGAGGTTCTATTTCATCCAAGAAACACACCTCACCATCAGGGATAAGAATCATCTCAATATGAAAGGACAGAAGAAGATATTCCAAGCAAATGAACCCAAGAAATAGACAATTACCTTTATTTGCAGATGATAGGATTTCATACATAAATGTCCCTGAAAACAGCACTAAGAATCTGCTACAGCTGAAAAACACTTCCAACAAAGAAAGTAGTGCGGTACATATTAACACACTAAAATCAACAGCTTTCCTACAACCGACAGACAGACAAAGAAAGAAATTAGAGAAACATCATCTTTCACAATAAAATAAAAAATAAAATAAAATAACTTGGGATAACTCTAACCATATAAAAGACTTGTAATAAAAACTTCAAGACATCACATTGAATAAAGAAATTGAGAATATCAGAAGATGAAAAGATCTTCCATGCTTATGAGTCAGTAGGACTGACTAATACTATGAATACAGCCATCCTACCAAAAATAATCTACGAATTCAACACAATTCTCATTCAAAATTCTAACATAATTCTTCACAGAAATTGAAAGGACAAGTTTCAGCTTCATATGGAAGCACAAACACACACCACAAACAAACAAAACAGGACAGCTAAATAATCCTGAATAAACAAAAGAATTGCTGGAGTTAACACCATCCCTGATCTCTCTTCTATACCTATTATCCTTAGGTTTGGTCTTCTCATTGTGTCCTGGATTTCCTGGATGTTTTGGGTTAGGAGCTTTTTGCATTTTGCACTTTCTTTGATTGTTGTGTCAATGCTTTCTATGCTATCTTCTGCACCTGAGATTCTCTCTTCCATCTCTTATATTCTGTTGGTGATCCTTGTGGCTCCTGACTTCTTTCCTAGGGTTTCTATCTCCAGAGTTCTCTCCCTTTGTGATTTCTTTATTGTTTCTACTTCCATTTTTAGATCCTGGATGATTTTTTCAATTCCTTCACCTGTTTGGTTGTGTTTTCCTGTAATTCTTTAAGGGATTTTTGTGTTTCCTCTTTAATGGCTTCTTCCTGTTTACCTGTGTTCGCCTATATTTCTTTAAGGGAGTTATTTATGTCCTCCTTAAAATCCTCTATCAGCATCAAGAGATATGATTTTAAATCCGAATCTTGCTTTTTTGGTGTGTCGGGGTATCCAGGACTTGCTGTAGTGGGAGTACTGGGTTCTGATGATGCCAAGTAGTCTTGGTTTCTGTTGGTAAGATTCTTACAGTTGCCTTTCACCATCTGGTAATCTCTGGTGTTAGATGTTCTTGCTGTCTCTGGCTGGAGCTTGTTCCTCCTGTGGATCTGTAAACCTGTGTCAGCACTCCTGGGAGACCAGCTCTCTCCTAGCAAGACTAGTGCACAGAGGGCTACAGAACCTCCTGGGTGCAGATGGAGTCAGGAAGGACCCTGACCCAGCTGCTCTTCCACTTCTGCAGCCTGTGCGCTCCTAGATGGTTTCGCCTTAGACAGTCACCAGAGAGAAAATGGTGCACCATCCCTGATTTCAAGTTGCATTACAGTGTCATAGTAATAAAAATAGCATAATATTCCCATAAAAACAAACATGTAAAATGGAATCAAATTGAAGACCCAGACATATGGATACCTGATTTTTGACAAGGTAGCCACATCTGCACACTGGGAAAAAAAATATTTTCAAAAAATGGTGCTGGTCAAATTGAATAACTGAATTAAAAGAATCCAAATAGGGCTGGAGAGATGGCTCAGTGATTAAGAGCACTGACTCCTCTTCCAGAGTTCCTGAGTTCAATTCCCAGCAACCACATGGTGGCTCACAACCATCTGTAATGGGCATTCGATGCCACCTTCTGGTGTGTCTGAATACAGCGACAATATACCCACATACATGAAATAAGTAAATAAATAAATTAATTTTAAAAAAAGATTCCAAATATATCCATCCATACTAAACACTCTGCACAACTCCAAATGCATCAAAGAACTCAACATAAAACAAGACCTGATAAAAGAGAAATTGATGAATAGCTTTGAATTCACTTGCACAGGAAAAGACTTTCTGAACAGACCACCATTAGCACAGGCACTAATATAAACCATTAATAGATGAAACCTCATGAAACTGAAAAGCATTGGTATGGTAAAGACACCATCATTCGGACAAAGTGTCAGTCTACAGAAAAAAAGATTTTTACGAATTATACATCCAATAGAGGTTTAGTATCTGAACTATAACAAGAACTAAAACCAAACAAACAAAAAACACTGAACAACAGGAAAATAAATAACCCTGCTAAAAGTAGATTAGAGATTAAGTAGAAAGTTTTCAAAAGATGAAACACACATGGCAAAGAAACATTAAGCATGTATTCAAGATCTTTGCCATCAAAGAAATAAAAATAACAGCTACTTTGAAATTTCATCAATTTACACCAATCAGAATGGACACAATCAATAAAACAAATAACAGCTCATGCTGGTGAGGCTATGGGGTACAGGAACAATCATCCATTGCTGGTGAGATTGCAAACATGTGCAACCACAATGAAAATCAGGGTGGCTGTTTCTCAGGAAGCTGGGAATGCATCTTCCTCAAGATCAAACTACTCTTGGGCATATACCCAAATAACTTCTCAGTCTGCCACAGAAAGACCTGCTCATCCATGGGCACTGTGGCTCCATTCATAATAGCCAGGAATTAGTGACAGCTTTGATTTCCATGAGCCACTAAATGGATAGTGAGACGTGGTACAATTACACAATCGAATATTATTCAGCTATTAAAATATAATGAAATTTGCAGGTAAACGGATGGTATCTTTTCCTGCACAAACATCATGACCAAGAAGCAGTTGGGGAAGAAAGGGTTTATTCGGCTTACACTTTCCTCATTGCTGTTCATCACCAAAGGAAGTCAGGACTGGAACTCAAGCAGATCAGGAAGCAGGAGCTGATGCAGAGGCCATGGAGGGATGTTACTTATTGGCTTGCATCCCCTGGCTTGCTCAGCTTGCTTTCTTATAAAACCCAAGACTACCAGCCCAGGGATGGCATCACTCACAAAGGACCCTCCCACTCTTAGTCACTAGTTGAGAAAATGCCTTACAGCTGGATCTCATGGAGGCATTTCCTCAACTGAAGCTCCTTTCTCTGTGATAACTCCAGCTTGTGTCAAGTTGACACAAAACCAGTGAGTAAGACAACCCAGAACCTAAAAGACAAATACTGCATGTCGTGGTGCCTATTGCTGGTCCTCTTCCAGAAGACAAGCTTTAACGTATGTTATTAAACACAGAAAAATAGAGCTGGTGTCTGTCTAAAAGCTTTACCTCTACCGACTAGCATTCATGGAACTAGCAGCTAGTCTGCACACTACCAGAAGCAAAAAGTAACTACCAATATCTCCCATCTAAACCTTGTAACCTACAACAGTGACCTACCTGAAAATCTAACTGATACAATAGTACACAAGTGTTATGGGAGTAACCAACCACTTTCTAATTGGATTTAACGCACTCAGTGAGACGGAATCCATACCTGACACTGATAAAGTGGCCAAAAACCTGACACTAGATAGGTCATGGGCCTAGAAGAAAACATAATACAATCATTCTGCTGAAGGAACAGAGCAATAAAATGACTAATGACATGCTGCTATACACGTAAGTCGGTGCCTTGCTCAACCCTCATCCCAGAAGCTTCTTCTTGTAGTAAATAGGAATTAACACACAGACCCACAACTGGGTAATGTATAGAAAGAGGCTTTGAGGCACTCAGTCTTAAATGGAAATCCTCATCAAATCCCACCCCACTCAGGGATCCATGGGAAGAGGAGATGGAAAGGCTGCAAGAGCCAGAGGTGATGGGTGATTCCAAAGAAACTCTTCCAGACACAACAGGACTGATGCACATGTGACCTCATGGAGACTATGGCAGCATGCACAAGCCCTGCACAGGTTCCAGTCTGACACAGTGCTAGCACTGTGAGAAGAAAGGGAGCACAGGTTCCTGACCCTAACCCAGAAGCTATCTGCAACTCATTATCTGCTGGCAAAGGGAAAAAGTGGAGTGTCTCTGGGTGTATTAGCCATACTTCATGGCAGGTCCTATGCAGAGGAGGAGTTGGCCAAGACAAAACATACTCAATGATAATTTTTTAGACTTTTTGTCTCATTTTGCTTTGTTTAGGATTTTTTTTTGTCCTACTGGTCTTTTCCTTGCTTATTTTTATTTCCATTTCTGTGTTTTATGGAGGGTTTGTGTGTTTCTTGTTTTTGTTTGTTCTTTAAAAGACAAGAGATAAACAGAACATACAGTTAGGTGGGTAAAGAGGTGAGATGGTGTGTGGGGGTAGCAACTGGGGAACTGTAAAACATGATCAGAATTTGACATATGGAAAATACATATACATATACACATACACTGTAGACAGAAAAAGAAAAGAAAACCCACCTAAAATAAAGATTCTCTATGAAAATAAATGTGGCTTTTATTAACTTTTATCTCATGTACAAGTTTTTTAAAGCAAACAGACAAACATAAATGTCTTAGTCAGGGTTTCTATTCCTGCACAAACATCATGACCAAGAAGCAAGTTGGGGAGGAAAGGGTTTATTCAGCTTACCTTTCCACATTGCTGTTCATCACTGAAAGAAGTCAGGACTGGAACTCAAGCAGGTCAGGAAGCAGGAGCTGATGCAGAGGCCATGGAGGGATGTTCTTTACTGGCTTGCTTCCCCTGGCTTGCTCAGCCTGCTCTCTTATAGAACCCAAGGCTACCAGCCCAGAGATGGTTCCACCCACAAGGGGCCTTTCCCCCTTGATCACTAATTGAGGAAATGCCTTACAGTTGGATCTCATGGAGGCATTTCCTCAACTGAAGCTCCTTTCTCTGTGATAACTCCAGCTTGTCAAGTTGACACAAAACTAGCCAGTACAATAAAGTTCTTAAATTTTAAGGTTACCCATATAAGTATAGATAAAAGAAAAGTATATATTCATGACAAAGTGAAATTGTGTTTGCTTTTTTGCTCTTGATGAAATAAGGGCTAATCCTGTATTTAAATATGCATTTCCCTTCTTCCTGCCTTCTTGTCATATCTTACAATGATTTATGCTAGTGAAGTATCAATAAATAATTTTCTATGTTCCCATTCTCTGTGCTTCTTTGATCTTTTCCAAAGTCAAACAGTCATCACAAGGTGGCTCCCGGCTGGCAGCAGGTAAAATACATGCCTCCTCTTCCTCAGAGGACAGACAATGACAAAACTGAGGAGCAGTCACATACAGGTGACAAAGTGCATGCCCATTCATAGAAAAGTGGAATATAAATTCCAGGAAATGATTATGATTCAACCTTGAATTATAGTGCAGTGACATTCCCCAATGTCATTGGCATTCACCTGGATCCACAAAGATGCAAAGCAAGAAACACCTTTCACAAACACCTTAGACAGTTCTCTAAGCATTCACTGAATACAAATATGACATGATCCATCGTAAGTAAGGCTGCATGCTGAGAACAGAATCTGAAGAGCCAGGAGACATGTTAAAACCCGTGCAAATGATGTAATTCACGGCAGAGAGCCATCTGTAGGCATACATGCATTTAGTGTTAATAGGAAACACGGGTGACAGCAAGAGACATATTGCTTCCATTTCTTCTTTCTTGACATAGAAATCATTTAAAGTATAGAATATAATTCGTAAGCTTGAGTACCTTCCAGGAGATGGATAAACATTTCTAAGCTATGCCTAGAGTCGCAGTGAAATGCAGTGTGAAAATCTTGGCTTCATGATTCATTTGTGTTTTAATCCTATAGCTATAATTTGATACAAAACATGGAACAACTGGTAAATAACATGTGCACACCACTGAGCTACGCCCTGTAGATAACACAAGGAAAGATTAAAGCTTCAGTTTCGTTGTTAAAAGTTCTGACAAATTTAAAAAAAAAAAAGATTTAGCAAATACCAATTGGACTGATCAGTTATTATCAACATAACACAAACCTCAGACATACCTGGAAAGAAGAAAACTGAAAAAAAAATGCCTCCATAAGTAGGCAAGACTGTAGGGAATTTTCTAGATTAATGATTGATGTGAGGGCCCCGCCCACTGTGGGTGGTACCCTCCCTGAGCAGATGGTTTTGAATAATACAAGAACACAGGCCAAGTAAACCATAGGGAGCAAGGGAGTATGCAGTTTTCCTCTATGACTTCTGCTTCAGCTCCCCACTCCAGGTTCCTGCCTTGAGTCCCTATCTTGTATTCTTTCAATGGGTATGTAAGCCACATAAACTCTTTCCTCCCCGAATTGCTTTTGGTCATGGGCTTTATTACAATAGAAACAAGCAGAAAAACAAAACACTCACTCAGTAGTACACACTCAACTACTCAGCTGTTTTCAATTGTTAAGTGCTATAGAAGATCAAAAAGGACATCACTATGTGTTGCAAAAACCAGACATAACATCATGTAGAAGACAGCTCTAGAAGTGTATAAATAACCACCAGGAAAGAATGAAATGGGTAGTTTATTTTGGTTAGGGGGAAAAAATAAACGCCAAAAAATGATCTGTAAAAATACTAAACAAGAATGGCCTCCTCATATTAAGTAAAACTTATGTCAGAATTATACTTTTTATACAGAGAAATTAGTTATTTTCTTAAAGCTAGTTCTATCAATACAATTTCAGGTTAAGCCTATTGGTCAAATCATTATTAGTAGAACCTCCATTTTCTCTCAAAACATTCCAAATTGAATTATAAACCAGGGTCATTTCACTTATAGTAAGTTATCTCTACAGAGAATCTTCCCAGCACACTGACCAGGCAGCTCACTCCGCAGTAACCCCATTTCCCGGGGAGTTGATGTCTTCCTCTCACCTTGGAAAGCACTAGGCATATGCATAATGAAGGCACTCATGCATACACATAAAATATAAACAAATAATTTTCTCTTTTAAAAGGATATAACACACACTGATTCAAATGTATATGAATCTTTAAACTATGAGAATCCAAAGCCTACCCTTTTATGGGATTTCATTTTTCAAACACAAAATAAACCTAGCGTTTATAGACCTCCTTAATGAAAATAACCTTCTCTTACCTCAGTTAACACCATCACCAATAATCATCAATTCTTGAGGACAGTGGCTCACGCTTTAATTCCAGTCCTGAAGAGGCAGGAAAATCACTACAAGTTCAAGGCCAGTCTAAGCTAAACAGTGAGATCATGTCTCCAAAAATAGAAAAGGGTGAATAAGCAAACACGTATCAGGCAGCTGCCCTATAAAGACCAATGCTCCAATTGATAAAGTTAGGTCTCGAAAGGAAGAACAAAAACCTATAACATACGATCTCTTCTCCAACAGTTTACAGTACACTGCTTGTATGCAGCTACCCATTTCTATAATGTGCAGCCTTTTCTCCAACAGTTTACAGTACACTGCTTGTATGTATCTACTCACCTCTCAATCTAGTTAGCCATTAATCCAGGAGTTACCAATCCATGATCACAAAATATCACATATTAGATTGTTAAAAAGTCATATAGGTAGTTAGTGTGTATATCTGAAAATAGTTTGATTACATATAAAGTGACTATATTATATTACTTATATATGCCTCAAGGGGGAGGCATCTCAGGGCTGGTTGCAGACAGATATGATGTTAGACCCTAAGGTTCTTTTATTAGAAGGTCACTGTCATCATTACAGCAACCTCACCATTGCAAGAAGGTTGATGTCCCTCATCTTGACATGTGATAGGAAGGAAAAAGATGGTGAATATTTTTGTGGAAATCCAAGACTTTAACTTACATATTATGTCAGATCTTTACAGAAAATCATGGTTAATTTCAAAGCAAGATGGGAAGAATGCAGGCTTTACATGATGCACAAGGAAGGTTCCATTCTGCTGCCCACTAAAAAAGCAGACAATAGAGAATCCCACAGCAAGCCATCACATGCTTTCATACCTGTTCATACATAAGTTCTTACATTGCAACCAGAAATGCAAACATGGAACAAGTACAGCTAAAGACCACCATAAAGGGACAACAAAAGAAGTCACGGGAAACACCAGAATTGGCAAATGTCTTCTTGAGGATCTGTTACCTCAGCCAAGCCCTGAAAACGGAGAATAGTTGTGTTTAGTCTAAAGAAAATGTATACATGCAGCAGGTACAGCAGCAAAGAGCAATGCCCAGGTACACTGTACTCAGTCATCTAGACTGCCAAGTAAGAACTGGTTTGGACGGGGGTACCAAGTCATCCAAGAAGGCTTGCAGATGTCTAAACAGATCATGACTAGGAAGCAGATATACAGATTCAAGACTTTAAGATGAAAACCAGGAATTCCCACTACTGGATAAGATGGCAGATAACAAGCTGTCTTTATGTGACCCAGCATTGATGGTTTATATTGATTGCTGCTTTTATCTCCTCAGATGAAGTAATGAGATGAGAGCTGTTCCCAAGCTGTGCAAATGCAGGGCTTGGGCTGAGCCCAGAGCATTGCCTTCTCTGTTCTAACTATCCCTAGGCCTAGGCTTGGAAGTTTCTAGCCTCCATAAAATCTAATCTTCCAATCCAACCAATTCAATTGGCTTCTCGTGGCTTCTGACTGAATTGCTTTGCTTGGCCTCGTACTAACTTTGGCAATATATTCTAGTCTTCTGGCTCTTTCACACTCTGGCTCATTCTCTCTTCACCTGTGTCTAGCTTGTTCTCTCTACAACCTGTCTCTGTAAAACTCTCCCCTCCCCCCCCCCCTCTCTCTCTCACACACACACACACACACACACACAAAACCTTTCTCTCCCTCTCTCTCTCTTTCCTCCCTCTCCTTTTCCCTCCACCTCTCTCTTACTCTCTTTCTCTCTGTTTTTTTTTTTATATATTTTGAAAATTTCATTGATGCCAAACAATCTATTACTCTGACCATTGGTTCAACAGAGAGATCCTTAAACATCAAGCAAGGTTCAGGAGATTGACAAGATATACATAAAATTAATTTGAAGATGACTCAAACTAAAGAATGACAGTTCAAAAATATAATAATAAACCATACAGCTCCATATTGCAAAACATATTGAAGAAAACTACAGTGTCTCTCTGTTCTTAAGTAGCCTCTCTTTCCTGACTTCTATGAGTTGGGTGTATCCTATCTCTGACACATTCTGTCAAATCTTTCCCTGATTTGTTACTTTTTATGCCCCTCAACTACACATTTTAAACATGGCTGCTTCCTTCTACAAATTTCATTGTTAAGAATTAAAGGTATGTACTAATGGCATGTCTGTATTCCAACTAGATCATACTATAATCCAGGGCATGTCTGAATTCCAGCTAGATCATATCTTTGGATGTGATACCTTGCCAGAGCAGCCATGATGCTGGATTAAAACTCCTCTACAGATTTTCACTTGACAGGATCTAGAATTACCTTGGAGAAAAATATTTGAGTTAGGTTGACTGAGATGGGAAGACCCACCCTCAATGTTGGTAGAACATCCACTGAGCTTGGGTCCTAGACTGCACACAAAGGAGGAACACAAGCATTCATCATCCTCTGCTTCCTGGCTGCAGGTCAAGTGACCAGTCCTTTAAGTTCCTGCCACCAGGATCTCCCACCATCATGGACTTTACTCTCAAACTGCAAGCCAATAATAAACTCTTCTTCTTAAAGCTGCTTGTGTATCTTACCATACCCACAGAAAAAGTAACTAAAACACCAGCAAATGAAAAGTCAGAATAAAAAATACCAGACACTTCCTGTGAGAAGAAAAGCTTAACAGTATGAGGAACACAAGGATGGCAGAACAGTGAGGGAAGATACAAACAGGTAACAGAGAAAAGTAAGTACAAGTGAGGTCTACCATTTTCTCTGGGGAAATACAGCCAGTAATGGCCACTGATTCAAGCTCAAACACACTACACTATGCTGCTTGCCAGACTAAAGTCATCGGTAGCTGCCAGGGAGGTGCTGTCCCCTCCTAGACACAATTCCCACAAGAACTGTGAGCTGGAGCGAGACTAATGTGACATGGAGCTGGATCACCGTGTGTAGAGAAACAGCCAGAGCAGAACAGCCTCTCAAGTGCAACAGAAGTGTGGTGCATGCCTGAAGCTGAGATGTTTTACAACTTTCCTGGAGTGACTAGCTATACATATGTGTGTGTTGTGTGTATAAATATATAATTGGATAATGAAAGGAGGTGTGGAAGTGATACTATCAATACTAGAAAGACAGTATATTAGTTGCTTTCCTATTGCTGTGACAACGCCATGGCCAAGGCAAGGAATAGTTTATTTGGGCTTACAGTTCCAGATAGACTAGAGTCATCATGGTGGAGAAGCACAGTAACAAGTGGCAGGCATAGTCATCAGAGCATGAATCTGAGAGTTTATATCCTCAACTGCAAGCCTGAAGCAGAGCAAGTAAACTGGAAGCTATGTGGGGCTTTAAATTCTCGACACCGGAGCTCCTCCAGTAAGGCCACATCTCCTAAACTTCCCTAAACAACATCACCAACTGGGAACCAAGTGTTCAAATACCTGTGCCTATGGGAGACATTTCTCATTCATACTACCACAGACACCACACTATTAACCTTAAGGAAACATAGAAAGGAAAAAAAGGGAGGTGAGAATTCCAAGCATTAAGCAATCTGCCTTCCATTTCTAGGAAAGGGTCTATTCTTTGATGATTTTGAAGATGAAGAAATCAAGGCCCAGAAAAATTAAGAAGCAAATCTTAAGCCCAGGCAAAGGCAGAGCCTGCACTACTGACCTCACACCGTGCACTGATTCTATTCTACTGTGTTCTCAGAATAAATTAGATTTAACCTAATAAAAGTTGTAGGAATCAGCCTAACAAAAATTATATTTTTGTTGTGATAATAATTAAGGTTAAATAAAAGAAATCTAAGGTAAAAAAATATAAAAACAAATATAAAATACAAAAATATAAAATACTGTTGATTTTAAATTTTTGAGGGATAAAAGAATACCTTTAAAAAGACAGAAGTAGAAGGGAAAATGTTTATTTTAGTAACCATGTTGCTATAGCAACATCATTACCAGCCTCAGAGAGCTTTCACAGTTATACCAGTAATAAAATAAATACATGTATACATAGGTCTATTAATATTGGTGAATAAATATCAGTCTGCATAGTCTTGCTAGATCTGGTGATGGGGAAACCCATGTAAACTTTATTTATACTGATCATAAAAATACCTGTCACTTTCTGCTTATTGGTTAGATGTGCCCCCCGAGAGGAGGGATAAAGGAAGACAGTATATTCTCTGCCTTTGGACTCAGAAGCACAACC
Organism: Mus caroli; assembly: GCF_978045245.1. Taxonomy (NCBI): domain Eukaryota; kingdom Metazoa; phylum Chordata; class Mammalia; order Rodentia; family Muridae; genus Mus; species Mus caroli. Next base: position 96,857,327 of record NW_028227258.1, read on the forward strand.
TGTGGATGATACGGGATGAAGACTAAGAAATAATAAAGGGTTAGCTGACCTGAGAACTACATACGAATAAAACATATGTAGTTTCCTCAGAGTTCATGAGATGCATAGTGCTAATACAAATATAATAGGTTCATATTTATATGCCTACAATTAAAATGTGACATAAACTTCTAGGTTTAAATTATGTTCTTATGATCATGTGTCTACTGGAATAAGTTTTGAGCAACATCAAAGGAATGAATTCTTTTCTAGATGGTTCCCAACTGTATAAGCATGGCCACACATGAGCCAGTGCTAGTTTGCATCTTCCTGCCGAGATTCTTACCTTGCCCTACAGAAGGACGACCAGAGATTTGAAATGGTTCTCTTAGAACCCCACCCTGTGAGAACTACAGTTCTGTATCAGTTCTGTGTTCTGTACCCTTGATTATTCCAAATGAGTTGTCCTGTCATTTTTTACATGTAAGTCCCTTTGCTATATCCGTGAATGCCAAAAGGTACTTCAGAGATACAAACAGCAGAAGCCCAAGTTAAGGGGCTGAGATGGCTCAGCAGCAGAGGACAGGTTCAGCATTCACATGTTGTTCAGCACACACATGCCACTCCAGATCCACAGTATCTAACGCCATATATGCATACCTCTTCCAGTTCTCTCTGCCCATAAACTAAAAGTATTCCTGTGTTAATTGTCCCCACATTGTAGGTTCTGTCTGGCTCTGGACAGCTGCTACAGTCCTGTGTACTTTCCTGGGCTAACTGCTTTCCTTCCTTATCGTTTGTCTAGCACGATAACTGCCAACTATGATTAAAGTATTTTTTGATATTTTAAGGTTTTTGATTAAAAATGGATTTTTCAGATACAATGGGATTTAGTAATTACAACATGAATAAAATATACTATGACCATATTTGCCCCTTGTTCAAATCTAAAGTTTTCTAGGAGATGGGTTACTGGGCATGCTTGTGGGGAATTATCTTGTTTTGATAAGTAGCATGGGAAGACTTAACTGTGGGTAGGACTATTTCTTCAGCAAGGGGCCTGAACTGTATAAAATGAAGAATACAAGCTGAGCACTAGCTTACATCTATCCCATTATATACATCTGATTATAGATGTAATGTGACTAAGGATTTTAAGCTCCATGACAGACTGCAGCTTGAACAGTGAGCTAACATAACTTCCTTTTATCAGAGTAATCTATACAGCAACAGAAAAGAAACTAAGACAACTCCTTACTCTCCCCATCCTCTTCTGGTTCCTTCTTCCCAATGAGATCCCTTCTTTCCCCCATGGAGACGGGGTGGGGGGAATGTACACACACACACACACACACACACACACACAGTGCTTGTGCAATAGGCATAACTGCTCTGTCTTTATGATTGTAACAGCTCTGCCATACCATCCTCTGGCTCTTTCAACATTTCTGAATAATGCCTATTGTTAAGTTGTGGACCTAGGAAGGTGGCAGTATATTTACTTCTGGTCTGAGCCAAAAACCAAGAGCCAACCCTCTTATTCTCTGCACATGCATAAGCAGCTGCAGCACTGGTCCAAAGGCAGAGAATAAATGTTACACCGTTCAAGCATGGAGAAGGCTCTTTCTTCTCAGTTTACTCTTTGTGAACCCTCAACAGATGGCGCAACCACACTTGAGTAAGACTCATCTTTACTAATTCAAGTACCAATCTCTTAAAGAAACACAAACACATCAAAAAAATATTTGCCAGCTATCAGGATAACCCCTATATTGGTCAGTTTGACATAAAAATCAACTCTATAGACATCTGTCATCAAGCCACAATCAGGAAACCACAGCACTGGTAGAAAAGATGGAACACTGATGTTAGAATGATCTGACAAGAGTTACACAGCAGCCAATACAAAACACTTCTGAAAAAAATCTAAAATGTCTTCAAACAAAATGGAAAATCTTGAAAGAAATACAAGTTATAAAAAAAACAAATAGAAGTTATAAAACTGAAGCTTATAACTAAATTTACAGTATAAAATGAAAGAACAGAATGAAGGCAAGATAAGAAAATGGGAAATTACAAAAACACGAGTCGGCAAGGGAGGCCAGGCTAAAGTTGGACTGAAGCTTCATGCCAGCTAAAATCAAGCATCTCAGCTCAACTAACATGTGTTCTATAAGTTACCAACGTGAGGACAATGATTTCTATGTTAAACTTAAGATGCTAACCTAGCAATAAGCAGGGCTTCAGGCCTGAAGTGTATGTCTTGAGTAGAGTTTCCCTCCTCTCCCAGGTGTTTTCTGGGAGTCCCCTGAACTGTTAGTTTTATTGACAGTAAAGATACTCTCACTTCCTGCACCTTGTGATCAAAAGTTCCATCTTACCAACTGCAATCATGTCTGCAGGTTAAATCTCAAACCCTGGGACAAATGGTTCAGGTGCCTATTTCCCATACAAAGCACATGTGGCCGCCGAGTTTTCCCAGCATCCCTTAGCTATGGCTAAGGGCTATGGAGGCATGCTAGCCCTCTTACCCTCCCCAACTGCCCTTCTGCCAGAGGCTCTTCTCTATATAATCCAAACTGCCCCTTTCTTACCTGTGCCCTCTTGGCACACAGAGATTTGCCTGCCTCTGCCTCCCTAGTGCTGAGTGATAGGACCAAAGTGGTCCTCTAAAATGGTGGCTGATAATGTCCTAAAGGACAGTCTGGGCTCAGCTCTGGACTCTGACCAGTAAACAGAAGGATTGCTCCCTAAACTCAGCATTCCTCAGAAATCTTGGAAAGCTGTTTTCTGTTTGTCAGGAAAACCCATTATTTCTGTTATCTGTTCCCTACTACCTCCAGCAAGTGGGCATCTAGCACCTGACTAAAGCAAATAAGCTGCAACAAATCAAAGTCCTCCTGCTAGTCTCCAGGCTGTTCTGGCTCCCATACAACCAACACCACCATCACCACACACACACACACACACACACACACACACACACACACATCCCTCTGCCACAGCATGTCTCCTTAACACTGGCCAGGCTTCTGCTGTTCTTTGCAGCTGAGAGATAGATAGCCTTAGCAGTTTAGTGCCCTGGTTTGGTAGATTCACTGCATCCCCCACTTGCACTGGGATTAAAGGCATGGGCTACCATGTCCAGTATTAATTAATTATTTTTAGAATTTATTTATTATATTTATATGAGTACACTGCAGCTGTTTTTAGACATACCAGAAAAGGGCATCAGATCCTATTACATGAGCCACCATGTGGTTGCTGGGAATTGATCTCAGGACCTTTGGAAGAGCAGTCAGTGCTCTTAACCAATGAGCCATCTCTCAAGCCCTATATATTTATTTTTTAACTTTCAATTTAACTCTCAAGGAAAGTGATGCTTTTACACTTACTATGCTCACAGAAATGTATATATCTAAGTGATTATGCTCAGAAAGAGTACTTATAGCTATGATAATTTATATATATATTATATAATATATATAATATATATATAATAAAAACATATTTTGTCTATTTTTATGTATATATAAATTGTATATACATATATTTTGGTCCCCAAAATATACAACTTATATATTATACAAAGGGTAAACCTCCAAAATTTAGGAAATCCTGAAATATGCCAGATCAAAATGCTTTTTGCTAAAAATTTAAGTATAGCTTTTTATTAGGAAACATGTTTTTATTTACTGCACTAACAAATTAAAACCAGGCATGGGAAGCAGAAGGAAGATTGGGAGTTCAAAGTCATGCGTGGTTTACATAATGAAGCCAACATGGGCTATAGGAGACACTGTAAAACGCACAGTTCTAGTTTGCTTTCTGTTCCTGTGATGAAGACCATGACAAAAAGCAACTTGGGAGATGTGATGGTTTGTATATCCTTGGACCAGGGAGTGGCACCATCTGGAGGTGTGGTCTTGTTGGAAAATAGGTGTGACCTGGTTGGAATGAGTGTGTCACTGTGGGTGTGGGTATAAAATCCTCACTCTAGTTGCCTGGAAGTCAGTCTTCCACTAGCAGCCTTTGGATGAAGACATAGAACTCTCAGCTCCTCCTGCGCCATGCCTGCCTGGATACTGCCATGCTCCCACCTTGATGATAATGGACTGAACCTCTAAACCTGTAAGCCAGCCCCAATTAAATGTTGTTTTTCATAAGAATTGCCTTGATCATGGTTTCTGTTCACAGCAGTAAAACCCTGACTAATACAGGGGAGAAAAGGGTTTATTTGGGCTTATAGTCTATAGTTTAGTCCATTATGACAGGAAGTCAGGAGGACAGGAACGCAAGGCAGGAACCTAGAAGCAAGAACTGAAATAGAGGCCATGAAGGCTACTCATGCTTACTGCTTGCTCAGCCTGCTTTCCTATACAATGCAGGACCATCTGCTATGGGGTGGCACCACCCACTGTCCACTAAACTCTCCCTCATCAATCATCAGTCAAGAAACTGCCTAAGAGACTTGCCTAACAAACCATTCTGATAGGGACAGCTCCTCAGGTTTAGTTCCCTTTCTTGTGTTCAAGTTGACAAAACAAAACAAAAACAAACAAACAAAAACCACTAACCAACATAGAGGGGGAGATCACGTTATTACCCCAACATACAAAAGAAAGAGGAACAAATAGCACCCATTCAAGCGCAGTAATCGTTCTTGATTTAAACCTTTAAAAAGCAAGGAACAGAAGGATTTCTCACCTGATAAACAGAATCTTTAAAAATCTATAGCCCAGGAACCCAGCAGACAACTCCACACTGGGTGAGAAGGAAGACACATGCACCTGCGAGTTTAGCACTCACCTGTACCAGTTCAGCGTAACGAAGGCAGAGGGAGGGACAGGGAGAAAGAGTGATGAAATCAAAGGAAAGATCTCATTGGATATGATATGATGAGGTTTTATGCATATTATATATCTTCAAGAAAACCAACTGAAAAACATACAGCTAATAAAACTAAGCAAGGGAGCTAGATATGTAATCAATGTATAAAAATCACTTGCATTCAGATATAGTAGAACAAATTATGCAGAAAAATATCTCATTCCCCGATAGCAACAATAATTACACACAAATGTGTAAATATAAATTTTTATTGACAAGAATTAAACAAATGTATAAAAACCATAAAATTTTATTAAGAAGTTTTAAGAACAACTGAATAATTAGAGGGAAAATAGGAAGGTTTTTATAAAAATATCAAATCTGAAGATATCTAAGATAGTCTAAGAAAGTAAATGCAGCCCCAGTCTAAATCTTAACATAAAATCAGATAGCTGATTCTAGAATTCTAGAAGACACACTACATTAAAAAGGGGAGACTCTTCCAGCAAAGTATCACAGTAAGGCTATCCTGAAGATAAAGCGTGGTGCTGAGTGACTGGGAGGCAGTGAATCACTAGCACAAAACAGAAGGTCCAAATTAAACCAGAAATGTGTCAGCTGCATTTCCAATTAGGGGACAAAGGAGGGCATATTTAATCAAAGATGTCAGGATAACCAAGCAGACATTTGGAAAACAAGAAAAAACATGAAATTAAAAATCTACCTCACATCATATATAAAAATTCTCTGCGAATAGACCAAACAGCTAACTCTAAAGCAATACTATAAAATAATACCATTTTCCTTGTTGTTTTAAATTGTGATTTTTGCTATTTTTCTTTCCAGAATTGGGTATTTTCCTTATCAGATTTACATTTCTACTTCTAATAACAGAAATCTAATTTCTCTTAGTGATCTCTCTTCCTTTGTTATAAAAGTCTTCATAGAACTGATGGCCAAGGCTCTTTCCTCTCTCAGACTACAGAGGTGGGGCTCAGGATGGTCACAAAACACAAAAGAAACTATAATGAGACTCTAATTCGTGGTCAGACTTGAAGAGAACAGAAAAAGGAAAGAGTGGGGTGGAGGCATATTTACTGCAAAAGACTTAAACGGATCTGTTTCCCATCCTTTACAAAGTCAGAGGACCTGAATTTTCCTTTATTTTAACAGGTAACCATCCCATGTTCTTTCAATGAACTCTTTTGTGTTGAGGCTGTGTATCATGACACAGACCTTGGCAGAATTTGGCACAGTATGAAAATTTTAAAAATGAAAAACATCCAACAAAAATTATAAGACAAGGCAAAAAGATAATCAACCATGAAAAAACATTAACACATATAAAGTGTAAGAACAGTATTATATTAGAAACACCGCAGATTGGTAGAGTATTGCCTAGCATACACAGAGCCCTGGGTTTGATTCCCCAGCACCAAATAAACCTGGTGTGGTGACACATGCCATCACTTGGAAGTAGAGGCAGGAAATTCAGAAGTTCGAAATCATCCTTTGCTACATGGAAACACATGACCCAGTAGAAAATTGGATACTTGATGTGTGCAAGTAGTCACCGGAAGAAAGAACCAATTTCCACGGTTTTTAAAAAAGGCTATCTTTCATTAACAAATATATATAAGCTAAATATCCAGGAGGAAACTTTGGTTTCATGAACTAAAAAAAAAAAGGATATTGATGTTTAAAAGCTGTAAAAGATAGACAATTCCTAAATACTTCATCAAGCATAATTAATGCTGTCTTCTCAAAAGATATTTTGGTTTAATAATCATCAAAATTGTAAACTGGAATTTACTTTTGTTATTTTTGTTTCCGAGAACTTATTCTATGAAAAACACGTTCAAAGGCACGTAAGTATAAATAGTACCTATAATAATACATAGAAATAGTATCAATATTGAAAAGTGAAATGATAAATAAATATGTAAAATAAACAAAAAACAAAAAACAAAAACCACTGCCCCAGAAAAGATCAAGGTGTGTGCATCAATGTACAACAATCCCAGCGCATACATGTAAGTGGCAAAGTCACAGAACACACTATTTTATTTATTGTTAAATAGCTATCAAAAGATACTAAGCCACAAATATAGCAGAAAGTTACTTATAATGAAGGTAAGCAAAGGCGCAGCAAAGGATATAGAGAAATATATAGCTGGCCTGGAATTCTCAGCGCTTCTGCCCCAGGTCCAACTACTGGAATTACAGGCATGTACCACCATGCCACCCAAATCTACTGTTTGCCTTGAAACTAAATAAGAGACAGGAAACATACCCCGACCTTGCCTTCTTGGACTCGCTGGCACTTTTATACTGTTCAAACTCCTGGCTAAGAGACTGCAGCTTTTCTTGAAGTTTCTTTTCTCGTTCTACACTTCCTTGATAAAATTTCATTTCTTCTTGCACTGCTTTCAGTTTTTCTTCCATAGCCTTAAATTCATGAAGAATTAGATAGCTGACGCCACAGTATTTACAAACTGTTTCTTCAGGAGACATCTAGGAAACAGAACACATATTTATTGAAATTTATGTTTTTAATTGTGAAAGACAAAGTTCAACCAAAGTTGTTTTGCAAGCATGCTGTGGAGACAAAGGAATACACAGTCGGCTAGCCACTGGGATAGTCACTATGACAGACACTGTCTATAGCTGGGTACAAGTTTTAAAACCAACACAAAATCTTAGAAAGAGAAAAGAGTTTCTCAAAGAAATGATTTCTCTGCAGTATAGCTGAGAATTGTTTACCCTTGAAATATCTTTCACGGGCTGGTGAGATGGCTCAGCAGGTAAGAGCACCCGACTGCTCTTCCAAAGGTCCTTAGTTCAAATCCCAGCAACCACATGGTGGCTCACAACCATCCGTAACAAGATCTGACTCCCTCTTCTGGTGTGTCTGAACACAGCTACAGTGTACTTACATGTAATAAATAAATAAATCTTTTAAAAAAAAAGAAAAGAAATATCTTTCACAAGATAAAACTAAAAATGTTGGGAGCATTTTTACACCTTTAGTTCTAAGTTTCGTCTCTAATATTAAAGGAACCCATGGGCTTCTGCTGCCAACACTGACCGTCTAGATCAGTACTTCTCAACCTGTGGGTCATAACACCCTTGGGGGTCAAATGACCCTTTCACAGCAGTGGCATAGATATCCCACATATCAGATATTTACATTGCAATCCATAACAATAGCAAAATTACAGCTATGAAGTAGCAATGAAAACAATTTTATGGTTGAGGGTCACCACAGCAAGAAAAACTGTGGTAAAGGGCCGAAGCATTAGGAAGGCTGAGAGACACTGCTCTAGATACCTCTGACTTCTTCAGATCTTATTTCACTCATTTATAAAATTATGGTACTGAACCAAATGAACTCTATGCTCTTACTCAGCTTCAATGCTTCAATATTTAAAGATTTTTATAGAATAGAAATTTTAATATTCTGTCCAAACCTACAACAGGAAAAGCATTTTGACTTTACTCTCTTCTTCATTTTATTCATATCATAGATTAAAACTGAGACTCCTGCAGTTCCATGGCCAGCTAAAAGGTGAGAATGTTAAAACTAAACCCAAGTCCTTTTAAAACGCTATACTTACGTATTTATGTGCCATAGTGTACTTACCTACCATGGGTATGTGGGTTCTCATGTCCTTCAGACAAAGTGTGTGTGGCTCTGCTCAACATGAAGGCAGTGAAAAGCAGGACAGGAAAAAGACCCTTTTTTTGTATTAAGAATAAATAATCCTTGGTAGTCTATGTTTGATTGGCTTTTCATAAAGGTAAGAGACCTCCAGGACACCAAAGTGAAATTAATTCTTAGATTATTCAATAAGGACTTTTTAAAAAATGTGTCTCATCATGGCTTGGAATTTGGTGACTGGTCTACCATGGCCTCCAACCCACTATCCTTCTACCTATTGTCTCCAATACTAGGATTGAAGGCTACACACCACATGTGGTCAAAGTGTTTCTTCTTAATACAGCCTTCCTTGATGTGTTAGACAGTGTCCCTGTAACTGCTATAGCACAAAGAGGTAGACAGTGTCCCTGTAACTGTTATAGCACAAGGAGGTAGACAGTGTCCCTATAACTGTTATAGCACAAGGAGGTAGACAGTGTCCCTGTAACTGCTATAGCACAAGGAGGTAGACAGTGTCCCTGTAACTGTTATAGCACAAGGAGGTAGACAGTGTCCCTGTAACTGCTATAGCACAAAGAGGTAGACAGTGTCCCTGTAACTGTTATAGCACAAGGAGGTAGACAGTGTCCCTGTAACTGCTATAGCACAAAGAGGTAGACAGTGTCCCTGTAACTGTTATAGCACAAGGAGGTAGACAGTGTCCCTGTAACTGCTATAGCACAAAGAGGTAGACAGTGTCCCTGTAACTGCTATAGCACAAAGAGGTAGACAGTGTCCCTGTAACTGTTATAGCACAAGGAGGTAGACAGTGTCCCTGTAACTGTTATAGCACAAGGAGGTAGACAGTGTCCCTGTAACTATTATAGCACAAGGAGGTAGACAGTGTCCCTGTAACTGTTATAGCACATCTACTTATCAAACCCATTGCATGAGTGTCACTTGGAACAAGTGAGTAACAAATGTTATAAAATAAAAGTGTTTCACTTAAATGTTAACAATTTCAACTCAAAGGCCAGAATACAATGGGTGAATGATTATGTCAATCCCCTGCTACTGATACTAAATATACAGATTTACAAAAATAGGTTTCAAAGAAATCATAAATAATTTGGTTTAAGCTTTGTATGTTTCTTTGGGTCTACTCTGACTGAGACATACTGTTCAGCCTCTATCCTGACATCCCAAAGGATGAGAAACTCCTTTCCAATGCAGCCTATTCCACTCTCTGCCAGTTATGTCTCCTAGGAAACCCTCTCATGTTCACCCCATCACTCCCCACAACATCAACAATCCTCAGTAACCATACAAAACAACCTGTCTCTCACACAGAGCTCATTCTAAGATCTGAAGACTGCATGTGTCTTCTAACAGATATCAGGAACATGTCATATTTCCTCTTCCTCAGACAACCACCTCCAGTTCCATCACACATAGCAAACGTTCTAGTCTCCATCTCATCCTAGCGTGCTCTGAACTTGTCCTATGTGTTTCCTGCAGGATGGCTAGAACTGAATGGCTCAGTGTGGCCACTAATAGAGAACAGAACAAGAAAAGACTTAATCATGCTATTAGTCACAATATTACCAATAGTTTCTAGTAGAGCCTAAGTCTGCAACACTCTTCCATATTTTAGCAATTTTTTGTTATACTATCATGTTAATTAATGCCCATTTAATTTTGTACATGCTACTATTTAATAATATGGCTTTGTCTACCCATCCTCCCTACCCATGGTTGACTGAGAGCCTCAAGTTAGATATTGGACACAGAAGAACCAACCTCTAGACAGGACTAAGCCAACAAGTTCTGAAAGTAATGAAGAGTTAGGCAGTTCGGTATTCTTAGCAACCATAAAGGTAAAGCATCCTGTGTGTGGTACAGAATTAGCCACACTACTGGGGTGAAATACACGCAGAGGAAGCTGAGTGTAAGAAATTATGGCTCTAAAGAGAGAAACAACAGTGGGAAAAGCTCATGCCCTACACCTGATGGCCTTCCAGTTCCTCACTTCAGTCCCTCTTTTATTTATTTATTTATTTATTTATTTATTTTGGTTTTTCAAGACAGGGTTTCTCTGTATAGCCCTGGCTGTCCTGGAACTCACTCTGTAGACCAAGCTGGCCTCGAACTCAGAAATCTGCCTGCCTCTGCCTCCCAAGTGCTGGGATCAAAGGTGTGCACCACCACACCCGGCAACTTCAGTACCTCTTGACAGCTGACTGTCCTACGCGCACCTCGGGATCTTTGCCCAGACGTTCTGTACTTATTCCTTTACAGAGACCAGTGTTTCCCATTCTTTCTGTGAGTACTTGCTTTCAGATGCAAGGACAGAGCCACAAATGTCATGTACGTATATAGCTTACATAATCTATACTCGAACATTTGCATATAAAATAGCATGTGTCACACATAGGTATATGTACATAAATTATACATGTGTGTGCTTATACTTACATACACACACACACATATAAAATGTATATTCAATATGTGTCAAGGCTGGAACTTCACACACCACATCACCTTAGTTGGTACTAGTTCCACTTACTAAATACTGTTCCCATACATCTCATTAAGAAACTGCTAATTACTTCTGCAAATAGCCTAAAGCTACTTTAATAATAGTAAGACAAACTTTATCAGCCATTGTCTTAAAAGTTCATGTATTCTATGCCTAAAATAGTTTTAAAAGCTTGTATCCACAGACACAAAAATGAAAGGAGGGCTGGTGAGATGGCCCAGAAGTTAAAAGTACTTGCTGCTCTTTCCAGGACCTAGGTTCAGTTCTCAGCATCTAACTGGTGACCCACAACAATCTGTAACTCTCGTTCAAAAGCATCGGAGGCCCTCTTCTCACCTCTATGGGAGTCAGGAACAAATGCAATGCATAGTTATACAGAAATTGTATATGCGTACAATTTTAAAATCCTTTTTAAGAGGAATTGAAATAGAAATGGGAAAGATAGTGCAACATGTAAAGATGTTTGCTGCCAAGCCTCCCAAGCTCAAGTTAATCCCTGCACCTACATGACAGAAGAACCAACTCCTGTAAGTGATTCTTTGACATCAGGGTATGTTTTGAGGTGCACATAAACACAAATAAAGTAGTATAATAAAGAAATGTTTAAATGAAATAGCAAGGGTAATATGCTATCTCTTAATGAATATAAAATTAGTCCAAGGATTACAGCCTTCACTAATATACCTTAGTGTGGGTATAATGGTACAGGCCTTTAATCCCAACGGTCAGGAGGCACAGGTGGTGGTTCTCATGAGTTAAGCCATCCTATTCTACAGACTGAGTTCCCAGATTAGACAGGGCTATTCACTATGACCCCATCGAAGTAGATAAACAAACAAACAAACCCTAACTCTTGAAAGCCACATTTTAATAATATACTGTAAAGCCTTGGCTGGAGTTATCCAATAGCATTTCCTACGTGAAACAACATTTACATATTACCCTCTCAGCAGTCCTCAGAGATAACAGTGACTGCAATCCCATTCAGAATACTATGAGCCCTTGGGAAGCTCACCTACCCAGTCAAGAGACCTGAGCTCATTCAGAACAGATGGGCATTTCCTTGGAGTCCCTTTGATTCCTTCTCATTGATTAGAGCATTCTATTGCTTACTCTAAGGTACTTTATCCCTAAACTTTGTCCATTTGTCATTTTCCCTACTCCTGGAAAATGCCCTATCTTTGCACTAAAGAAAATTCTTGATAGTTAAAGTAGATTTGTAGCTGGTTGTATGAAACAGAAATCATAAACTTCACATTGTAAAAGGTATTAAAATAAATAGCACTCATCACAAAAAAAAAAAGAGATGAAAAGCTAAAATAAGTAAAGCAGTGCATTTTTGATGTTTTCTAAATGTTCATCAAGGAAAAATATGATAGTCATTGTGATCTAGAAACAAAATAATAAAATAATCATAGGCCTAAAAGAATGGTCTTGAAACTGGGCCAAGTATAACCAGGATCCCTGAATTATCTACTAAATACACATATGGCACATAGATTCTCAGTTTTGTTCAACTATAAATAGTTTTCTATAGGCAAACTGTAACAGAAAGAATATAACTTTTTCAAGTCTTAGTGTCTGTGGACTTTGCTTGGCACCCTTTTCTGAAGCTGGACAAGTTATGAGATGTTGTAACTATGGATCCACATGAAGTCAGTTATCTATTTGTTGTGAATTATAATTTGTGCTTCCTTGTTCTAACTCAGTGTTCTATCATTTTAATTTCAAAGTAAAATAATAGCACGCTGTCATTCCTGACATCGGGGCCATCATTACCAGGGAGTTTCTGCCTCTTCTGCTGGAGGAAGTATTAACAAGTGGAGTACACAGAACAGAGACAGAACCACCTAAAATATATACTATAAACAACCTCCTTAAATGTAGTTTGTAGTCCTAAAATTATAGTTACTTAATAAAAAAAAAAAACATGATAACTTTTAAGAAGTAAATTAAGCTAAACCTTTGTCAGCGTTCCTGACCATACTTAACTATAAAATCATCTAACGCCTCCTGCTGCTCGATGGAGCACTCCCTGCTACAAAAGCTTGGCCTCCTTTTTCTTTTTTCTGATAAATATACCGCATATTCGCTGCCCTTTCTAGTTTGCTTGTATAAAGAAAAGAAACAAACTTTAGACAAAGGTATAAGCAGTATAAAACTTCAGATATTTTGCATGTAAATGCCTTTCCAGGTGCAGAGCCTGAAGATCTGAGTTTAATTCCCAGGACCACATGGTAGACGGAAAGAACCAACTACTGAAAGCTGTCCTCTTACTTCCACATACACCATGGCACATGCACAACTGCCAGGAAACACAATAAGTAAACTAAATTTTGCCTTTAGCAAAAAACATGGGTATATAGTAAATTTTGGCCAAATTTTTTTGGCAAAAAAATTTTGAGATAAGACAGTGGGCTTAAAAAAAAAAAAAAAAGACAGTGGGCTCTTGTGACCATTAGCCAGACAAACCAGCTGGCCATTTCCTAAACCAATCGGGACCACTCCTCTTTATTAAGTCAACTTTATAATTAATTTCATAGCATAGGTATAAAAGGACCTCACAACAGCATTGCACTTGATGGTGGTGGTGATGATGATGATGATGAAGAGGAAGGAGAGGGGGAGGAAGAGGAGGAGGAGGAAGAGGAAGAAGAGAAGGTGAAGGCAGAGGAGGAGGAAGATGAGGAGGAGGGGGCGAGGAGGAGGAGGAGGAGGAAAGTCTGAGCACTTGTCCCTTAGACTGGGAGAAGACAAAGCCGTCCATTCTCCTTGTCTTTATTCAATACAGTGCTGGAAGGACTAGCAGAGTAAGGTGGAGCCACACATATCAAATGTTGTTCAAAATGTGCACAGGATTTACATGATGAAAACCACAACATGCTGACTGGATAAACTGAAGCACTATCATGGCTCTCCAATCTTTTGACACTGTCATACAAAATGGTCTTCTACAAAGTTCATACTTGAGAAATGTACAACTGACTTACAAGGAAAAAAAACTGGAATTTTTCCATAACATTTTAAATAAGTTTACAGTTTTGTGTTGGACTACATTCATAACTATCCTGAGCTATATGGGAATCATAAAGACATGCTGTGCTCATAGGTTTATGTAAATGACTCAAAGTAGTTAAAATATACCTAGAAACACTGTCTACCTAGGCTCTCCAGCTGACACACTAGAACCAGACTTGGGTAGAGAACCTCCATTCTCCTTCCTGCCTTCACTCTTATCTCTCCAGGCTCATCCCAGCCCTGTAATTGCTTGCTGGAGCCTCTCCTACCTCCATTCACTGGGGACTCCACAGAGGACTCAGCTTTCTCCCCCTCCCCGCCCCCACACCACTTTTCATCAGCTACAAATACCTAGAAACACTCTCCACAGGATCCCCATGGTCACACCCGGCAGGAACTAAGGTAAGGAAAAACACTATCCTTCCTCTCCTCCTTTACCATCTTTCTATCTATTCTCATCCACAGCCTGATGGTGATAACCTGCTTACAGATGCCCCTCCTCCCACCGCTAGGGACCCCAGCTCTTGGTTCAGGCCCACAGTCCCCTAGCCCTTTCATCCCTGGCTTTCAGAAGATTCTTTACCTTACTACAACCTATTTGTAGTATTCCCTTGTCACACTACACCTCCAGCTCCCAGGGGACCCTGCCTCTAGGTATGAACAGGATCCCCTTAGCTCTTTCTTGAAGTTCCTCTCAGCCTTTTCTCCCAGCTCATCTTTCTTCCTCTCTGCCACCCATGGACCTGCAGAAGCACTTACTACCAGGCAACTGACATCCATCACACTTTCCTAAGATCCAGGGAGGTCAAAGAGATGAAGGAACAGAACACCTGCCAAACAAAGGAAAGACCAGATATCAACTCCTAAAATTATTTCAATCATCTCAACCTTAGATGCCTAGAGACCAAGGGCAAAAACACAGTAACAGCCAGGACAATATGTCTGCACTATATCCCAGTAACCCTACTACAGTAGGCCCTGAGAAATGCAAGACAGCTGAATCCCAAAACAAGGACTTCAAAATAGCAATTATGAGTATGTTCAAGGACCTTAGAGAGGCCTAATGGAGTCTATAAAAACACAGTAGAATGAAATAATGAAAACCATTCACAACATGAAAGTAGAATTTAACAAAGAAACAGAATCACTAAAAAAAAAAAAAAAAAAAAAAAAAAAAAAAAAACTCAAACTGAGATAAAACTAGAAATGAACAATTTAGGAAGTCAAAGAGAGAGTCGGAGGACAGAGACCTGCCCTGCAGGGAGCGCCATCTTGGCTCCGGGACTCCGCCGAACTTAGTCTACAGGTTAGAGTGAGGACCACAGAGGCAGACAGCTTCTGGGACAGGCGGGAGCCACAGAGCCGCTGAGGCAGCACCCTTTTGGGGCCGCAGACATCCGGCACCCTCCCAGTCGGAGGACAGTGACCTGCCCTGCAGGGAGCGCCATCTTGGCTCCGGGACTCCGCCGAGCTTAGTCTCTACAGGTCAGAGTGGGGACCACGGGGGCAGACGGCTTCTGGGACAGGCAGGAGCCACAGAGCCGCTGAGGCAGCACCCTTTTGGGGCCGCAGACTTCCGGCACCCTCCCAGCCGGAGGACAGAGACCTGCCCTGCAGAGAGCGCCATCTTGGCTCCGGGACTCCACCGAACTTAGTCTACAGGTTAGAGTGAGGACCACAGAGGCAGACAGCTTCTGGGACAGGCGGGAGCCACAGAGCCGCTGAGGCAGCACCCTTTTGGGGCTGCAGACATCCGGCACCCTCCCAGTCGGAGGACAGTGACCTGCCCTGCAGGGAGCGCCATCTTGGCTCCGGGACTCCGCCGAGCTTAGTCTCTACAGGTCAGAGTGGGGACCACGGGGGCAGACGGCTTCTGGGACAGGCAGGAGCCACAGAGCCGCTGAGGCAGCACCCTTTTGGGGCCGCAGACTTCCGGCACCCTCCCAGCCGGAGGACAGAGACCTGCCCTGCAGAGAGCGCCATCTTGGCTCCGGGACTCCACCGAACTTAGTCTACAGGTTAGAGTGAGGACCACAGAGGCAGACAGCTTCTGGGACAGGCGGGAGCCACAGAGCCGCTGAGGCAGCACCCTTTTGGGGCTGCAGACATCCGGCACCCTCCCAGTCGGAGGACAGTGACCTGCCCTGCAGGGAGCGCCATCTTGGCTCCGGGACTCCGCCGAGCTTAGTCTCTACAGGTCAGAGTGGGGACCACGGGGGCAGACGGCTTCTGGGACAGGCAGGAGCCACAGAGCCGCTGAGGCAGCACCCTTTTGGGGCCGCAGACTTCCGGCACCCTCCCAGCCGGAGGACAGAGACCTGCCCTGCAGAGAGTGCCATCTTGGCTCCGGGACTCCACCGAACTTAGTCTACAGGTTAGAGTGAGGACCACAGAGGCAGACAGCTTCTGGGACAGGCGGGAGCCACAGAGCCGCTGAGGCAGCACCCTTTTGGGGCCGCAGACATCCGGCACCCTCCCAGTCGGAGGACAGTGACCTGCCCTGCAGGGAACGCCATCTTGGCTCCGGGACTCCGCCGAGCTTAGTCTCTACAGGTCAGAGTGGGGACCACGGGGGCAGACGGCTTCTGGGACAGGCAGGAGCCACAGAGCTGCTGAGGCAGCACCCTTTAGGGGCCGCAGACATCCGGCACCCTCCCAGTCGGAGGACAGTGACCTGCCCTGCAGGGAGCGCCATCTTGGCTCCGGGACTCCGCCGAACTTAGTCTGTACAGGTCAGAGTGAGGACCACAGAGGCAGACAGCTTCTGGGACAGGCGGGAGCCACAGAACCGCTGAGGCAGCACCCTTTTGGGGCCGCAGACATCCGACACCCTCCCAGCCGGAGAACAGTGACCTGCCCTGCAGGGAGCGCCATCTTGGCTCCGGGACTCCGCCGAACTTAGTCTGTACAGGTCTGCTGACAGAGGATACTCAGAATCCCCAGAAGAACAACCTCTGAACAGAGACAACTATAACAACTCCAGAGATTACCAGATGGCGAGAGGTAAAGGTAAGAATCTTACTAACAGAAACCAAGACCACTCACCATCATCAGGACCCAGCACTCCCACTTAGCCCAGTCCAGGGCACCCCAACACACCTGAAAAACTAGACCTGGATTTAAAAGCATATCTCATGATGATGGTAGAGGACATCAAGAAGGACTTTAAAGAACTACAGGAGAACATGGCTAAAGAGTTACAAGTCCTTAAAGAAAAACAGGAAAACACAACCAAACTGGTAGAAGTCCTTAAAGAGAAACAGGAAAACACATCCAATCAGATGATGGAAATGAACAAAACCATACTAGACCTAAAAAGGGAAGTAGACACAATAAAGAAAACCCAAAATGAGGCAACACTGGAGATAGAAACCCTAGGAAAGAAATCTGGAACCATAGATGCAAGCATCAGCAACAGAATACAAGAGATGGAAGAGAGAATCTCAGGTGCAGAAGATTCCATAGAGAACATGGGCACAACAATCAAGGAAAATGGAAAATGCAAAAAGATCCTAACTCAAAACATCCAGGAAATACAGGACACAATGAGAAGACCAAACCTACGGATAATAGGAGTGGATGAGAATGAAGATTTTCAACTCAAAGGACCAGCAAACATCTTCAACAAAATTATAGAAGAAAACTTCCCAAATCTAAAGAAAGAGATGCCCATGAACATACAAGAAGCCTACAGAACTCCAAATAGGCTGGACCAGAAAAGAAATACCTCCCGACACATAATAATCAGAACAACAAATGCACTAAATAAAGATAGAATACTAAAAGCAGTAAGAGAAAAAGGCCAAGTAACATATAAAGGCAAGCCTATCAGAATTACACCAGATTTTTCACCAGAGACTATGAAAGCTAGAAGATCCTGGACAGATGTTATACAGACACTAAAAGAACACAAATTCCAGCCCAAGCTACTATACCCAGCCAAACTCTCAATTAACAGAGATGGAGAAACCAAAGTACTCCACGACAAAGCCAAATTCACACATTATCTCTCCACGAATCCAGCCCTTTTAAGGATAATAACAGAAAAAAACCAATACAAGGACAGGAACCACGCCCTAGAAACAACAAGAAGGTAATCCCTCAACAAACCTAAAAGAAGACAGCCACGAGAACAGAATGCCAACTTTAACAACAAAAATAACAGGAAACAACAATTACTTTTCCTTAATATCTCTTAATATCAATGGACTCAACTCCCCGATAAAAAGACATAGACTAACAAACTGGCTACACAAACAAGACCCAACATTTTGCTGCTTACAAGAAACTCATCTCAGAGAAAAAGATAGACACTACCTCAGAATGAAAGGCTGGAAAACAATTTTCCAAGCAAATGGTAGGAAGAAACAAGCTGGAGTAGCCATTCTAATATCTGATAAGATTGACTTCCAACCCAAAGTTATCAAAAAAGACAGGGCGGGACACTTCATACTCATCAAAGGTAAAATCCTCCAAGAGGAACTATCAATCCTGAATATCTATGCTCCAAATACAAAGGCAGCCTCATTCATTAAAGAAACTTTAGTAAATCTCAAAGCACACATTGCACCTCATACAATAATAGTGGGAGACTTCAACACACCACTTTCACCAATGGACAGATCATGGAAACAGAAACTAAACAGGGACACAGTGAAACTAACAGAAGTTATGGATCAAATGGATCTGGCAGATATCTACAGAACATTTTACCCTAAAACAAAAGGATACACCTTCTTCTCAGCACCTCATGGTACCTTCTCCAAAATTGACCACGTAATTGGGCACAAAACAGGACTCAACAGATACAAAAACATTGAAATTGTCCCATGCATCCTATCAGATCACCATGGACTAAGGCTGATCTTCAATAACAAAATAAATAATAGAAAGCCAACCTTCACGTGGAAACTGAACAACACTCTTCTCAATGATACCTTGGTCAAGGAAGGAATAAAGAAAGAAATTAAGGACTTTTTAGAGTTCAATGAAAATGAAGCCACAACATACCCAAACTTATGGGACGCAATGAAAGCATTTCTAAGAGGAAAACTCATAGCTCTGAGTGCCTCCAAAAAGAAACTAGAAAGAGCACACATTAGCAGCTTGACAACACACCTAAAAGCACTAGAACAAAAGGAAGCAAATTCACCCAAGAGGAGTAGACGGCAGGAAATAATCAAACTCAGGGGTGAAATCAACCAAGTGGAAACAAGAAAAACTATTCAAAGAATCAACCAATCAAGGAGCTGGTTCTTTGAGAAAATCAACAAGATAGATAAACCCTTAGCCAGACTCACTAGAGGGCACAGGGAAAGCATCCTAATTAACAAAATCAGAAATGAAAAAGGAGACATAACAACAGATCCTGAAGACATCCAAAACACCATCAGATCCTTCTACCAAAGGCTATACTCAACAAAACTGGAGAACCTGGATGAAATGGAGAAGTTCCTAGACAGATACCAGGTACCAAAGTTGAATCAAGATCAGGTTAATGATCTAAACAGCCCTATATCCCCCAAAGAAATAGAAGCAGTCATTAATAGTCTCCCAACCAAAAAAAGCCCAGGACCAGATGGGTTTAGTGCAGAGTTCTATCAGACCTTCAAAGAAGATCTAATCCCAGTTCTTCACAAACTATTCCACAAAATAGAAACAGAAGGTACTCTACCCAACTCATTCTATGAAGCCACAATTACTCTGATACCTAAACCACAAAAAGACCCAACAAAGATAGAAAACTTCAGACCAATATCCCTTATGAATATTGATGCAAAAATCCTCAATAAAATTCTTGCTAACCGAATCCAAGAACACATCAAAACAATCATCCATCCTGACCAAGTAGGTTTCATCCCAGGGATGCAGGGATGGTTCAATATACGGAAATCCATCAACGTAATCCAGTATATAAACAAACTCAAAGACAAAAACCACATGGTCATCTCCTTAGATGCGGAAAAAGCATTTGACAAGATCCAACACCCATTCATGATAAAAGTCTTGGAAAGATCAGGAATTCAAGGCCCATACCTAAACATGATAAAAGCAATCTACAGCAAACCAGTAGCCAACATCAAAGTAAATGGTGTGAAGCTTGAAGCAATCCCTCTAAAATCAGGGACTAGACAAGGCTGTCCACTTTCTCCATACCTATTCAACATTGTACTTGAAGTCCTAGCCAGAGCAATTCGAAAACAAAAGGAGATCAAAGGGATACAAATTGGAAAAGATGAAGTCAAAATATCACTTTTTGCAGATGATATGATAGTATATATAAGTGACCCTAAAAATTCCACCAGAGAACTCCTAAGCCTGATAAACAGCTTCGGTGAAGTAGCTGGATATAAAATTAACTCAAACAAATCAATGGCCTTTCTCTACACAAAGAATAAACAGGCTGAGAAAGAAATTAGGGAAACAACACCCTTCTCAATAGTCACAAATAATATAAAATATCTTGGCGTGACTCTAACTAAGGAAGTGAAAGATCTGTATAATAAAAACTTCAAGTCTCTGAAGAAAGAAATAATAGAAGATCTCAGAAGATGGAAAGATCTCCCATGCTCATGGATTGGCAGGATCAACATTGTAAAAATGGCTATCTTGCCAAAAGCAATCTACAGATTCAATGCAATCCCCATCAAAATTCCAACTCAATTCTTCAACGAATTAGAAAGTGCAATCTGCAAATTCATCTGGAATAACAAAAAACCTAGGATAGCAAAAACTCTTCTCAAGGATAAAAGAACCTCTGGTGGAATCACCATGCCGGACCTAAAGCTCTACTACAGAGCAATTGTGATAAAAACTGCATGGTACTGGTATAGTGACAGACAAATAGACCAATGGAATAGAATTGAAGACCCAGAAATGAACCCACACACCTACGGTCACTTGATCTTCGACAAGGGAGCTAAAAACATCCAGTGGAAGAAAGACAGCATTTTCAACAAATGGTGCTGGCACAACTGGTTGTTAACATGTAGAAGAATGCGAATCGATCCATTCCTATCTCCTTGTACTAAGGTCAAGTCTAAGTGGATCAAGGAACTTCACATAAAACCAGAGACACTGAAACTTATAGAGGAGAAAGTGGGGAAAAGCCTTGAAGATATGGGCACAGGGGAAAAATTCCTGAATAGAACAGTAATGGCTTGTGCTGTAAGATCGAGAATTGACAAGTGGGACCTCATGAAACTACAAAGCTTCTGCAAGGCTAAAGACACCATCAATAAGACAAAAAAACCACCAACAGATTGGGAAAGGATCTTCACCTATCCTAAATCAGATAAGGGACTAATATCCAATATATATAAAGAACTCAAGAAGGTGGACTCCAGAAAGTCAAATAACCCCATTAAAAAATGGGGCTCAGAACTGAACAAAGAATTCTCGCCTGAGGAATACCGAATGGCAGAGAAACACCTGAAAAAATGTTCAACATCCTTAATCATCAGGGAAATGCAAATCAAAACAACCCTGAGATTCCACCTCACACCAGTCAGAATGGCTAAGATCAAAAATTCAGGTGACAGCAGTTGCTGGCGAGGATGTGGAGAAAGAGGAACACTCCTCCATTGTTGGTGGGATTGCAAGCTTGTACAACCACTCTGGAAATCAGTCTGGCGGTTCCTCAGAAAATTGGACATAGTACTACCGGAGGATCCAGCAATACCTCTCCTGGGCAT
Source organism: Mus caroli (assembly GCF_978045245.1). Classification (NCBI taxonomy): domain Eukaryota; kingdom Metazoa; phylum Chordata; class Mammalia; order Rodentia; family Muridae; genus Mus; species Mus caroli. The sequence continues at coordinate 96,879,030 of NW_028227258.1, forward strand.
ATATCCAGAAGATGTCCCAACCGGTAAAAAGGACACATGTTCCACTATGTTCATAGCAGCCCTATTTATAATAGCCAGAAGCTGGAAAGAACCCAGATGTCCCTCAACAGAGGAATGGATACAGAAATTATGGTACATTTACACAATGGAGTACTACTCAGCTATTAAAAAGAATGAATTTATGAAATTCCTAGCCAAATGGATGGACGTGGAGGGCATCATCTTGAGTGAAGTAACACAATCACAAAAGAACTCACACAATATGTATTCACTGATAAGTGGATATTAGCCCAAAACTTAGGATACCCAAGATTTAAGATACAATTTGCTAAACGCATGAAACTCAAGAAGAATGAAGACCAAAGTGTGGACACTGTGCACCTTCTCAGAATTGGGAACAAAACACCCAGGGAAGGAGTTACAGAGACAAAGTTCGTAGCTGTGATGAAAGGATGGACCATTTAGAGACTGCCGTACCCAGGGATCCATCCCATAATCAACTTCTAAACGCTGACACCATTGCATACACTAGCAAGATTTTGCTGAAAGGACCCAAATATAGCTGTCTCTTGTGAGACGATGCTGGGGCCTAGCAAACACAGGAGTGGATGTTCACAGTCAGCTATTGGATGTATCACAGGGCTCCCAATGGAGAAGCTAGAGTAAGTACCCAAGGAGCTAAAGGGATCTGCAACCCTATTGTTGGAACAACATGATGTACTAACTAGAACCCCGGAGCTCTTGTCTCTAGCTGCATATGTATCGAAAGATGGCCTAGTCAGCCATCAATGGAAAGAGAGGCCCATTGGACTTGCAAACTTTATATGCCCCAATATAGGGGAATGCCAGGGCCAAAAGAATGGGAATGGGTGGATAGGGAAGTGGGGGGGCGCTATGGGGGACTTTTGGGATAGCATTGGAAACGTAATTGAGGAAAATATGTAATAAAAATATTAAAAAAAAAAAAAAGGAAGTCAAAGAGAAACCTCAAAAGTAAGTTCCAACCACATAGTACAAAACATGGAAGAGAGAATCTCAGGCATTAAAGACAGGGTGCCAGAAATGAACACCTCAGCCAAAGGTAATATTAAACCTAAAATAAACAATAAATAAATAAATATCCAGGCTCAAAACATCCAGGAAATCTAGGACAAATAAAAGGGCAAATTTACAAATAAAGGAATATAGGAAGGAGGAAAAACAAACAAACAAAAGTAATTACTTAATTAAAAACGAGTGAACTTTTCATCCAAACAACCTGAATTAATTCTGAAATATTGCCTAATAAAAATAACACCCAAATTGTTGTATATTATGTGATGTCCATTTATATAACATTCTTAAATTAACTAAATTGTTGACGATCAGATCAACAGTTACCAGGAGTCATAGCATGGAGGGAGGGAGGAAAGAGAAACGGGAAAGTTAAGATAAGTACAGATTTTAAAAGACAAAGTGGGGAATCACTGCTCTGAACTGACTGCATCAACTGTCAATCTTCTGGTTATAATATCACCCTCTAGCCTGCCAAATGTTACCCCATAAAACCTCTCCATATTACTTCTGAAAATTGCATGTAAGTTTAATTTTCAAGCCATAAAAATAAATAAATCTGATTTAAATTAAAATACCAGATCAATATAAAGACATTTTATTGAACAGTAAATAGATAAATAAGTAAATAAATGTTGGATTTGTGCTACAAAAATTATGCATGCCACTTTATGACCACCTCCACATGAGGGCAAGGCCTACTTCCTCCAACAGCTCTCTTTCTCCTAGGAACCCAGGAACCTCTATAACCTTCTACAGCCAGTCAGCAAAAGAACTTTTTAACCACAAATCACAAAATGAAGATTTTTCAAGATTGCATGTTTTCAAAATATTTTTACTAATGAAATACTTTGGATCACAGCATTAAGTAAATAATGTTCCCATAAATTACACAGCTTGCATCATAAGGTGTCAGAACTGCAAGTGCTTTACAACATACACACACACATACATAACACAATACACACACACACACCTTTCCAGAATGCTCAATCTAACATTTCTGAGACCACTTTCTTTCTTTCTCCACTCTAACTGAATACAAAATCTGAAGCTAACCACAGTGGCCCAAAGGGACCTGAAAAATTAAGTTTATTTTCTCTGGCAGTGACAACCTGTGCTTGGAAATATAAAACTGTTGTCCTGAATAAATTTCAAAGTTCCAACATACTAAAATTACTTTACTGAAACAGGACAACACGAGCCATTAGTACTGAGGAAGGCTTGTTACCCAGAAGGAACAGTGTGCTCTCCAGCCCCTGCACAGACACTTCTGTTTTGCAAAATAAACAACCCTGCTCCCTTTACTTTGTGTTGGGTGGTAATCAAGATCTCCTGGCTAAAATCATGTAATGTCTTCATTTTGTCACCATTTTAAAAACAAGGGATTAACTCTGCCTGTGGGAACTGTCTTTCCACTACTTTGTTGCTGTTCTTTTTGACCTACTCATATCCCCTAGCAAAAACAGCAAAACTTTGTTTTATTTTTTTTCTCACAAGAGGACATCAGTCTCTAAAATGAGTCGATACTTCTGAGAGGAGGAGATACACAGTTAGGACTGCTGATCTCTAAGTGCTGCTTTCAATTTAAACTGTAAGCGTGAAAAAATGCAGAACTGCACTGCGTTCTACTTGCAGAAGCCTGGATGAAGCTTCCAACAACACTGCTGGTTATCCGAGGCCAGAGACAGGTAGGAATCTGCTCGGCCCAGAGAAAGAACAGACTCGGAGATAGTGTTAAGTACACACAGAAGTGAAATGTAGGGTTCAGCAAAAGACAGCAGGGACATATATGCCCCATGGGCCTCCTGTACACTCTTTGTCACTTCTGGAGATGGAAGTCTGGGAAGTGCTGTGTGCTCAGCCAGAAACTATGATAAAAAGCAAAAAGAACCAGGAAATGAAAGTCAAAGATTATCTTATTTCTTCTTTCCCCAAGATTCCCTGAGGAGATAAGATCAGAGAGAGGCAACTTAATCTTTGCCTCTGAGCGGGCAATAGACTCTCACTTCAGCTTATTACACATCATTCTTCTCCATTCTTTCCTTTGATGGCCTCCTCTCTCACCTCCTTTTTAGTTTCCTCCAACTGTCATTTCTCCACTACTGCTCCTTTTGCTATTAATGGTACAGTGAAGCACAGCCATTTTCACATTTTAATGCATTGAACATCCATTATCATATCACACAGCAAAAGAACAGAGAGAAAGAAGAAAGGGCTCTCTCACCTCTCCTCTCTGATTTCTGCAGAAACCCTCCTTGCCTATACACAGAAAAAGAAAATAAAGAAACACAGCAGGGGCATCTTTAGGAAGAAGGACCAGCCTATAAAGTAATACAAAAGTTAAGAGACAAGAAAGAAGGAAAAAGGAAAAGGCTTTGAAAGCCATGGCAGTCACTGTACACTAACACTGATTCATCCACCTCCAGTCTTTCTTCCTCCCCAAAAAAAGTGGAACACATTTTCTAAGCCATTATGAAACATAGCCTTTTCTCCATCCTAAAAAAGAATTGATTCTAATTTGAATTGCTACTATTGTAATTACAAATTATTCATGATAATTATCCCTTATGTAAAGTGCTTACAAACACAAGAGGTTCAGATTTCAGATTTTCTCAGGCTTTGGAATATATGCACATATAAGATGAGATCTCTGAGCTCAGACCCAAGTCTAATACAATCCTCATTCATGTTTTATCTGTGTGAAACACCTAGCCTAAATATGATCCTATTCATCTTAATAAATGTATGCATGTAACAAATTCATAGTGTAACATTTACATTTATAGCACAATATAAGCACTGAGTTATTCCAGCTTTTGAAGCATGTTGCATTTCAGATTAGGGATGCTTAATATGTATATTCAAATATTTAACATGATTCTATCTATTAGAATGATGCAATCTGGTCATTAGTTAATTAAACTAGTTAATGTGGACAGTGCGGATAACACACAGGTAAAGTTTTGAAAGATAAATGCTTACTTTTAAAGATTTCCTAAGTTTGGGGATGTCCACATATATATCTTGGCTTCTTTATAGTCAAACCGTCAGACATTAATGGGTATAAAAGTATTCTCTTATAAGAGTATCTAACTTGAGTCTGAGAAAAAGCACAAAGTTATACTTTACTTTCTACCCATTGTGCAGGACAGGGCTATAACTAGTATCCTCGTCCCTGGGTTTAGACATTGACCCTCTCCTACTGTCCCCTTCTCTGCAGTGACAAGACAGTACCTGCCATCCTTACTCCCGACTCCCTCCAACATAACAGCAGCACTCTGCAACTCTAAGCCTATTGAAATACTCGGCTTCAGGAACCACCTCTAGAGTCCTGCTCTATACAAAACTCCACCTTTGATGATGCCCAGTACCCAGGGATTCGTTCTCAGAAGCACAGCTTGTAGGAGCCAGTTCTCGCTATCATAGGTCCCAGGGATCCAACTGAAAGCACCAGGCTTGGCAGCTGGTGCCTGTACCAGCTGAACAACTTCTTTGGCCTCCTGGACACTGCCTTATGGAACTTAAATCATAACACTGTCTTATAGACTTTTAATGTTACTTAATTTTTTTTCCTGACAAGTGATTAGGATATGAAATATGGGCTTTTTGTTTTTAGTATATTCTTTTGTTTTACCATTTCTTTTAACCTCTATTATAGCCAAGCTATTTCATGAAAGGAACACAGTTCAGGTGAGAAGACGCTGAATTTTTTCAAACCCATGGAAGTACCATATCTGAAGCAGCAGCACAGCTGAGCTTCCTATATGCTTAGCACTTTACAGTGAACTTCAGAGGTAAAGAGAATGACATGGGGTGATTTAAAGGATCTCTTCTGGTAACCACACTCCCTTTAAAGTTTCCATAAATCTGGAAGGTGGGCAGCAAGAACAGCACCACGTCAAGTCAACGCCATGACTAATGCTAACAGGCCATCCACAGCAGCACACACACAGGCAAAAGCACCACTGAGAACTGACCATGGCTTCCAGTGATGAGTAATGAATTATTATTAATGAAGAACTGACTGTAAGGCTGGGGATACAGCTAAATTACAGACACATTGAGGTCCTACATTCATTTCTTAGCAGGATAAAGGGTGAAGGAGTTGATGATGCTACAGAAGCTATGTCAACAGGGACAGCTAGAGCATACAGTTGTAACACAATTTATGTCAATTTTTAAGAGGTTAAAGTTATTATATTTATAATGTATGGATTGGAAAAACTAAATATAGAAGAAATGCCTTTACCTGAAAACAGATGTAAACTAATACAGTGGAGGGTAGTATAAAAGCTATAGAGTGCTTGTTAACTAGAGTAAACAAATTATAAATTAAAAAAATCAAAGCTGGTACGATAATTCAGCAAATAGAGATACTCATTGCCAAGCCTGACAACCTAAGTTTGAGCTCTAGGACCCACATGGTAGAACAAGAGAAACAACTCCCACCAGTCCCCCAAATGCTGTGGTTCAAAGCGCATGCGCGCGCGCGCACACACACTCTACTGGCTGGTTTTGTGTGTCAACTTGACACAGCTGGAGTTATCACAGACAAAGAAGCTTCAGTTGGGGAAACGCCTCAACAAGATCCAGCTGTAAGGCATTTTCTCAATTAGTGATCAAGGGGGAAAGGCTCCTTGTGGGTGGTGCCATTCCTGGGCTGGTAGTCTTGGTTCTATAAGAGAGCAAGCTGAGCAAGCCAGGGGAAGCAAGCCAGTAAGTAACATCCCTCCATGGCTTCTGCATCAGCTCCTGTTTCCTGACCTGCTTGAGTTTCAGTCCTAACTTCCTTTGGTGATGAACAGCAATAAAGAAATGTAAGCTAAATAAACCCTTTCCTCCCCAACTTGCTTCTTGGTCATGATGTTTGTGCAGGAAAAGAAACCCTGACTAAGACACTCACTGTGACTTTTTTCTAGCTTCATCCATTTACCTGCAAATTTCATTATATTTTAATAGCTGAATAATATTCGATTGTGTAAATGTACCACATTTCACTATCCATTTAGTGGTTCATAGAAATCGAAGCTGTCACTAATTTCTGGCTATTATGAATAGAGCCACAGTGAACATGGATGAGCAAGTCTTTCTGTGGCTGAATGAAAAGTTATTTGGGTATATGCCCAAGAGTACACACACCGTGTTTTAAATGTAAAATTGAGAGAAATGGGATTTACTTCTTGGGATGTTATACAGGCACTAAGTATTATTGAAGTACTACTGGATTCACTACCAGTTGTTAATGGTAAGTTCTTATTTTAAAATGTATGGTTTCTTATTAAATAAGCAAAGCTGTGGGGGTATGGTCATTTGATTCTCTAGACGCAGCTGTTGGATAGTCTCTTGCTGTCCTGGCTGCCTTGAGTTAAAAGGACTTTTGGTCAGATAGCCAGCTAGGCCAGCCTCTGCCATGCTGAACACTTCTGAGAGGCCCTGAACAAATGACACAGTCATCACAGCTGCCTGCTCTGGCCCCTGAATACACAGCCACAGCCAGCACTGTTTGAAACCATTTGTATCAGAGTTTCTGCTGTTATGGGCCTAAGCAAACTCCAGATGACCCTGCAACTATTTCTACCTAGACCAGAGTAGGGGAGCATTTTCCATGGTGTCCTAGCTAGTAATGTGACTGTTAAGGACAGGCACAAAGGGGGCATTTTTTCTGGTGCATGGAAGGCTGGCTGTGGTTCCTGTAAACACCTTTTCTCTGGCTATATAAACTGGCTGTGTGCTCACTAGGAGGGCTGGATAGGAAACACCCTCCTGTGTTTCCTCCCTCGTTTTGTAATACTATGCTCAGGAGAAGGTTTCTTCCCTGTGTGACTTCTTGCCCACATTTGATAACACAGGCTAAGCTGGTAACCAGACAGTGGAGACGGTGGCTCACCCGCTGCAGCAGTCACGGCTGAGCAGCCAGCACAGTGAGCCACAGACATGGCTGGGAGGTGAGCACACTGAGCCACAGAAGTAGCAGAGCAGCCAGCCAGCTGACAACTGCGGCAAGAGCAGAGCCAGGCAGCCAACAGGCCAAGCTGCAGAGCTGCAGAGTGGCAGCTGTCAAAGATGTGCAGCCACTGAACTGTGCATGTGCCCAGGGCAGCAGCAAAAGTCTGGTCATACGGCCTGCCAAATGGCAGTGGTAACTCAACCAGAGGCCACAGCAACAAGAGGCAACTGGATAATCCAAGAAGGTGGTCAAAGTGAAAATGAGAGGAACTGTGGAAACACAGAAAAGGCAGGAAGCTGAAGAACTGGAGCCTGTGAAGGACCAGCAAGAGGAACTGCAGGCCTTGGTCACAAAGAGTTTCAGAAAGTAGAGTGTCTTTAGAGCCACGGGTCCTCAAAACAGTCCCCAGGTCTAGGAGTTTTAAAACTGGTTACCACCAAGGGCTTAGGAATCCCAACTCCCTAGGTCCACACAAGAGCTGAAATACTTGTAAAGCCAAAGGTCTTGGACCTCTAAGCCTGTACAGGAGTTCTAACACTTCTAAAGCTAAGGCTCCTGCTACTTGAGGCCTTCCTGAGAGCTGAATACTGCAGAGGGCTACCTGCTTTTGTTCCCACCTGCCTGCTACTAACACTCAAAATACTAAGGAATCCTGGAAAAGTATCTCCTTGCCCACCACAATCTCCATCTGGATAGAACAAAGGACAACACGGATTGGTAACTGATTACAATCGTATCTAAACCAGCTATGGTGGTGCTCACCTTTAATCCAAGCTCTCAGGAGGCAAAGGGAGGCAGATCTCTGTGAATTCCAGGCCTGCAGGTCTATGCATGAGTTCTAAGCCAGCCAATGCTATACAATTAGATCCTATCTAAAACAAAACACAATTAAGCAGCACCTGGTACACAGTGGTTGATGAGAATTAAAGTATGTGAAAATGCATTATGGAAAAAAATCACAAAAGGTTATAAACAATTCTAGAATCTGCTTCCACTGAGACTCTAAAGCCAGAAGTGAGATTCTGCATCTGTCTTATTACACATTCTGTGCAGTCAACGTTCCAGCGTGGTTACTCCTTCTCCCATCGCAGACTCATCCCTGGTTCTGCTCTAGTTTTCTCAGTTCACTCTCCAGTATTTTACAATGATCTAACCGCTGAGACTCTCCTAATGTTACACTCTTATAATGCCACATCATACCTTTTGGATTTCTTCAGGTAAGGCATGCATGGGAATGTGACGATCCATAGTTCCCGAAACGTACTGAGAGAGCACTGCAGAAAAACAGCCTGAAAACATTGATGGCCTTAGTCAGAATTCATTTAATGACAAGGAAATTCCAATGACTTAAACTTTCTTAGTATCTGAGGACGAACTGGCAAGAAACGCTTCAACAGGTGCTTGTTTCGCCAGCTCCACAGTAGAAGGTACAATTTAAGTTTCCTCAGCTAGTTTTTAAGCCACTCACACAGAAAGATATATATTTCAATTATTGACTTATATACCTTTTCTTTCAGAAATGTATAAACTAATAGTAAAATAACAACAGTGCTTTACTAATTATTTGTTTTGCAGCAGAGTAAATATAAGATTTTAAGTAGACTTATTTCGGTGTTGTTCTGAAAAACTATAGAAACCAAGACCAAATAATATCGTATTATAGCTCAGCAGGATAAGAAAAAAAAAATGCTTGTGCCATCGAGGCTTGCTTAAATTATAGAGTACAAAAAATAGAGTTACTAAGTTATGAAATACAGGCACTGAACCGAAGAGCCACCAAAGCATCAGAGACAACATACCAACTGTAACAGAGATGGAGATCCACATAAATTTATCTAGATTTTACTTTTAACATATTTTCATTTGCTAATACCAACAATTCAATATAAAACTTTTTAAAATTACTTTCATGAAACCACAGACAACAGAGACATTATTTTCTTTCTTCAGAGTTTTTCCAAATTGGACAAAGAATACCTAATCCAATCTTATTGATGAAGAGTCTATCTATCAGTCCACGGAAAGAGTAAAGGGAACTAAGAAAGGCTTACTGATTAAAGTCCATGTAGTGTAATCCCAGTACCCATAAATGTAGAAATACCAGCTTTGGCAGGCAGAGACAGGGATCCTAGAAGCAAGCTGGGAAACTGGGCTCACTGAACTGAGTGACCAGTTCAGAACTCAGGTGAGAGTTCCTGTAAGGTAGAGAGTGATGAAGACACTGGGCATCAAACTCCAGCCTCCACACATACAAAAACATGCATACACAGGTGTGCCTATGAACATGAATATACACATGGATTCATACTAACCAAATGTCACAGAGAGAGAGAGAGAGAGAGAGAGAGAGAGAGAGACCAGAATGGTTGAGTGGAGCAGATTCAAGTGAAAGAAACACAGATTCCACAGTAGAAAAGGTGGTCTAAGGCACATGTCTGCAAAACACAGGCAATGTGAGAGTCAAGAGAGGATAATGACCTATCTATCTTCTGGGTGGGAGATGGGAAATCAGCAAAGGCTTCCTAAGATTGAGTTAAATCAGGGCAAGAGACTGAAGGAAAAAATAATGCTGGTGTTATTTTTGTAAACTATGCAACCATCAGTGGAGGAGAGATTCCTCAACCCTGCGTTAGCCCAAAATATCCCTCATTTCAATAAGCTACTATTTAAAACAAACAAACCTAGTGAGCTGTCTTCCCACGTGTGTGTTTGGTAATGTTAACTGAGGCCAACCACGGGAGTAAAGGTAATTATGTGGACATGGGTCCAAGCGACCAAGTACATAATCTGATACTGTCATAGTCACATGGCAAGAAACCAGAAGGCTCATTGTCTTCAGTTAAGCCATCATTGGTGAATGGAAATGATAGTATCTTGGGTTCCACAGGAATATTTTTCCCTTAAACAGCCAACTATATCTCCTCTTAAAGTACCATCCACAAAAGTATTAGCAAGCATGGACCTAAATAATGTTATAAATTCAAGGTACCAGTGGGATGTTTATTATTTAATGCCTTCGCTGTGACTACTCTTAACATATTACTATGTCACCAGAAGTGGCAGGCTTCTGGCTATGAAAGAAAATTTTTCAAAAAAAAAAAAAGCACCCTGGTAAAATTGAAAGACCTCTAAAACGAAGTGGAGGAGAAACTGATGTCAACCCACATCGCAGAAGACAAGATTACAGGCAAGATACATTCATTGGACTCATCCCAAGAACATGTGTAACTTGTCCTCATATAAAGACACGTCATTGTAAACCCATGTAAACTGTGAGTGCAGACTGTAGTAACTAGGTGCTTTTCTGCAAACAATGCATGCTGATGGTTACAACTAAGAGGTGGGCACCTAAAATTCCCAAGGTGACTAGAAGGGCACTACTTTCTTTAACGTTTATTTTTGTTATTGCCTATATTTTAAGGAAACAGCTTGTAAGCCGATTAGAAAAGTCCATTGGGTCTTTATAAAGATGTGACTACTCGTGAAAAGAATAGTAGAATTCACGGATAATTCCGCTTTTCAAGAAGTGTGGAGCTGTTTGCTCTTTAGCAGAAGAAAACGTGATTTTTAAGTTACCCATTCATTATTTTACCAAACAAGTTCCTTTTGGTCTTTCCCATTATATATGTGGAAACTGTCCTTGGCAAAAGTACAGAGAGGTACGTGGCCGCTGCTACGTGCGTGTTTGAGAACCTTCTCTGTGACACTGGTCACGAGATAGACGTGTGTGTTCTTAAACGCAGAAATGCCCTTGGTGGTTCATTTCCGATTCTTACTCCGGTGTCACGCCCGGTCATTAACTCTGGTTCTGCTTCCAGGCCCTTCCTCAAGTACCATTCCGGGGGCGTGATTCACAGGAGGGCAGGTCGGGGGCAAGAGAGCGGGAGGTCACTGCAGGAAACTAACCGCCCGACCGGACCGCGCTGGCTCAGGCCTCGCCCGGGGCGCCGAGAGGCCGCCCCACCTTCCCGCCTTCCTCCTCCTGCCCCCGCCGCCCCGCCGTCCCGCGCCGCCAGCCTCTGCGCCGGAACGGTCTCCCCGCCGACCTGGTCCTCTGAGGACTGAGGAAGGCCGTGACCCTCACCTAGCCCGGGAATCCGCAGGGTGTAAAACGGCTTCCCTGGTCTCCCGGGCGACCGCGCTGCACGTTGGCCTGACGTCAAGGCGCGGTGACGTCACAGCACACGCCGACGCGGAAGCGGAGCTTCTTTGCATCATTTGTCCCAAAAGCGAGCTAGGCGGAAGCTGGCGAGGGTGGCGGGGGTCGGAGGAAAGGGCGGATTTACGCGCGGTTCTGTGACGGACAGGGATGGGGGCTCTGGAACCGGCGGGGACGACGGGCAGCCGAGGCTGATGAAGAGGCGGGAAGTGGGTGGCCATGTGCTCTATGCAGGGGCAATCATTATTGTCGAACGGAAGGAAAAGATGCTTTTAAGTGGAATTGACTGGGGAAGGCTTGCTTAGAATTTCATTCTGGTCCAAAGAAGTCAAGATGAAGGGTTTAGTTCATGAAGTATTAATGAGACGTGCTACTGCACACTCAAGTAATGGAAGGCCTCTTGTTTTTACACACTGACGACTTCCCTTTATTCATACTTTATTCATGAAACAAATATTGATGACCTACTACGCAACAAGCAAGCAGGATGAGATGATGCTTGGTGACTAACACAGGTCACTGGTATGATTAGTGTCTTCATAGTCCGCTCCTTTTCCAGGAGCATCTGAGGTCCAAAGTTCTGATCCTCCAGGAACTAAAGAAAACACGGTTTCCTAGGAGAAAAGAACAGTAATTGATGTTAAAGAATAGTTTGCATGAATAGAAAGAAAAGGCACTGAAGAGAGGAAGGTGAACAGGTGATTTGAAATAGTGCCAGAACTATTGAAGCTGCTGGTTTATACCTAGTATGAAAATAACCGCATGAAAATAGTGAATACTCCCCTAAGTCATGAAAGGTATAGTTAATGCAGAAACTAACAACAGTTACTTATTATTGAGTAACTAGTATTATGTACTGTATATCATTGAATATATACTAGAGGGCTAGAAACAGAAGGCTTCTGACAGCATCACCACGAACACTTGAGTTATACACTACACAAAATGTCTCGGTAACTAACATCACTAGATATTAGGAATTTTATACCAAAAGTATTGTTATAGGGCACATAACTACAGTTTGGGCAATAATATTATTTACCGAGCACATATCTAAAAAGAAAGGCAACCCTCTGAAAATGGGATGAAATCCCATGGGAATGCTATAACTCACTTTCATCTATGCCTCTTCATTACACGTTACCTTGAGTCCATTTTCCTTGACACTATAAATGCCCCTCAAACCTAAGTCCCATTGCTAATTAGCCACAAGCCTAACTTTCTGTAGGAATGCCACATGTGGCACCCCTACAGAAAGTTTTCGTTATTATATAAAGTCCAGTTTAGGTAGTGGTAGACCCAGTAAGAATTTAAAAAGAAAGGATAGCTTTTCGGAAAGAACAGAAATAAGTTTATTTCCAATTGGCCTATGCCAAATGGTCAGCCCTGAAAAAAACATGCATACAAGAAACAGTATGTGGCCTCTACAGGTTGTATTTGGAAATACATGTGTATATGCAAGTGCATGTTTGAATCCAAGAACAATTGGGTAAAAGAAAGACAGTTTGTGCCTAATCTAATTGCATCTTGTTATGCCATGTTCGGTGGATACCACTGGGAGGCCTGCTCCTTCCTGAAGAGAAATGGAGGAGCAATAAGTCTGGGGAAGAGGGGAGGTTGAGGCCAGGGGCTAGGAAGGATGGAGGAAGGGGAGGTTGCAGTCAGGATGTATGAGAGAAGAATAGAGAAAAAAGAGGCCATGAATTTGAAGGAGAGTGGAGAGAGTTATATGCTGTAATTTAATATAAAAGCAAATTTTAAAATCCTCTAAAATTAAACGTGTGTGTGTGTGTGTACACTTTCAAAAAAGGTTATCAGGTTAGCACAGGTCAACTTTTGAGTACTGGAGAAAAAGGATTTTGTTTTTGTTTTTGTTTTCGAGACAGGGTTTCTCTGTGTAGCCCTGGCTGTCCTGGAACTCACTTTGTAGACCAGGCTGGCCTCCAACTCAGAAATCCGCCTGCCTCTGCCTCCCGAGTGCTGGGATTAAAGGCGTGCGCCACCACGCCAGGCTCAGTATTTTTTTTTTTAATGACAGATCCAAAGACTGTTCTGTGTTGGTATTTTTTTTCTCTTTATTATCTATTGACTTCAACTTCTCCCCCTCTCTCTTCCCATCTTTCTTTTCCCATCCCTTTACTGCCTGTTCTATAACTAAATTTAAAATATTCCCATTGTAGGGTGTATTGAATATAAATTTGTGCTATCCTTTAGTTCTTTGGTGTCTGTGTGTGAGTGTGTGTGTATATGTGTGTCTCTCTGTGTATGTGTGTGTCTCTCTGTGTATGTGTCTCTGTGTATGTGTCTGTGTGTATGTGTATTGTGTGTGTGTGTGTATGCGTGTCTGTGTGTGTGTATGTGTGTGTCTCTGTGTATGTGTCTCTGTTTGTGTATGTGTCTCTGTGTGTGTGTGTGTATTGTGTGTGTCTGTGTGTGTGTCTGTGTGCTGTGCTTCAAAATGAACCTAGAGCCTACATGTGCTAGGCAAGTGCTCTAGTATTGAGCTATATTGGTCAGTCAGCTCACTGTAAGTCAGCTATTTCACTTTTGTTTGTTTGTTTGTTTGTTTGTTTGTTTGTTTGTTTGTTTCGAGACGGGGTTTCTCTGTATAGCCCTGGCTGTCCTAGAACTCACTCTGTAGACCAGGCTGGCCTCCAACTCCTGAGTGCTGGAATTAAAGGCGTGCGCCACCACGCCCGGCAGCTATTTCACTTTTTACCATGACTTTCAAAGACAAACCACCATTTTAAAAAGAAAATTAAAAATTAAATTCCTTTTAATTTCTTTGTGACCTTTCATTGTTATTCTCTTTGAGGGTCAGTAACCCCCCAGGGGGTGCCCTCCTAGTTTATAGAGTGTCTGTATATGAATGAGACTCAGTTTTCCACGTGTCCTGTAGGTGTCTTACAGTTTATAAGAACTCCCATGTGTTTGTTGTCATAGGGATTTCCCAAAAATACTTATCACATGGGACAGTCATTTGGGGACACTTGTGTCATGCAACCTCCCCACCTTTCCCATGCACCTATGAAAAGCAGTATAGGAAAATAGGTACTTTGTTTATAAATCTGCTAAAAACCAGCAGGAAGTCCACCCAAGATGGCTGATTTTAAAGTCAATGTGAGCTGGTACAAAGGTAGCATGATAAAATTACACTGAAGTCCAACAGTATTTTCATCCTGCAAGTCACAGTACAATACAACTCTGTCCTCTTGTAAGTTTGAATAAAATGGTTCCAACGGGGCCTCCCAGGTTTGAAACAACAGCTGCTTTCATTGCTATTTCTGGGTTTCATCCAGTGCAAGTGCAGAATTTTTAAAACGCCAGCATTTATTGGGTTCTCTCTGTTTGCCAGGCACTTCATACACAATGCTCCATTTCCTTGAGAACCCTTCCAAACCTAATGCTGTCAGGCGCTACTTACTGTTTACTTTCACCCAAATGATAGAAGTGGCCAAGGGCATGGCCCATCATGTAAACACAAGAGTGCCCTGGATTGAGGGTGAGTGCACGTGGAAGCACCTGGGCCTCACGTGTGTCTTAGTTGTCTCTGCCAGACAGCTAGTCCTCCTGGGACGTTAGCCTACTGTGGTTAGAGACACATGTCTCAAACGTGGTTTCTTCATGACGTTTCCCATACAGCTTCTAGTTTTCAAAAGAGGTTAGCTGCAAAGACCACTTGGCTTTGTTTTACACGCCCCAACACATTTGCCTCTACTGTGCTGTCACACTTAAAGCTGCAGCTTGCCTTATAAAGCTGCTTTGCATACTGAGCCCCCAAAAGCTGCGGTCTAGAAATGAGTTAGACCACAAAATACTATTTTTAAGCCTGAGCTCTGAATCTTTTTTATTCATCCCATAGATGCAATATAAAGTTGAGTATGTGATACAATAAAGGTCATGGAGTTTGAGTGGCATCTCTCTAGAAAAAACTTCCAAGGCTTTGCTGTTTGTACAGGAACAAACTGTGTAACAAATTTGAATTTGTTTCAGTCTTAGACTTTAATTTTTGAACATATTTCTAATGAGACAAGTTAGATCCTTACATGATAACTGTCTACTCTCAAATGTGAAAATTAAGACACCCGCTACAGGAGCTGGAGAGATGGCCCACCAGTTAAGAGCCCTGTCTGCTCTTCCAGAGGTTCAGTTCAGTTGAACCCAAGGTTCAATTCCCAGCACCTACATGGCAGCTCACAGCTCTCTGTAACTCCAACTCAAGGATATTTGACACTCTCACATAGATGTTCAAACAGGCAAGACACCAATGCCCATAAAATAAAAATGAATAATCCTTTTTTAAAAAGAGACTACAGCAAAATGTTTTATGACCATAAATGTATCTCCTTTGGACTCCTCACTAATGGTAAGTGTTTCATTTTTTAAAAAATGTATTGTGTCAATATAATTCAATATTTGTTACATCCATATATTTTTAAAATATGAAGGTATAAGCTCTATTGACAGCAATTTAACCCCCATTGTAAATTTGATACTCAAAACTAGGGCAGTGATAACTTTCTTAAAAATTAATCTTCCCAGTAACTCAAATTCCTTCCACTAAACTCAAAGGATCCCAATCTGGCCTATAGTAAACACCTCATAAATATTAGATATTTCAAAAAAACTGAAAACTGGGGGCTGGAGAGATGACTCAGAAGTTAAGAGCACACACAGCTCTTTCTGCAGAGGACCCTCTTTCAGTTCCTGCCACCCACTTAGGCCAGGTTAACATTACTTGTCACTTCAAATCCAGAGGCTCTCATAACCTCTTCTGTACTCCAAGGGCACCTTCACTTGCGTGTACATAGAAATGCACAGGGAGACACATACACATATCAATAATTAAAATGGATTTAAAAAAAAAAACCCTAAACCAAAAATTAGGAAGTCGCTTATACATAGAAAAATAACAAAAAAACAAAACCTTTCATCGTTGGCAGTGGTAATGCACCCTGCAGTTCTGACCCTTGGGACTAGGAGGCAGGGTAACCTTGAGTTGTAGGTCACCCTGGACTACATAGCAAGACGCCATCTAAAAAAACCAAAACAAACCAAAACAAACCAAAACAAAACAAAAAAAAAAAAAAAAAAAACTTTCATTTCTGAGATGTCCACAGTTACCTTAAGTCACATTATTTTGATGTGTGCCTGGCAGAAGTGATTCTGTTTTCCCTTATATGATGAAGTATGTATCTGTACATTTGATTTTAGATAGCTTCTAAATTTACAGGAAATGAGGTATAGTCATTTTCCTGATGTTGTATATATCTCTACTAAAGACTTAATGCCGTTCACTAAATTGTCAGCTGGGGTTGTAGCTCAGTAGGGAAGAGTACTTACCTAGCATGCCTGAGGTCCAGGGTTCAACTCCCAATGTCACATATGGCAATGCGTTGGCTCATACCTGTAATCCCAGCACTTGGGAAGTGGAGGCAAGAGGACCAGAAGTTCAGGATCATCCTCAGCTCCACAGTTAGTTCAAAGCCATCCTCGGCCACATAAAATTCTGACCCATAAAGGAAAATAGTTATACCACCGTAAGTACATGCTAGGAAACTGTTAGTAAAAATTGCCAAGCATCATTTTCAGCTTATCAATCCGATGTTATTAAAATAGCTGTAGTAGCCCAATTCATCAGGATATAGAGCAACTAGCGCTCCTCAACATTGCTGCTAAAGAATTAACACATTTATTACTTTTTAAGGGATTTAAATTTTTGAAATGTTCAAAAACTATGGAAGTAGACATTTGATCTGCCATCTTCCTTTTGTTCCAGGACCTAGGCCTCTTTACCCTCATCTCTACCCTGCCGATTCCCAAACACCCCTTAGGCTTCCCAAGTCCAGGGATGGATTCAGATCTGGTCAATTCCACAAGGCTCTGCTATGAGATCAGCCACCCAGTTCTGATAAAGAAGCTCCAAGAAGTTATTGGAAGGGTTATTCGGTGTCCATCAGAGTCTTATTTATAAAGCTTTAGAGCTGGAAATACTACCGTCTGGGCATGTAGCTAAGTTCCTGTCCATCATGAAGCCCTGGGATTGAGTGATCTTCAACAGCACATAAAGCTGGCATAGTATAGCAAGTCTGTCATTTGAGTCATCTATGTCTGGGCAGAAAGATCGGAAGTCCAAGGTTACAGCAAATTAGAAGCCAGCCTGGGCTACACGAGCCTCGTTGAAACAGTAAGTACAAGAGAAAGGAAACTAGAAATACTAAAATGTGAAATAAACTTGTTCAAACCACAAGATTGTACAGCTGATAGAAGTGTTGGTGCGGGACAGGTAAAGTGGAGGCTGAGTTGGGAGGATCACAAGTTCAAGGCCAACCTAGGTAACTTAGTAACTTTCTTTGACACACTTTGAGTCACATGTTGGCCTTTTAACCTCATCACTAAGGCTAGGAGTTGGGTGACACAACTGGTTCAACTTCAGCCAACTTGGTCAAACTCTTGACCAAGTGTTTGGGACCAGGAAAGGCAAGACCAGACACACGGACACTTCTAATTACATAGCTAGAGGAGAATCAGAATCCAGGGAAGGGATCAGTTGTGCCCAGGAGAAGGCAAACATTACCTACGTTCACTTAATGACAGCCCAGGAGAACCCTGCTTCCTTAGTAATGCGTGTGTGTGGAGGGGATGGGAGATGAGGGACTGGGCACCATAGGGCCCTAATGCTACCCCAGGGGAATAAAGAGACAAGTTCACCAAAGTCAAAGTTATAGAAAGGAGACTGGTGTGAGGTTTTCCACGTTTCCAGTTTCATGGAGTGGTTTTGTGTTAAACTGGGTGTCAATGTTTTCCTTCTGAAATCTTCAAATCTCCATAAATAGACAGCTGCATGAAAAACACTTTTTGGTCACATAATTTTGCCTAAGAGTTTACTTAGATTCAGCACTCTTAAAACCTGTGTGTTCCCTTAATTTCCTTTGAGCTTTTGAGTCATCACACTGAAGAGTTCTCCAGTTATGGCAATGGGCGCACGGGGGGGGGGGGGGGTGGGGTGGAGGTGGAGTGCTTCTGGGAGGGATGAGACCAAAGGATCACGACTGTTTTCTGAAATGAAGTTTTGCCCCAATGAGCAACACTTGCATCCCAACGCCTCTGCCTTGTTCTGCTTCCTTTGTCAGCACGTCTCGGGACTCGCACTTGTGAACTGTGCCTCTGGGCCTAACCCATTCCTTAGAAAGTTTCTGCGGCTCATTGCTATTGACAGAGCAGCCCGGCTCCCGATTGGATTACTGCATCCGTCTGAGCAGGTTTTACTGCCCAGGTTACCGGTGTTCCGATAACACCGAGACACGGTGAACTGGCTGCCCCACCCACAAACCTATCGTGACTGTGGTCCCCGGGTTGTAAAGTGGACGGCGGCTCCGCCCTGCAGCACCTGTGCCCCCAGCACGAAGTGCGTGCAGCTGGGAGCCGGCGGGTCACGCAAGCCAGGGCCTCCAGCCGCCGCTCGCGTGCGCTCCCGGGGCTTCCTGGCCGCCCAGGCTGGCCTTGCGTGCCGATGGCGCCGCGTAATCCGCGGAGGAATCCTATTCCGGACGCCTTCTCTAGCCGGAGGGGGTGCCCTGCTCCTTGGCCGGCCAGGAAGTTTCCGGCTCGGAAGTTGCAAGGCACACGCAAGTCGGCGACAAGGACAGAACGGGCAGGGAGGACGGACCCGGAAACCCGGAGGAGCTCCTGCAGACATGGGACAGGGTGGCAGCTGTGCGAGTGCAGGGGGCAGGGGGAGGGGCCGAGGATCTCTGAGCACCAGGATCGGGTGGGGAAGTTTCTGTCCTTGTGACCTTTGGGGCGGGATGGAGGTAACTTGAAGAATGACAAAGGGAATCGAGGGAGGTCGTGGCGACCCGGCCGGGTTTATCTGCAGCTCTGGCTCGCTGCTCTGAGACCCAGGGGCGGGCATCTGGTTACGCCGCGTGCAGGCGACGGGAAGCGCGTGTCGTGAGCAACAGCGATGAGATCAGTTTGCATAACCACAGCGTCGGGGTGGGGAGTGCAGCCAGTCACGCAGCCACCACCCGACCCGGCGCAGACTCTGCCCGGGTGGCCACGGCTGCCCCACGGGATTCGGGTGGCAGGAGCTGGGGTGGTCCTGCCCCTTCCAGGCTCCGGCCTTCTGAGGCGTCAGAACTATTCCAAGGGAGTGGTGAGGCAGTGGGGGAAGAAAGCCACACAAAGCGCAACCTGCAGAGTTAGCAAGCTGGATTCTATTAGGCAGCTTTCTAGTCACGCTGAAAAAAACCACTGTGCCGAGTAGGTAACTTCAAAGACTACTATCATGGAAATCAAAGATCATTAAAGGGGGCCTTTAATTTGTTTATACTATTTCGCTAAGCAGTCCTTCGGATGTGTGCGTGAAATTTAATTTATGCACTCAAGTCTGGAGTCCTGGTTTAGCAAAGGAAATAATTATGAATTCAGTTAAGCGTATGGGTACAAACGGATTACTTAAAAGAACAATGAACTGGAAAAAAATTCCAGCTTCTAACTAACAAGGCCATTACATTCAGCTTTTCACGGTCTTGAACATCTTGTGCAGGCTCAACAATACGTGGCGGAAACTTCTAATTAAGCATTTTAAAACGCTAGCATTCTACGCCAGGAAAACGTCAAGAATGCCTTATGTTATAGACATGTGACTACCATCTACACATAGAGTAAGTAGTGTATCTGGCAGTTTTGTACTTCAGGCATCTTCTTAGTATACTAACAGTTCACTGGTAGGTCAGTCAGTTATGAAGTAGGATTAAACACCATGAAAAATCGCAACCTGGAATTTCGAAAGACTCTTCTGCAGATGTGACGTTCACGTGATGCGAGTTCACGTGATGCGACTTCAGTAAAGACGAACCTAAGTGCTTAGCTCACAGCATCAAAATAAAATCTTGGATGAATGAATGAATGTGTAGGGGATACCCTCTGATGATTGCAGCTCTGTAGTAAGTGAATCATGCCTCTCTGGTAAAGTGTAAATTAGACTCCCAGCATTCCAGGGCGGCGCAACTATTACCTATTACAGGTGCTTTGAGATGTTTATAGAAAGAGGGCATATATTCAATATTACAAACTGTTCAAAAAAACTAAAAAAGTATAACGTTTAAGACTGTGATGTCAATTTTATTTGATAGGGTTTATCAAGACCTGATTTATGGAATAAGAAGCTGAATATATCATTACATCAAATATTTGACTTACAGTCAAGTTTTTGATCAGTCTTTTGATTCATAGAATCTTAAAGGAAAGAGACCTTCCTGATAAACTTTTCTGCTGCTTCATGCAGCAGAATCAGGATTAGAATTCTAGGATTAGAAATGTATTAAATCCATTGAGACTGACTGTGTGAGGGATTGTTAAAGTTGGGCGTCTTGCAGACAAAACCGATTGCTCAATGTGTAAATGGTCTCTATTGAAATGCAAAGCATAGAAGGAATACTAATGCCTTGCACACATCTTTGTGTAAATGTAAAAATCTTGTCTCCTTTTGAAGCTCTCAGTAGAGGACCTTTGAGAAGAAAAGGACAGTCAACAGAGAGGAGCTTTCTGAAATGGAGCGGAAGCGTCAGACAATGTAGTTAGCCAATTTTAACTGGAATCAGAAAGAGGATACCATAGACTGTAGCCAATCTCTTCCATTTAGAAAATTATAAAGCAGGGCAAGGATTTGACTCACTGGTGGAACACTTGCACTGTTCGTGGGGAGCTTTGGGTTCAAAGTCAAATCTAAAATACAAAGCAAAAAGCACATGATAGTATCTGTCTTTCTTCTCTTCATAGCTACCCTAATTTTTCTTAATGTCCTCTGTCGTCACTTTAAGGCCAGGATCCTACACTGTTGTTCACATTACGGATTGCACGCTGACACCTGGAGAGGAGGCGAATAGGAACTGATCTCCAGTCTCCTCCCAAGAAGAGAAGTCTCTCTTGATAATGTGAACAAAGGCGCCTCGAAGCTTGCAGCAGAGTGATTTGTCCTCAGGAACAAATCTGCTCCTTCTGCTGGTTGATTTGTATTTAGTTCCCAATTGCATTTAATAAGAGGGGGAGGAAGACATTAGGACCGGAAATGTGCAGGGGCCCAGGCTGATGGAGCTGTGCATCGAACGCTGTCACCTTCCAAGGTCTCATTATGAATTGCCGCCCAGGCAAGACAATATGTGTAGATCGTTCAATAAAGAGCAATGACAGGGCAAACCAGAAGAGCCTTAGCTACCAATCCATTGTCTGAGCCATGCGTTGCACTGGGGAATAATAGTGTGCCTCAATCCTTTGGCTGAACTCTTTGGTGGGATCTGCCATCGGATGATGCTATCTGCGCATGATACATGACCTGCTGCACCTTGAGGTTGCCTTAAGTTTAAAGTATTTTCTTTTTCCTGTTGCAAACATCTCTGAAGCCTACTGACATTGAGTCACAGTCCAAACAATGAGTGTCAGAGACTATTGTGTCAGGATGTAGTGACCTGATTAGTTTAAACTGTGGGAATGAGGCACAAACAGATGAGCCCCAACAGGACCTTGTGCAATCTTTTCTGGATGGGCCACACCCTGAATGCACCTTAAATCTCCTACTTTTTTTTGAAAGTTTAATTTATTGCTTAGCAACTCCAGGAACAGTTAATTTGATTTTTTATGATTTAATTAGCATAAAAGAAGAATTTCTATGTAACTTATTAAAATATGTGCATGGTGTAAATATATAAATATATAAAATATGTGGAATTAATGCCATGTTCTGAGAGCATAAAATTATCCAACTGAATTAACATCTTTTAAAAGAAATAGTTCCCGCAGGTAATTAAGGAGTCGGTTTTGTAATTTGACATTTAGGCCGAAAGCAAATAAAGCACAGGAAGGGATCTGATTGGTGCATTGCACCGTTCATCATTTGCTTATCAAGCAAAGATTCCTCAGAGATGCTTTTTAGTGAATTTTCATTTTTTCCTTAATTTATTTTATATGTATGAGTGTTTGTCTGCTTGTACATATGTGCACCATGTGTTTGCCCAGTGCCCACAGAGACCAGAAGAAAGCATCAGATCTTCTTGGAACTGAGCTGTAGACCACAGTGAAGATGCTAACAACCAAACCCTGGTCCCCCGCAAGAGCAGCAAAAGCTCTTACTTAACCACTAAGCCATTTCTCTAGAACTCCCTTCCTACCTCTACCTTTTTAACTAGGCCTTGCTACACAACCCACGTCTTGAATTCCTGGCAATTCCCCCTGCCTCAGCCTCCTCAGGGTAGATGTTACAGATATAAACCACTACTCCTGATTTCCCATGGAGTTTTAAATGTTAATGGTTATCATCTACAAAAGCCTTGGTAGAATGTTGCTTTCAAGGTTCGGTAGTTTTAGAAATGTGAAACAGAACAAAGAGTTTGAGTGAAGTAGTCCATAAACCTTGTGGCTACCGAAAATAAGAGATATGGAGGAATTAAAGCAGTCGTAGAACTCCATACACAAAAGATGCTTTTAAATATGATTCACTGCTAAGAGCAAGTAAATATAATTTATCACGTTGAGACAAATACAGCCTGTAGTTGATTGGTCCTTGTTTGAGGACAGAGACTGTTACTACTGTTTGCTTTCCCAGTACCCCACTGTGAGTGATAATGGCTTGAGGGAATCAATTATTAAGTAAGTGGGAGAGAAAACCCTTCAGAATTAACTTCTGGACAGTATAGTCCCCAGGCCTTCCCCATTTCTCTCTTGATGAGTGCCTGCCAGCTCGTCCTTGCTTTAAGTGAGCAATAAGGAAAAAGGAAGTAGTCCAGATGGCAGCATCTCCATCGGATGTCTCTGAAATGAACAAAGTATTTGCAGATGTTTCAACCAAATGGAGGGGCTGGGCTATACCTAAGCCATAGGAAACAACTTCCACACCTTGAGGCTACTACAATAAAGGCGTCATCACTCATCTGAACAGGATTCCGCTGGAAACTTGAACAGCACTCTAGGTCGGAATGCTGCATGGATCCAGACTTGCCTCAGCAATGCTGCGGGTGCTCAGATCCGAGTATCGAAATTAATGTGATTTGTAAAAATAGCCATCAGGACCATTGCTTATCTGGAAATCAGATCCTTTAATCACTGTAGACAGAGCTAATGAAAGTAGAAGAAAGCATCATTGATTTTGAGAGTCGTCTCCTAAATTAGTTGGCCTTTGGCTTTTGGAGAGCAAAGTTCAAATTCCAGTTCCTGTTTAACAGGAAAATAAGTCAGACGCTAAGGAGAGAATCTTGTGGACTGAAACAGCAGGACACAATGGACTTCTGAGTCTCGAAGAAACCTTCTTTTTGAGAGTTGCTAAAGTCATTCCCCCAAATGAAATACTTCTCATGGTGCCTTTTAAATTGCTTTAGATGGTTTAATTTTTTTGGTCCTGTCTTTTTTTTTTTCTTACTTGGTTTTAAAAGTATTTGTTTGTCTTTAGATTTCATTTTCATTGTCCAATGTAAATGTTTATATTTTCTAATAAGAACCTTCTACTGCCTACTGTTATATGCAGGCAATGTTCTGGAGTGTCTGGAGCACATTAGCCCGCTGGCTGCCTGAATATGGGATGGTGGGTGCTATGATTTGTGCGCCAACTCCTTAATATGATGATGCCACACAAAGGCATCTTCAAAAGTGCAATTCTTTAGCTTTGTGACCCAACCACAGGGCAGTCTGAGACTGTTTTCTCTGTCCTGATGTAGTAAGAACTGGGGGAAAGTTTCGCTTTTCGGTAAGAAAGAGCTTGTTTTCCAAAGCAATGGGAGGGAATACATAACAACATTGAACTTGTTCCCTACAAATACTAAAACGTAAAGATAAAAGACTCAGGTGCAATGTTGCTGTTGACACACGCGCCCGCGCGCAAACACACACACACACACACACACACACACACACACACACACACACACGGGCTTTTTATTAACCCAAATGAAATATCTAAAACCACATAAAAGGGAGGGGGAGAGTACTGTTGCTCTTAATAGAATTGACCAGCATGTGTGGAAAAGAGAAAAATTAATTAGCACTAACATGATTGAAGAGTTACATATTGCTCTCCTAAGTGAACTGACCTTTTTGAATATTGGGGTTCAATATGTAACACTAAGTACTAATGTGGCTGTAAATGTTTTTGTCTGATGTTAGAACCAAAACAAAGTCTCAGACTTGTAGTAGATTCAGGGTTAGATCATTGGAACCTAGAAGAAACTTAACTGTCCTGAGATCTTAAGATTTGATCATTGCCTGCAATAGACTCTCACTAATAATTTGCAAGGCCCTAATCTTGGTCTAAAGATTCAGCAATGAACAAGACAGATGTGTTCCCTTGCCCCAATCACACAATTAATGGAGGCGCTGGAACTAGAAAGGAGCCTGCAGAGTTCTAATTAAAACAGCATCCACTAATCAAACACTAACTCTGTCAAGCCTTAAGTGTTTCACCTGCGTTAAGTCATAGGTTAGCCGTGCTTGCTTGCTTTCCCACTCCAGGGGTCTCTTGGCTCCTCTCAACTGCCTCATTTTCTCTGTCCAAAGGGAAAATGACTTCTCTGTTTGAAAAAAAAAAATTCATATGTGATCTAGCCCCTTCCCTTCTCTCTCATTTTGGAGGAGGGGGGAACACAGCGTGGGATGGACCTTAGCTATCATCATCCTACCCTCGCTCAGCCCTGTACTTCCTGGCCCTGTACTTCCTGACCCCGTGGAGCACAGGATCAGGAGGAGACCTCTTCTGGGATTGTGGGTTGGGTAGTTGAGTATCCTACTAGGATTTTAAATGAGGAAGCTGATTTTTCTCATTGATATCAGCTTTCTCATTAATCAACCAGGCACTGTTCATTTCCTGTAAGAGAAAAAACGTTTCATAAAAATAAAATAAACAATTGTGTACTAACAAAGTTGAACGATCTAAAACATGTCAAGTTCTATCCAGTATGCATGACAGGGTCTCACATGCAGACCCAACCTGTCACATCACCTAGGAAATAGTGACTTAAGACAACATTAACATAACCTTCACAGCTTTGGCTTCATTACCATAATTTGTAAAAGGATGATGGCCAGCCAGCGGGCTTTTGGGGAAAGCAGGAGGTGAAATGAAAATCACATGGAACTTTTGGGAAGAATTAGGAGGTGTTGCCTTGGTGGAGAAGGTGTGTCAGGGAGGGGGAGCTTTGAGGCTTCCAGTTAATTCTAACTGTTCTTTGAACCTGCAAACAAGATGTAAGTTCTCAGCTACTACCCCATGTCTTCTTGCCTGCTGCCATGCTTCCCACGGTAATGATCATAGACTCACCTTCTGAAACTGGAAGCCTAATTAAACTATTTCCTTTATAAGTTGCCTTACCATTGTGTCTCTTCTCAACAATAGAAACGTAGCAAGAGGAGCAGCAATCACTCCTAACTGCTGAGCCATCTCTTCAGCTCCCATTTTAAAGTGAAATCCTCCAACAACAGTTCTCAGTTTTACTGCAACTCTCAGGTTTGACTCTATGCATGGGTAGCTAAGAGTTAACGGCTAATGAATCTTCCTTTTCACTCATAAATGCAGGAGAGGTATCTACCAAGCTACAAAGCAAATGCCATGGCGTTTGTTTGTTTTAAATAATGTCCTGGTGGGACTAACGACTCTCCTTGCTTTTATAAAAAATTAAATTACATTCAATTATTTGTCTGACTCTGGGGCATACCTGTGATAGAGGTACAGAAGGCAGATAACAATTTTCAAGAGTCAGTTCTCTCCTTCTACCATGTCGGTCCTGAGATTAAGCTCAGGTCTTCATTGTTGATGGTATCAAGGGTTAGGACCAGAGTGTGGATCTTCAGACCCCACATGAAAGTGAGTAGAAATGCAGACAACTGTAATGCCAACACTGAGGAGGAAGAAGCAGGAGACCGGTGGGGCAAGCTGGCTACACTAGACAGGTCTGGTGATCTTTGGGTTTAGCAAGAGACACTACCTCAAAAAACAAGGTGGAAAGCAACCTCATGCATGTGAATATACATATGTTCATTTCTCTCTCTCTCTCTCTCTCACACACACACACACACACACGTATAAATAAAAATGTGCAACTGTGCTGAAATTTGAAAAAGTTGAATTCTTACAGGATCTCTCTCTCTCTCTCTCTCTCTCTCTCTCTCTCTCTCTCTCTCCTGTGTGTGTGTGTGTGTGTGTGTGTGTGTGTGTACCCTCTGAGATGTAGTTCTCTCCCTGCTCTTGGAGCTAGGCTGGTGGCCAGCAAGCCCCAGGGATTCTCTCCCCCTATCTCACCCAGCTCTGGAGTTATAGGCACATATAAAGCTATGACAGTTTCTTTTTTTTAAAACATAGGGTCTGGGGTCCAAACTCGGGGTCTTGATGCTCATGCAACAAATACTCTTATCCATTAAGCTGTCCTTCCGGTCACCCAGATTACATTCTAAGACTGTCTTGGAAAAATAACCATGATCCTCATAATAGAATCTATCTTTTAAGGTTAAAATAAAAAGAGAGAGAGAGACTGGGATGTAGCCCATTTATAGAACCCTTACTGCTGCGCCTGAGGCTCTTGTTAGATCCCAGCACTGTAAAAGAAGAGGAAGAGGAGGATTATTAAAGGCCATAAGAAGTTAAAAGAAATAAATCAAACAGAAAAACAAAACAACAGAGGAAAACCAGGTCTTTGAACTGCCTCTGAGCTATATTAAAGGGCTACTAAAAGATTCCCCTGAACCATTTTCATGAAAATTCTAATTAATCCCAAGGTTTCCCTTGCACAAGTAATCTAATTATAATAATTTTTCAAATAGAAATCCCCTATTTTAGGCTTTTTCCAGGCTACCAAATTTCTACCCGTTTTTCAAGGTTGCACTTACACGCCTCTGTTGACTCACTACATATGAAAACACTTACTATTTGCCCAGCATCTTCCTAAGTGCACGGCTTGACTTATTTTATTTTAATAATCGTCAGCCTTGGAAAATAGAATGTGATCATTCCCTTTGTGCAATTCAAGAATCATATCACTTAACCAGACAATGGATCAAACCATGAATGGAACCCAGGACTTAGGATCCAAAGTCAACTTTGTTCCTTCCTATCACCCAGGGTGCAGAAATATCACCGACATTTGTCTTGGAGCGTGTGCCTTCGAGTGTACATGTGTGCCTGTGTGTGTGCACGTTCATTACCGAAGGCTGAAGTCAGGGCCCAGCTTTTACAGAGCCAGTATTCACACTGTCCTGTTCCCCCATTACCCCCTGACCCCCGTTTTAAAAACAGCAGTGAGTTCATTTGCTTCTGTATGCTCTTCATTTTGCTCTTCAAATGGCAATGTTCCTTTCACCAGCTGCTAGTTGAGCATTTCCTGTAGGTAAAGTATTGAAAAGCTCTATTGGCAATTCTTTTGTTTTGTTTTATTACTTAAAAGAAACTGTGGTAGGGCTAAGATGTAGGTCAGTGGTTTTTCCTTAGCAAACCACAGCAAAAGAAAGTTGTGGTAGAAGACATAAAATTTACCACCCTGAAAGTGTACAGCTTGCCGGTGTTAAGTAGAGCCACTTTGCTGTGCAATTGTAAATTATTTTATTAACATTTGGAAGCCCCACAGTACCTAGCAGATGTTTGCTGACAGGTGGGGGAGTTTACCATCTGTCTTAATCCATTAGATGACTATAACAAAATACAATAAACGGGGCTAACTTATAAACAACATATTTATTTCTCACAGTTCCGGAAGCAGGGAAGTCCATTAAGTTTCCTGCAGATTCCGTATCTAACAGTGCCTGACTTTTGGCTTTTAGACAGGAAACCTCCGAGTGAAGCTTCCTCCAGTGCAAGGACAGGACAGTTAGCTCTGTCCCCCCTGTACCAACACCACATCAAAGGTCTCACCTTCTAACCCCTTTTCCTGGGAGGTTAGAATTTCAACATATGAATTTTGGGGACCACAATACTGGAACATTATGTCACATCCCAAAGGTGTCTTTAACCACAGTTCACCCAAGGGCTCTCCATATCCCTGCTAGCAAAAGTCATCCCCCCCCCCCCTGAAGCAAATTACTCCAAGCATGTCAAAAGAGTTGTCATACATCTCATAGCTTTAATTTTGATTTATTGATTTTTAAAATAGATTCTAAAGTCATGCTGCTTAATGTTCCACAAGTGGCAGGGGGGGGGGGGGGGAAGGTTGAAAACTCTGATTCACATCCAGCAATGTTTTAGCCATGTGTAAACAAAGTGGACAGTTGCTGGGACCCATTTCCACACAAGTGTAAACTGCCACACGTGTTCTTTGGAGTCTTGCTTTTGTCACATATCTTGACAGTCACAGCATTCACGGCGTTCATGTTTTACCTTTCACGGACATGCCTCACTATGTAGCTTACTTGCTCAGTCCCTTGTTAGTCAACATTTAGATTTTTTTTTCTCTTCTCTGGCTGCTGCTGCTCATCCCCCTCTCCAATCTTTTGTAAATGAAACATTACTGTAATCAATGACATCTGCGTCCATCATTTGACAAGAGTAAAAGCACATCTGTGAAATAAATGTCTAGCCCACTCCACCCCCCCAGCTAGGTGGACATTGCTGGAGACTTGCAAATTGTTGGTTTCCTCTCTCATTCTGTAGGGGTGGAGAATCGTTAGATTGCAATGGCATATGATACTGACAATTGGAGTGTATTTCACATGTGTAAAGAGGAGAGGCAGGAAAAAAATAGAAGCACTACCCTCAGCCCCCCACCCCTCTTCCAGTCCTCCCCCCACCCCCACACACACATACACTGCGATCCCTTTTATTTCTAGCCAAAAGAGATTTGCTTGGCCAGGCTTGTCAGGTCATGTCCTGTCTCCTCAGGGTCTCTCCAGTCTCTAACCCAGGGTTATTATCATGTAAGTCACATGCTCAATAGAGTACAGACGGCTGACCTGGGTTAGCTTGATAAGCTTATGCCTGCCTCTCTACCTGGCTCCCTTTGGAAGGTGACTAGGTCACCTGGATTTGCATATCTATAAAGGCAGCCCCCTTCCCAATCTCTGTGTGGCTTAGTTATTAATGGTGCTTCCCTTGGATTGGATCACAATTGGGTAAAATTGTGTAGATGGGACAGTTCTGTAAGGAATCCTAGACTTAGGCAAATGTGCCTGGGAGAGAGAGACACACAGAGGGACATGGGATTTAATCCTCATTGCCATTGTATAATGTAACACCCCTCCGCCCCAAAAAAAACCCTGCCTAAATTTATAATAAATGAACTAACTTGTACCTAATAGGAGTTAGATCGCTGTGAAAACTTTTAAATCAGATGTATTTGTCCTTTCTCTACTGAAAAATAGGCTGGTAGTCATTTTCTCCTCCCTAATAGATCATTGAAAAAAAAAAATCTATTGAGCTAGCAATCACTGGCCTCCGCAGATATAATAACCACACTTGCTATCCACTTGGCAGTTTCGATCAGGCCAGATCTGTCACTCATGGCTTGAACAAGTGCTTCCCTGGCAGCATTTTCACACCACATATAGAGACCACGGAGGCTGGTCCAGGTGAGAGAATGGGCAAGAATGATGTTTGGAGTTCAGTTCAATGACGCTTTACTTTGATTGGCTTCCAAAGCCACACTGAAGTAGGGCCAAAGGTAGGCATGGATGAAGGCAGATGTGGCTGGCCATTGCCCCTTTGTTTTCCACGGAGTGACCATAAATTTGACCATCATGGCAGCCAAAGAGTGAGACGTCCTGGGAGGTCAGGGTTGCTCAAAAGTGTGGGCTCATTCTTTCACATTTCCAACCACATTAACAGCCAGAAACAATTTATAGTACCATATAAGGCAAAAACTTTACCCAGCCAGCAACTTTATTCAGGTTAATATCTAGATTCTAGACCTTGAAAAGCCTCCAGTGCCCAGCCTGCGGCAGCTCTTCCTTATCCACACCTGGGCAGAGCGTGTAGGAGGTTTCCTCTTATTTTGCAGACAGGCCCAGCCTTGGCCTACCACAAACATACTTAGCCTTTAAGTCTACAAACAAATTCTTGGTGTCATCCTGCATTAACGCAGGCTAAAGGACATCTGTGTTGATTCTGATCAGCTCGCCCCCTGGGCCAGGCTTTCCAGTGTGCTAATCGCTTTGTCTCATCTCTTGCTGATTACCCTTGATTGCAAAAGCCCAGCTCTTCAATTGCTGCCTGATTCTCTTTGTCCCTCAAAACCATTCCTTCTGTGAAACAATCCGTCATCCTGTGTACACATGCAGCTCTCATCATTTCCTCCTCATTTAAAAATGTTTATTCTCGCCACTTCGGTTTCCATCACAGACATATGCATCCTCTTACTAACTCTCACAATTTTATGGCCTTTATACTTTCTGGATACAATGAGCTAAATGTCCGTTTGCCTCCCCAAGTCTATGTCCAGTCATAAGTGAACATGACTAATGGCTGAAATGACCAGCAATGTCTGGTAACGCCATTTGTCTGTGCCAAGTGACAGATGAATTCTACCTTAGAAACACACTTTAGCTGATGTCTGTGTGAGTACATTAGTTTTGTGCTCTTTCCTTCTTTCTTCTCTTTATCTATCTCTCAGTGTAGGATGGTTTCAGGGCTTGGATGACAAGGGGGGAAATGTCTATACCCAAACAGAACCGAAGCTGATCTGCTATTCTCATGAATGAAAAATCCACATAAATGAGAGAATAACACATCACAAAACATTAAAATATCAGTGTAAGTGTTACAACTCTAAGTAGAAAGTCTCCCCAGAACACAGATTACATCTCTATGCACATGTTACAGCTCTGGAGGGAAAGGTATCTGGCCAGTTCCAGGCCAAAAAAATGACACAAAGTCACACCCCACCAGGAACCTCATATAGGAGGGTATTGGCAGTGACACAAGAGGATGGCTGCCTCTGCCTGAGAAGCAGCAAGGAACTGAGCAGGAGGCATGCTTATATAGGGTTTCTTGGGGTGGGGGGGCTTCCTAAGGTGGGGATTGGTGGGACTTCAAATCCTGAACTTGGGACCAACACTGGGATTGGTGGGTTTTCAAGCTTAGGGATTGGTTGGTCTTGAAGGATTTACAAATCCAGAATTAAGCTGAGACATTTTACCCTACAGTCAGAGTTGCTTCTTACTGCAAGTTAGTTTGGCAATCACACATTCTAGAAAGGTGAGGGGGAAATAATACATATATTTCAGAGTAAGAAGGGTTAAAGTGGATTTTTGACACAGTGAGACAGAAAACATATTTCAGTTCAGTATCAAGGACCACCACTCCCAGGGGGAACAATACAGGCTCTGAAAAGATCTAGGAGGAGCAGCCATAGTGAGACATGCAAGGCAAATCTTAGTATCCCAAGGAAGGCTTCAAAGGCTAAACCATCTATTCCAGGCTGCTAGCTGGGCCTTACTATCTTCTAAGTATATCTCCAAATGGAAGTGATATAGAGAGGGTTCAGTCTCTCCTGCAGCACTGGACTGAGCACACTGGTGAGCTCCTCTTGAGCCAGTTCAGTTCAGTCTGGGTCACTTTGGGAAGCCAC
This sequence comes from Mus caroli, assembly GCF_978045245.1. Classification (NCBI taxonomy): domain Eukaryota; kingdom Metazoa; phylum Chordata; class Mammalia; order Rodentia; family Muridae; genus Mus; species Mus caroli. Next base: position 96,910,723 of record NW_028227258.1, read on the forward strand.
AGACAGTGTACCCTCCTCAACTCTCTTGTCTTTTCCTTCCTGTAATTTTCATCTAGACTATAAGGGGTTCATGAGGAAAACTACCCTAAAAGATAAATATTATCTCCGTTTTAGCCACAAGGGAACTGAGACCTGGATTATCAAGTGACTTTCTATAATCGCAAAGTAAGTGATGGGATTGTGATTAAATCCTATCAGTCCAGCTTCCGAGGCCACAGGAAAATGTTACATTCCTAGGCACATGCTTTGAAAGCACTGTCTATCATGATGGTCAAATATCAAAATGGGTCAGGTCACCCTTTCCTCCTAAAGGAGAGTTGACTCAAACATCAACAAATGAAGGTATAACTCTCCATTCAATACAGAAGGTTTTTTTTCTCTCTCTCTCTCTTAATCTGATTACACTTTTAACTTTGTCTCCAAACCAGAAATCAAGAGACACAAACATCCTGAGAACTCCAAGCTATTCACACTACCTTAGGAGATGTAATAACCATCTCCTGTGGAATGTGCTCAGACCTTGACCTGGTCTTTCCCTGATCCTCCCTATCTTAGTAGTCATACCACAACAGGCAAGCCAAAAGCTTGGTAAGCATTTTTATTCTTCCCTCTTCTTCTGTATCTACTTCATCAGCAAGACATGTTCATACTTACTTTTAGCCGAAATGACTCAAAGCCAGAGGCATATCAAAGCCCACCCAGCACAGTTGATAGCTCACAGCTGGGAACCTGGAGAACACTGCACAGCTTGCAGGCTGCTAAACATGTTGAATAGTCTCTCCAGGAGCCTCAGTTGGTCTAAATCTCTTCCAGGCAGTTGGTGTGGCTTCAAGAGTCTTCTTTGCAGCTCAAGGTGTCTCAGAGTCTGCGGTTCAGTTCAGCTTTTTGTTTTGTTTTTTCCCTAAGCAGGACTCTCAGCTTTTATTGTTTCCTCTGGCAAAGAGGGGGCCTAGTGAATCTAGTCAGTTTCAGGGACTTCCTAAAGCTATTTTTCAGTTGTTTACCTTTCTGTTTAAGGAGCTTTCTCTACGGGATAGAATGTTTGATCTTGGAGGAAACTTACAAAACCTATATACATAATAAACACACCTACACAAATAAAAAAATGTAATAAGAACCCCACTATGGAATGTAAACATATTAATATAAAATAAAAAGTGTGCTTTGTTTTCCTGTTAATCTTTTTCATTTATTTTCTCCTTTTTATTTTTTAATTTTTAATTTTTAATTTTTGTCAAGATAATTTTCAGGTATCAGATATACAATGTGAGAGATTAGTGGTAAAAAAAATTTCCTGTTTGAGGCCCTAAAATAACATTTATCAGAATTCATATTTCTTTTCTTTTCTTTTCTTTTCTTTTCTTTTCTTTTCTTTTCTCTTCTTTCTTTCTTTCTTTCATTCATTTATTCAGAAAGAGCTGTCCAGGAGCTCATGATTCCCCTGCCTTTTTCTCCAGAATGTTGGGATTACATTTGTGAACCACCATGCCTGGCTCATATTTCATTTACTTACTGTTTTGTTTATTGTTCCAAGTAAAAAATGTAACCTCAATGAAAACATGAGGTTATTTATCTTGGTCACCACCATATCTACAGCTCTCACACATAGCAGGTGCTCAATAAATATTTGTTAAATGACTGAATCCACAGAGTGGTTAAGCTCCTAGGAGGAGACCTAATATCAACAAAGTCCCATTTATGAACAGAATTGTTCATCTCAGGTCCCAAGCACATTTGTTTCAGGAACTGTGTTACCTGGGCACTAGCTAAGTACAGTTGATCTTCTAAATGAATTGACCTTAGTTTAAAGAGAAGGAAGACAAGTGAATAACCAGGGCATTGTAAATAGCACAAGGCAAGAAATCTAAAATAAGAACATATATCAAAAATTTAAATTTGCCGGGTGTGGTGGCACACGCCTTTAATCCTAGCACTCGGGAGGCAGAGGCAGGCAGATTTCTGAGTTCGAGGCCAGCCTGGTCTACAAAGTGAGTTCCAGGACAGCCAGAGATACACAGAGAAACCTTGTCTCGAAAAACCAAAAAAAAAAAAAAAAAAAAAAAAAAAAAAAATTAAATTCAATGAATAAACAGCATGATTGATTGATTTTGGACAAAGAGTCTCTTTATATAGACCAGGTGGCCTAGAAGTTATTATGTAGACCAGGCTGTCCTAAACTCACAGAGATTGTAATGCCTCTGCCTCTTGAGTGCTGAGACTAAAGGTGTGAACCACAATACCTGTCCTCTTTTGGTGTCTTGTTTGTTAGTTTGGTTTTGGTTTTGAGGCAAAGTCTCTCTATGTAGTCCCTGGCTGGCCTGAAATTCCCTATGTGGCCTCAAACTCACAAAGAACTACCCATCTCTGTCTCCCGAGTGTTGGGATTAAAAGCTGTGCCATCATGCCTGGCGTTGTTTATGTTTATATTTCTTCATTTTATCTTTAAAATAGTTATTCTCTGACAATTTTACACCTGAATGCAATGCAGTCTCACTACTCTCTCCTCAGGACCTTTGGTCTCCCTCCCATCTCAACCCCCTCCCCCTCCCTACAAATCCATTTCCCATATTCATGTCTGTTCATTTGGCTTGTGACTCACTGAGTTTATCCAAGAGCATCTGTGTGACTGTGAGTGTTATTACTGTGGTTTGAATGAGAAATGTCCCTCCAAAGGGTCAGGCATTTGAACAACTTGATCTCTAGTGACTGATGCTCTTTGGGAAAGTTTAGCTTGGCTGTGCTGAAGGAAGTACATCACTGGGGGTGGCTCTGAAAACATATAGCTTTGCCTCCCTTCTAGTTTGCTCTGTTTGCTGCCATGCCCCACCCCACAGTGATGGACACTGAGTCAACTCTAAGCCAAAATAAACTTTCTCTTCTACAAGTTGCCTTGGCTATGACATTTTTATCATGGCGATAGAATAATAACTAATACAGGCTAAGGGATTATCCTTTGGTGCCTGATGAGTTCACCCGTGCGTACTCAACTGAAGACAATGGCCATCTCTCAGTCAGCATCCATCTGTTGTACAACCAATCTAAGCTTATCCCCGACTACCTTACACAGACAGACTCAGACTATAGTTACTTTATTAGGTCTGACAATTACTGAGGGGTAACCCCTAGTCTACTCTTCTCACTGGTGGCCTGGCTCCTCCCTAGCAGTGTACCCCAGATACTTGCTGTTTCTCCTGGCCATGTGCCCTTTGTCCATCTCCCCTCATGGCGGCTTCCTCCTCTCCTCTTGCTCTTCCTCCTCCTCCTCCTGGTCTCTCCTCCAACCAGGTCACTCCTAGCCCACCTACCTCCAATCCCTCCAATAATTGGCTATAGCTAATTCTATTTAACCAACAGTTTTTTATTTTATTTTTTTTTTTCCAAGACAAGGTTTCTCTGTATAGCCCTGGCTGTCCTGGAACTCACTTTGTAGACCAAGCTGGCCTCGAACTCAGAAATCTGCCTGCCTCTGCCTCTGGAGTGCTGGGATTAAAGGCGTGCGCCACCATGCCCGGCTTAACCAACAGTTTTAAATCAAGGAACAACGTTTTCAAAACAAAAGCTTGTAAGCAGAAAAAGTCATCAATTGGCAAGAGTTCCCAGGGGAAGGGCAGGACCATGTGCACCCTTCCCTACCCCTGACTAACTATTGCTGCATTCAATCTAGTGCAGGCCCAGTACAGAAAATTGCAGCTGTTGAGAGTCTGTGGTTACAATGGCTATGCCATGCCCTGGAAGATAGTGTTTCACACCATTCATCCTTATCATCCATCTCATTACATTTTAAAATGAAGTTTTAACACATAATTCTCAGGCTATCAAGGCAAAGGGAGGGAGGGAGGGAGGGACAGAGGGGTGTATCAGAAAGCATGATAGCTTCTGCTCTGGCAGTGGATTCAAATGAAATCTTCCATTGAATAGCACATATACATATATTTGTTGGGGAAATGAGTTCTCAAAAGCACATTTTATTATCAACAAAGACAATTGTAAAGCTTCTATTACCTTTGCTCTAGTAAGAGTGACAACAGCCCTCCCAAGGAGGACTTGCAAATGGATTGGTTGCCTTCTCCATCACAGCCTGGAGGGTTCACAGTCACACAGCATTTCCTGGAAGAGCCTTTTGTAACTGATGGGCTATCATTCTAGCAAACTAGAAATTTTAAAAAAGCCAGGTGTAGTGGTAAAAACCTTTAATCCCAGAATTTTGGAGGCAGAAGTAGGTGGAGCTCTGTGAGTTCAAGGCTAGCCTGATCTACATAGTGAGTTCCAGGACAACTAGGGCTACATAGGAAGACCCTGCCCAAAACCAAAACAAAAACAAAACAAAACAACAAAAAACACACAAAAAACAAACAATTTAAAAAAGCAAAAAAAAAAAAAATTAAGACAAAGTATTTTGTATGTGATACTATGGTGACAGAGCTCTCTACCATCAGAAGGCCCTTAAGCCAGAAGCACCTATAGGGTATTTGTGGAGAGTAACAGGAACATGGAAAAACAAATTGCTTTTTAAAATCTGGACAGTTTAATTGTAAGAAGTATCACACACACACACACACACCTTTATAATACAGCAGAAGGGTTTTATAAAAGTGGCCTCTTAATACAGAAACTGATCCAGGTGTGATGTGGTACGCACACTTGGAATCCCAGCATTCCAGAAGCTGACGCTGGAAGATATCAGGTTTAAGGCTGCCCAGGCTACATAGTGAGACTTTGTCAAATAAAAACCAACAAATCCACCAAAGAACAATAAACAAACTCTTGTAAATAATGATTATGCAACTCTCATTCAAGATAATTTTGCAAGAAGTATGTTATTTTGATTTAAACAATATTCTTCACGATTGAGAATTTATACATGTATATGATGATGTATATGTGCTTATACATATCCCCATTTCCCTATCTAACTCCTCCCATATCTCCCTAACACATTCCCCTCCTAACTTCATGCCTTCTCATTTTTTTCTTTTTAATAATACACTTTGCTGGTTGGTGCTGCTCGTATGTGCAAGGGTGTAGGGCTATGCACTGGATCATGCGAATCCTTTCAGTAGCCATATGCTCAAAAGGAATGATTCTCCTCCCCAGAAACTATCAGCTGACAATAGCTCCTTAGTAGGGGAAGGGGCAGGTGTGGAAGCCACAACTACTGTGAGTTCATTGTGTGACAGCTATATCTTGTGTAGAAGACAGCATTTCACAGAGGAATTCCATCCTGCAGCTCTTGAGTCTGATCTACCTTCTCTTCAGAGATGTTCTCAGCGTCCTGTGGGAGGGTGGCACGGGGGAAGGGAGGGGAGTGTGTGTGGGATAGTGTGAGGGAGTGATATTCATGTCCCATTAGGACTGAGCACCCAGTATCTGATTGTCCTTACTTTGCCCAGCTATGTATCTCTCCATTGACTGCTTCCAATTGTGTCTTTTGATAAAGGGCAAAACAAGACAAATGAGCAAAAAAGAAAACAGAACAACAAAACCATTTTGGGTTAGAGAGATAGTTCAGTGGTTAAGAGCACTGGTTGCTTTTCCAGAGGACCTGGGTTCAAATCCCAGCTCCCATGTCACAACTATCTCTTACTCTAGATTGTAAATCTAGCAGATCCAAACCTTCTGGGTTTCAAGGGCATCAGGCATGCAAGTGGTGCACAGACATACACAGGCAAAACTCATACACATAAAATAGAATATTTATTAAAGTTTTTAAAGTACCAGTATAATGATGGAAATTACCATAGAAAAGCATGCAAAAATAACTGAGAACTTTCCTCATCAAAATGGGCCCATGGTGTACAAAAATGAAAATTCTTTAATTATATTTTTTTCAATAATCCATTTCCTTCTCTTTGATGTCACCAGTATTAGTTTATTGTTACTTCCTCTGGGACATCTCCATCCTGGGACATCTCCATCTCCATGGATGATGTTCCTCTGGCTGCACACCCACAGTCCCCCAAGCTTCAGCAGTGTCAATACAACCACGGTCAGCTCTGTTCTGTAACCGCACTTACGGTCTGTACCCCCTTTCCTCCCTACGCCCCACCCCCGTCTACTATCACCATCACTTTTCATGGGACAGTTCACTGTTTTGATTGCTCTGCTTTAAAATCAGCACCGGGGCTGTCCACTAAGAGACAAGGAAAATACAACTGTACACCGAGCTCTCTGTGAGCTGAATGACAGATGCATACTGACTAACCGTTACTGTCTCTGAAGGAAGAGACCGGAATGGTCATGGATACTGAGGTGCACCTGTTATTTGCACAAATCACAGTGAAAACTTAGCAAGGCTGGTTGTAGTATGTAAACTTTAAGAGAAAATACACCATGGCAACTAAAAATTCACCAATGTCATTTGTTAGTTAAAACATGGAACTAAATGTGGGCAGTGGTGACACACGCTGTTAGTTCAAGCACTCGAGAAGCAGAGGCAGGCCGATCTCTGAGGCCAAAGCCAGTCTTGTCTACAGATTGAGATCCAGAACAGCCAGGACTACACAGAGAAACCCTGTCTTTAAAAATAAACCTAAAAGAAAGAAAAGAAAAGAATCGTGGAACTGAAATTCGCATGCACCGGAATCTTGCAGAGAGAATGGGTATGCATTAGTTACTGTTCTCCGTGCTGTAACTAGACACCCGATGGAAACCGTTTAAGAAAAGAGGGGTTTGTTCCGGCTCTCTGATGGACAATGCAGTCCGTCAGGGGGGATGTCCTGGATGTAGGATCGTGAAGTTGGTGGTCACATGGCATCTGCAGTCAGGAAGCTGAGAGAGAATGCCAGCACTCTGCAACCGAAGACCCCGGTTCCCACATCTGCTAATTCAATCCAGAACCCCCCTCACTGACCCCAGGGCTTGTCTTCTAAGCGATTCTAGAACCTGTCAAATTGATAATTAATATTAACCATCACATTACAGTATCTTTACAGCATCTGCTGCGTCAGTGGAAAATATTCTCACAGGACAAAGCTGCCTCATATATTATAAACAAATTGGTCCAACCATGAAAGGTTAATGAGGTAATACATCAAAATGAAGTGTTGAGCATGTCCTTTAACACAACATACAAAAAGCTAATAAATGTCTACTAAATCAGAAAGAGTAGTAAGCATTAGACGCTACAGTGCAATGGCTTCCTTTTTTTTTTCCCCAGTAATTTGTGTTTTTCTTTATCCTTCTCTATGGAGAGCCATGTCTTAAATGTAATATACTATATTAAAAACAGTAAAATCGCATGGGGGTGGGAACATAGCTCCATGGTAGACCACTTGCCTAACATGTGTGAGGCCCTGTGTTCCAACTTCAGCCCCACAAAATAAAACTGCACACAAGCCTTTCTCTCTGACCTTACTGTGCGGTAGCTCCTCCCCCTGTATATTCTCCTGTCTGAATAACACGTCTCTACTATTAATTATGACAACGCATGTAGTGGCACTTCATGGTGAACACTGTTAATGAACACTAAACGAAAGCAATAGTCACTCCACCAACGCACACACATACGCACACACACTCTCCCACTCACATACTCACAAGAAAAATAAGTACAACAATTTTGAGTCATTGAGAACAAATTCCTTAGAGTGTTCCTGAATGGAGCGGCAGCATACAGCAGTATCCCTCAGCCCAACCTATTCTGCATTTGGCCTGAAGTGACTCTCATCTGTCGTCCTCATCACGTGTTGGCCCGTGGAGGTCTATGACGTTATCAGAAACCAACTGCGTTCCATCAGCTTCAGTTCAAGAGTCTTCATAATCTGCCTCCTTTTCTTGCCAACTATCAAATGACTCTGCCTCCTGGCTGGAAACTCTGCACTCACTCAGTCAGCCTCCTTCTTACCAAGACCTGAGAGGCATCTGCCTACCTTGGTAACGGTATTTCTACCGCAGTCCGCCTAGGCCGTGTGTATTCCACTGTTCCTTCTCACCCAAGGCCCTTAGACTAAACTTTTTTCCTGCTGCCTACTTAGTTGTAGTTCGTGACAGACAGGACCAGGTCTTTCTCTCCAGCAGGGATTCCGGTTACCCTCCTTGGTTTTATTCTGGCCACAGTACCGTATGTCATTTTCTGATTGGTTATTATCTCCTCTGTCACCTGTATAAATACATATACAAACCTGAATCTTGGCTTGTCAATACAAGTCTATCTACCTACCTGTCTGTACCTAGCACTAGTAGACTACCATTGTTCTGCCCTTGTTTCGATACCTTGTGCTTCTTAATGCATTCTTTATGACTGCAGTGTTTTTATTTCTTCCTCGCTGAGAAAAGGTAAAGTTAAATCCAGAAGCCTTAAACTCCTGGGTGACAGATCCAGATTGGGGCAGTCCACATCTGTAAAATGACAGTGCTCACCAATATACTTCATTGGTTCTTAGTAAGACTCAGATTAGCTAGCAATATTTTAAAAATTAGAAAATTTTGGAGAAATTGGAATCCTAATGCCTCTGGGGGAAAAAAATCAAAACATTATACAACAAAAGACCTGCATTTGTGTGTGGCTGGATTTTCACAGGGAAATGAAGCAGCTGTGCCTTACCATAGGATATGGGTACTCACATGACATGTTATCCAACTGACCGCCGCATGGTTGTTGACATTACCTCTGCCAGAGGAAAATACTGAACCCCAAGACTAGAATTTCTGTACTTCCAACTTTACTTATAAAATTCTCAATAAACACATTATTTAATCTTTCTATTTGGACTGTAAGTTTTCGAAAAACATTATCTGGTATTTTCCTTTCGCTGTGCATAAAGCAAGTGATTAGAATTTGTTTATTGAATATTAAATCTAGTAATATCCATAAACCTGCAGTAAAAACCAAATACCAACCAATAAAAATTTTATGTCAGCTGCTTATTAGCTTCTATAAAGGAAGACAGGCACCAAAACGGAGCTAAAGTCCTGAAACAGAGCTTGCATGCTGTGGAAAATCTGACTCTGGACAGATATCAGCTAAATAGAGCTTCATTTGATCAAGAGAATAAATGAAATATAGGTTTTTATTACCTCCACCAGTTGTCCACTATAGTTATGCAGGGAGATCTAGAGCAGGCTACACTTTAGGGACAGAAAATCCTGCTATTTGTCCTCCCAAGTAATGATCATGTGTTCAGCAGCTGGGAAACACTAAGCCCCTCATTTATTACGATACCAATAACTACCTTGTTGTGTTCCCAGAAAACCACAAAATATTTGGCATGGTTCGGGGCCACCATATTGAATAAATCCCATTGTTCTTTTTTGCAATAATTCATTAACTTTAAAAGAGAACACATTACACTAAAGTATTTTCCATGGATTAACAGCAATAGCTAAAAGATTCCACACTCAAGCCGAGCCGTGTCTGATCCATCCAAGTAAATGGGAGCCGCCGGTCTGTAACTGAGAGCCGACTCCACACCAGGCCTGTCAAAGCCTAGAGCTTGAACACTTTATTTGCTGCCTGCCACTTTCTGTTCTAAATTGTGTAAATATTTAAAAGGGTCTGCATTTCTCAAGAACTCTGCATAGTTACAAAGGACATAGCAGACGCTTCACAGATCTTAGTAAATACCAGAATAGATCTTTTGTGTCAAGTTGGATAACTAGAATTTGGAAAATATTTAGGAATTTACAGTTATTCAAAGCATTATTTGCTGAAGACTTAAAATATAAATAAATCAAGCTGACTATAAACTTTAACCTTTACAATAAACCTTTTTTAATTTGGACATTTTAAATCTCTACTTTAAAAAAAAATGGTTTGTACGGAGACTGGGCTGAAGTGTATTCATGAAGGGGAGGCTTAGTTAGCAGATGAAGAACAAAGAATGTTTGAAAGGGAGGTTTACTCAGCAGAGAAAATAATTTGTTTTTCAATACTGGAGGTTTCTTTTATTTATAAAACATCTATTCAGTGTGTGGGCAAGATGAGACCTTCTTAGATATGCTAATCATTTTTATCTATTAACTAAATCTGGGCCTAAACGGCCAGCCCTTGTTACTCATTTTTCTGGTTACTGTATTACTTGAAAATTCTATGACTACATTCTCTTGAAATGGCCCAGTTCCTGCAGACTTGTGGGTTTTCCTGTGTGTTTGTAGTTTGGATTGACAGCTTTCAACTTCTATTGATGTTAAGCTGTTGGAAAACACAATTCACACATTAAACGATGTCTGGTTGTACACTAGAAAGTTTTCTACAAATTGTGTGATTTTTTTTTTTAAACCTTGAGGAGCCTTGGTGTCTTCATTCCTACACTTTAGAAAGTAATTGTGAGTATTTGCTAGGGAAGTCGAGAGGGTGGATAAAGATACAAGCATTTAGAGTTGTTAGATCTGCACTCCTCACATATACTAAAGAACTCACCTCATAAATTACTCACTTCTAACTTAATCTACAACATCTCTGTTTTGCAGACACAGGCTCAGGGAATTAGAAAACTTCCTCCAGATCACACACATAGATGAATGCCCCTTCTGCTTGTAAAGTGACCACGGGCAACACACAACTGCCATGAAAAGTAGTATTAGACGCAGACAGCACAAAGCAAAAGATCATCCCTAGCTGGGGGTTGCAGCTCCCATGTGCCTGTAGGAACAGCCTCACTATTTTGAGCTTGTACCCTGTGCAGGGAATATGAGTCATCACCTTTCCCAACACTCCTCCACACTCCGACGTTCTCCGTTATGAATTACGTCCTAGGCGTCTTTATCGAGTTACTCCTGTGGGTTTTCAGCTATTGTTGTTGTCCTTGGGTCACATTTTTCACCCTCCTAAGTTAATTGCTTTCTTAGATCCTTCTATTCTAGCTCAGCAAGTACTGCTGCATCATTTGAAAAAGAGCAAGAAATTGTTTAAATTGTGCATTGGTTTACAAATGTTGCATTTTCCAATTTTATACCACCCCAGGACTCTACAACCTGCTGGGAAGACAGAGACCTGAGTACAGAGCAAATGCCCCCAGAAAATGTTACTTTCATGGACTGTTTTCCCAACAGCAGATTAATGGCAAGGCAGGCATGCTGGTAGTGGAGATAATGAAGGTGGCAGTCATGCAGGTGATGGTTGTGGGGACACTTTAGTGACATGGATAGCATACAAACTCACCCAGTTGTTTGTGCTCCAGTGTGTAGGATTTCATCCTAGTCTCTTGACAGCTGGAGTTTATATTATCAATGATTGAAAATTTACTAATATACCATGAGATTCTCAAATAAACAGCATCTCTGTTTTCATCAGGTGGTAGAAGACTTTGTATGTTTTGTTTTCCTTTAAAATTTAAAGCATCTTTATCTCTGTAACTCCTTCCATGGGTGTTTTGTTCCCAATTCTAAGAAGGGTCAAAGTGTCCACACTTTGGTCTTCGTTCTTCTTGAGCTTCATGCGTTTAGCAAATTGTATCTTATATCTTGGGTATTCTAAATTTCTGGGCTAATATCCACTTATCAGTGAGTACATATTGTGTGAGTTCTTTTGTGATTGGGTTACCTCACTCAGGATGATGCCCTCCAGGTCCATCCATTTGCCTAGGAATTTCATAAATTCATTCTTTTTAATAGCTGAGTAGTACTCCGTTGTGTAAATGTACCACATTTTCTGTATCCATTCCTCTGTTGAGGGGCATCTGGGTTCTTTCCAGCTTCTGGCTATTATAAATAAGGCTGCTATGAACATAGTGGAGCATGTGTCCTTCTTACCGGTTGGAACATTTTCTGGATATATGCCCAGGAGAGGTATTGTGGGATCCTCCAGTGGTAGTAAAGTTTGGAGCTGAGACGAAAAGATGGACCATCTAGAAACTGCCATATCCGGGGATCCATCCCATAATCAGCTTCCAAACGCTGACACCATTGCATACACTAGCAAGATTTGCTAAAAGGACCCAGATATGGCTGTCTCTTGTGAGACTATGCCGGGGCCTAGCAAACACAGAAGTGGATGCTCACAGTCAGCTATTGGATGGATCACAGGGCCCCCAATGGAGGAGCTAGGGAAAGTACTCAACGAGCTGAAGGGATCTGCAATCCTATAGGTAGAACAACAATATGAACTAACCAGTACCCCGGAGCTTGTGTCTCTAGCTGCATATGAATCAGAAGATGACCTAGTCGGCCATCAGTGGAAAGAGAGGCCCATTGGTCGTGCAAACTTTATATGCCTCAGTACAGGGGAACCCCAGGGCCAAGAAGTGGGAATGGGTGGGTAGGGGAGTGGGTGGGGGAGTGTATTGAGGACTTTTGGGATAGCATTGGAAATGTAAATGAAATAAATACCCAATAAAAAAATATGGAAAAAAATTTAAAGCATCTATCCCAGTAGGTCTCTTTAACTTTATCATATTAACATTTAACAAGATCTCAACTTATGGATTCAGATAATATTTCAGTTTGGGGAATTCTATATGTGGCAATGGAGATGACCCAGCTGCATGTTTGTAAGGAGATTATAAGTATCTTCTGGAAGAAGACAACATTTGGAACGTTTGTTGAGTAAAAACTTTAAAAAAAAAAAATGCTTTTCTGAAAAAGGCTTCACATGATCACATTTCAAGGTCACAGTGGTCCTGACAAGTGGCCAAGACAGTTAAGCGTGGTGTTGGCAGTGGATGGATTGGTTTTGTTGTTGTTTGTTTTTTAGGTTTTCTTTTTTCTTTTTTGTTTTTTTTTTTGGGGGGGGGTGGGAATGAAAAAGGATCTCATGTGACATCAGGCTTGGCTTGGCCAGGCTCTCCTGACACTATCTCCTGGGGGCTGGGATCACAGAAATGCACCATCACACCCAACGAAAGGATTTTTCTTTTTTCTTTTTTCTTTTTTTTAAGATATGCTTGATTCTGACTTCAGAGAATCGGGTTGGAGCTAGAAGTAGAATCTCAGTAGCCCAGTGGTAGAGCCCTTTGGGGGTCCCAGAGAGACATCCAGGAACTGTGTGTGAAACTGGACAGGATGCAGAGCAGCCTTTCCAAAGCTCTTTGATAGCATGGTCTGTCCAGACGGTTTCTGCCCTCAGGCTCTCTGCAGCCTCCTCCTCCTCCATCTGTAAAACACAGGAATGTACCTCAGAAACCTCTATTTTGTGTGTCTACCCCCAAGGGGCCGGAGACTGCTTCAGTTCCACACCATAAAATTGCCAGATCCTTTGCTCTAGGTGTGGTTATGAGAGCAAGATGATTATAATCATTGGGCGTAATTTGTGTTACCCTACACCCCAGCTTTCCCTGCACTGGATTGTCAGTCTGCTTCAAGAAAGAGAAAAAAGAAAAACAAGCAAACAGAAGTAAAAAAGACATTTATTGAAGTGGGATCATGCTGTTGGGTTATTTGTGCATCTTAATAATCACCTGCAGAGCTGCCATTTTGACAGCATGAGCTGATGTCCTGGTAACGTCACCATTTCCTGGATCATCAAAGAATTTCTGGTGTGCCAAACCTGTTGCATTTGTCCCTACTTTCCTCCCAACTTCATTAGCCTCGCCCACATCTTCTAACCTTTTGCATCTCCAGGTGCACCATCTAGTACGGGCAGCCATAAGCCCTGGTAGCTACTGACCATGAAGAGACAGGGGTCTGTCTTCTGCACTGATGTAAAATATACAGTCAGTAGAATTTTCTTTTTCTAGTAGTAGGAATCAAATGCAGGACTCAGTGCACGCAAACACTCCACCACTGAGCTGCATCCCCAGTCTTAAAAATACATAGCATATTTCCAAAACATCATGTTGAAAACTCAACCCAAATGCACGCAGCTCAGTGATCCTTGATTATTGCTTGTGAATAAGCAAGCATAGTAATATTTGGGGTGTAACAAACTAAATAAAAGATATTAAGCTTAACTTTATCCTTTTGCTTTTTACAGTGTGGCTATCTGGAAGCTTAAGATCACTAATGTGGCTTGAGCTTGTTTACATTATATTTCTCTTCTATAGCGCTGGTCTAAATAGTTTGCATTCCTTTGCACAAGGAGTGTGGCTTGCTGAAGAAAAAAAAATCCTTGGGTAATATTGTCTACAGTTCTTTAATCTATGCACAGGAACACCAAATGGTTTCAAAGGTTCTGTCAGGATTTATGCTTTAAAATCTTCTTTTCAAAGAATGACTGGATCCAAAGGAAAGCCAGTTGTGCTGGAATCCATCTGTTCAACCACAGCATTGATAATGGATGAGGTGGAATGACTCAGAGTCACGCAGTAAAGGCAATGGTTCTTTTTTTTTGTTGGTTTGTTTTTTTTGGTTCTTTCCAGACAGGGTTTCTCTGTGTAACCCTGGCTGTCCTGGAACTCACTTTGTAGACCAGGCTGGCCTAGAACTCAGAAATCTGCCTGCCTCTGGCTCCCGAGTGCTGGGATTAAAGGTCTATACCACCACTGCCTGGCTGGCAATGACTCTTTCTCTTCTCCATATCATGGTTTGTATTGTTCACTGGACTGATATCGTGTGTGTACTGTATTTAAGACTAGGAAACTTGAGACTACAAAATTTTTGTTATGTTTTGTTTTGTTTGTTTTATGAGGTATTTTCTTCATTTACATTTCAAATGCTATCCCAAAAGTTCCCCATACCCTCCCCCCCCACTCCCCTACCCCCCCCCACTCCCACTTCTTGGCCCTGGCGTTCCCCTGTACTGGGGCATATAAAGTTTACAAGACCAAGGGGCCTCTCTTTCCAGTGATGGCCGACTAGGCCATCTTCTGCTACATATGCAGCTAGAGACACGAGCTCTGGGGGTACTGGTTAGTTCATATTGTTGTTCCACCTATAGGGTTGCAGTTCCCTTTAGTTCTTTGGGTACTTTCTCTAGCTCCTCCATTGGGGGCCCTGTGTTCCATCCAATAGCTGACTGTGAGCATCCACTTCTGTGTTTGCCAGGCACTAGCATCGCCTCACAAGAGACAGCTACATCCCATCCCACCCATTGCACCCATTCGGTACAATGCTTCTTGCCTAGGACCCCCTCCCCCCACAAAAATAAAGAAAGCAAAAATTAGACAAAGGAGCTGGCAGATAACTTTGAGCAGTTCAAACCACTTGCTGCTCTCCCAGAGGACCCAAGGTCTTCTCCCAGCACCCACATATGGCTTCTCACAGCAGCCTGTGCACAAGAACCAAATCTCAACACAGTGGAGCTTCACCTAAAATAGAAGAACCCTAGGTTCCTGTGACCAGGAGTACAGTAGGGGCAGCACTGGGAACTAGAAAAGCATTTCAAGCTGGAGCCCTACTAGGATTAGGAGGCTTGCAAGGTTCTGGCTTCTAGACTTATCCCGTGCCCCTAAAATGAGCAAATTGTGGTGTGGTACATCCGGTGCATGCTCTAAGAGGAGCAGTGGCCTCCAGGTGCCCACCTCAGCTGTTTTGTGTTCTAGCTTACCATATGGCTGTCTGCTGGCCATCTCAATGCTGGAGGACCAGGCTCTTTTCCATGAAACCTACAGAGTCCTCCATGAGCCATGAGTGCAAGTACTGATTCTGCTATCCTAATAGTGCCACCCAGATCTAGGGCTATAGCCCCCTGGTCTTTCCTGGTTAGGCCAACTTCCCCACAAGCCTTCCAGAGACTCAGTTTTTCCTTCAATATCTGGTTACCAAGATGGAGAAGGCATGGACTAAGATGGAATGGCAGACAACAAACCAGGCCTTAAGGGTCTCTGAATCCATAGGGAGGTGTTCCCTCTGACCCCTCAGGATCATGTCCCAGGGGGCTGACTCTGTGATTTCTCTCTCTGTCTGTGATTACCCTGGGTCAGTTGGAGGTGTGTAGCTGCAAGTTTTCTTTTCTTTTATTGTTTGTAGAAGTTTTTCTTTGTGAGGTCACCTGTACCCCAGGCTACCCATCAACTCAATATATACGAGAGAACAACTTTCAACTCCCCCTGATCCTCCTGCCTCTACCTACTAAAGGCT
The DNA here is from genome assembly GCF_978045245.1 of Mus caroli. NCBI lineage: Eukaryota > Metazoa > Chordata > Mammalia > Rodentia > Muridae > Mus > Mus caroli. The sequence goes on from NW_028227258.1 coordinate 96,926,614, forward strand.
GATTACACTTACACAAGGCCTATAGCATGGTGCTATTTTATCTGAGCGTCCCTTCCCTTCCCCTTCCCTTCCCTTCCCTTCCCTTCCCTTCCCTTCCCTTCCCTTCCCTTCCCTTCCCTTCCCTTCCCTTCCCTTCCCTTCCCTTCCCTTCCCTTCCCTTCCCTCCCCTCCCCTCCCCTCCCCTCCCCTCCCTTCCCCTCCTCCTCCCTCCTCCTCCCTCCCTCCTCCTCCTCCCTCCTCCTCCTCCTCCTCCTCCCAAGTGCACCACTACCAACACAGTGGGGTGTTTTTTCCTTTTGTTGTTTTGTTTTCTAATACAGGATCTCTGTAGCCCAGGCTGGCCTATCACTTGGGAGTGAGCCTCCTATCTCATGCTCCTGGGAATGAGAATTATTGGCCATTCATTTGTACCTGTATGTTATCTTTTTCTGTTTCATTTTTTATTTTTTTAAGGCATAGTTTCATGCCCCACTAGGCTTCATATTAGCATTTTTTTGCTATTCATTACTCCAGATTTATTTTTAGAGACCTGTATCAGCTTTTATATCTATGAATAACAGATTGATAATAAACTGAAATGATACACTGATAAGTAAATAAATAAATATTTTAATAAATAGATAAGAAGAGTTATGTCAAAATAAGGGGCACCCGCTCTGCCGAGGGAACAGCCCAGTGAAGAAAGAACTGACAACTGTAAGAAAATAATTGCAAATCATGCATCAGATAAGAAATCATATTCAAACTACTCAGTAATGAGGAAATAACTCTGTTGACAAGTGGACATGAGGGCTTTAATAGACGTTTCTCAAAAGAAGGCATACAGATGAGCAAAAACTGCTCGATATCAGTAATTTTCAGAGAAATGCAAATCCAAGCCACAAAGAGCTCCCGAACACCTGTTAGACTGGCTGTTATAAAGAGATGAAAGATAACACCTGTTGGCAGGGCTGAGCAAAAAGAGAACCTTGACCGCCTGGTCGGATTGCAGATTATCCTGGGCATTCAGGGAAACACTGCAAAGCTTTCTCAAAGAGAAATGCTGGTGTAGAGCAATCCCACAAGCCAGCAATCCCAGCACGGAGCGTGTACTGGTGGAGCACGCCTGAGAGTTCTTAGTGCTCCCTCTTGGTAGCTTTGCTCACAGCAACCAAGACACAGAAACAAAGTGAGTTAATGCTTTTTGACTGTGGTATACATAAACAGTGGAATACTATTAAACTGTTTCAGACAAACAAGCAGGAAATTCTACTATTCGGAACAACATGGGTAAACCTGTAGGTGATTATGTTAAGTGAAACTAAACCAGGCACAGAGAGGCAAGTTCAATATGATCTCACTGTAGATGCGGAATCTTAGAGAGTTGAATATGTTGAAATAGAGAGTAGATGCTGATTGCCAGTCAGGCAGGGGAATGGCGTATCAGTGACAGTGGGCAGAAAACAAAATACAAGTCTGCTAGGCTCTAGGAATGCAGCTGAGAAACCTGGGAAGTTTTAGTCCCTCTCCCCAGCATATATACAGACACACCCAATGTCAGATTTACTTGTTTTAGGCTCCTAAGGGTCTGGAGACAGATCAGTTGATACAATGCTTGCCTCAGCACTTAGTGAGTACTAAGCCTCAGTACCACATTAAACAGGGCACAATGGTAAAAGCCTATAATACAAGCACTCCAGAAGTGGAGGCAGCCACCCTGAACTACCTGAGACCCTGTCTGAAGAGAAACGAAGAAAGTGTAGGCTTTGAAAATCACCTGAGGCCATCTATGGTTCCTGGATTTACAATTTCTAAATTGGAGAAAAGACTACAGGTATTAGGACCAGATCAATCTGGGTTTGAATTCTAGCATTAATAGCTATGTGATCACCTGAGCTGTAACTTACATTCTCTGTGTTCAAATTTCCTTGTCTATAAAGCAAGGAGATATGAACAAAGACAGAAGTTATAAGAATTACCCCTTGTGACTGCCACACCCGGGGATCCATCACATAATCAGCCTCCAAACGCAGACACCATTGCATACGCCAGCAAGATTTGCTGAAAGGACCTTGATATAGCTATGTATAGCTTGTGGGGCTATGCCAGTGCCTGGCAAACACAGAAGTGGATGCTCACAGTCAGGTATTGGATGGAACACAGGGCCCCCACTGGAGGAGCTAGAGAAAGTACCCAAGGAGCTGAAGGGGTCTGCAACCCTATAGGTGGAACAACAATATTAACTAACTAGTACCCCCCGAGCTCGTGTCTCTAGCTGCATATGTAGCAGAAGATGGCCTAGTCGGCCATCATTGGGAAGAGAGGCCCCTTGGTCTTGCAAGGTTTATATGCCTCAGTACAGGGGAACGCCAGGGCCAAGAAGTGGGAGTGGGTGGGTAGGGGAGTTGGGGGGGGAGGGTATGGGGGACTTTTGGGATAGCATTTGAAATGTAAATGAAGAAAATACCTAATTAAAAATTTTTTTTAAAAATTTTAAAAAGTGGTTGAAAAAGCTGAAAAAAAAAAAAGAATTACCCCTTGTACATGGAAAAGCTCCTCGTATGTGATAAATAATAGGCCAGGGATATTACTTCTTCTCTTGCCTTTTATTAGGAGGTAGGTGAACTTGGAGCTGGAGATGTGGTTCCCTTGCTAAAGTTCGTGCCTAGTATGCACAGGTTTTGTCTAAGGCCCTGGGTTAGATCCCAAGCACTGAATGAGAAAACAGCAAAGCTGATCTAGAAGGCGGAGCTTTAGTTTACACCTGAGCTTTTCTTTGTGGGTCAAGTTCATAAGCTGGATCCCATCTCTACATGTTGGTGGCAGAAACACAAACCAAGCCATCAACTTTTAAACAAGATGGCCAATGATGATGTTTGAAGTATCTGGGGGTAAGATTCTAAGAACTGTGAACACACCTGGCCACTCTTAAAGAGATGCTATGTAATGTGTGCATACATTTTTCTGTTGTTTGAAAACAAATACTTGTATCTCTAAGTACTGTGGATTGCTTTCTGTTGGGGAATGCTGTTTCTGACAATCTCCAGGAGGAAGGAACATGCAAATTTTTAGATGAAAGTGCTCTTAAATGAATACCATCGCAAAGAAGTTAAATGCCACACTCCCTGTTTGTCCTTCCAGTGTAAAACTCTGGAATAATCCATCCTCTAAGTCATACAGTTAATGGTGGAGTGACTCATCAGCTACCAGGAGGTGATGGCAAGGCCCCTTTGTCATAATTTACAGACTCCTCTTTCCACGGACAAAAACAAGTTATGTATGGTATTTATGTACATCTGTGTAGCTGAGCATTTTCCAAATGCTTCTTGAAGAACATTATACAGGAAATTGATGCCACAGGGCAAATATTCATTCTCTTCATCCTCTCTCACAAACACAAGGACAGACTCACTGTGGCTAGACTGGCTTCCTGCAGTGTGCTGTTGCTTATTGGATTTTACACTAGATGCAGGGGGCAGGGATCGAAAGAATAGGTTCTCTGTTTCAATTTAGAGCATGTTGAAAAGGCTCAGATGCATAAACAAATCAGCTCCCCTCATGAGAGCAGTGAGGTATAGAATATGATGTTTCAGAAAGAAAAAAAAGTCACAGAACTCTCAGGCTAATGATTGCTCTTCACGCCTATGGGTAAAAGTCAGTTTCTATCACATTAGACACACGGGACTGGGTTTAAGCATCATGTGCTGTCACTTGTCAATGGGAAAGTCTGCGTGCTTTTGCCTCTGCAGTCTTGCTTGGAAGGAGAGTGTTCCTCTGCAACTAGTGGCAGTAGTGGTCTTTGGTTAGTGGCCTTCTCTGATTCACTTCTCCTAAGGCCTTTCTTCATCAACCAGATCCTTTATCTGGAACCCATGAGATTATGGAAAAACCTAATCTCTAGCCAGCAGTAGCAATAGATGTGACTTGGGTCAAATGACTGCATGTGTTCCACTCCAGGTCTGGCTCAGCTCCAGTCTGCAAGTTGTCAGGTGACTTTGGCTTCACCTTCATCTAGACAAGAAAGTAGTCTCTCATTGGTCTAACACAGCCTCAACCGGTCCCCTCAAGTAATCCTGTACCCTCCCCCTTCATTCAGCAAAATTGACTGAGTGCTGAGTCCTGACTACGCATGCACCGTTCAGGCACTTCAAGAGCATCAGGTGTGTATCAACCAGGAGGCCATGTTCTTTTGGCCTTTTCAGTCAGCAAGACACAGACACATAATCAGGTTATTGCAGAAGATGGAAACTTTGGAAGGAGTGGCAGAAAGCTATGAGGCTACAAGAAGTACGTTGTGCCTGGCTGAGTTTCACAGAGAGCTAAAAGAGGCAGAGTTCTGCGGCAGCTTCTGAAGCCCTGACGACAGGAGTTCTGTTCATCTGGTCCTCTGGCCATCACCTCAGATTTGTTTACTTCACCTTGCTCCAGTGAATCCACTATGTTGTTATTGCAGCTCAGCTGCTCTCAAGTTCCATTTATTTTCCTTCCTCTTCCAACAACTTTCCCCCAGTTCTTGGTAGCACTGCGTTTTTGTACAGTATGCCTCTGGCTCAGGTATTCTCTGCCTGAAGCCCAAGTTTTGTCAGTCTATTCAAAAGCTCCAAGAAAGATGATATATTTCAGCCTACTGTTCCCTCTCCAGGTGTGAGCATCTGTCTGGGGGCTAAGTTCAGATCCCCTGTGATTGTTTCTGGGATGTTTGAATCAGGCTAATTCCTGGCTTAGCCACAGCTACAAGAGCTTAACCCTTGAAAGATTCCTGAAACTCTGAAAAGTCCATCTGGGCGCTTTTCCTTTTCAGCAATCATGTCTCCTTGCTTAAAAACAAAACAAAACAAAACAGAAAGTAAACCTAGCCTAGCTAGAACAGAACAACAGGTCAGCCAGCATACAATATACTCAGCGGTGATTTAGAAACAGAAAACAGAACATGAGCGAGTCAGAATGCCATGTACAAACAGCAGCTTACGAGAAACAAGGCTGCAGAACTGACTAAGCCGTGGAGAACATTATCTCATTTATCAAGAACTGGAAAGATTGTTATGTTCTCCAAACGTACTTAAGGATAAGATGATCTGGCAAACAGTGGTGTTCACAGAAGGATGAACACAAGTGCTAGAAGAAGGGACATGGCGGACCACATAGCAGAGTCTTTTGATTCACACTGAAAAAAGTCCCCTGAAGAGAACTGACAGATCAGTTCATTTGCATAAGTAGTAGTAGATCCTGCACTTGTAGACAATGGCAAGTATTACAAAGCAGTACTTTTAACTCCATAAAAAAATTACCTAAAGACAGAAGAGATAGCATTCATGCTCAGAGGGCTCTACTGGTTGCCAGTAAACACTGTCAAAAGAAAAATCACAAAACTGGGGCAGAAAAATTGGAGTAGCCACACAAAACAGTTTGTGTTTTCTGTATAGGGACAGGATACCGTGAGATATAACAGGAAGAACATCTTAGATTTCATCTTGTTCTTCTCATCTACCAGCTGTGTTTGTGTACCAACTCTCTTGAGCTGAGGCTTCAGTGATCTGAAGAAAGGGTAGGACGGAGGGCTATGTAGGTCCCACGCCCACATGGCTCTTCTAGCCCTGTTCTGTCTGGGAGTGACAGTGCCTATCTTTTAGGGTCAGTTGAGTACTGCTCAACTGCATTAAGAATTAATAGGGCTTGGAAAATGCTTCAGCCACTAACATACTTTCAAAATGTAGGAGAACCTAAATTTGTTCAAAAGTGAGAAAAAAAAAAAAGCTAGGTGTGGTAGTGTGTGCTTATTATCCCAGAGGTGAAGAGCAAGCTCCAAGCCAATGGCAGATCTTAAAATAACATATGTAGTATGAGCTTGTCCTTTGGCCTCCGTACTTACAAATACATTATTGTACATCTACATGTGTATAGTGGAACACAAATAATAGTTTAATAGAATGGTATCAAGACTGCCTCAAGGCGAACAGATTAAGGAATGAATCTTGAATCATCCACAGAATCTTGGATTAGATTTCTTCCCATTTTATCATTGCCTTTTGTTGTCAGATATTTGCCCCAAAGCTGGAAAGTCATATAAAACCATAACATCCCATATAGAATTGAAAATAAAAAAAAAAATCTTCACTGTGTATGGAGACATCTATACATTTAAGCCTTTTGTATGGGGCTGAAAACTAAAATGTATCACAACCATTTAAAAGTATACCAGAGAGCAGACCCTGTACCTCCCTTTGGCAGCAGAGTAGAGTTGATCCTGCTGTCTGGAGCACAGGTGAGCTAGCCCCAAGAGAGTGAGCATCGGAGAGCTGGCCCTGCAACTTGTCTGCTGTTTGGCAGTGTAGGTGAGGTAGAGATACCCTCCCCTACCATCACCAATTGTCACCTACAGTAGACAGAAGAGTTGGCCCTGGGGTCATGAGAGTGGGAGAGCTGCCCCTGCCCCTCACTTGCTACAGCACCCAGGAGAGTGGGCCCTGCTCCTCACCTGGGCAGCACAGTAGAGCTGGCCCTGGATGTGGGGGCCGTAAGTGAGCCAGCACCGAGGGCATAAGAACAGGAGAGCTAGTGAGCCGCCCAGCTCAGATACCTCTCAGGCCTAGATCCGGGACTTTGTATTGACTCACCCCAACATCTACCCCATCAATGAACTGCTGGAGTGCATGAAGGGGCCAGTCTTATAGATCCAAATCTACAGAATCTCCATGACACAGGGTAACAACAGGATATCTGAAAGAAGTTTCAGTCAGGTTCCAGTATTGACAGAATAGCAGAAGCCCGGGGCCTTGAACCAACAGTCACTGCAATGAGTATCTGCAAGCAAAGAAGTGTGGGCAACAGGGTATACCATGGGATACACTGTGATACACTATGGCATCTACAACAAGATTGCTTTTCTCCATTGTGGGGAGGTTGCAAGAGTGGAAAGCAGGTATAAGAGGAGAAGGAGATAAGTGGGATTGGGGTGCGTGGTGTAGAATTCACAAAGAACCAACACTTTTTTTCTTTTAAGAATACCGAGTGGCATTTCATTATGTTCTGTTAGCCTTAAACTCTGACAGAGGTATAATTGAAAACAGACTACCGTTATACAAAAAGACAGGTCTCCTGGTTGACAGTCATGCTCTTAGACAACCAGAAAACCTGTAGGCCATCTGCAGGCCCACTGTAGATGAAGAGAGCCTGACAACTTCATGGGATGCCGTTCTCATTGAGTCTTCGTGGACAGGGCTCTCTGGAGCTGTGACGTACACACATTGCCACGTGCTCCTCAGGAGCCCAAGCAAAGGAACAGTAGGTAGATAATATCAGGCAAAGCTTCAGAGCATCCTCCTCCTCCTCAGAAGTCTGCTGTGGTCCTAGCTTGCATATTTTGGAACAACGTACTATTTAAAAACATGAAACAGCTATAAATATTATCTCAATAGTGTATAAAAATACTTTTATTTACAATTAGTATCACATCCAGCTAAAGTCAGCATCTGGAGCAAAAACTGTCCGTACCTAAGTGTTAGCTTTAGTGTGGGAACTAGTGGTATGAGCTTTGAGGATGCTACCACCCACGATATGTCTGTTACACGATGTGTCTGTTTCCTTGTCGAAAAAAATGAGGACAGACTTTTGGTGAGAACTTAATGAGTCATGGTTTATAGGGCCTACAGCAGCACCTGACACATCATAAGTACCATATACACACTTTTGTTATGTAATAAGTTAAAAAAAATAAAGCAAGCTGTCCTAGTCAGTTCACATTACTAAAACAAAACACTATGATGATATGGCCCACACTCTGCCATGTTCCTGACTCCATAACATTCTGGCTCATGTCCAAAGAAGTGGAGCCTGGTGATCATGACCTGACACTTCTGAGACCAGGTTCACATTTTGTTGTGTTGTGGGGAGGAAGAGACAAGTCCTGTATGGCATCAAGCTTGTCTACCTCATCTGGTGCAGCTAGAGGCTCAAGAGCTCTGTGTGAACACGGAAGCCCACCCCAGTCTTAGGAATATCACTGACCTCGGCTGCACTGGTTTGATGTTACTGTTGCCCATGGTACTTGAATACTGACTGCACCCGTGACTCCTCAGGGGCCTTCTATGTCTCCAGCTGTGGACCAAGGCTATGCCATTGGTACCTTTTACTCTGAGATCTCCAGATTCTTGGACCGATTAGCTGCTGGCTTCCTTGGCCCTCCACTCTGTAGATGGCCATTGTGAGACTATCCAGCCTCTGATCACATGGCCAAATGAAAGAAATGTGCAAGCTGTACTGGCTGGTTTTGTGTGTCAACTTGACATAGGCTGGAATTATCGCAGAGGAAGGAGCTTCAGTTGGGGAAATGCCTCCATGAGATCCAGCTGTAAGGCATTTTCTCAGTTGGTGATCAATGGGGGAGGACCCATTGTGGGTGGTGCCATCCCTGGGCTGCTAGTCTTAGGTTCTATAAGAGAGCAAGCTGAGCAAGCCAGGGGAAGCAAGCCAGTAAGAAACATCCCTCCATGGCCTCTGCATCAGCTCCTGTTTCCTGACCAGCTTGAGTTTCAGTCCTGACTTCCTTTAGTGATGAACAGCAATGAGGAAGTGTAAGCTGAATAAACCCTTTCCTCCCTAACTTGCTTCTTGGTAATGATGTTTGTGCAGGAATACAAACCCTAAGACAACAGCCATTCTGGGAAGTCAGACTTAGCTTAACTTTATTATTCCATGTGTGAAAGAAAACATATGATACTTGTCTTTCTGAGTCTGTCTTATTTCTTTTGATATAATGATCTCTCCCATTCCATCCATTTTCCTGCAAGTCATTTATTTAGATCCCTTTATGGCTATATATGCAATTGTATGTATGTGTGTGTGTGTGTGTGTACATATATATGTGTGTATATACATATATATATGTATAAATATATACATATTTATATATGTGTATATATATATATATATATATAACCATATTTTCTGTTCCTCTTCATTGTTGACAGGAACATAAGGTTCCATAACTTGACTATTGTGAATGCCACCACAATAAACATGTGTATATAAGTGAATCTATTAAACATAGTTTTATAAGTATATCTATCAAATATGGATATGTAAGTGTATCTATTAAGCACAGGTATATAAATATGAGTATATACATATAACTATTAAATGTGGGTATGCAACTATAACTATTAAACTTGAATATATAAGCGTATCTATTATATAAGATTTTTTTCTCTTCTGGCACATACCCAGGAGGGGTACCAAGAGACCACAAAAGTAAAGATTCTTATTTGTTTCTTTTATAGATTTTCTTTCTTATTACTAAAGATTTGTTTATTTATTCCTTCATTTATATTATATATATGGGTATTTTGTCAGCATGTAACTATGCACACTAGAAGAGGGCATTAAATCTCATAGTACATCGGTTACAGACAGCTGTGAACTGCCATGTGGGTGCTGGGAACTGAACCCAGGACTTCTGGAAGAGCAGCCAGTACTCTTAACCTCTGAGCCATTTATCCAGCCCCTTAAAAACTTGATTTCAATGTAACTATGCATAAGAAATATACTTATTCTTCTGGCCTCTGTAACTTTCCACTGAGAGGTAATAAAGGAAGTCCTAGTCCTGTCAAGGGCTCCCTGTGTTTACAGAACACCAGTGATGTGTCAAAGAGGTGTGAAGCACTAGACACACTAGCACCCAAGAGCTCCTATCAGGGAATGCAGGCATTGTTAGCACCAGTTTTCAGAAACCCAAACCTACTTGATAAGATCTTACTTTTTCCTATTATGCCCCGTTCATATTAGGCTGGTATTCCTTAAAAATCAGTTGGTAAGTCTTCCTGCACTCAGTCATGGAGGTGTGTTATAGTAAACAGATGGCTGTCATTGTCATTAGCACTGTGTTCTAGGCAGGTCAGCAGACAGGTGGAAGGGTGCAAGGACCAGAATCAGGGTTATATGCTGGCTTCTTCCTAGATTGAATTCTTCTTATCTTTTTTTTTAACCCTTCTTTATCTTGATGCATTATACTAACACAGTGATTCACAGCTATGAGTTAAACAAAGCTGGAATCCAGCAAACTGCAAGAATATGGAGAAGGTCTAGATTTAGCCCAAGGAGTGACTGGAGAGGTCGAAGCCTTGTTTGGAGGCAAGAATATACTTACATCAAAGGCATGGATGACAGTTTCAGGCAGGCAGGTAACTGAAGAGTTAAGGATGAGAAGTCAAGAGTAAGACATTACCTATATATTTACCCTCAGGCCCAGTAATCTCACCTTTAGGTTTGCCTCGGTTACAGTTGCATAAGTACAAAGCGATGCTCCTTTGAGATTATCCTTTTTATTAGATAGTTGTAATGACAGAAACAATCCTCACTCATCCAAAGGAACTTGGTTACATGTAATATTTAGGAATAATTAAGTCTAACATCTACAAGTAAATATAGTATATTATAGTCCATGGGATGGAACTGTATGAAACTAGGAAAATGGCATGTCTAGAAATGAAACATCACTGACATATACTATTAAGAGAAATGGAGACCAACCACTAAGTACGGTGTACTGCATTGTTTATAACGAGAGGATAAAGGGGAGCATGATCAGTTGCTTTTATTTTCTTAAATAAAACCACTTTGGGAAAATAAATAAAATAAAATAAAGATTTCTCAGAGTATAGGAGTCTGGGGTCAGAATATGAATGTGGATGAGTTCTGTGAAGGCTAGTTAGTGCTCTGGGCTTTTCTCATTGGATCACTAATCACATTCGTGAGTGATCCACCCAGGGCCCCAGTCACCTCTGGGAGGCCTTGCCAGTCAATACTAACACAGTTAGACTTGTGTGTCAGCATTTGGATTTGCAGAGACATGAACAGGCAAGCTATTGCTTGTCATCTGTAATGCAGGGTATTGTATTGGTCGTCATTGGTTTTTATTTATACAGCCAACTAAAACAAAGAATATTTAAAACCAAGAGAAAAATCATGTACTTGCTGAAAATGTTTGGCTTTTCATTCTCTAAAACAGGTCAGGTATACTATCTACAATGTATTATGATTTATTACAGTGGTAGAAAGGAATCATTCTTTTTGGTTTTAAAATAAACTCTAGGGCTTGGGGGGGGAGGGGCAGATACAACTCAGGTGTAGACACATAAAACCCTGGGCTCAATCCTCAGCAGCCTCCAAATGAAAGGCACATGATAAAATAAATGTAAGTTTAGTATTTGGAGCATAAATTTGAGTGTCACCGAAGGGGAGAAAAAAAAAGAACATACCCATGTGGAGTTTCATTTCTTCTTTCAAAATCATAAAAATAAACTATTCTCACAAGTCAACGGTGCTCTGCTTCACTTTGAGGATTTACGAACTCGGAGTTGATTTTCTTTAATTTAATTCATTAGAGCAGTAGCCAAACAGCCATACCTGGAAAGACATGCCACTGCTGCTCACACCCTAGCACAGTAGTGCAATTTGTTTTTCTTGTTGCTTTCTGTATAAAGTCTATTTGCATGACTATTTTTGAATTGTAGTTTAAAATTTTAAGATGTCATTAGACCATAGCCACCTGACCTCTCTCCTTATCATACTGAACATCCTGCTAAGAGAACTCTTATCCGTTCGGTAAATATTTGTCAAGGGATTCTCAGGTGACAGGCACTATTGAGGATTCTGGAACAATGATGAACAAGACAGGCAAGGCCCCAGCCTTCAAAGATCCTGATTCTAGTCTAGAATAAATACCTAAGCCAGCACGTTAGAATAATTTCAGAAGTTTTATGGTGGGTGGCACTCTGAGAAGGTTAGGGGAAGGTCCCTTCTCTAAAGACATTTGGGCTGATAGTAAATTAAGGAACAAAAGACACGCAGTGAACTGAGGGCATCAGGGTCAGTATATACAATGGCTGTAAGCAGAAAAGAGCTTAGTATGTTTGAGAAAGCAAAAGGAGGTTGCTGGAGATGGACTTAGTGAGCAAAGGCCCAAGAAGTAGACAAGGGTCACCTTAGTAGGCCTTTCATGGACTTTGGATTTTAGTCTAATTACAGTGGGAACTATTTGGAATATTTTAAGCCAAGATGGCACTGGTTCTGTCCTAACTCTTAGATTACTCCCATTACCTGATGAAGAGTAAGTTACAGGGAGGCAAGATCACATGCAGAGACATTACTCAGGAGGCTATTTCTGTTATCAAATTGAAAAGAGAATCAAATCATGGCTTCAACTCAGACAATGGCAGATAAAATAGACATAAATAGAAGGATTTCAATTAGATTTTGGAGGTAACATCCAAAACCTGTAAATTGATTAGGTACAGAGAATGGATGGATCCAGACTAGAGTGATTTATGTCATAGTCGCTGTTTGTTTTTTACTGTTGTTTATTCAGCCTTTCAGTTAGGAAAATAGATACGTGGCGACATTATTTATTTAGCCTGGGAAGGTGTCTTAGTTACTTACTATTCTATTGCCGTGAAAAGGATGTCCTGACCAAGGCAACTTATCATAGAAAGCACTTCATTAGGGCCTTGTTTACAATTTCAGAGAGTGAGCTCATGACCATCATGGCAGGGTGCATGGCAGCAGGCAGGAGTCCTTGGTGCTAGAGCAGTTGCCGACAGCTTACATCTGATCCACAAGCAACATTCAGACTGGGCTTGTCATGGGTTTTTGAAACCTTAAGTCTATCCCTCATGACAAACCTTCTCCAAGAAGGCCACATCTCCTAATCCTTCCCAAAACACCAACTAGGGACCAAGCATTCAAATATATGAGCCTATGGGGCCACAATCATTCAAACTACCACAGAAAGGATCATTATTTAGGGTAGAACGTTTTTTTTTAAAAAATGCACATTAAAATTTTTAATGTCTGCTGGGAATGCCAAGTATATCAGAGAAACTATTGGGTGCTTAACTCTGAAGGTCAGATCAGCTGTGTCTATGTTTCTATATATTCAGAGGGATCTGTAATGCATAGTAACATTGGAAGCCATGGACTTGAAAAACCACAACCTGGAGAGTAAACTGGAAGAGAGAAATTAACAGCTGGCTGTTGACACTCCTGCTCTCAGAGGTCAGTTAGAGGTAAAGGGACACCTGTGAAAACTGAGGGTTCCCTTCCTAGGTTAGGAGGAAAATCAGGACAGCATGCTGCTACCAAAGTCCAGAGCGCATGCTGATAAGAAAGCAGAGGGCTCCAGCTTGCTTTGCAGGATGTTATCGGGTCAGTTAAGGTGAGAGAACAAAGGAAAAGCCGATGGGTTTGATAACGTGTAGGTTTTGATGATTTAGGCATGATTGCTTGCAGTGGTGTTTTAGCAAGTACAGGAGTAGGTCAGAACTCAATGGATTTGTTGTAATTCCGGTAAAAATATAAATAAATAAAAATAAAAATATTTCTTTGCAAGATGGTTCTAAATTATACATTGAAGAGCAAAAGACCAAAACCAACACAAAATAAAGTAAAAGCCAAACTTCAATGATAACAATGGAATATTCCATTTCAGATATCAAGATATACTTATAGACTATAGGGGTAATGGCATGTGGGTGTGTGGCCAGAGTACGTGGCTGAGCTTTTAATAAAAGGTGTGATTGGTTATGACATGGAAAGATTTGGATTCCTATTTCACAATATTCTTAAATACTAGTTCCACAAGGGCTGAGAATGTAAAAGGAACAACTGTTACACTTTTCCTCTGTCTGAGAAAATGTCTCACTTCGTAGCCCTGGATGGTGTGGATGTTATATGGAGCAAACTGGCCTTGACCTCACAGAGATCTGCCTTCCTCTGCCTCCAAAGTGGTGGGATCAAAGGTGTATACCACCTGCTGAACCAATTTTTACATTTTTAGCTGAAAGTTTTATGATGCCAAGGTAGAGAAGGATGCCTTAAATAAGTTTTGTAACAGTCTAACCACCAAAGACCAATTAATTTGACTACATCAAAATTTATAATACATGTTTCCTAATAGGCACTATCAAGAAAGTGAAAACTCAAAAGATAGACTTTGCTAAGAAGAGATGATTACAATTAAAACAAACAGGATAAGAATCTAGAGTAGCTAACAATCTGCAACATCGAAAGACAAAGGTTTGATAGAAAAGGCTAACTAAGGCTTGTACAAAAGACATTTCAAATGGCAAACATACTCAAAAACACATTCAACATTTCAGTGATAAAAATGAAAATCAAAATGATTTGGGGTGTCGTTTGGCATGCATTGCGCTGATGAAACAATAGCAAGTGTTAGTCGCGCACACACCTCATTTGTCATTACAGTTCACTCACTGATTTTGAATATTTATCTGAATGAGCACACACATGCTACGATACACACGTGGGGAATCAGAGGCCAACTCCTGTCAGTTCTTCCCTTCCAATACATGGGTCACAAGGACTGGGCTCCGGTCATCAAGCTTGGTAGGAGGAATCTAGAGTCACTAAGTCATCCCCTGAGCCAGAGACATAAACTCTTTAAAATAATTCTGAGAATTCTAATCTTCATATCAGTTTGGAAAACAATTTCATATTATCTAATGCAACTGGATGAGCTCATAAAGCTCGACCTCAGAGAATTCATCTGTGTTATATGCCCTAATAAAATACTCCCCATTTATAACCTTGCTTTTATCACAATAAGAGAAATAGCGTAGGAAGCCAATAACCAGACAAATGAATCTTAAAATTATAAGATGCTCCTTTTTGTGTCATCTCCTAGGAGGTCGGCAGTGTCAAGATGAAGCTGACTAGCTCCTTCTTAGATAGTCACTGGCTGTCAGAAACTCATTGGGATGGAAGATGGACACAAGTTTCATACTTACTATGAGAAGCGCAAGGCCCCAGAAGTAGCCAGATGCTGTGGGTGAAGAATGGAAGGTTTGTGTGGTCTGGATCAGTGGTGGGAAGGACAAGCAAGGTTTCCCATGAAGCAAGATGTCTTGAACCATGGCACGGTGGGCCTGCTTAGTTGAGTAAGGGGCATTCTTGTTATAGACCAAGGGGACCAGGAGAGAGGAAGCACAAATCTGTTCACAGATGCATTGTAGATGCCAGTCTGAGGGTTCTCAAGTTAGCTATCGTAAAAGCAACAACAACAGCAAACAACCAAACAGAAAACAAACGAGAAAAAGGTATTCCTAGACTGAAAGATACTCCTGTGTCTTGGGGATTAGGGCCCAGAGGAGATAACAGGATCAGAAAGCTTTTCAATCTCTCTTAAAGAAGATGATATCTGCCAGTAGGTTTTCAGAAAGCCCTCCAACAAAGAAGATAAGAAGCCCGTGGCCAAAGCACCGGAGATCCAGCAGCTTCCCACCCCACATGTCCTGTATACAAATGCTGACAGGCTGCTCTGAAGAAGCAAAATACCCAGGAAATCAAGGAGGACACTAAAGAATGTGCTAAACTTCAGTCCAAGAGAATGAAGAAAAATGCCAGGAACAGATTACAAGAGATGCAAGCTGTCCTCACTGAGAGCTTCCATTTCTTTTTTGTTTTGTTTTGTTTTGTTTTTTGTTTTGTTGTTGTTTTGGGGTGTTGTTGTTGTTGTTGTTGGGTTTTTGTTTTTGTTTTGTTTTTTGTTGTTTTGTTTTGTTTTGTTTTGTTTTTGGAGTTAAGATTCTTTACTAGGTATTAGTTCAAACAGATGCCCTAGTTCTTCGATCCCTTCTCCCTATAGGTCACAGTGAGTGGGTTTCTTCAGAAGAGCCTGTGGGGCTGAGAGTGCTGAGCTCCAGGGTCAGAAGCAGAACTGGAAAGCCTCCAATGAATGCTGCTTCCATGTTTCCAGGCTGGGCAGCAGGGAGGAGAGGCCATGACGTGCCTCTCTGTCAGACACCATGGAGGTTTGGTAGGACAGCAGCTGTACACCCGCCTCTGCCAGGAGGCCGATCATAGTGGGCAGCATCACAGGGTCGGAGGGCTGAGCTCGGAATATGAGCAGGGGTTGGCCCCTGCGTAGTGGCACTTCTGGTCTGAAGACAGCTCCGTTGAGCAGCATTGGTGTGGTGCCCTGGACCAAGCCCGCAGCTTGGTAGGGGGCACCTGCCAGGGCCACAGTCAAGAGGCATTCCCCACTGCCCTCTTCCCCTGGAACCCCAGGGTTGTGGGAGGTGGTGACATTGAGGCCAGCCTCTTTCACCAGTAGTTTAGCGTTCAACAAGTTCACATCTGCCTGCTTAGATGCTTCTCTCAGAAGGCCGACAATGACTGCAGGTCTCAGGCAGTTCCCAGCAGTCTTCAGAGATGTTCCTTGTGTAACTACCTGGATGGTCCCTTTAGGGGAGCCAGCCCAGGCGTGCATCAGCGTGCCCAATGCTTCTGCTTCTGCCAGACCTATCCAAGGCTTGGTGTGTGGAGAGAAGGCACTGGTGAGGGCCTGGGCGTTCACGATGCCTGTTAGAGATTTCCCCTTCACCATGTCCACAAACTGGACTGCGATTTCCTCCCCCACAACGGCTCTGAGCTTCCTTGGTGCTGGCACCCAGGTGGGGACAGCTGATGACATTCTCGTGATCCACTAAGGCCCGGTCCCGTGGTGGCTCTTCTGTAAACACATCCAGTAAGCCCCAGCACACTGACCAGAGTGCAGAGCACGCAGCAGGGCACCTTCATCCACAATGCCTCCTCGAGCACAGTTCACCACTCGCACCCCTTTCTTGCACTGAGCAAAGATGATGTCATTCAGTAAGCCTGTGGTGGAGGGCAGGAGTGGGGTATGGACAGTTATGAAGTCACAGAGAGGCCAGATCTCCTCCAGCGGCAGCTGCTGAACACCAAAGGAGGCCGCGACTTCAGGAGAGATGATGGGGTCATACCTACAGTCTTCATTCCAAAGGACTGCATTTGTGTGGCCACCTCTCTTCCGATTCTGCTGAGGCCAAGAATTCCCAGTGTCTTCCCGTTCAGTTCTGTCCCCATGAACTTCTTCCGGTCCCATTTGCCATCTTTTATCGAAGCCATCCCCTGGGAATCTGCCTGGCCCGGCACATGATCATCCCTCAGGCAAGCTCCACAGCACTGAGGCTGTTCCCGTTGGGGGTGTTCATGACTAGGATGCCCTTCCTCGTGGCAGCCTCCAGATCTACATTGTCCACGCCTGTGCCAGCCCTGCCCACCACCTGGAGCTTCTCTGCCGCATTGATGACATCAGCAATGACCTTAGTAGCTGACCGGACAATGAGGCCTTCATAATCCCGGAGTTCAGCTATCAGCTCCTCCTTGCTCAAGTTCTGCTTCTCCACCACCTGCAAGCCCTCCATCTTGCAGGATCTTCCGGCAGCAGGGGTCCAGGCTGTCACTGATGAGTATTTTGCGCAGATTTGCGAAGGCCATTACTAGAGTCAGGCCTTAGAATCAGTTGCTCTGGGTGGGCAGAAGCACTTAGTTCAGGAAACTGCAGGCAGGGCTGGCTCCCGTGACTGGGCAGCGAGAGCTTCCATTTCTGAGTGCAGTCTTTAAGGGGAACAAATCACCAGTCTTTGAAAAAAAATGATATTTTTACAATGTACTAAGCATACATGAGTAAAATGCAACTGTGTGCAATGATATAGTTAACAAAATCAATGATATAAAAACAAAATCAAGGCCCATGCGCATACTGCAACGGCAAAGAAAACTGCTTAATGTGTCATTTAGAAATACACTATCTCAGATTCATCTTAAGGGACCATTGAGACACACAGAGAGCCTCTTGGGAGCAGACAGTTTGTACATGCTAGAGCTGGGGATGGAACTCTTTGTTCTGGGTCCTCATGGCAAACGTCTCAGAAAGTCCTCAGAGGGAGACACACACAACTGTCCACCCACCCCACCTCCAGGTGGACTTCAGAGATGAATGGGGAAGGAAATCTGGTAAACACTAGAGGCTGGCATTTCTGCTTGGAGCTACCTCTCAACTCCTGCGGCTTTTCATTTGTCCTGTGAGCCTGGAACTTGCTTATATCCTATGCCACCATGTTCCTACTCCATGGTTGCTTAGAACGGACCATGTCTCCACACTTGGCTTTTAGAGCTTTGGGTCAATCTTTTTCTTTCTCAAATCAGGCTTTTGAAAATCAGAGCGCTTGCCTTCAGGCTGTTTCATCCCCCAAAGGATTTAAACAACTATTTTGAAATTCAAAAATCCAAGCAATGACCTCTTTGTTCCATCTGCAGCAGACATTGCTTCTATAAGACGAACACCTTAGATTCCGTCTGTGCTTAACTCTGCCAGAGTGAAAAACTTCTGAATTCCTAAAAAGGAAGGACAGATTTTAAAACAATATCCTGCTTCCCTATAGCATAGCATGGAATTATGCGCCCTTCCGAGTGCCAAGGCTTCCTAGCGGTCCAGCTGCATTTCTCCACAGTTTCCCAATGAATTTTGAGTTCTAGCTACTATTGATTTCCCTACTTAGAATTCCCAAGAGCACCAGCCACTTGGCTGGAGAGCCTCATGCCTGTGTACTTACAGTCCCCTTCCGCCTGAAATATCCTTTCTTTCTGCCTGCCTCCTTACTTTAGGAGATTTCTATTTCCAACCATACTGTGAAACTTCAGAAGCCAGCTGGCTAAGGTAGCCTCCTCTGAGGTCTGAACTATGTTTCTTTGCCCGTATTCATTCAGGTTGCTAAATTCTGGTGACCTCAATCTCTGCCCTTTGTTTACCCAGATCTGGGGTTTGGGCAGCTCTTCCCGAAGTTGCTAACTTTTTTTTTTGGGGGGGGGACCTCAGTGTTCTGGTTAACCAGTGCCTTCTACTAAACTTGGTTGAAATTCTTCCATGGTTTTTGTTTTGCTGACTGATAACGGCCCCTTTTTTGGACTATCTGGCCCTTTCCATCTCTCAGCCAAAGCATTTGTTTTTGGGCTTCAGTAGCACCTTGTACAGGGCTCCTTTGAACTATCTACACAGCCTATCACTTCCTCAGATGAGTATCTAACCACCGAGTTGTTAACCTCTCAGAGGTATAGTTCATGCTTTGTGTATCTTTATAACACCTGTGACGATTGCAATCAGTACATATTCCATAAGTGACCCTTGGACTTAAAGATGGATTGAGGAATACATGGCTATGTAGGCAGCCAATGAATAAAGCCTTACTAATATGCATACTCGTTAACAGCTGTATATCTTGGCCTGTAAGCTTACAATGGCACCTCTTTGTGGAATAAACCCTAAGACCTCTTTAATCTGATTACTGCTTATCTTTGTGGTCTCCTCTCCCTTCTGCCCTTGTCACCCAGTCACTCCGAATGGCTTAAAGCTCTTGCTGTCCACTCTGTTCCTTTATCCTCTTCTTTCTTGATGAAACCTTTATTCATACCTGGGTTCTGCACTGCACTCTAGCTTCTGAGCTACTCCTTTTTTGCCACTCTCTTGGAGGACCTTAGGTATAATAGATAGTAGTGCATAATTATTAAACAAGCACTTCTAGTTTGCTACTTTTTCTGTCTTTACCTTTTTGATCTTTGCACACCATCTTACTGTGGTTTATATGCCATGATTTTCTTTTAAAAATATGGGGGTTTTTTTGTTCTTTTTTCTCTAAGACGCCCCCCCACCCAGCACATGTCCCTTCCATCATCATTTATGTAACTGGTTTCTCTTTATTCTTCTTTTATAAGCCACTGAATCCAGCGAGTGCAGCCCACACGAGCATGGGCAACTAACTAGCTGCCACACCCACAAAGAGAAGTGACTCTCCTTCCCCAGCAGCCATCACCTGTCACTATCTCTTCAATGGCACCTCTTTGTAGAATAAACCCAAAGAAACCTCTGTTTCCATGGGTGGCAGTCAATGTAGAGACTCATAACTTGTCAAAGCACTGAGAATAAGTGACTGTTGAGTGTTAACCCCTACAGGGCTCAGGAAATACATTGGAAGAGGGAGGGGACAGAAAAGTAGGGCCAGAGAAGGGGAGGAGTACTATAGAAATGCTATTTTCTAGATAGGCCATGGAGATTGCCCTTATGAACTCACTGTAGCTATGGATACCTGTTTAAGAGCAAGCCAATCAATAATTTCTGAAGACACTCTCTAGTCAATAGCTACTAACTTGTGGGGAAGTAGACTCTACCTTGTAGTAAGATTTTTATTTAATAACTCATGACTTCTCTAGGACGTTTCTAGTCATGCAGGTTATCTGTGTTCAAACTACTACTTTTATATTTTAATTAGTTTACAAAATAATGGGTTTCTATAAGGCTTTATTGGCTACTAAGATAGCTTCCAGTTTTCTCTATTCTAACAAACAAGGCAGATCTTAAATAGGGTATCTTCTTCTGAAGGGAGTTATTGTTCTTTTTATTTAAAAAAAAAAAAAAGAAAGAAAAGTTTTTTTTTTTTCAAGTTGGTTCTCAGTGATGGGAGACCTAAAGTCCTCAGAATGATTTGGGGAAGGGTCATAGTATTTTTAGAAGGTCAATTACATAGCCTGAACTATTACCTAAATAATGTACACATCACAGTGCCAATGACTGTATCTCTCAGGTCTACATGCAGAGCTATCATTATCTCCAGCTTCTATCTCTGTGAGTACACAGAGAAGCTACAGTCAGATGAGCATCTGACCATTGGAGACCAAGCACGTCTGAGGAATGGGTAAGAAAGATCCGGCTGAGGAGCAGAGGGTTTGAGGAATAAAAATTAAAACTTGAATCACACACCTTGAAGCAAACCAAAGTTCTTTTCAGTATTTTTATTTGGAAACTCCTTAAAAATACAGGAATGTCTTGGTGCGTGGAACAACACATGTGTGACAATTTCTTGAAGTTGGACATTCCTAGACTGGACATTGTCTCCCTAACCAGCCTTTATTTTGTATTTGTATTTGAGATGTGTTTGCAACTATAGTAAGATGTGCAGGCCATTTTATTTCCTGTAGTGTTTTCTGACTTCCGAGTAGTTTCAAATATCTTTCTATAGAATGTCCATCAATTTAAACGAGAGAGGCAGAGAGAGATGGGGAGGGAGAGAAAGAGAGGAGGTGAGTATTGTGAAGTGACAAATGCCTCCTGCGTCCTCACCCATCAGTTTAGTAGAAGACATCCAAACTCCTTCCTAAGTTCCAGGGCCTTACACGTATTAGTCCAAATTAGCCTTTGGCTTTCCTGAATTCAAAGAGCACAGCCTAACTGCCCTGGAGATATAAGCCATTTTGCATTTCACCTTCCATGGTGAAAAATAACATGAAACAACCCTACCCACGTACAATCTCGGGAGGTAGAATCGGGAAGATCTGGAGTTCAAAGTCTTCCTTTGGTACATAAGGAATTCAAAGCCAGCCTGAGCTATAAAAGAACAAGTCACAAGGCAAAAACAAATGATAAAAACAAAACAAACAAACAAAAAAACACATTTTTCTCTTACTTTAAGTTGGCATTTGGTGATTTCATGATGGCATTTTCGTCTGTCTCTGTCACTTGTCTTTCTCTCCCTCTCCTGAGGACTCTCTTCATGCTCTTCCTGGCCTCTTCCTTCCCCTAATGGTCTCCCCTACTACTTTCATGTCATATCCATCCCAATACTCTGTTAAAAAAAAAATTAAGAAGTTAACTGCTGTGACACCTCACAGAATCTTTTTTATTTTATTAATTATGGTTCATATATTCTCTGACCTCTAAATCTGTGTGGAACCCGAGTTGAACACATGTTACAATCTTTGTCAATATCGAGCTCTGAAATAAATCTCTCAAAACATGCAAAGGGGTCTGAGCCCAATCGAGCTGACCTACAGACCTGGCTTAGACCCCGCCCCTCTTCCAGCTCATCAGGCTTGATTTTCATTTTATGTTGTTGTTGTTGTTTAAGTCGGGAGTTAAGGAATATTTACTTTAAGTGGAGATTCTAGACTTTCACGCATGCCTTGGACTCAGTTTGCAGATAATAAAAGGACCACTGTCTCCCCCAGCTCCTGAAGGTCTACCCACAGTTTAGCAGAAGAAAGGGCATTCATACCCCCGTGCTTCACTTTCTTTCATCCAGGCTGGCCCTCTAAAAGAGCTCTCTAAAAGAACACGCAGCTGGTTAGAAACCATCCCTCTATTTAGACGTTCTCCTTAGGAGGCAAAAGTAAATCTCGAGCTCTGCCGGGTTTGGCACTCAGCATCTTTGCTTTCCGACAGGGTTTTTTGAGAAAGTGATGAGAGGAAAGACTCCATTACTACCGAAAAGGGAGGCAGAAGGGAAAAACTGACGCGACCACCCCAGCAGATGTCTCTGAGGAGAGTGATGTTCAAAGGTAGCAAGTGCTCTTCTCTGCTGGCTCATTGGCTAGGAGCCAGTACCGTCAGAATCCAGTTGAACTGACTGGGAGGGATTGTTTTGAAGGGGAGACAGAGGTCCCTCATCAGGGCAGCCCATATTTGGCCATCTCAGCACTTTAAAAGTGATGTTAGGCGTTGGAAAATCAAACAGAAATGCTCAGTCAGGGCAGCTGGCTGCTGTCAGGAGAACAGATCTCCTTTGCACTAGGCTTTGCATGGATTCAAGTGGAGAATGCCTCACAGTGCTCAACAGATATCATAAATGACCCAGCAAGTCACGACACAGTGTACCTTATAGCTTAAGTACAAGCTGGAATCTGCCATTTAATTAGAATGCTGCTGAAAACAAGAGCAATGTTTACTTATCAGAATTGTAACTGCAGGTAAAGGAACCGTTCACTTCTCTACAATCACGTGCATCCAATTTTATATTCAATAAGGAGTTAACTTTCATTCAGCAGACTTTTGCTGAAAGATTCTAACTCGCAGCTCTTTAATTTATTTGTGCTTTTAAATTTAAGATGGAGTCTCAACATGTTGCCCTGGCTGGTCTCCAAATTCCATGGCCTCCAGGAAACGTCCTGCCTCAGCCTCTCATAAAGCCAGGTTTACAGATGTGTGGTCAAGGGGGCTTCTAATTCAATATCCTAATTCTGGCTGTAACCACCACCTAATTTTTAATGCAAAAATTAAAACCGAAGCATTATACTGTTAGGTCACTCTCTGACCCTGCAATCTACTTTTTCCCCCTGGGGCCTTGCAGAAAGGAAATTACTTAAATAACATCTACTAGTTAAGTAAGAGATTCTTAACTGGAAAGATACCGCCCTGAATAGGAGAGCAAAGCTTCCTGTTCCTATGATGTCATTCAATGAAGGAAAGCAGATAAGAAACAGTACATAGATAATTGAACAAACTCCATTTAGATAATTCTGCGTTCTAAGAAATCAAATGTGATGACGTGCCGGAGACTGGCACGGTGAAGGCACAGCGACTTTAGAGCTCATGAAAGTCACTGAAGACCACTCAACTCCAACCAGGGAAATGTTTAGGTTTGAATAACAAGGTAGATGGTCAGGCGAGGCATGTATTGGGATATGGAATTGAATTGTTGAGGTGGAGAAGAGCAATAGGTTAGAGCTGAAGCTAGGACTCAGTGATTCTTTGCGGCTCTGGTTTATAGCTAATGTCCACGGGACACCAGACTGGAGATGCGAGGCTGGGGGAAAAGATGAGTAAAAATGAGTGTGATTAGCGTATAGGTACACACAGAGGTGTGGGGGGAGAGGAGAGTGGCAAATAGATGTGGGTCACAGGACACTCCAGTGAGCAAAAGATCCAGGAGAGTCAATGAAGTAACTGGTGGAGGTCAAGCCAACTATAAAATACCGCAGAAAGGGGCTCAGAGGTGCTGGAAACATGCTGAAGGCTGCGGGCTAACTTTCTGGCCCCGTGAACATGAAGATGAAAATAATTTCATCCGAGTCAGCAAATACAACAGGCAGGCAAATGAGAGCTTGAGTCCATGAGGGCATTCATGACAAGTGGCTATCTCTGCACCGTGGGTGACCTGATTAAGCAGCAGGCTGGGATCTACAATCGGGCTCTGTGTGGTGGTGGTGGTGGTGGTGGGTGTTTAAATTCTGGAACAGGTTTCAGAGGACGCAGATCACACCTGTGTGTATTCATTATTATTTCCTCTAAGTTATGTCCTAACAATGTGTAGAACTTGAAGAGGGGCTGGTGACTTCTGTACTAGTCTGGATTAGTTCTACAGACATATTGCTCTTACTTAATCAGTTAGGAAGCAGAGTCACATGAGTGGAAAATCATTCATTCACAAGTGTAAAGGCATTGCCACAAAGAAAAATATCATTAAAGTTTTCACTCCTAGTCATTTTATTTTTTGTTTATGTGTGTAATGCATGTATATGTAGGTGTCTCCTGTTTGAGACAGCTGTCATGTTAGCATTTAGATAAGCCAAACAGGCCCCAGTCTAGTAGCCTGAGGGTAGGCTTCGGTTTTAGAGGTGTGTGCAGCTGTCCCAAATCCCAGGCCTACTATTTTTCAGGCTGTACGTCCCCAGACAAGTTAGCTAAGTCCACTTTCATCACCCATTAAATACTGACAACAGTTTCCAGCTTGTGGTGGGGCTGATGAGGTACTTTGTACTCAGGGGCTAACACTGTCTCGGTGAGCAGTGAGGAGCCCATGAGGTAGACGGGTGCTCAATAGCTGTTGATCCCTTTTTCCTTTCGTCTCCCCAGCTTGTAGTAATAAGCCACGGGCCATCACAGCCCCCATGTGATCTTAATCCTGGCCCCAGCCACTACATAGCTTTACTTAAAATGCAAAAATGGAAACTAAGAGGTTAAATTTTAAGGTCACTCCCTGACTCTTTTTGTGAACAGGCAGAGGAAACTTGAATAATGTCTACGGCTGTTTCAGTCTTAGAGAGAGTCTCCACCAGGGAACAACACTCTTTATAGGTCTGGTTAATTTCCTTGGCATTGCTGTGTGGCTAATAACCTCGGAGTTTAAATTCTAAAATAATCATTAAGAACAGAGAAATTGCCTATCAATTACTTGCTGGATAGCCCCACTGCCTACAGTTCAGTGATTCCTCACAGAGCCACTGACACTTCCTTCGGATAACCTACTAATTCAGCCAGTATATACCAAGCCTTGGCCAGGGACCCAGCAGAGTGGACGTTGAAATGGCTGTGATAAACCAGAGTGATGGGACACAGTCCCCACCCTCACTCTTGCACAGGCCAAGGTTATCCAACTCTTCCCACTGGTGGAGAGGTGACTCTCCTACCATGCTACCTTCCCACTGGTGGAGAGGTGACTCTCCTACCATGCTACCTTCCCACTGGTGGAGAGGTGACTCTCCTACCATGCTACCTTCCCACTGGTGGAGAGGTGACTCTCCTACCATGCTACCTTCCCACTGGTGGAGAGGTGACTCTCCTACCATGCTACCTTCCCACTGGTGGAGAGGTGACTCTCCTACCATGCTACCTTCCCAAGAGGTCTTTTACAAAGGCCTCAAGGACAAAAGGCAATGTGTTAACAACTCCGGAACTGTCTAAAAATAAGAACTAAAGGAGATCTTTTCCCAGAGAGCTTTCTCTCATGGATGAGTAAGACTCACCTTCTTTGTGTTGACTGTTTCAAATTGCAAGCATAAGACATGCTTGAATTGCAATATGATAACTTCCCATGAAATGAGACTCCTCCCCCCATCTTTACTAGAGATGAAAGTGCATCTTAACATCCATACTTTCATTGTTTCCCCTAGGTAGCTACAAATATTTATATCTAAACACTTACCCATTACTTCTACTGTTTTTTGTTTGTGTGTAATGCGTGTATATATAGGTATACGTGCGTGTACATATGTGGAGGCCAGAGATCAGGTTCAGTGTCTTCCTCAACTGCTGTCCATCTGATATTTTGAGACAGGACCTTTCACTGAACTTGAAACTCATCAGTTTAGTTAGACTGACTGGCCCACAACACAGGGGTCTACCTGTCTCCAGCACCCCAGCATCTGTCTTTTTAACTTGGGATATGGGGAACTGAACTCGGGCCTTCATGCTTGTGAGGTAGGTACTTTACTGAGTCATTTCCTTTCAACATCAAATTGGAAAGTCTCCTTAGTTTTGGACTTTTTTTTGTTGTTTGTAGTTTTTTTCCTTTTATAAAAATGTTATTATCTATCATCTATCTGTCTATCTATCTATCTATCTATCTATCTATCTATCTATCTATCTACCTATCTAGAATATATGAGTATTCTCTTGTGTATGTGCCACATGTGTGCCTGGTACCCATGAAAGTCAGAAGAAGGCATCAGATCCCCCGGAACTGGAGTTACAGATAGTTGTGAGGCACCATGTGGGTGCTGGGAACCGGGTCCTGTATAAGGGTAGCCAGTGCTCTTAATTGCTGAGCTATCTCTCCAACCCAAGTTTTGTCTCTGATACATTACTAACCAGATGGTCCATGCTGTCCATTTTTCCAGTAATGACCTTGATATGTTAATCAATTGTTTTAAGTTCTTTGGTTATTCCAACATCTATGTCATATCTAAAGCTGGCTTTGGTAGCTACTGTGTGTCTTCACAGTGTATCTTTCTTTTTCCTTTCTTTTTTCTTTTCTTTTAGTATAACCTGAAATCTCTGGCTAAACACCAGGTACCTGGTTGTACCTATAGTAGGTTCTGAGGTAAAACAAGCCTTCAATGAGCACTTCTACTAATCTGGCTTACAGCAGAACTTTGCGTAGAGCTTGTATAAATTCCGAATGATTTAGATATTTTAGTGCCCTTGTTCCTAAGTCCTCTCTTAGCCTTGGCTCTCTCTGCCCCTCAGAGAGTGTCTGGCTCCTACATTTCTTTCCATTGTAACCCATTAAAGGATTGTTGTGAGGTGACAGAGTATAGGGGAGGGGAAATCCTAGAGTTTTCTGACCCACCCTGAGATGTCAGTGGCCTGTATTCCAGGAGTTTGGCCTTCCAGGACATCTACTGATAACAGTGAGGGAAAGAGCCAGTGATTTGCAGATGATCAGATAGAAATTTCCCAAACTGCAACACAAAAGAAAGAACTAAGAACTCCAGAACATTTAAAAAGCTGCAGATGGTATCTAAATGGATAACACATACAGAACTGAAACACTGGAAGAAAAAGACAGAAAATAGGATCACCGATTTGAAATTGCTATTTTCATAGTAAGTGAGGTGTTATCTATCAGACACGTAATTTTCAGCATAAAGTCAATGGTGGCTTTAAAAGGGAGAATCACCTTATGTATGTTTCAATTTTATGTGCCTGGTTGTGGAGTCTCATTCCTTCAGTTAGGAGAAGCTTAAAAGATGCTGGGCAGTGACAGAGTTAACGGATTATTTCAAGTTAAGGATGAGTAATCTTCCCAGAGTGCGGGGCGTTGAGAGTAAAAGATACAGGAAACAGCAATAATATAAGAATAAAACCACCTCCAGAAAGCAGGCAGATGGCACGGAGTATTTTTTACTATAGATTTGTTTAATGCTGCACATTCCTCCATGCCCTCATTAAATGGATATATATTTATCCCAGAGAACACAGTATGACTGTTAATAGAACTATGACAGATAGTCTTATGTAGTATGAGTCACAGGAGTAGAAAAATCATTCATTCACAAGGGTCTTATTCACTGAGAACCGAAACTTTCACAACGTGAGGTGTTTGTGGAATGACTGTGAGTACCACTAGGCCTCTTTTTTTTTTTTTTTTTTTTTTTTTTGTAAATTGTCAGATTTTTTTTCCTAACTGAGAATGTCCAGAAGTTGCCTATCAGTCACGTGCTGCTACATGACTCACCTAGCTTGAGTTACAACATCTGACCAGCACCACACTCAAGAAGCATTAAGTTCTTGAACATCTGTCATCATATCCAGAGGGTTTCAGGAACCCTTGAAGCTACTAATGCAATGAACCTCAGCCTTCAGTTTAGCAAGTGGTGGCTTCCAAACAATTGATTAAGCCTCATTCCAAGCATACTTTGACCTTGTTAACTTGGAACCTGCTTTCTTTCAACCGTATTTAGGAAGATGCTGTTCAATGGATCTTTTCCAAACACCCAATAGAATGACTTCTTGCATAGCAGTTTCAACCGCTGAGCATTAAAGGCTAGAGTCTAAACGGAGCCCAGGATCTCACAAAATCTTCTGTTTGCTTGCTGAAGGAACACAGCAGGGAAACTTCTATCTTAAGTAGCGATGCACACCATGCTTCTGGAATGAGACGGGAACCCTAAAGTGTTCACAGCGTGGTGCGACCGAATGTTTTCTATCTTCAGGAGATAAGCTGGAGAAGTTTTGTTTCCCTGGTTTTCAAAAACCTTTACTACAGAACATGATGAGGAGAAAAGGCAAGCAAGACAATTCTATAAGAGGACTTCTTGGGCCAAAGCCCCTTTCAGACAGGAAACTGATGGCAAGTTTCTTCTGTTCTCTCACAAAGGAAGGAGATGGTGACAGCCAGAGTCACTGAAGTAATAACAAAGGGTAGAAGAATAAAGGTGAAGCCAAATCTTACTTTCTGTCCCAAAATAAGACCATACAATTCTTACCACCACCCACATCCCTCCTTTAAATTCCCAAAGTTTGATTTCCTTACCCAGCCACGAAATTTCATGGTCTCTCCAAAGTGAAGAACAGAAAACCTACAACTCTCAGCATTTATTTTAAAGTACACATTGAGTCACATTATGGAGAGTCCAAATAGCATATATAGACCTAATTTTAGGTTTTAAAAACATATTTTAAGTTGTTCTTCATTCCACATAAATGTTGGGGGCTACTTATCTTTTAATACCTTGTCATTTTAATCGGGTGTCAACCTTTGAGCACCCTTGTAGTGATAAAAGGTAGTGAATTGTCTTACTCCAGAGAAAATAAACCCAAAACAAGCTTGCTAGTCTCAGCACCATGGGGTCAGGGACACTCATTAGCCAATGCCTTTCATTGTCAGAAAGCAGTTCAATGCCTTTTAGAGAAACTGCAGTGTCCATGCAGAACTGAAGATGTCCTCTGGTGGGATCTCCTTCCAAGGGCACATATGATTCTAAGTAATGGTTTCTAGTTTGCCTGAGAACTGCTGTCCTCGCACGTTCTGCGCCTACTCTTCCATTGATCTCCCTCATTTTGTTTTGCTTCCAAGAGAACTGAAGCCACCACTCGGATGTACCCTCTGGTGAGACCCACACAAAAAGTGGTACAGACCTTTCAGGCTCTGAAACACATTCAAGTGTAGAGACCTCACTTTGCTTTTCAGTCTCAAGATCAGTGCGTTTATTGGGATGGTGCTGACATAAAAAATGAAGGAGAACATCTGAGTCTAACAGCTGCACAAAATTTGGACTCATGTAAACTGGTCTGACATCACACATTCTGCATGTGAGTTCCATGAGTTCTCCACATATGGAGCTAATAGAGTAACATGCAGACAAAGACCTTGTGGTTTATGGCATGATGAACTCCAGAACTGGAGGAATGAAGCCAGGAAGGCTACACTATTTACTGAATGGAGCAGGCTTTGGATAGTGACTGTCTCATTCTCACTAAGCTATTTGGTTTCACTAGGGAGATGCCAGACTCGTCCTGACACCAGCAATAAGCATTATGATGGGGCCGTTGGTCTGCACTTGTCTGAAGAGGGAGAGAGATCTTAGAGTTCTTTGCCTTACTTGCTCCATGGAAAAATGCACGTGGGTGTGTAAACACATTGAAGTGGGGTTAAAGCTGGGTTTCTCCTCACAGACAGTGAGGAAAATGCAGGTAAAAGAAGAGAACACACTGTCTCAATGCAGAGTCCTGGCAAGATCCAGCAATCCTTAGCTGGGAGGCTGGAGTTGTGCCCAGTCACGGTAGCGCTGACCAAATCAATAACACTCCACACTGACCCACAGCTGTAAACAAAAGCCACACATGTTCTCTTTCTTCCACTAAAGACAAGGGCTACAAGCACTTCATAAATAGTTCTGTGCTGCTCTGTGACTATACGTGTGGCCTTAGAAAACAAAATATGTCCTTATTTAATTTTTTCAAAGGAGAACCAAAGACACTTAAATACCTTTGGGTCAATTAACCACATAGAGGAAGGCTTTTGGAAACTTTCCAGCAGCACCCTCACCTCTGGTTTGATCGGTCGGGTTGGGTTGCTTTTATCACCATCACTGGCTCAAATCTGAGAGGACACGGTGTAAGGGTTGTGTTCTAAACAAACTCATGTGATAGATTTATTTCAAAGTCAGTGAACTTATACAATGTAGTCCCATCTGCATAAGAGAATTACAAAGTAGAATCAGCTTAGATCACTGAAAGAATTTATATCAGGAATTCCAGGCAGGAACCTGAGGTAGGAATTGAAACAGAGGACATGAAGGCACACAGCTTACTGGCTTGTTGCCCATGTCTTGCTCAGCCTGCTTTCTTATACATAGCCCAGGGGTGGCAATGCCTGCAGTGGGCTAGGCCCTCCCACAACAATCATTAGTCAGAAAATGCCCCCAAAGACTTGCCTCCAGGCCAATCTGATGGAAATATTTTCTCAATCAAAGTTCCCTCTTTCCAGATGATTGATTCTAGCTTAGGCAAAGTTGACAAAAAACAAGACAAAGCAAAACAAAACAAAACAACAATAACAACAAAAACAAAACCACAACTAACCAGCATAGTAGGAAAAGAAGAAAGATACAAAGGAAACAGAAATAGGTAAATTCTCAAAGTATTACTGGAGGTTTTTAGGGCAAAAGTATGGTTTCCCCCAATAAGCTAAACTTGGGCACCCAAACTGATATGCTAATTAAAGAAGCAAGGACTGTGAGGAGAGAGGGACTTTGGATGGCACCTTTAAACCGCGGCAATCCCCATCTGAAATTTACTTTTACAATTGAAAACGTGAATCAATATCAATCCCTCTGAACAGTTCCCCACAGGAGTCACTCTAAGTTCCCCTGTTTTGTTATAACTTCTTTTCCAACAGTGAGAAACCTAGCTGCCTTTATCTGTAATACATACAGACTTTTTAAAATTGGATGAGATGACACCAGGAAAAGGAATAAATAAAAGGGGGCAGTGACCCCCCCTCCAGTTCATCTTGGGGGTACTAGTGTGAGATTTAGGTTTAAATAGGGGGCAAAAGGGATGTGCACCATCAAGCAGCTTGGTCAAGGCCTCATCTCATTTATCATTGACCCATCATGGTGTCAGGTAGATTTAACAAGAGTCCTGCAAGATGCGCCAATAAACCATTAAACAATTATCACGGTCTGAAAGAAAGTGGCCCCCATAGGCCCATAGGAAACTGCACTATTAGGAGGTGTGGCCTTGTTGGAATAGGTGTGGTCTTTTTGAAGGAAATGTGTCACTGTGGGGGTGGGCTCTGAGGTCTCCTACGCTCAAACTATGCCCAGCGTGGCTCACAGTCTCCTTCTGCTGCCTGTGGATCAAGATGTAGAACTCTCTCAGCTCCTTCTCCAGCATCATGTCTGCCTGCACACTGCGATGCTGCCCACCATGAGGATAATAGACTAAACCTCTGAAACGGTAAGCCAGCCCCAATTAAATGTTTTCCTTTATAAGAGTTGCTGTGGTCACGGTGTCTCTTCACAGAACCTTAACTAAGACAAAGACAACTCTTAAGCTGCTAATCACCAAGGGCGCAGCTTCACTCTAATGGGTAAATGTCCTAATTGTGGGGGCTGGGGCATCTGTCCTGCCAGGTTTTAGCTCTTCCTAAAATTCAGGGTGACTTAAGGGGAAGTGAAGAACCACAGTTTGTCTCCATGTTTTCAGCCAAAGCACAGGTTCAAAGCAAAAGTCAAGCCCAGGTTTTCTTCCTGCTTCCAGTTACATTGTGGGCCAAGTGAGGGCTGTGTGCTTTTTACCAGAAGCAGTTTCTAGGTGCCGCAAGGTCAGGAGAGTAATGAGCGGTGCCCTGCACTGTCTCTGAACAGAAAGCATCCAGCATTGCCTAGCACCTTATTTTTACTCCCAGTGAAACATAGCTTCATTTAAAAAAAAAAAAAAAGAAATTGTTAGAAAAATATAATATGCTATATTTGGTCTTTTGAAACAGTGTCTCATGTAGCCCAGACCGACCTCTAGCTCCATGTCTGAACTTCTGATCCTCCCATTGCTCCTCCCCAAATTCTGGCATCACGGACCTGCACTTATTGTTTTATGGTGCTGGGAATCAAACCAAGGACTTTACACACACTAGGCAGACAGTCTACCGAGTGAATTACATCCTCAGCCCTGTTCATAAACACTTTGACTAAAATATACCTTTTCTGTGAAAATCAAGAATTCTTGTTATGTTAATTGAGACAAGCACAATGGGTGAAGAAGTGAATGTAGCCATGCAGTCATTCTCGAGTGCACTCGAAAGCTAGCTTTAAACTTCTGAGTTTGGATGAATCGGGACAGTCTAGAAGAGCAGTTCTCAACCTGTGGGTCATGAACCCCACAGGGGTCACATATCAGATATCCTACACATCAGATATTTACATTATGATTCATAACAGCATTTATGGATAATAGTTATGAAGTAGCAGTGACATAATTATATTAACCATAGTATGGTTGGAGGTCACTACAGCATGAGGAAAGATGAAAATGTTCTAGAAAGAGATTATTTGTCAAGGAACAAGAAAGGCATATGTGAGGAATTCCCATCTTCTAATCTCCTGGGCCCACTGTGGAGCTTAAAGCCGCTGTTACTAAAGTCAGACCGTCTATTTTGGAGCTCTAGGCAAGTTCTAGAACCTTCTCTAGTTTCCTAAACTGGATCTAAACAAAACTGTATAGCGCTAATGAACTATGTAGCCACATCTGCTTGTGCCAGGCACACGGTAGCCCTGCCGCGTGCTGTTAGGTTACCACACACTAACTATAATTCATGTTTTCTCCACATTCTTTTCCAAACAAGGCAGCCCTGCCAATTTGTCCACAGGGCATTTAATCTCTAAACAACATTACTTTCCTTTTTGCTTGAAAATGCCCCCAGCCACTTTCTCACAGACTGAGCAAGCGCTCTCTTTCACTGCCTCTTAAATGTAAAGAAAAGGAAAGGGGGGAGGGGAATCCTGTAAGCTAATATATATCTTCTTCTTCGGTGATTGCCATCCTATAAGATTTTCCTTTCTAAGCCAGAGAATATAAAATGTCACCATCCTTAGCTGAAAGGGAAGGGGAAAACAGACACACACATGCAGGTGGATGGTGTGAAATTTAAGCAGACTTGGGAAAGGACTAATCCACTCCAGAGCTCTCCACTGGAGATGTGTTTTGACAGTTCTCCAGTAACTTCCTGTTTGGGTTTGCACACTCCATGTTAGTGAACCAGGCAGCACACTATAACCCAAAGCTCACGCCTTTTGAAATCAAGTGTGCCTCCCGTTCCCCTCCACCACCACCACCTCCCCCCTCCCCCCCCCCTCCCGTGCTTCTAGTTCAGCCAGTTACTTACCGTTCTGAGGCTGAGTTTCTCCATCTGACTCTGGGGGCCTGGGAACAATGACACCTAACTCAAGGAGTTACTGTTGAAACAATGAACACAGATGTGATTTGTGAGTTTCTCCATCTGACTCTGGGGGCCTGGGGACAATGACACCTAACTCAAGGAGTTACTGTTGAAACAATGAACACAGATGTGATTTGTGAAGCTGCTCAAGGCATGCTACAGGGGGAACTTGTGCACATTGTTGGATATGAGAGTCCCTCCCTCCCATTAAAATGGTTACTGAATGCGTTAGCATATGTAACAGGCTTAGGACATGCTTAGCTTTCTTGTTTTCAGTGGTTTCTATTGACCAGATCTTAAAATACTGTTTATTTTTCCAGGTGTTCTTCAGTATATAGTAATATAAATACAGATATTGGACGCTCAGCTATTACTGAGTGTTTTGTGAAAGCATTAAGATCTGATATTATATACAAATATAAATGAGGGGAATGGTTATCAATTCTTCAAAAAGAAGTAGCAGGGTAGCGTCACAGCACCCCCTTCTAACAGCACCCACGATTGTCCTCAACACCATGCAGAATAGGGAAGAAATGTAATGCAGACTTAAAGGAGTATGTTAAACATGTTTGATTTCAAGTACTTGTTCATTCATGTCCATGGTAGACAACTTTAGAATTACTAATAAGCATTTAGTATAATAACCAAATCAATGAGACAATAATAACACAACTCCAAAATCACCACTATTACTACTTAAGAAATGACTGTGAGCTGCATTTTGGTTTAGATTTTTTGTTAAAGGTTTATTTATTTATTCCATGTATATGAGTATACTGTCATGTTCTCAGACACACCAGAAGAGGGCATCAGATCTTATTACAGATGGTTGTGAGCCACCATGTGGGTGCTGGGAATGGAACTCAGAACCTCTGGAAGAGCAGTCAGTGCTCTTAACCGCTGAGCCATCTCTCCAGCCCCTTGGTTTAAACTTTTAAAAACAGTACTTTAATTGTTTATCTTGCTGCTATTTTCTTCTCTGATTCTGTTTTAAGGCAGGATCTCACTATGCAGCCAAAGTAGCTTTTAAATTACAATTCTCCTACTTCAGATCTGTGTCTAATTCCCAACTTATTGAACTATTTATTAGTTGGTATGTATAGATGGACTCATAGATTTTAGTTTATTCTTCAGAATATAATATTATACTTTTATGAGAAAATACCATATTACATATTACATATTGTAATGGTTTGTATATGCTCTGCTCAAGAAGTGGCACTATTAGAAGGTGTGGCACTGTTGAAGTAGGTGTGGCCTTGTTGGAAGTATACCACTGTGGATGTGGGTTTTAAGACCCTCCTCCTAGCTGCCTGGAAGCCAGTATTCTGCTAGCAGCCTTCAGATGAAAATGTAGAACTCTCAGCTCCTCCTGCACCATGCCTGCCTGGATGCCACCATGTTCCCACCTGGATGATAGTGTACTGAACCTCTGAACCTTTAAGCCAGCCCCAATTAAATGTTGTCCTTATAAGAGTTGCCTTGGTCATGGTGTCTGTAAAACCCTAACTAAGACACATAGGAAATAAAACATTTTATAACATTAATATTCATTTTTTTAAGAATTGTTTTTACCTTGAAGAAAATTACCAGAAGATATGCTGATTCATTTTTAGTTTTACTATCTCAGTCTTAAAATCAGGTAAGTCTCTAAAGATTCCTGGTTTCTTTAGTTGGTTAATAATATTTAGAAATAATCATACGTAAGTGGGAATTAGATACACTCTCTAATCCACTCAGTGGGGGGCTATGATGGTGGATGATACATAGATAGATAGATAGATAGATAGATAGATAGATAGATAGATAGATAGTTAGACAGACAGGCAGATTGAAATATAGGTGCATTGCCAAATATGGTCATTTGTGTACAACTATAAACATATCTTGCTATAACTATTTGAATATGTATCTTAGTCTATTCCTGTTACTAATACCACAGACTGGGTGATCTATAATGAACAAGACATTTATTTGCCTCATGGCTACAGAGTCTCAGAAGTCCAGGACCAAGGGCTCCAAGATTACAACGTGGTGGAAGACAGAAAGGTTTTTGCAGGCTGGTACATGCCTCTGTGTGAGTGTGTGTGTGTGTGTGTGTGTGTGTGTGTGTGTGTGCACGCGCATGTTCATGCGCACGTACACTTTCAGGAACTCACTTCTAAGAGAACAAACCCATTCTTGCAACTGTGGCGTTAATCTATGGGTGAGAGAAGAACCTTGATTTCCTATTGATCTCTTAAAGGGACAGCATCTAACATTTGCAGCGGGTTCCAACACGTGGACTTTGGATGGCACCTTTAAACCGCGGCAATCCCCATCTGAAATTTACTTTTACAATTGAAAACGTGAATCAATATCAATCCCTCTGAACAGTTCCCCACAGGAGTCACTCTAAGTTCCTCTGTTTTGTTATAACTTCTTTTCCAACAGTGAGAAACCTAGCTGCCTTTATCTGTAATACATACAGACTTTTTAAAATTCAGTTCACAAATAGAAATCATGCCAGAATTCCTAACCGTCTCCTTATGTGAAACAGCTGAAGTACAGTGTTTCTGCTCAGGACTTCAGTTTTACACTAAGTCAAGGCAACATTTTCTAAGTTGCCTTGGAAACTTTGGCTGGTTCCTTTCTCTGGTCTCTTTCTGCGTGGTTGTACTATTAATTACCAGTATAGCAAAATGCATTTGTTACAATATGAATCCCAGACTTTTGCTCCCCAAGTTAACCAGTGAAATGTCAATAGTTCATCCTCTAAGACAGTTCACTGGTTAGCTTTTGTTGTGGAGGGCTATCTTGTGCATTTTGTGGTGTTTAGAAATAGCCTGCCTGATCTCTACCCATAAATCTTCATAACATACCTCCTACCATCCCTGGGCCCCAGCCGTGGCAACTCAAAGCGTTTTTAGATACTGTCAATTGTCCCCTAGTATAATGGTGGCTGTCATTCAGAAATAGTGGCCTAGCCATATCTGTGCATATCATGTTCTCCCGTTTTAAGAAACTTTTTAAGTCTACGTTTTACATTTAGCTCCACGATCCAGAAGATTTTTTTCTTTTCTTTTTGAGACAGGATTTCCTGTAGCCACAAACTCATTATGTAGCTGAGGGCAACCTTAAACTTCTTGTCCTCCTGCCTCTACTTTTTTAGGTGCTATATTTACAAGCTTAAACCACCATATCTGGTTTATACAGTGCTTGGAACTAAACACCCCCCCCCCAATGTGGTGTATGCTAGGCAAGCACTTGACCAGCTGAGCCACACCCCTGTTGGCATCCCTTCTAGGCTCCACCCCACAGTTACCTGGCAACAGCCAGGTGTGCCTGACTCACTATAAAAGGGGCTGCGTGCCCCCACCTGCTTCTCTTGCTCTTTTGCTCTCTTGTTCTTTCCTCTTGCACTTGCTCCCTTACCCTCTTCCCCCTCTCTCCCCATTCTCCTCCCCCCTCTCCAAGTACTCATGGCCAGCCCCTCCCCCTCCTCCTCCTCCTCCCCCTCCCCCTCAACTCCCTTCCCCATGCCTTAAATAAACTCGCATGGCTGGTACTTCAGGAGGAAGGGATGCCTCATCATGGGTCCACAGAGGCACCCCCTTCCCCCACACCATAAGGAGCCTCCACCAAACATATTTCTTTCTTCTCTTTCTTTTTATAAAATACAACACACACACACACACACACAGCTCTAACACAAATTTTGTATTCAATATACAAGATAAATTGAGTGTTTGCTTTTGGATTTATTTTTCTTTTGCATGTTGAATGCTCTATGGTCTGAATGTCTGTGACCAACCCCAAATTCAAATTTTGAAGCCCTAACTCACCAGGTGATGGTTTTACAGGTAAGTATTGACAGTGATTAGGGCTCTCTGTAAAATGGACCCTAGGAAGCTTCTTGGCCTTCAGCCATGTCAAATAGTGAAAAGATGACTGTCTAAAACCTAGGGAGAGCTAAATCTGCCGGCACCTTGCTTTTCCCAGACTCCAGATCATGAGCAGTCCATGTCTGTTGCTTACAGGCCACCAGTGGGTTTCTAGGCTATTTTGTTAGAGTAGTACAGATGAGCAAAGACTCGGACCTTCAATTGTCCCGTCAGCAGTACTGTGAAAATTCAGTTAACAACAACAAACCAACCGACCAAAAGAAATCTTTTAAAAACAATCAACTATGTTTAAGTGGGTTTATGTTTGCTTTTCTTCTTCTGATTTGTGCTTTATCTATCCTTTATCCATTAATTGCAGCATTACAGTAATGCTTAAAGTTGGGCAACATGTAGGGCTGTTACTCCTGTGCTCAGTGGTTAAGAGTGCCTGCTGCTCTTTCAGAAGACCCAAGTTCAGGCCCCAGCACAAATATTAGGCAGCCATCACTTGTAACTCCAACTCCAGAGAATCCAGTGCCCTCTTGCCTGGCCTACACACCCCCATGCCTACACACACACACACACACACACACACACACACACCACTAAAATTTTTTTAAATGGGATAATATGAGCTTTTGAGTATTCATTTTAGTAGTGTTATATCCTTTACCTTTGTACATAAAAATTTAAACCTACCATCAATAATAGCCGTACAAGAAGCTGCGGGTACCAGTGAGATGGCTCACTTGCTGCTGAGCCTGGCCAACTGAATCCAACCCCTGGGACCCTCAGAGCAGACAGAGAGACCTGAATCCAGCAAATTGTTTTCTGACTTCCACATGTGTGCCATAGCACGTGTTCATCCCTCACATCACACACACACACAGATAAATAAGTAAATAACTAAATTCATTAAAGTGACAAAATCTGCTGGGATTGTGCTTGCAATGTCCCCAAATTAACACAACAAATTTGGAAGAATTGAGTGTAGTGGCAATACCGAACCTTCTAGTCTTCACACACAGTATCTCTCTCGACTTGCTTGGTTCCTCTTAGATTATTTTTTTCTGCAGTGTTCTATAGTTTTCAGCCTCCAGATGCCACATGATTTCCCTAACTCCCCAGGTGTGCGAGGGGGTGTGTGTGGGTGGGTGCTTTCGAGTGCTCAAGAGCAAACATGCGAGCATGTACCCGAACACTGTGGTAATGGTATTGTTTTTCAGACTTTGAATTCTAATTGTTCAGTGTTAGTGTGTAGACATACCATTGATTTGTGTGAATTGACTGTACCCTGAGACTTTATTAGACTTATTTATCAGTTCTCAGAGCTCTTGTGTAGGTTGCTTAAGAATGTTTATGTAGATAGTTATGTTATTCATGTGTAGAGATGTTTATTTTTTATATTTTGTCCAATTATAATGACATTCTAGTATTTCCATGGCAATAGCAGAACATATCCTTATAATGGTCACCACTTGGGAGAAGAAAGTGTTCAGTCATTTAACACTGTTTTGTGTGAACTCTATAGGCTTTTTTTTTTTTAGGCCTCTTTTTGTAGGTCAGATGATATTTACAAAATAATTACAAATGCATATGCAATCTTGTCAAGTGCATTTTCTGTACCTATTTTTATTATTACTATTACTGTAGTTTGATACAGGGTCTTCTGTAGCCCAGGCTGGCTTTGAACTCTGTGTTTGAGAAAATTGCTTAGAACACCTGATCTTTCTACTACTGTGGTGCCCAGACGGTAGCCTTCAATCTGCCAACATCCTGCTGTACTTCGATGGTCTTCTAAAGGTGATCAGATTGTCCACTGCTTACATCAGTGTCACGTGGTCATGCTGTGTTATACTTTCTACTTTTATGCAGTCTGTATTTAATATGCTAATGTTTTAGGGAGGATTTTTCCTATCCTAAATATTCATGGGGGATATTTGTCTGTAGTTTTCTTTTCTTGTGTTTTTGTTTGGCTTTGCTTTAAAAAAAAAAATACTGACTTCAAGAATCCCAGCACTCAGAAGTCAGAAAAAGAAGAATCGTGACTTTGGGACCAGTCTAGGCTATGAAGAAATCCCATTGGAGGGTAGGGTGGGGTTAGGAGAGGACTGAGATTCACTGTGTGTGGGGATTGACCCTGAACTGTTACAAGGAAGCAATCCTTCTGCCTTAGCCTTCCAGGTAGCTAGAACTGACTGTGTGTGTCACTTTATTCTCATTTTGTCTTTAAAACAAGAGCAATGCTGGTCTCAAAATGAACTGTAAAGCTTCCTTCTCTTCTATTTCTGAATCAATTGTGTTAGGGCATTTGTTTGTATCCTTCATTACTAAATGTTTGGTAGAATTCAGAAGGGGCACCATTGAAACTACTATATGCCTGATGATCTCTTTTTGTATTTTTGTTTCTTGCTTTTTTTTTTTTTTTTTTTTGGTAGGGATCTCCTGTACCCTAGGCTGTCTTTGAACTCCTTGTGTGATTCCAAGAAGAACTTTGAACTTCTAATCCTCTTGTCTCCACCTCCCGAGTTAAGGAAGCATACACCACTGCATCTGGTTTTCTGAGGTACCGGTGATTGATCATAGGGCTTTAACCATGGTAGGCAAGCCCTCCACCAACTGAGCCGCACTCTCAGCCCCTGTAAGGAAGTTTTAAAGAGTAAATTAAATTTCTCTCATGAATACAGGATTTTTTTTCCAGTTATCTGTTTTGCTTTGTTTTGTTTTGTGAGTTTCAGTAATTCGAATCTCTTAAAAAGTCCAGTACTTCTAAGTTGTCAAATATATAAGCATAGAGTTGTTCACCATGCATCCATAGTATCCTGTTTCAATGATTTTAAGAATCTTTCTATTTCATTGATTTTTTTTTTAAATCGTTGTTCCTTCCATCAGCCTCTGTGTAACTCGGGTGTACTTTGGGTTTGGTTATTTTTCTATTCACCAAAGATGGAAGCTTGGGCCACTGTTGGAGAACATTTTCTTCTTCTGACACCCTGGCATGCTAGATTCCTCTCTAAGCTCAACACTGTCTATATTCCCCAAGTTTGATACACTGTCTTTTTATTTCCTTTTGATCAAAAATATTTAGAAATATAGAAGTTTAATTTCTAAGTAGTTAAAGAGTTTTCCAAATAATTTTCTCCTTGTGACTTCTCTTTAGTTCTGGTAGTAGAGAATATACTTAGTATGGCTTCATTCCTTTCAAGTTTTTTGAAAATTGTTTTGTACCCAGAACATGGTATTTTGTGATGTATGTTCCTGTGCATTTCAAGGAGAACACTATTTTCCAGTGGTTCTCCAACTACCAGTTGATCAGCCATAGAGACTAACTGCGAGCTTCTTCTATTGGTTGCTGGAAAAGGAATGTTGACGAGTTTAATGATAGTTTTCTTTCTTTCTTTCGTTCTTTCTTTCTTTTTTTTTTCCGAGACAAGGTTTCTCTGTGTAGCCCTGGCTGTCCTGGAACTCACTTTGTAGACCAGGCTGGCCTCAAACTCAGAAATCCGCCTGCCTCTGCCTTCTGAGTGCTTGGATTAAAGGCGTGTGCCACCACCACCCGGCTATTATGGTTTTTAAATCCTCCCAAATATTCTTTGTTCAGAAGCATGCTTGGCCGTTACTACAGTCGTCCTGACTTTGCCTTGACTAGTTTTGAACATGAAATTTGAAACATGTTTCCTGAAATTCACATGTTAATGATATTCAGAGGTAGCACCTTAGAGAAGCAGTTAAGGCTGGATAAGGGGGCAAATGCAAAGCCCATAAAGGCGTGTCTAAGGATCAGAAAAGAGGTCTGATGTAGCATCCTTACCCTGCCTACCATGCAATAACCTCGGCCGTGCTGGCACCATGCTCGTCAGATTAGACCGGTAAATTTCCATTCTTCATAAATTACCCAGGCTCTGGTACTTGGTTACTGTGACAGACAAAGGAGTATGACGGTGTGTGTGTGTGTGTGTGTGTGTGTGTGTGTGTGTGTGTGTGTTAGAGAGAGAGAGAGAGAGAGAGAGAGAGAGAGAGAGAGAGAGAGAGAGAGAGAGATCCAACCTACTTGGTATTCTCCCAGCTTCTGAGGTTCACAGTGTTTGGAATCTGCCATTAAGTTTTGACAATCTCATTGTGATTTCTTGTGGCATTCAAATGCTACGCCTTTCCTTCACTCTTGGTGTTTCAACCTCAGTAATCACTAATGATCTACAATTCACTGATTGGTTCCACGACTGTGAGAGTATACAAAGATTCATTTTAGTTAATATGTTTTAATTTTGAAGAGAGCTATTAATATTTTATTTATTTTTGTTTTATGTGCATTGGTGTTTTGCCTGCACATGTGGATATCTGGAGTTACAGAGAGTTGTGTGCTGCCATGCGGGTGCTGGGAATTGAACCTGAGTCCTCTGGAAGAGCAGTCAGTCCTCTTAACCCCTGAGCCATCTCTCCAGCCCTTCTACGTGATTCTTAAAGCTTCTTATCTCTCTGCTGAAATGACCCACTTGGTATTAGATATTGCCTACTTTTTTTTTTTTTAACATATTTAACAAACTAGTTGTACTTAAAATTCTCTGCTACTTCAAATTATTCTTGTAAGTCTAGTCCTCAAGCTCCTCACAAAAACATTTCTTGGAATTCTTTACAAAAAAAATTCAAGTGAAAAATTAAAGTGTCTGAGTACAGGGTAGAAATCTTATAAAAGACATATTGATGAGGGTATACATTCCTCCCGCCATCATCTCTTGGGCCAGGGGGCACTGTGGGCATGGGAATAGTGCATCAGACAGTGCTGTGGACCCTGAGGCTTTCTTATCCCCAGGAAACCAGGCAGCAGACCAGACAACCATCCATGAGGTTT
This sequence comes from Mus caroli, assembly GCF_978045245.1. Taxonomy (NCBI): domain Eukaryota; kingdom Metazoa; phylum Chordata; class Mammalia; order Rodentia; family Muridae; genus Mus; species Mus caroli. Next base: position 96,968,607 of record NW_028227258.1, read on the forward strand.
CCAGAGCTACTCCAACACCAGGCTCGCTCATGACTCCAGCCTTGAAAGCACTCTTTGGTGCAAGCCTGGACCCATGGACCAAAGCTGCGTGCTGACTTCCAAAGCCCCGGGCACCAGGGAAGCACCCACGGATCTAAAATGAAGACTAGTCTTGGAGCTTCATGTTCAGCAGGCCTAAGACTCAGAAGGGTCTCCTACTGACGCACAGACCCAGGCTCTGCGTCCAGGTCTTCTTCTTCACCAGCCTGACCTCAGGCTTCAGGCCAGTAACCTCTATCTAGCCTCTGTCCCAGCCTCCATGGAATATTTATTTAGCTGCCTCTATGAGCACAGGTGCCCCCTGACTGGATTCAGTGACCCTACCTGCGACCCCATAGACATAGGTAACTTCTGGATGACTCCTCTAGACTGAGGCTCCAGGCTGATTGGCTCCTACACGCTAAAAACATAGGCCTGTCCATGCAGACTCAAGCTCAAGGCCCATCTGGTGCCAGGCTGACCTCCATGTACAAAAGTTTCAGGCCAGCTCTTAGGACCCGGGCAGCATATCAGTAGTCACAGACCCAGGCTCCAGAGCCCCCACAGCCTCAGCACAGCTTGTTACAGTAAAGTCCAGGCTTTAGGCCCCATCCAAGTAATTTAGCCCATATGCTCCACCCAGCCCAGGAAGGGAGCTCCCGCCCCTGATTTTTTTCTTTACCCAGTAAGTAGTGGTCAATATTCGTGTGGAAAGGAAGATTCATTCCAGCTGCCCGAACAACAAAGTGAGGCAGAAGGAAGTTTTGTTCAGTTATTTGTTCTCTTGTTCAATGAAATAGCCTGAATTGCTCTGGTAGGAGAGTCTGTCTTGAATCAAAAATGGTTTGACCAAATCACAACAGGAAATGGCTCTTGTTACATTCTAGCTTGTTCTGGCTCCTATTGGGCAAATAGAGCATCCTCTCGGTACTCCTTTAGCTATAGGTCCAGCAGGTAGCTGTCCTAAGGGGCCCTGACACCTCACAGGTCTTTGTCTTTGGAATGTTTATTCTGAGAATTGTCTCAAGAAAGATGAGTGTTACGTTGTTTTTTGTGTTTTTTTTTTTTGTTTTGTTTTGTTTTGTTTTGTTTTTGGGTTTTTTTCTTTTTTTCCTGTCTCTAAATGTAGCTAATTTCTATTTAATTGGCTAGTAACTGCATTTAAAATAAACACCAGTTGGTAATCAAAAACAGGAGGATAAAGACTGAGCAATTGTGTAAGCAAGATAGAATTACTAAGCCAAAACAAGGTTGGAGGGAAGTGCAGAGACACACTGCTTCAGAGAAAACACAGGAGAGGAGAGACAGCTGTGGGCTCACAGAAAGAAAGAAAGATGGGCAGCAGCTACAACCGTCAGCGGAATGGATGCTAATCAGCAACTGATCTCCAGTTGTAAAGCATCGGTTCCTTTATTAAATAAAAATTTAAAACACTCATAAACAGGAGCTTTAAAACCGTCAAGCAAAATGAGCTAGGCACACCCTGGTGTATCCCCCGAGACAGACAGACAGATTGCATGGAGGTCCAGAAGACTCTTTGCTCCCCACTTGCTGAGGGCTGGCTTCTGGGAGTATAGGCTTGCAGGCAAGTGAGATTACTTCCCTCCAAGGGGCAGAATGTGCCATGGCAGAGCAGTGAGGGGCATACCTGAACTCTGTGCTCTCTGCACCACCCAAGATGCACAGATGTGTCTTGCACAGGCTCGTGCCTATAGGTTCTGTTTGGCACTGAGAGAAGAGCAGAGAGGAGAAAGGAAGGGGATGGTGACAGTGCCTTGGGAATGATCTTGAGGACGTGAGCAAGTTCTTCAATTTGAATCTCCATCACTTTAGGTTACACTCAAAACCCAGACCTTCGCCTGTCCCATCTCTAAAAGGCTCACTGTTTGTCTCCCTTCTAATTAGCATGATTTTTCCAACACTGGGGTTGATTTTCTTTTTTTCCCACAGACAAAATTCACATCCCTGCTTACTGTTTGGTTCATTTGGAAGCAAATACTTATTCATCAAAGGGACTAAAAAGCCCTGGGAGGTTGAGTTCGAAGAAGGACTACACATGAGGGTCACAGTAAGTAGGCACTTCTCATCAAATCAGCTGCCCAGGGATGCTAAAGAGCTTTTTAAAAGGGAACTAATAAGGTCATTCAGCATCTACTGGCTTCTACAAGCCTTAGCTAAATTAGCCCTAGCATACAATAACCCTGTAAGGTAAAAATAATGATTCCTGGTATTTTGAAAGCAATCAGTGATCCACGAAGAGGGAGTTAATGTCCCCCAGAACCAAGATTAAAACCGACACATTGAGGGAGGTTCCACTCCCTTCCTGTGATCGAAGGCCAGCTTGTTTGTTTCCAAGCAGGACCTTGGGTGAGGCGCACTTGGTCTGAGAATCCCGCAGCCACTGGAATGGCAGGCCCCTCTCAGCTGAGTTTGCTAAACACAGTCCTTTTCTAAGGCTGAGGGAAGGCAGCTTTTGGCCGCTGAGGCTGTTGAGACGGTTTGCTAGTTACATATTCTTGTAAGTTGTCAGGAGTCAGCTTTGTCTACATCCCCTTCCCCCCACCGAACACACACGCACGCGCGCGGACTCAAACCCTGGGAGGCCGGTCCTGGGCCACCCACACGCTGGCACACTTGTGTACGTGGAGGCCAGCTCGCTCTCCGCATTAGCTGTGGTGTGAATTCTGAGTCACATCTGCACAGCCGGAGAAGTGAAAGACTGTAATTTACATACACCCCAGTTCTTGTCCTTAAAGCGGAAGATCTCCGTGTTAAATTCTTCCTTTCAAGTGATTACTCATCATCCAATTGAGGGGAAAGCCTGGGCTATCACCTAGGAAAGCGATCTAATCCAGCGAGTTTGTAGTCGCTGGAAGAACGTGGGAGGTCTCTTTCTGGTACCGTCTGGGGGAAGGTGGGGGAGTGGATGTTAGAGTCCCCGATCCGCCCCCCCCCATTCCATCACACCAGGCTTCCTGAAATTTTTAATTCAGAAAAGGAGTACCTCAGTTCCTGTGTATTGGGTAGGAAGTTGTAAAACAGAACACACTCAAAAATAAGCATTAAGAGTGAGTTCCAGGACATTCAGGGCTACACAGAGAAACCCTGTCTTGAGAAAAAAAAAAAAAAAAAAAAAGCATTAAGGCTACACTGAGTCTGTCCACAGCAGGAACCACCGGCCACTGCGTTTGCATAACAGTAGTGTCCAGTCTCTTTTATCCCCTACAGGAAGTGCTTGGTCCATCCCACTAAAAATGGCTGAATATTTTATTGACTAAAACCTGGGGGATGGAACTGCACATAAACATATCTGGAGGGCCGGTTTTAGTTGTGTTTATGTCTCATGGTTGGAATCCCTTTTAACTACATATTTTAGAGACTTGGAACAGCTCTGAAATTCAGACACTTGATGAACAACAACCACAGACGTGTCACAGCAACATTTGGACACTTTGAAGATGGTGGCAGGGACTTTAGTGGGGAGGCATGAGAAAAGGGATTTTTTTTTTCCTAATTATGACACTTTAGTAGCTGGATACAGACTTCAAAAAGCTAGTACAGACAGAGCAAAATCGTACTGTAGAGCTCCGTTGGAAGGACTTGTCGGCCAGCCGTCACAATGTGGAGAGTTTATCTTTTCATCTTATAAGTAAAAATATCCCTCGGTTCCCCCATTAGTAAGGGAGGGTGGGAAAAGGCATGCGCACTGCACACACTCTGCAGGCGACTCTCCCCAGGGACTCCATGGTCCTGTGGCCTGTGAAAGAGGTGCCCTCTGCCCAGGGCTCTTAACTTCACAGGGATAAGCTTTTCACCCAGCCGTCCAGGGAACAAAGGGCATGTTTCATCTGCCTACACCCACAGCCCCCTGGGTGGGGCAGGGGGTGACAGTCCAATGCCTATCACATGGCCTCTGGGGCATAAAAGCTTTTAAATAATTCTGATTTTGAATATCAAATTGACATGAAAAGTGCATTTAAGAAGAATAGGCATGATCCTTGCTGAAGAGCATGCTCTATGCAAATAAGTTGGGCGGTCACTTGCTCATTTATAGTCCTGGTTCTCAACTTAGGCTATGTATGGTATTGCTTGCTCTAAAATCCTGATACCCTATAGCATTCAACCAACTACACTTTGCCCCTCTCCCTCCCTCCCTCTTTCTGTCTCTGTCTCTCTCTGTTTCTCTCTCTCTCTCTCTCTCTCTCTCTCTCTCTCTCTCTCACACACACACACACACACACACACACACACACACACACACACACACATACTCATACACTCAAGAAAGTAGGATTTAGTCAATCTAGGGTAACATAGGCATCGGTATTCTTAAAAGCTCTCTGAGTGCAATCAAGACTGTAGTGTGAGCCGGGTCGGGTCGTGGTGGCTCACGCCTTAAATCCCAGCACTCAGAAGGCATAGGCAGGCAGATTTCTGAGTTGGAGGCCAGCCTGGTCTATAGAGTGAGTTCCAGGACAGCCAGGGCTGCACAGAGAAACCCTGTCTCAGAAAAAAGAAAGAAAGAGAGAGAGAGAGAGAGAGAGAGAGAGAGAGAGACTGTAGTGTAATTTAATAGAGCTCAAGGCCTCTTTTAGTCTAGCTCTGGACTCTTTTTGACTCTTTCTTTCCCTCCCACACCCACCCTATCTTAGCTTCTCTTCTCTGCATCTTCCTTGTCAACCTCAGTCAGCAGTGACTCACTCCTGGATCCTGGATCCCGGAACACTGTGTACACATCTTAACCAGAGCATCTTCTCACATTGCATTAAAGACACAAGCAAATAGGTCAGCCTGCTCCTCCTGTCCAACAGAATGTAGACCCTTTATAGTGTCTGCAGGAAGCATGCAGAATATTTAGCAGGGCACGGGAGCCTATTGATTGAATGTGCAAATGAATGAATGTCAATAGTGCATATTATTGCTGCCTTACCTTACCAATCCCAGAGTTCGAAAGCCAGCCCCCTCTGGGAGACTCAGAATCAATAATGTGGAGGTGGGAGGTCTCCGTCTTGCTACTCAAACTCGCTCCATAGATTAGCAGCATGTACATGATACGGGGCTTCTTACATGTGCTTGACATCTCAGGCAGTTCGTATGCAAGTTACAATTTCAGTGATATTTCCCAGTAATTCCCAGAGGAGTCCTATTTAGCCAGTCTGCCAACCAACATTTGCAACCTGGTGTTCTAGACCTCTCTTAAACATGGTAGACCCTGAGGTTGCCTCCTATTTCTTTTTTCTTTTTTTTTTTTCTTTTCCCAACCTTCAAAACTATTTCTGTTCCTTGCCACCAAAAGCATCCCTTCATATTCTGAACTTCTTACAATTATTCAGTCAGCTGATATTTGAACATTATTACTACGTGTAGTGATTTGTATATGCTCAGCCCAGGGAGTGGCACTATTAGAGTGTGGCCCTGTTGGAGTAGATGTGGCCTTGTTGGAAGTATGTCACTGTGGTTGTGGTCTTTAAGACCCTCATCCTAGCTACCTGGAAGCCAGTATTCTGCTAGCAGCCTTCAGATGAAGATGTAGAACTCTCAGCTCTGCCTGTACCATGCCTGCCTGGATGCTGCCATGTTCCAGCCTTGATGATAATGGACTGAACCTCTGAACCTATAAGTCAGCCCCAAATAAATGTTGTCCTTATAAGAGTTGTGTTGGTCATAGTGTCTGTTCACAGCAGTAAAACCCTAACTAAGACAGTAGGTCTTATGTTAATTAAGAGTATCAGATATATTTTCTCATCTCTTCAGGAGATATATACAGTAAATATCATTCCCATTTTGGGGAGGGGGCAGTGAAGGAAGAGAAGTTTGGAACAAATAAACTGATCCATGACATTAAACAGGTAGCATGTAGTAAAGTTTGAATCTGAACCCAAAGTCAGAATCCAGGGTTTTATAGGACTCTAAGCCTATGTTCTTACCATGCTTCTTCACTAGAGTAGTCTTAGGTGTGGCTTTAAGAGATCACATTTCTCAGATAATTGAGCAGTTCTCCTTCACAGTCTTAAAAATACTGAGGATCCCAAAGGACTCTCATTTGTTTATATTCTGTCTATAGATAGACTAAAATTTGAAAGAGGGGGCTGGAAAGAGGGCTCAGCAGTTAAGAGCACTGACTGCTCTTCCAGAGGACCCTAGTTCAATTCCCAGCACCCACATGGTGGCTCACAACCATCTGTAACTCTTCTTTCAATGCCCTTCTTCCAGGCATCCAATGCCCTCTCTGGTCTCCACAGGCTCAGTATCTAAGTATACATACCCACACACAGACCTACACAGACACAGAGAAGCATACACATAATACAAAAACAATAAAGATAAGTAATTTAAAAATAAAACATCGAAACAGAAGCTTCAGATTTGATTTTCTTTAAAAATAACTTTAACTTCCTTAGTTCACACTAATATAAGCAACAGTCTTCATTTAAAAACCGCATTTTCTCAACCCAAATAGTGAAAATAGTTTCTCAACGTTATTTCTCATTTTTTCAAGTTTCTAACATTTGTGACAAAAGCAGATAGTTGAGCTTGTAACTCAAACAACGACTATTGTGCTTTCTGTGTGTGCATCAGCATGCAGTACATGTACTTCATGTAGGGTTCCTGTGATATACATTACAAAAAGGCTCTACTCCTATAGGCTAAGGTGAACAATTTTCACGGCTTTGCCAGGGACAGTTTTAATGGATTTGGCAGGGTTTTTGTTAGTCTCCTTGTTGGGGGTTGGGTTGTTTGGTTTTGTTTGTTGATGTCACCAATGTGTGCCAGTGGAGAACTCTGACTATTAATAGTTTGGTCCTACTTCCTTGATCTGTGCAAAGGTAATACCATTTTTTTTTAATCATTGCTATTACATCATCAGTGCAAGCGTCGACACAGCCACAAGCATAAAGGGCATTCTAAGGCTCTGGGACTCGTTTTGGTCTAATGGACCACCTTAAATAACCCAGAGCTCCCTTGGGATTTGCAAGGTGACATTCAACAACTGCTGTCCTGCCGTTGTCCTGCCTGACTTTTTGAGGCTTTTTTTTTTTTTTTTTTTTTTTTTGGTTTTTTCGAGACAGGGTTTCTCTGTGTAGTCCTAGTCCTAGCTGTCCTGGAACTCACTCTGTAGACTAGGCTGACCTTGAACTCAGAAATCCACCTGCCTCTGCCTCCCAAGTGCTGGGATTAAAGGTCTGTGCCACCACAGCAGGGCTGTTTGAGGCTTTTTTGGTTTGGTTTGGTTTGGTTTGGTTTTGGTTTGGTTTTTCGAGACAGGGTTTCTCTGTGTAGCCCTGGCTGTCCTGGAACTCACTCTGTAGACCAGGCTGGCCTTGAACTCAGAAATCCACCTGCCTCTGCCTCCTGAGTGGTGGGATTAAAGGGGTGTGCCACCATTAAAGAACATATAAACACGACAAATTTCTGTAGGCACCTGCAAGAGACAGGACCCTGGGTCACAACGCCCACCGCAGGGCTCTGCACTGGGGCAGTGTCACGTCTGACTCGGTACTTTGGCAGCTCACTATTGACAGCAGGCTCTTCAGAAGTCTTCGGGTGCCTGGGAAATGGCTCTACCAGATAGGTGTTGCTTTATAGACATCTTGCCAGCACCAGGAATCCATGACTACCTGCTTTATTCCCCAGTCCAGCACGTTACACAATCTAACAAGGCTTCAGCTTAGAATGTACTAGTTATGCAATCTGATTCTGTTTGTCACACTTAAAATATTATCAGTGAAATCATCTCCATTCAGCTTTTTTCCTTGAGCTGATATATATATATATATATATATATATATATATATATTTTTTTTTTTTTTGACACTTCTCAGTAAGGAAAGCTGTGTAGAGTTCCCAGAGGGCATGGAGGATTTCTCAAGCCATCTTCCCCAAGGTAGCCATCTTGGTAATATAAAGTAGCAACTCTGGGCTGTCTCACTGAGCCAGTCTCCTCTTTCAGAAAAGAAAAAACAAAAACAAAAACAAAAAAACCCTATGCCCTTGAGCCAGAACAAATGCCCTTAGGAATGGGATTTTCTTTTCTCTTTGTAAATGGAGAAAAATGAGGGGGCTGGTGAGATGGCTCAGTGGGTAAGAGCACCCAATTGCTCTTCCGAAGGTCCAGAGTTCAAATCCCAGCAACCACATGGTGGCTCACAACCATCCGCAACGAGATCTGGTGCCCTCTTCTGGAATGTCTGAAGACAGCTACAGTGTACTTACATATAATAATAAATAAATAAATCTTAAAAAAAAAAAAAAAGAAAAATGAAGGTAGTTAGCCTGACTCCCCATGGTGGGAAAATGCTTTCAGCACTTCCACTTTGCTGGGTTTCTCCTCACAGGAGACACTGGCCCTTGACTCCCCGTTGTACTGTAGAATTCCCCCTGACACTACCAGAAAGGTTAAGAAAAACAAAAAAGAAAAAAAGGTGGCTCCTGTCCTTCATTAGCAGCAAAGCTTGGGGCTAGCACAAAGTAGGGAAAAGGCTACTGGTGCTGCCCAGACTGTGTTTACTGAAGCGCTCTCTCAAACACTCCAGAGCAAGACACACAACCCCTGTGAGCCACCTAAACTTGCTCTGAGAAATGATGCCTTCTGCTTCGCTACATGGTTATGAGAAACAAACAAACAAACACTTTTAAAAAGAAGTTAAAACCTGAATGTGGTGGAGGAGGCCACTCAGATCATCGGAGAAATGGCTGTAGGTTCTAACTCTCTATCTGTCCCGTTCCCCGTCCCCATCCCCGCCCCTCCCCCAATACTGAATTTAAGATGTTCTTTCCTTCGGGGTCTGTTTTCATTTTGTTTTGTTCAGTTCTGCTTTTAACAGAAAAACAACTGCATTAGAGCTTCCCACCCTCACTTCTGTGGCAGAAGGCGTGGTCATAGACCCTGGGTCCTTGGCCTCTGAATCTTCAGTGTGGATTTAACGAAGTCTGTGCTCCGGTCTACCCTGCACCTGTACAGGTAAGAGTCAAGAAGCTAGACACAGGGGAGTCCACATTTCCCAGGCCTCTGAGCTGTTCGCGTCTGTGTACCTCGCCTGGCTCTGCGTGCGTTTGAGCCTTAGTGTTGAGGAATGTGGAATATTCCGGGCACCCGGCCCTGCCTACACTCCTCTGCATCTTTTCACTTTCACACTGAGTTTTTGATCACTATTTTCACTTTCATTATCACGTTGGAACACCCTTTCCTCCTCAGCACAATGTGGAATTTCTAAGCTGTACTTGAAGAAGAAATGGACCCATATACTTAGAGGTAACCTGCGTTCTATCTATGCTGCTATGTGATCATCAATACTGAAGAGTCACGTCCCTCCTCTAGATCTGTAGTATGGCTAAATTTTCAGCGATTCAAAAACTTGGATTCCTCCGAGTGCTGTTGGTTTTGAGACAGCAGTGTATCCCATCCAAGATAGAGAGGCTTTTGTGGAGCACCAGAGCTGATGGTTTCTGGGTCCTTTTCAATCCTAACATTTGTTTTCTCTCTTCCCAAATGTACCTCCTCCTCCACTCCCAGTAGCTCGTTTTTAAGCTGCTAAAGCCTGATGCCTCTGTGCCTTCTAGGTGGTCCCATGACTTGAGACCACTCTGCTCCTCTCAAGCTGAAGTCTGGACGTTCCACATTGTAGAGGAGATAGGCTGTGTGGTGATTCTAACAATATCGTCATTATTTAAAAGAGTACAGTGGAGGGTCAGAAATCAGGCAGCCAACAGCACAGAACCACAGGTTGGGTCAGAGGTCATCTGTAGGCAGGCAGAGCTCAACATTCCTCGAGTGCCATGTCCCAGTAGACTCACAAAGAGGCTTCTGCTGCAGGGAAAGGAGAGCATTGCTGGCGGAGGGGTGGGAGATAAGACCCGTCTAGGAGTGTTCTCGTGACCCACCAACAGGACACCCACACCCGTGAGCACTGAGAACCAATTTAGTCTTCTTCCTACTCCCATGACCACCATTAACAAGCTCCCACCTCCACGATGGGCTCCAGTGTTGGAGAATGTCCAGCACTCAGGAATACAAATATTTAACTTGTGTGGAAATATTTTATTGGTGTTGCCTATGAGCAAAGGCCAAATATGTGTTTTCCTACGTCCCCTGATCTTGTTTCTAATTCACACAGTGTAGGTTTAAGAAAGAAAGAGAAAAACAGAAGCAATGAACACACACACACCCGTGGCAGGGTCCGGGTGGACGGGCTGTGTGGTAGAAAAAGAAGGGGAATGTGGGTTGTATGAGGGAAAACAACAACAAAAAGGTAGGAGATGCTGCAGAACTCTCAGCGAGTGTGACTGAACATGAAACACAACTTTAGAAAGGTCTCTTCATTTAGAAAGTAAACGTCAACAAGACGACTCCATGCGGTGAGGAATTTGAAGCTATGGGCTGGCTTGCTGCCACTTGGGCTTGACACTTGCTGCCAAGCCTGAGGACCTGAGTTCAACACCTGGAACCCACACGGTGGAAGGAAAGAACTAACTCCCAGAAGTTGTCCTCTGATCTCCGTGTGCTAGCCATAGCACTCACTGCACCCTCTCTCATCTCATAAAGGTAATGAATTGGTTCAGTTAAATAATAGTATTATTTCATCGGATGCTTAACTCTAGCAAGTTAGTGAGGTCCCGAATTTAAAACAGAGGCATTCACTTTAATGTCAGCACTTGGGAGGCTGAGCCAGGTAACTCTCTATGAGTCGGAGGCCAGCTTTAGTCTACATAGCGTGTTTCAAGCCAGTAAAAGTTAATGGTAAGAACTCATCTTAAAAAGTCAAACACAAAATAAAATAAAATAATAAAATTGAAGCATTAAAAATACCATTTGCCAACAAGATAAATATTGAGACCATAAATAGAATTGAGAAAAAAATTTTGATCCCTTAAGCCATGATTTGGAAAAAAAAAAGAAATACTTTTAGTTAATACATTTACCAATCTAAATAATGTAGAATTATTATAATTGGTTGGCATTAAAACATGGAGGAAAACATCTCAGATCAGCAGGTCTGTAACTGATCAATATCTGGGAGAATGGGATGACTTCAAATCTTAGGCCAGCTGGTTTATTATAACCTTCTGGAAATGTCCCCTAAAGTTTCATACCTCAGTCATAAACAAAATGTGACAATGGTGTTTCACGACTCTATTGTAAGAAAATGAACAATCCAGAACGCCACCACGTTTCTACGAGCATGATCACCCTTAGTGCCGTGAATGAAGATTTCTCTTTGAGAATCAACCTGAGGGCTGGGGAGATGGCTGAGTGAGTGGTAAAGTTGCTTGCTGCCAAGCTCAGCGACCTGAGACCGATTCCTGAAACTCACACAGTGGAATGAGAGAACCAACTCTTGAAAACTGTCCTCTGACCTCCACACTTGTGGTATGTCATGGCACATGCACACCACCCCCCAACACCCTCAAATAAATAAATATGTTAAAAAACAAAACAAAACATCTTTTCAAAAGACCAGTGGGGTAGGGGGTGGATAGTTTGTTGTGGGGCAGTGAGCTGTGTACAGACAGCCTGGTCCTGGTTGAGAACAGGCCTGGAACCCTAGAGACCTGGTGGTGGGCAGTGACTTCTGCCTTCATGGGATGGTAGGAGTTTGGCCTCGCCTCCTGGGCCCCTGGCTCCTGTAGCAGCTACAGCCTCCCACAGTCCACTGCAAAGAGGTGTGTGGCCAGTAGTCAATGCCCCCAAGCTCCTGGTATTCTGTCTGGACTCCACCCCCATAGTTACCTGGCAACAGTCAGGTATGCTCCGCCCCAGAGTTACCTGGCAACAGCTAGAATGGCATAGACCACTATAAAAGGAGCTGCTTGTCCCCTCCTCCCTCTCTTTCTCTCTAGTTCTTACTTTTGCTTCCTTGCTCCTCCTCTCTCTGACTTCCCTTCTCCTCTCTCCAAGGGGCCATGGCCAGCCTCTGCTTCTCTCCTCTCTCCTCTCTGCCGTTCTACAATAAACACCTTAAAACCATGGACTGTCTCATCTCACCGGGACCCACTGTGCTGGAGCAATGAAGCAGGTCTTCCCTCCTAATGAGCCGTGCCTCTAACCTCATGCCTGGGAGACTCCCTGTGCTCCAGCCATGGCCGCCACCAACACCAAGTTAGCCGCCTGAGCTAGTCAGACTCTCTCCTCCCAGCAGTAACCTGCCAGAGCTCTCCCTCTACCCTTTTCATTTCCACCCCCAGCCTAGAGTCCACCTGAGGGTCCCCACCTGTTCTCAGCTCTTTAGCGACATACAGCAGTGTCTGGGATGTTCGAGAGTGAGAACCTGTCATCCCTGGCCTCCGTGTGACCCAGGGACCACAGAACCGGCTCTTCCGTGGTGCCCAGTGTGGCATCTGTGGTGCCCAAGAGTCGGAACGAGACTCTGGCAATTCTGCAGGAACCCCAGACTGTGCCTTTTCCCATCCCTGGTGCTTCCGGGATCCTGAGGCTTCTCACAGTCTAATGCCCACTCGGCAACAGCCTGGGGTCCGGTGCTATCAAACTCCCCGAGTCTGCCCCACCCAGCAGCCCTAGCCCCAAGAGGACTTGGGATCCCATTTTTACCCCACAGTCTGTGGGTGAGAGTGTATAGGTGTACACAACAAAAGTCTTCTAAAAGTCTGGCAAGCCAAGGGCTAGGAGATGTAAGTCAGTGACAGTCTACTTGTTTGGCACACAGAAGACCCTGTGTTTGGTCCCAGGATTATAGACTGGCCAATTGGCTGATAAAGTCAATGAGCTGAGAGTTTTGTAGCTGGTCATTGCTACTTTGTGGATTCTTCTTTTTCCTACGCTTTATTCCCCACCCACCCTCTTACCCCCCTCCTCACCCCTCCCGCCCTGTCTCACCTCCTAACACTAGATAGGATAAAGGGGAGAGAGGAAGCTGAGATAGATGCCTGAATCTAATTTCCTTCCGTTTGTTTCTTTCTTTGATTACAGCTACTAACAACAACAAACCTCCCTAAACAACCAACAGCCACCCATTCTGTTTCTCTGGGCTCTAGCATTTATATGCCTTGTGAAAAGTTCCCAGAATCCCAATTGTCACAAAATTGCAGAAACTCTGTGCAGCTGGCCTTAGATGAAACCATGCCTCAGATGAAACATGAGGCAAATCATAGTCAGCTGCCATGGACAGCCCGAAGCATCCCGGTGTCCCCATGCCTGCAATTAAAACAAAAGCACATTTTTATAATAGTTCTGTGTTTTTAAAGATTTATTTATTGTATGTATATGAGTATACCATTGTTGTCTTCAGACACACCATAAGAGGGCATCAAATCCCATTAAAGATGGTGTGAGGCACCATGTGGTTGCTGGGAATTGAACTCAGAGCAGCCGGTGCTCTTAACTGCTGAGCCATCTCTCCAGATCTAGTTCTGTGTTTTTAAAGAAACCAAAATTCCAAAACTGTCCTTACATTTCCCTGCTTCTGTTTTAAGCTATTAATTATGTTGAATACAGCAGGAAATTATAAACAGAGGCATTTTCAATGAAATAAGCACTTTTCAGGTCGGAGGCCAAGATTTTCAGGAGACCTCTCCTGCTCAGTTCTAATCTTTATCAGTTTTGATGGTATACACAGCTTTTCATTTCCTGTGGGAATATAAACAAGTCCACATCCTCAACACAAAACTGTCTCTGGCTTTCATTATGATGTTGTGGTGGTTTGAATATTCTTGGTCCATGGGAAGTGGCACTATTAGGAAGTGAGGCCATGGAAGGCCATTGGTGAAGGTGTAACCTCAAATGTAGTTGACAGCCCAGGGCTGAAGGGGTCATGAAAACAAGTTCAGACTTGGCACCATGAAGATAGCTTATGAGAAGCTATTAGTGAAGCCTAGTTGCATTGGAAGACCCCAGCGTATGGGAGATGCCAGTACCATGAGATGACCACTGTCTTAGTCGGGGTTTCTATTCCTGCAAAAAACATCATGACCAAGAAACAAGTTGGGAAGGAAAGGATTTATTCAGCTTACACTTCCACATTGCTGTTCATCACCAAAGGAAGTCAGGACTGGAACTCAAGCAGGTCAGGAAGCAGGAGCTGATGCAGAAGCCATGGAGGGATGTTTCTTACTGGCTTGCTTTCTTATAAAACTGAGGGATGGTGCCACCCACAATGGGCCTTCCTCCCTTAGAGCATTAATTGAGAAAATGCCTTACAGCTGGATCTCATGGAGGCATTTCCTCACTTGAAGCTCCTTTCTCTGTGATAACTCCAGCTTGTGTCAAGTTGACACACAAAACCAGCCTTTACAACCACCAAGAACAGCCATAACAGTGGAGTGGAGTCAACTAGAGCTTAGAGTGCTACAGAAGGCAGAGCTGGAGAAGTGACCGTTGGAGGAGCCAAGAAGATCACGTGTGGAACCAGCCCAAGAGAAAGAATTGTGTTACAGTCAACAAAACTGAAAGAAGCTGAACATCAGACATGGAGATGCAGAATTTGGCACTTTCCCAGCTGGTTTTTGGTCTTGTTTTGGTCCAGTATTTCTTCAACATGATGTTTTAGAATGGTAATGTATATCCTGTGATGTTGGAAGTATGTGATCTGCTTTTTGATTTTATAGAGGATTACAGTTAAGAGATTTCATAAGTCTCAGAAGAGACTTTTTTGCTTTGGACTTTTAACATTGTTGAGACTGATATAGACTATGTGGACTTTTGAAGTTGGACTAAATATATGTTTGCATTATGCTATATTTAGGTATGGCCCCCATAGACTCATATGTTTGAACAAGCCTATAGGTGCCAGGGAGTGGAATGTGATGGTTTGTATATGCTTGGCCCAGGGAGTAGCACTATTAGTAGATGTGGCCTTGTTGAAGTAGGTGTGACTATGGAGTAGGTGTGTCACTGTGGGTGTGGGCTTTAAAACCCTAATCCTAGCTGCCTGGAAGCCAATATTCTGCTAGTAGCCTTCAGATGAAGATGTAGAACTCTCAGCTCCTCCTGTACCAAGCCTGCGTGGATGCTGCTATGTTCCTGCCTTGATGATAATGGTCTGAACCTCTGAACCTGTAAGCCAGACCCAATTAAATGTTGTCTTTATAAAAGTTGCCTTTGTCATGGTGTCTGTTCACAGCTGTAAAACCCTAACTAATGCAGGGACATTGTTCTATAGCAATGGCATCTAACTGAATCTTGCATAACAAAGTACTGCCCTTTACCCAGCAATTCCCCTTACTCTATTTTTCTGTTCAGTATCAGTGGCTTCTTCCCTCCACCATGTTAACCACTGCACCTGTGGACTGGCCTCTAGTACAGCTGTCACCAATCCCTTCTAGTCTTGGGGAATAATTCAATTTTGAGCAGTCCAATTATTTAGAAGTTCTTTCACATAACACAAGTGCATCCCATATGAAACCACGGGCCTCTTTAAAACACCTTGGATCTATCATTTCTGTAGTCTGCCATCCTATCTCATCATAACCTGTTCCACACCATTAGCAGACATATGTCATGTGACTACTGGGAAAGCTGATGGTGATCTTATAACCCCAGGACGCCCCTCTAGCTCCTAGTGGTGCCCTTGGTTTGAGATTAACCCTTTTTTCAAATCTGGCTGTGTCATCAGATTGTCCTCCCACGTTTTTTGGCTTTTTCTGACCCAACCACCCTCCAGCACAGTTTCTTTCCCTCTTTCTTCCTGCAGGAAATTCCCCCTCTCGAGCTCAGTCATGAGGACTGAGCTTTTTTTGTTCTCTTCTTTCCAGTATGCCTTGATTCCCAAGTGCTTCTATGGCCACTCGAAACCTCTCCAGTTGCACAGCCAACTCTCCACCCTTTCAGAAAAGAGGTAGCAGGGTGACCCCTTTTGTTTTCCCAGCTCAGCTGGGCTTTGTTTCTCAGGCCCTTCCATTTCCACCTGAAAATTTCCCAACTGCTCAGCTAGTCTTTCAACCTTTTTTGAAACAAAATATATGGAAGAGGAGGGGGTAGGGGGAGAGGGAGAAGAAGAGGAGGAAGAAGAGAAGAGAGGAGATAGAGATGACAGAGAAGAAAAGGAGGGGAAGGGAAGGAAGAGGGTAAAGGGAGAAAGAAAGAAAACCTGAGCGAAAGCTAGCTGGCAGTCATGCTTTATAATATTTGTCTGTCATCTCCAACCCGACACAGCAAGAGCATGTTTTTTAACTGCAAACCTCAAACAGAGCTGTGCACTTGCACTGTAAAGTACTTTGGGTTTTAAGCAAGTTCATGATTTTGTGTTAGGCTGCATTCTTAGCTCTCTGAGGCTGCACTGGGGCTGCAGGCCACAGGTAGGATATGCAATCTTCAGAATCCAGAGTTTAAAGAAACTTTCTCTTCTTTGTGGGAAATGTTACTTCTAGAAATCTTTCACCTGCCAGGGAGTAATTTGGCCTAGTTAAAGGATGCAGGTGTGTGGCAGCAGATGCTATTGAGAAGTGGGACATATTCAGACACAGAAAAGATTGCCAAAAGCCACGTTCAGATAACCAATAAAGAACCATGGCATTCTCTTCTCATAGCCATGTCCTGGGGACTAAACTTGAATATATGCCTTCGTTTCTAGTCTTTAGTGAAAGAAACATCAGGCCCTTCTACCACCTTGGAATCCATGCAGCAAGCTTCCCTGGGAAGGGGGGCTATGGAGTGAGTTGTCCCATTATTCCGAGTTTACAAGAGAGGAATGTAAGAAAACAGGTAGGAGAGGAAAGAAGGGCCATCTCTTCATCGGTAGAGTTGCATAGGTGGAAAAGACCATATTTGTTTGGGTAAAGTTAGATGCTAAGTACCTGCCCTGAGCCACTGTTCCCAGCCTCTTGGCCTTCTGCATGGTGTCTATCTGTGTACAAGAGCCAAATGTGCAGGCCATTAAGAATAGTTTGCCAGAGACTGAGCATGACTGGAGAACCATCTGCTTGCAAGAATACTGTCCATTATCTGCTCTGATCGCCCCCAGTGCCCAGCCTCCTGCTCTGCCCACAAGCCTCACTGTCAGGGTTTGTGTCCCCAGGGATATTGGACTATCCCTGGTCGCTGAACCAGCATGTGATCTACAAATGTAGCTTGATTTCAAGGAGGTAGTTGGGACTCTTCCCATAGTCAGTACCCTGGCCCAGAGCTGTAGAGCCTGGGATAGCAAGGAGGCAGGCAGCCCCTGCCCATTCTAAGGTACCCAGAACGGGGTCAAGGAGATAATCCCACACCGGTGTCTGGGTTCTAGCTTTTGAGCTTTCGTAATGCCTTTCCATCCCTGCCTGTAGTCCTAGCAGCTAACTACACTACAGAGGAGCCACAGTCCTGCCCATGACAGCCAGAACAGGGCAAAATGGGAGGGGACCCAGTGGAATGGATGCAGGTTTTCTTGTGTTGATATCCTGCCCCACCCCCACCCTAAAAGCCGCTTAGGAAGGTGAGGCAGAATTGCTGAGAGTCTGAGGCCATCCTGGTTTACACAGACAATTCCATGCTAGCCTGGGCTATATTGAGACTCTGGCTCAAACAAAACACAAGAAAGTGGAAAAAGGAGAGAGTGAGAAAGGAAAGGAGGGGGAAAATAAACAAGAAAAGGGGGGAGGAATGAGGAGGGGAAGAGACTGAGAAAGGGAAGGACTTTTCCTTGGTTTCCTTAGCGTCAGTAAAGTGGCCTCTCTCCCCTCTACCTCCCTACTCTTTCCTTATGGGAAAAAGCAGAAAGGAGCCCCATAGGTCAATAGTGTTCAGGGGGGTCCTGACCTCCCTTGTCCTCTCCTGCCCTGACAGGAAAGGGTGCATCACGCTCTCCTCTCCCCAGCTGGACAGCTGCCTGAGCTGTGGACATGCTATTCTCCCCTGTGCCTTCCCCCAAAGCAAGACAAAGGTTAAGGAAGGCAGCTGGGGCATGGGAAGTGGCAAGGGAAATAGTTGGTCTTTGCTGTCTAGTCAGGATGCATCCAAGAGGCTGCCCATTAGCAGAGGAACCCAGGAGCAAGATGCTGCGTGGTCATCACCACTGCTGAAAGCACAAGAGATCCACTGAGCTAGATTCCCCCATGCCAGGGGATGGAGTGGCCTTCTGCCCTGATGCTTCTCCCTGATTCAATGACACCATCTGCAAATATCTTAAAGATGAATGGCTGGAGTAGGACACTGACTTAGACATGAGATCTTAACCTGGATAGACTTCAGTTTAGCATCTAAAGAGGCAAGAAGAGGAAAGGAAAAGAGAAAGACATTCATATGATGTGTATGGTTGTTATTGATGCTGGAAACAAGTCAAGTTGGAGGGTAGCAACCAGACAAGTGGAAGCATTTTATACGTACACACCCCTGAGTTGCCACAATACAGCAAACACTTGTCCAGTTGTAAGCAGTGAGAGGCCTGTGGAAGCTTGGACTAGATAAGATTCTATACCCTTTCCCTCCCAGAGGTGCAGGCTTTGCCCAAAGCAATCAATGTATTGGAAGCATGGAAGATGGTATGTCCCCTTGCTTGAGATTGGATGTGCTCAGGCTTGTCTGAATGATGGCTAAATTGGTCCACCTGGGGCCCTTGTCTGAGTGCTCAGGGAAGGAAAGCCCAAGAGGAAGAATGGAAAGAGACATTATCCGACAAACTGTGACAAAGCCAGGTTAAAGCACTGCTCTAAACTAAGCCACACTTATCTTAAGGCTTACTCTTTAGTCCAGAGAACATTTTCAAGATGTGACAACAGGGCCTATAGAGGTGACAATGACATTCGGGAAGGTGATGGCACATGGTCAGAGGCTCTCATGGCGGGTGAGGGCAATTTCTTCCTTCTGGGAAGGCTCAGAACTGAGATCCTTCAGGACCAACGCCTGGGAAGAGTACGTCATGGCCTTCTGCTTTCCCAGCAGGGCAGGGAATGACACAAGGGCAGTTTGTCAATTATCTAACACCAAATTACTCCCAACTTACTGGCCTAAAAGAACAATAGTTATTTGTTCTCCTGCATGGTCTCTCAGAATGGGGTCAGCTTAACAGGATCACCCTAGGTAGGTATTTTGATGAGGGTGGAATCTGGGGGATGGGTGGTTTGAGACCCACTTCCCAGGAGAGTCACCCACACTCTTCCTGGTCAGCTGAGCTTCCATGGTTTACATGGGCTTGTATATCTGTTGACTTCCTCTAGGATATGACATAGCTACACATTACCTGCTTACTTGAATTTGTGCTGATTTTAATTGAGCATGTATGATTATGTAGTTCTGGTTGTGTTTGACTTCTTAATCCACTGGATTAAAAAAGCAAGTGTCTGAGGGTTTGGCAGGACATAGCTGGAGAGAGTCACTGGGAGACCAGAAAAGATATCTGGTGTTTTGACTTGCTAATGGCTTGGCTTGCTAAGTCTGCAGCTGTGTCCTGGTTGTAGCAGCTATCTAACACTGACAGTGGCTGAGGTGCTGTGCTTAGCACCTTACATGCCATGTCTTGTTCCATCCTGACTTTTTACAGTCAAGTCTATTGTTCTCTTCATTTTATAACTGAGAAATCTGAAGCTTCAGGGTGATGTCCAGTTACTAAGGAAAGGATCCATGGGCCAGTGAGACCGCCCAGCCACTGAAGATGCACAAGCCTGGCAATTGGCTTCAATTCCTGGAACTCACATGCACACTGTGGCATGCATGGCCACACATATTAAGTGCACATGCATGTGCTTGTGCGCACACACACATACACACACACATACATGCGTACACAGACACACTCTAGTAGCAACAACAATAACTAATTTAATTTTTTAAAGAAAGAGCTGGGCATGGTGGTGCATATGTCCCATCTTAGAACTCAGGAGGCAGAGGCAGGTAGATCTCTCTGTAGGTTTAAAGTCATCTTGGACTACATAGCGTGTTTCAGGATAACCAGGGCTAGATACAGACCCTGTTTCAAACAGGCAAACAAACAACCCCCAAACAAAAGTCTACCTTGTTCTATAAGCAGGCACAATAGTCCGGTGGCTTTGATGTACCATCTCGCAAGATTCTGTGTTCTAGGCCTCAAAGGTCATCTGAGTGGTTCAGACGAGGTTGTCTATTGGAACAGCTGTCTCTATTAGATGTTGTCAAAGTCCTGTGGGACCTAGGAGGGGTGGTCTGTGACAGAAGGTGCTGGCAGCCTTCTCTCAGGGTAATTGTTGATAATGAAACCTGGGCATCTCCATGTTGTGTGCCTGATTCCCACAGAGCATTTTTCTCTAGCCAACTTGACTGTCTAGATGGAGAGATGCAAGCCTATGAGTACTTTGGGGTACCACATGCCGCCACTGCCGTCATCTCTGACTCCAGACCATAGAGACACATTCAAAGGAGTCTTTCTTTGAAGAAAAAAAAAGGTATCATCATCTTTGGGTTTGAGGTCAGTACAGACACCGTTTGCTCCCCCTCTGTCCCGGTTTCAATGTTTTCTTAGTCTTGACAAGCAAACAAATGGGGAAACTGGCATGCTTTCCCTCACAATAATGTTTCAAGAGATCTTTCTGGATCCCAATCCCTCTCAGTGGGGGGTAGATATGACACTGTGAAAGATAAATGTCTCTCGAGACTGTCGAGAATTGCTGAAATGATGTAGTTTTCATACATAGAAAGGGTGTATGTGATATATACGGTAGGGGATCTGATGGGGCGTGGTTTCATCATGTATAAAATTTTACAACCCAACACATGTTCCTCAATGCCTGAAATGATGCTGAGATAATGTATACCCCTTCCAAATGTCAGTGTCTCCAAAGAGCTCTGGAACTTCATGGTTTTTCTGGAATTCAGATCATGATGTGAAATGTTTCGAATTTGACCCTGAGAGCCTCTAAGGCACCCATTGTTCTTTCTGGAATTTCATGTTTTTTTGGAACCTAGACCCACAATGTAAAATGTTTCAGTTTTGACCCTTGGCAACTCTAAGGAGTCCTTCATTCTTTCCAGCCTGGGAATAACCCTTGCTTCTACTCAGCAAGCACAGAGCTGAAAGGAGAAGAAAGCCATATATTGCCCCGTGAAAACTAGAATTGGCTATGGATTCCAATCTTCTCTAGGA
This sequence comes from Mus caroli, assembly GCF_978045245.1. Taxonomy (NCBI): domain Eukaryota; kingdom Metazoa; phylum Chordata; class Mammalia; order Rodentia; family Muridae; genus Mus; species Mus caroli. The sequence continues at coordinate 96,989,609 of NW_028227258.1, forward strand.
AAGGAGGGCATGATGCTATCTCTCAGGAAGATGACTATTTCAGAGCTTACAGTGTACACGGAAATTGGAAAGGGATGTTGACTCTCCCTGTCCTTTCAAACAATCTTTCCCACCATTAATGGCTCCCAGGAGGCAGATATTGCATGCTCTTAGGACAACAGGAGAAAAGCTATGCGATAGCGAATTCAAAAGGGAAGGCGTGGTATTTATGATAGTGCAGTATTTCACACCACCCAGAAGTCATCATTTGTAACGACAACATGTAAGGAAGCAACTGTTTTTCCTGGGTGAATCCTACAAAAATTAAGAAGGCCTAGAATCTCCTGAGGATGGGACCTGGATTCCTCCATGTTTACCTGTTCGCTCCTGAGCAGATAGAACCTGAAGCCCATGTTCCCCATTATCTCTGGACCAGTGGAGCTGGGGAAATCACTGGTCTATGTGCTTATTCACTCTCCACCATTAACAGCAGCATGGGGCTGTTTGAAGTTGTGCTTCCTATGGGAAGAGTGCTGGGTTCCACTCTTGACTCCAGTAGACAAGAAGGTAATCCTTTGACCCCTATGAGTCTCATCTGTAATTGAATTCATTATCTTGTTGTGCTAGGTTGTTGTGAGTTTTAGAAAGCATGCATTTAAAGGCCTGGTATGGAGAGTGTTTTCTAGGCCTTTAGTTAATAATAATGATTGTCGCTGTTCTTTGGGGGTTTAAAATTTATTTTTATATTTATTTATTGATTGATTGATTGATTGATTGATTGATTGATTGAGTTAGGGCTTTGCTTTGAATCCCTGGCTAGCCTGGTACACACTATATATAGCCAGGGTAGACTCGAACTTTCAGGAAACCTCTGCTGTATGATTGTCTGCATGGACCGCCACATCTGGCTTAATGATTACTCGTAATAGTAAGCTGATAAAGACGGTAATTCTTCATACCAGATGAGTTGAATAATGGAACTACCAAAATCATTTCCTATGGTTATTCACTCACAGCCTTTTAAAAAAAACATTTATTTAAATGTTTTCAAATATATAAAGTTAAAAAAAAGACTAACACACACACACACACACATACACGCACGAGAACAAATTGCCTTACCTTTATGTAATTTTGTTCAATTTATTTAAGTGGCAAGAAATGTAATGATTCCTGTGTTGATCATGTTTTATACTTTTTTAAACCTCTTGGGAAATGTTGCTATCTTTTACCAGAAAAGGAAAAAGCTTAACAGGAAATTGTAAATAGTGGTGGCTTTTACCCTGTCAATTTACTGCCTGTTCAGAACTTAAGGTCCTCTCCTCCTCTCCGTGCTTTAGGTCTGTGTGTGGTATGTCCACAAGTGTGTCCATTGCCTGGACCAGTCAGCTCAGTACAGCTATGAAAACCTATCAATGACATTGGGGTCAACTCTAAGGCCCCTTCCTTCCTTCCTTCCTTCCTTCCTTCCTTCCTTCCTTCCTTCCTTCCTTCCTTCCTTCCTCCCTCCCTCCCTCCCTCCCTCCCTTCCTTCCTTCCTCATTCCCTTTCTTTCCTTTTTTTCTTTATATATATATATATATATATATATCTTTGGCTGGCCTATAACTAACTCTGTAGACCAGGTTGGCCTCCAACTCACAGAGATCTGATCGCCCCTGCCTACCAAATGCTGGGATTAAAGGCGTTTACTACTACACTGGGCTGAGATGTGTTTCCAAAGAGAACAGAGTCTGCCATTGTGAGCCCAGGCACAGTAGAGCAGACTGAGGCCCCACCTGCCTTTTAGCCTCCACAATTGTCCTGCAGGGGATCCCTTCCAATGGGGGAGTTCTGAGGGGACTGAAATCCTGCAGTTACCCCAAGTGAAAGAAAGGGGCTCCGCAGGGGAGCCTGGAGGCATTTCACACCCTTCTTGCCTCCCAGCAAGACTTGTACACCTTAACTGGTTGCCAATCCTCTGCCAGCAGCTAAGGCTCATTGTTCTTCAATCTTTACTCTCACTGATCTCCAGTGAACACTTACGGCCTCCTCAGGTTTATTTATTCCTAACAGGACACGGAGTTGAAAACAGATCCTCCTAATAACGAATGGCCCTGCTCCCAGTACACAGAAGAGCTTCCAAGCCCTTAGTTAATGATCACGTTGGTTGTTGTTGTTTTTTTTTTTAATTTATTTTTATTTATTTATTTATTATTATTATTATTATTTTTACGTTGGTTGTTGTTGCTTGGATTGTTTTTGTTTTGTTTTGTTTGTTGTTGCTCTGAGTTTTGGAGACAGAACCTTGCAGTAGTGTGTGGTTTTGCAGTTCTCACCTTTGGAATCGGCCAGGAAGCCTCTGAGAGAGTTCCACGTGAACTGTGTAGTTAAGCACCTGGTCACAGGATTTATGCACACGCCATTCCGATGCTCCTCCCAGGCCTTCTAGAAGGGCCACTTTCCCTCAGAGTTGGGCTACTTACTGCAAAACTACCCTAGAGCACTTCCTGTCAGCTGCCTGTCACTCACATTCCCACTGGGCCCCTTGCGGCCCAGTGACACCTCCTAGAAGTCCAGAATGCCTAGAACCATGTCTTGGGCCTACTTCTCTCCAAGGCCTCGCTGTTTCTCTGCTTTGGTCCTTTCTGATCACTGTGGGCATGTGACACCTTAGGCATTCCAGAACTGGGCAGCCTCAGAGGCTTGAGAAGGTTTTAAAAGACCGCCCATTTTTAATAAACAGCTAACTTGTTAATGAGAGGCAGGGAGGGTAACAGGAGGAAAGGCAGGAATGATGGACAGTTGGCTGCTAAGTCAGAAATTAGCAAGCTGCCCCGCTCCTGATTGTTGTCAGTGAAACCAAAAACATTTGCTCTTTGGCTAGGATGTCTTGGAGGGTTGTTCGAGTTGTTGTTTGTGTGGTTTTGAGACTGGGTTTCTAAGCCCCACCCCCACCCCACCCCCAGGGCAGATGGCCTCTACCTGAATGCTGGAATTACAGGTCTGAGCCACTGAAAAGACTGATAAAAAAAAAAAAAAGTCACAGCAGTGGAGATGAAAGCAGAGATCTACCTGAGCCACTGGCCAGGCCTCAATACCTTTCTTAAAACACATTTTCATTCCTCTTGAGACAGGATGTGTTTGTTATGCATGGGTTTTTATTCCTCTGCTTGTTAAATAGGGGGCAAGAAAGATGGCCAAGCAGTCAAGAGTTTGTGTTGGTCCTGACTGGACCCCAGTTGAGATCCTAGCACCCGCTTCAAGGCTTACAACTAAAGAACTGTAACTCCCATTTTGGAACCCAACATCCTCTTCTGGCCTTCTCAGGGCCTTGCATATAGTACATGTGCGTGCACACACACACAAGTAAATCTTAGATTCTTTTCTTATTTAAGAATAATAGTTTTCTGTCAATGTATGAAAAGGTTATATAGTGAAAATCCCTGATTTTTTTTTTTGTCACACTCTGCTACGACAGCCTTCAAGACCCTGTTTGTCCTGCCCTTATGCTGAGTTTCCCCATGTATTTTTATTAGTATAATGAGACCATGGCTTTCCCTTGACTGTTTTGAAGTTGCTTTATTCATTATAAATCACCATATCAAAATATCTAGTATTTTCCCAAATGCAGAAAGACATCAGACAGATGGGAGAGAAAAACTTAGTAATTAATTACACTCTGCCTCTCTCTCAGCTGTTGGCAGAGACCTATATAACTCAAACCCAGTGCTTCTTCCTCTCCTGAAGTGCTGAATGGTACGAGATTGAACTCTTTTGTGGGAGTCATATGACTTCCACCTGAAGAACCTGGAAATGTGCCTACAGTCACTGGCTGCTTATAGCACCTCTAAAAGTAAATGCCTGCCACAAAAACCATTTTGTTTCTTCTGAAGGAATGAACCCCATCAGTCCTGGGTACTTCCCGAATTTGCTGGGTGAGTCTTCCCTTGAAAAGAGTGAAATAAGGAGCCAGAGAAGAGAGCTCCTGTCCCAAAGGCCTGGCTGTTTCTCTCTGGCTCCCCTTAGCCTGTGTGTGCCTTTGTACAGCTGGTGGTTAGCGACATGGCCCTGTGTTTACACACGGTTAGCCTGAAAAGGCTGAGCAGTGAGCTAGCTGAACCGGGGCTGGCCACCCATCTCAGTGCATTTATTTGTCCTTTCAACTGACACAGACTTTCCAAACACTGATTCACATACTTCCCTTGGAGATAGGCACCACAATGTCAAATTCCTGCCTTGTCAGAGATGAAACAGATGCAGGGGGTCAGGTGGTGGTCCAGGGCCACACAGCAAGTATGCTAGTCACAGAGTCCAAAAGTACTCAGGCTAGGCTCAGGTTCCTCTGATCCCAAGCCTAACTGTGCCCTGTCCTCTGGATAGCACACCCAAATGGCTTGTCTCCTAAGCAACACTGGTACACATTTACTAAAAGTACCACTGGCTGAGTGCAGCGTCTGTGCTTGCCAAGGGCTTTGGTTCTGTGTTGGACCTATTGAGAGCTAGCAATGGGAGCTTCAGAAGGCCAGGGAGGAAAATGTTTCTTGGTTGTTGTAGCCCAGCACCTACACCTGTGCCTGGTATACAATAGAGAGTCAATAAACACTAGATGAATGGTAAATCGTCACTGAATTCCGTTAATCATTGGAATTCGAAGCTGAGCCTTGCCTGCCTGACACCTTTGTGAGTCTTCAAGGGCATTTAAAAAGACTTTTTTTGTGTGTCTGCATGTGGTGACATATACCTATAATCCAAGCACTTGAGATCATGAGGCAAGAAGATTGCAAGTTCCAGGTCAGCTCTGTCTTGATAAATAAATACATCACAAATAAAATTTAAAATAAATAAATAAATAAATAAATAAATAAAATTTAAAAACCAGGCTCTTGATTGAGCCTCTCTGAAGAGAGCACAGATGACTGCTTCTAGAATGATCTCTATGTGCTATACATAAGGACTGGAGCCACACATAAGGACATAGAAGCCGGCTGCTTAGATCCAGCTCGGACAGAAGAAAGCATCAGACCTCCTCATGACCTTACAGTAGCTTTTTAAATGCACCTTCACTTCAGGGGTAGCAGATAGCTACAGCCACAAGGCTGTCCACTGGTCCTAGGCAGAACGGTTACATAGAGGAACAGCCATGTCCCTATCTGTGCACTTACAGCCCAAGCGATTCCTGTGAGCAGTCCATCTAAGAACTGACATTGTTACGCCTCGAAGTCAGGCTCGGCAAAATGAGGCTTGTGAGACAGCTCTCCTAGGCAGAGGGGTCTGGTCATGGAAATGGTCTTGGTAGCTCCTCTGGAACTCATCACAGCATGCCCATCCCACCTGGCAGTCTGTGCTCCCTTGGTCTTTCTCCCTGCACTAATTACGTTACTTAGGAAGACACTTCTTATTTCCCAAGCAGAAAACTAAAGGCAAAGAGATGACTTTCTAAATCATTTAAAAGTACAGTTTTACTCTGTTTTCTCTGGGGGAAATGAGAGTTTTACCCTAGAGGCCACGCTGGCCTGAAACTCACAGTTAGCCTCCTTCCTCAGGTTCCAAGAATGCAGTGACAAGCAGGGGCCACCACACCCAGCCACATGCTTGAAAATCTATAAGGAAATGTGTTGGGAGATCTTAAGTGGGACAGAATTCCAGTATTGCTTCTTTTCAGTATCTAGTACATTGTGTAACCACAAGTACACAGTCCCTTTTTGCATTGAGATATATGTTATAAAATGTCTGAAAAGTATGTTAGAAAAGTATCTGGAACCCTCCGGCTCAGTTTTAGAAATCACATGCTGCCTGTAGAGTATACCCCATCTCTACGTTGTATTTTCTTTCCAAGTTTGGAGAAGATACTCGCTCAAGTGCTGAGGTCTGGAGGATCTAGAATTCTGTATTACTCTTCTGAAGAAGGCCCGATCCTTTCTCACTGTTAATATTGACGCGTTTCTAGCCAAAGAGCCCGGGCCTACTAAATATCATTGATAGACCCAGAGAAATCCTTTAGAGCCAGCTGCCTCATGTCTGTCCCACACAAGATCACACAGTGCCACTACATTCTCTTGGAGGCAGTTCACACGGGTCCCTGGGTTGCTGAGGTTAAAGATGGCAAAGGCCACTAAGAAATTCCCATCATTGTATGCTTGAGAATGTATGTCCAACCAGGAAGGAGCCGAGCGCTGACAGATGAGGCTGTCATCATGGAGACAGCCCTTTGCTGGCTGCTCTTTCCTTGATCTTCAAACGTGAGACTGACTTCAGAATCTCTCAATAGCGGGGATTGGAAACAGCCACCGAGCTGGTGTGGCTGCTACTCAGCCTCCAGAGCTGCTCTGTAACACTGCGTTACATAACCTTGAGAGAACACTATTATCTCTGTTAAAGAACCAGGCAAAGGACCCTCATGGCGATAAATGACCTTAAGGCATGGCACTCACGGATAAAAGTCTACATCTAATTTCTACATAAGAAGTGAACAGAGAAACATGTTCTCTGGCAATGAAAAGGAAGTTCCTTCATATATTTAATTAATTAAGATTGAGAAATATTTTCCATAGGGAAAAGTTAGTTCCTGTCCCCTGTGTCTCTCAGGATATGTATAACGCCTGGAATACTCAAATGATACTGTCGTGTCTTCCTGGTGCCAGGCCAGTGAATGGGTGGTACAAATGTTAATACCAACAGTCATTACTGAAGTTTCCCACATGGCTGAGTCCAATTAATTAGGCCTAGCCAAACCTGTCAGCCACACCCAGGACCCAGCTGAATAACCCTTAGGATTCAGGAACACCCCTTCAACAAACACTCATTTGTTACTACCTGTGTTCAGTGAATCACTTTGGATTTTTCCTGAGAGAGCTTCCTCAACACAGCACTCTAGACCAAAGTCAAAAGCCTCTGCTTTAGAGCTCATTAAACAAATGTTCTTTCCACTGTCTTACAAATGGTAATCTATACTTCACTTGGACCTAGAGTTTGCTCACAGCCCAGGATAATGCAACTTGTCTTTTAGGCCAAAATCAAAGGACTGGATCGTGTCTTCCAGCCCTATCTGTTTCCCTTAAAGTTGATGTAAATCTTAATTTTCTATCCAAAGCCTGTAGACTGTTAGCAGAGTACGCCAGAAACTCCTCTGGGCCCTACGCTTTGTACATGTCTTGGAGAGATCTGCAGTATTCCCGAGCAAAGTCATGTCCTTGGGTACCAAAGGCACAATAAGTACTCTGAGCCAACTGTTTCCACCAAGGCACATTTATTGAATGCCAATTACTACCAGGTACTAGGTGGAAAATACAGATGCCTACCCTTTCTCATCTCCCAGGTTTACCTTCTAGTTGATGTGCAGGTAGGGAAAGAAAATGAAAATAAGAAACAAAGGAACTTCTGATAGCAAGCAATGCTAAAATAACTCAGAGGACCTGGTGAGTTGCAGCTCAGTAGTAGAACACTGGCTTAGCAGACGTGAGACCGTGAAGTGGTTGGTTCCCCAGTGGCTCCCAAATACGTGTGGAGGGGTCATCTGAGTCAGCTTGATGGCACTATTATACATTCTCACAGTCTGTTGCACTTCTCTACTTTGTTTATTTTTGAGACAGAGTCTTACTTTATAGCTCTGGCTGGCCTAGTTCTCACTAGGTAGACCAGGTTAGCCTCAAACTCACAGAGGACTGCCTGCCTCTGCATCCTGAGTACTGGGATTAAAAAGGAGTGTGTTACTACGTCCAGTTTATACATCTCTGTTTTAAAAGCAACTCCACACACACACACACACACACACACACACACACACACACACACTCAAGGAGAGATCGTTTAAGAGGCCATTGTCCTCTCTTTTTTACTTTTGTGAAAGGGAGGTATCTGGAGGGATGCTGACACATTGATTCAATCTCTAAGATAAGTGACATAGTGTGTACCCAAATTTAGAATGCTTTATCCTTTGCCTTAACAATCCCACTTCTAGGAACTTGTTCTGTCAATATAGAACATGCTCAAGAAGATACCTCAGCACAGTTTGTGGTTGACAGCACTAGCAACAACTTGAAAGTTCACTAATGAGAAGTAAATCATGAAGCATTCATACAACAGAACACTTCACAGTCATTAAGGAGAATGAAGTTGCACTCTAAGATAAACTGTCAATGAAAAAAAGCAAGGAATACAAACGGTGTATTTAATATCCCATCATCTCTGAAAGTTATATATATATACTCATCAATGTGATCCTTGGAAGGATCTTATGGGCTAGAGATGAAATGTCACCTAAAAAGGCTCAAATGTCAGATGCCTGACTGCCAGCTGCTTTCAGGATGTAGCTGGATCTTGAAGGCTTTGACCTAATCGTTTTAATCGATTAGTGAATTCATAATTAGATTATGAGAAGAAGGTGTTAACTGTGGAAGGTGGGACCTGACTGGAGGAAGTGGGCCACTGGGGACCTACCTCTAAGAAGTTTACTTTGTCCTGGTGTCTTCCTCTGTCCTTATCTCTCCTCTCTGCTTCCAGATCACAATGAGGCCAGTTAGTTTGCATTTTTCACACCTTCCTTCACAAAGATGTTCAGCCTCACTACAGTTCTCTATAGCAAAAAATTAAGCTGATCTTGAGCCCAAATCTCTGAAACTGTGAGCTAAAATAGACTTTTACTGCTTTCAAATTGTCTATACAGGGTCATCATTGTTTGCCTGTTTGGGGCACAGTGAGAAAATGCCAATTGGCTCAGGTATTTAAGAAATTGGTAACAGCTTTTGTCTTTACAGGGAAATTCTACATATTCTTTTCTGTTTTGTATTCTTGTGCACATATTTAGCTAATATTTTGGAAAAGCATTGCCATACTGGGAATTATACATCTTTCATTTTGGGTGTTCTACCTTGAATGTGAATGTTATAGGTAGACAAACACACTTTAATCAGTGCTATAATCACTCGTAGGCTGCCCTAGATGAACCATTTTTAGCCAGGGCACGGTGTAGAGATCAAATATAAGGAATGTTTCAGAACATTTTCTTAGGATGACTGTCCTTAGAAGATTTATCACTAATCCTGCCAAAGATTTGAAAGGCTACCCCGACCAACCAGACAGAGACCTGAGAGGGGGTGGGGAATGGGGTCTTGAAAGTTCTTTGCAATCCCTCCTTGGGTTCTAAAAACCAACCTCTGCCAGCAGAAATGTCATTCCAGCTCTCACAAGTCCTCAATTGTTGGGACACTGTGTCAATAGCCTGGTAAGTAATAGGATGGAAATCAAGTGTTTTCAGCAGTCTGTATTCTGAGCTAACCCTGGTTTCCTACAATTTTGTGCCAGGGGAGATCAGCCAAGAATACCCATAATCTGCTCATCATGAGAATAAAACGTGTCTCATGTTAAATAAAGCATATCTGCATATGTAAAAGTCTTGTTTAAAAGAAAATTTGCCATCAAGAACCTGAACTAGTTATGGAAATGATGCTCAGTCTCTATTTTTAAGATGCATTAAATATGTATCTTCGTGGAGATGTGAGGAATTAATTTGCTTTGGGGCAAAATTTCCATTACTTCTGAAGTGGGTGTGGGAATTCATGCAGGGGCAGAGCTTGGGGAATTGGCAGAGTGGCTGAGGCTGCTGGGAGCAGAACTGCTCATTAGAAAAGGCCAAGGGAACACCCTGAGAGCTGCTGCATGTGAAACTGAGTCAGAGAGCACAACCTGATCACGGAGTGCAGAACAACAGAAACTGCCAGTCATGAGCCTGGGACCAGAGCTTTGCATGCTCCCTCTGAAACCAAATGCCTTCAGTCCACTGATTCTGAAGCTGAGTCCAGATGGAAGGTTCTGAACACTAGCCCAGGAGTCCTACCTCAGTCTCCCCCTGCAGCAGAAACCCCTCAAGAGAGAAATCAGGAGGAACCCCCAGATATCAGGCCTGTCTTCTGTGCCCAAGGAACCTGATCACAGAGGAGGCAGCTGTTAAAATGTGGGTCAGTACTGAAGGCTGAGCTAACTTCTGGTTCAGAGTTCTTGAGGCTTCTGGGAAGGCCTTTTTTTCTGGCCCCTGACAACAAGCCCTTTAATAATATAGGGCAGAGGGACTGGTTGACATAGGCACTAGGTAGTGGAAGTTGGGGACAGGAAGAGAAAGGAGGGAGAGACACGAATGGGGGGAGGGAGGGGAAATAGAGATTCTAGAACTCCTGTGGTAACATCACTGACAAGAACATTCTCTAATTTAAGGTAGCAGATATGTCTGCTCTGTGAAGAATTTAAATTTTATTTCTTTTCTTTTCTCTCTTCTGAAGTTCTTTGGAGTCCTTCAGCCTGGAATCAGATGACTTTCTTTGTGACATAAGGTTAAAGCCAAGGTCTTAGTATTAACGATTCAAGCTATTGATTATTTCTTAAATTGTCATAGAGTCATAGAAAGGACCTTAGAAGTCTGTACTACTCGTTTTACAGATAAGAATCCTGAAGCCTGGAGTGGTTGGTGACTTGGTTAAAGCTCATAAAATAATAGGGACTAGAATTCAAGCTGTTTTTCCAACTAGCCAAATGACATTAATTTCATTCACAATTCTATTCACTGTTCTGCATGTTCAATTTCCCTGTCCTGCAGAGAAATTGTGTTGTTTTCAGGAATCACCTATGTAAAGCTCCTTTGCCCAGTAGATAACACGGTGACGGGTTCCTAAAGCAGGATTTGGATATCTTTGGGGGTTCCGCTTAATTCATGACACTACCATTCCTGCTGCTGCTACACTGTTACTATTAATGGATAAAATCTGATTGCATACCATAAACTAGGTGCTGCTCTGCTTTACATACATTAATGCTTTACATTATCTAAATTTGCCCACGACCCAGTTACTAAAATCATATGACTTTCTTGAACAGACAGGCCTGTGACTAAGTGGCTGCTGACAAACGGCAGTGATTTAAAACAAAATTGGGTAACAATGATTCACAAAAACCTGCATTCCCACTCATCTAGCATGGCATGTATACACCAGCAAATTCATTTTAAGACTGCAGAAGCTGTAGCTCTAGAAACATGCAGGTATGTGTCTAGAGCCATGGGTAGAAGAATCCAGCTACTTTTATAAGAGGCATTAGATACACCAGGCTCAGTCAGCTTAAAAACCACTGAGAACAATGCTAGTTAAACTTATAATTGCTATCCTTAAAGTGAAAACCAACTATACCCAGTTTAGAAAGTTTGACTTACACCCTTGAACAAAACACTATTAATGAGAAGCTGGAGGTGGGGGGTGGGGACGATGCAACTCAGTGCAGCATTGTCTAGCACACACCCTCGTGGCTCTGGGTTGTGAGCACCACAAAACAAAGACTCTAACGGCTTTTGAACACTTACTTTAGTTGAGTCTGTAAGCTAAGTAATTAAAGTGATTTTAAGATTATAGTTAGGGAGACACAATTAGTTATAAATAAGTTATGTAAACATGAAGAACACAGGAACTTACTAACCCAAATTAAATCAAGCGATAATGCTTGCTTCTACCCTTTTTTGCTTGCTTGAATCCTATCATCACTCATGGCCCATCACTGAAAGGTTTCATCTGCACTGTGAGTTGGTCCTATTTTTATGGCTTAAGTCACTCCTTGAATATTTTTGAGGGGACTTAATGCCTACACAGAACAGTCAGGTGACTCTTTTTCTGAAACTTTAGCCTTACACAAAGATGTTTGTCAGCAATACTTCCTGTTATGTGTTAAATCTTTAAAGTAATCAACAACTTTAAATATGACAGAATTTCAGACTGTTATGATGTAATTTAACTGCCATGTAAAAACCCAATAATTAATATTTAGTACAGAATGGCTAAAAACTATTGGAATTCACAACTCTGCTCCATTAATTTGCCTGCAAATGAGTAAGCAGGCTGGACAAGTCTGTTTTAAAAAAACATAATACTGTCCTAAGGGGGAAAAAAAATGTAACTATCCAGCTTTTAAGGTTATAAGAAAATAATATCAGTTATTTGTATTTATATAGAAGTTTACAAAAATATAGTCTCCAAGAATATTTCTAGTACTTAAGTTATTTTTGAAAAAGCATTTCAGATGAAAGTATAGCCCAGACTTGCAGTCCTAGCTACTACGGAACCTGAGGCTAGAGAATCCAAAACTCAAGGTCATTCTGGACAACTAGTGAGACCCAGATTCAAAACAGAAGATAAAAAGAGGGTTTGTGATACAATCAGTAGGAGAGTGCTTGCTTACCATATACAAGGCCTGGTTTCCCTCCCTAGAACTGTAAAAACAAAAGATAAATAAATAACAGTAAAAAAATGTGGGACGGTGCTAGGTGCACTGACTCTTGCCTGTAATCACAGTACTTGACTGAGACAAAAAGATCTTCATTGGTTCTAGTCCAGCTGAGGTACATACTGAGTCCCAAGACTGCCTGGACTGCAAAGTGGGACCTTGTCTTAAAAATGCCAACAATAAAGCAACAAAAACCCTATTTTAAGATAAATGTACCAACTATGGAAAAAGCTGTAATTTGTCTGGGATTAGACCTTAATTCATGGGAGGCTGAGGTAGGAGGAAAGCTCTGGCTTTGAAGCCAGACTATTCAAATATATGAAAAACAAAGTCAGAATTTAAATTTAAATTCTAAGCAATCAAATATGTATAAACTTTGTTTATATTAAAGAAAAAATTTTAGGCCAGATATGATGGCTCAAAGCTTTTAATCCCCGTGTTTAGGAGATGGAGGCAGGCTGAGGCCAGCCTGGTATACTGTGAGTTCCAGGACTGCTACACACACATACAAACATGTCTCAAACAAAGCTTTCCTAGTATAGCATTATACAATACTGAAATATCTCAAGGAGTTTGTAGGCTCACTCCCTTGATGTTTCAACTATATTGAAATGAAGATACAAATTATAGTTGTGCTGGTAGGAGGAAAGCCACTAAACGCCTTTCAGTATGTTTCACCCAGATTCATTACAAAACTTAGACTCTATACATGTATGTAATTCAGAACAGTAAATACATACTTATTACAGGAACTTAAAGTCATTATTATCATGGTGTAGATAGAGTTTGAGATATTCACATATACTCATCAGGAATTTCATTACACTGAAATCTTGAGTTTACAATTCCTTTTAATGTTTTTTTTCATACACTTGAAAGTAGCATTTTCAATTAGCTTGTTTTTCTTTATAGCTGTTTGCTGATGTAAGACTTGTTCCTTACCCCCAAATAAATTATCTGCAAATAAACATAGTCATTCTTTTCTTGTGACTTACAGTTGAAAACTAGGTGATATACTTCCTTCATTCCCAAGCAGAGAGGATAAGCAACGTGTTCTGAATAGATCTATTCAGATTCAATCCTTGTCTTCTAGTGAACAAACCAAACTAAATCAACCCACTCACCCAGCCAGTCAGTCAACCAACCAACACACAGATCAACTATTTGGTGATTTGTTATTTAAATGGAAATAGAACAAAACAGAAGTTTTAAAGAATTAACTTTTATTTTTGCTTAGTTTTATTAAAAAAATAAATATGTCATAAAGCTTTTGTTTCCTTTAGGGAGGAAAAAAAAGGAACAAGTTCCATAAAATCAAACAAGCAATGGTAACATGTCTTAACTTGAAAACAATTGGGGATCACTGGTTTACAAGTTATAACTGAATGAATGACTGCCACAGTTGCCCATTTCCTCCTGCCAATGGCAGCAAACAACAGGATCAACTAGGGCAAAATAAATAATTGTGTGGAAGCCCTGATAAGTGCTTAAACAGACTGATTCACTGAGACATCTGTACAGCTATATCTTGCTTTAAATAACAAAGACGTTCCCATAAAGTTTGGGTAAATGAGATAACCACACACACACAAGGAGAGCTTGGTATCTGAAGGACTTCTGGGGTGTATTTTATCAACAACCACTTTTCACTCTACTCATGTTTTTGCTTTGCTTAGAAGTACTTACTATACTGCTCTGAATTGAGGCAACAGCACATTCACCTACCAGTGCTCTTGCTGGGCCAGTGGCACCGTTTCCAAGTTTGTGTTTCTATTGAAGTAAGTAGTGTAAGGTACAGTCAGCCAAGAAATCCAGTGCATCTGGCAAAGCAGGCATGGGGGTGAGCTTGTCTTGAACAATTCAACTCAGCAGATATGGCTAAGAGTCTGTTTTGTGTGAAGCACAGTACTCAACCTTTCCACCTTGGTTGTAGATGTCTTCTATTATCTAATACCAGCCCAGGGGTAGGTCTGGATTCCAAAAGAAATACTTTTAACCCTTACAACTGGCTTTAACCAACCTAGTTGCCCAACTCTGAAACTAAGGTAGGCAACAGTGAAAGAGGCTGGGTTTTCCATGGCTGAATATTAACACATGTATCACACGTAACAATCAGGGAATTTTGCTGGTGACAATTTTTTTTTTCAAATGGGTTCTTTATTATTATTTTACTTCCTCTGAACAGATCCTGAGTTCTCAGGAAAATTCTGGAGGTCTGAGTGGGTGATATATTTCAGTCCTGGTCACAGAATGAAAATTTCTTCCCACCTATTAGAATTACACGAACATATACTACCCCGAAGTACCATACAAAATGCTTTGGCTAGGTAATAAGCACGGTAGTATCAGTTCCAGGTGGTTTATCAATGTTAAGTCAACAGAACCCTCACTTTGCTCACAGCCTCTATTTGTTTTGACCAAACTTCTACCAGACCCAAGCAACGTTTAATTAGCCTAGTCAGTTTTTTATTTTTTTTTTTGTTTTTTCCCAAATACTTCTACTAATATTGCTGCTGTCGATATGTACAAGTGTGAATGAAGAATATGCACTTTAGTCTTTTCCACACCAAGTACACTAACAATTAGTAAACAATTAAATAATAAGTGGCAATTTTAAAACCTTTTTTTTTGTTTAAAAAAAATTACTTTCTAGCACTTATTAAAAAATTGGGTCTGAAAAGTATCCTATTTCTGTCAAATGCTGTTTCCCTCCCAGTCCCACCCAAACCTGCTACAAATGCTGGATTGAGTTCATATCAAATAACTTAGTAGTACCAAGATTTTCAAATGGAAACAGTGTTACTGACTTCTTCATATTGGATAACAAAATAAGGGTAACTCTGGTCATCATTAAAAATGACAAAAATCTGAGGCTCAAAAAAATTATCCACACAAGAGTCATATAAGTCACTGGTGACACTGCCAGGGTTGACCGGAGGGGGCCTTCTCATGCCATGACTGCCCATTGTGTATCTGCCAGTTAACACTTTGGCCAAAAACATGAAATGGACTCCTTTGGAGGACTTCTTAGAGAAGTTATGAGAGTAGCTTGCCTTCTTGGCGAAATAACTGCCTTGTCCAAACATTGTAGCATGCTTTCCACAGACACGCGGGTCAAAGTTGTGCTTGCAAATTCCATCTACTACATCTTGGGATGTTCCATGAAATAAGTGTCTCTCATTTATTATTCTGTCACGGCCAGACATTTTTCTGTTCATATATTCTTTTTTCCTAGTGCAAAAAGCAGACAAGCATTTAGGAGGAAGACATAGAGATTAAGATAAAAACCAATGCATTCAAACTCTGCTTTATAGTTTCAAGGGTAAAGGTATATTAAGCTTTAAAAGTAAAATGCCAAAAATCATACTATAGTTTGTCATTATTTTAATAATACTATTTATAGCTGTATTATTATTACATGTGTGCTTCTACATGAAAATATGAACATATTAAACTCTATGCAAGTGTTTACTGTGTTGTACATTTGACAATAGCTATATTAAAAAATGCTCTTAAGTTTTCATACCTCTGACTCACCTTTTATATTTCTCCCAAAGAAATTGGTTTTGGACTCTCAATATTTGTAAAATTCTGTATTTAAATTCGGGAACAGTTTTATGAAAAAGGTTGTAAATGATTCGATAACTTTTATCTTCTGCAGAAACAGGCACTTGGATGAAGTCCTGAGACGGATGCATATAAACCCACGTTTCAGGGTAAAAGTTTGCTGAAGTTACTCCATCTGGGCAGATGATCTGTGACGAAGTTGCTTCAAGAGGCAGAGAAGCCTGAGTGGGAACCCCACCAAGTGTCCTAAAATGAGAAAAACACTGGGTAAAGCATTCAAAAATCAATACATCTCATATTACATAGTGCTTTGTAGTACTGTCCAACTTTATAACTGAATAGCTTAATTACTTACTTACTAATTTTATTTATTTACTTAAGAGAAGCAAAACAAACCCAGTAGATAGAGGCAAGAGAAATACAACCTCAGCCTACCCTGGGAAACTTTGTCTCAAAATAACTCAAAAACAAACCAAAAGAACCCCATCAAACAAAAACAACAACAGGCTCTTAGAGCAAACACATTTGCTTATTTCTTGCTTCTCTTCTGTGGAGACAACTATGAAATGTACTGCTTCAGACCAAATAGTTAAGGAGCAACTTACAAGAATCTTTACTTCTGACTCTTCCTAGAGTCCTCTTTTGTATATACAGTTTTAAAAAAGATTTGTCTCGCCGGGCAGTGGTGGTGCACGCCTTTAATCCCAGCACTTGGGAGGCAGAGGCAGGCAGATTTCTGAGTTCGAGGCCAGCCTGGTCTACAAAGTGAGTTCCAGGACAGCCAGGACTATACAGAGAAACCCTGTCTCGAAAAACCAAAAAAAAAAAAAAATAAAAAATAAAATTACAACCTTTACTTTCTATATAAAAAGTAACAAAAGTCATGAAGCAGGCATTCGCTTTCTAATACTAAAATTAAAACAATCACTAAATATCATTCCAGTTTTACAATTTTAGATGTAACTAAGATGAAACTGGGGAGCCTTTAACCCCAGCAGGGAGGCAGAGGCAGGTGGATTTCTGAGTTCGAGGCCAGCCTGGTCTACAAAGTGAGTTCTAGGACAGCCAGGGCTACACAGAGAAATCCTGTCTCAAAAAAACCAAAACCAAAACCAAACCAAACCAAACCAAAAAAAGATGAAACTGGGGGCCTATTAAGGGTAGATGGGCTCAAGTAATAAAGTGATGACCTATGATAATGCACTGGGTTCAATCTCCGGGCCCCTCCCCCAAATAGAGCAGATTCCAGAGGGTGCACAATTCAATCTTTAAATTCAACTTTGTCACTTTTAAAGATGAATTACATAAATAATAGGTTTACTTTTTCCTGTCTGGTTCATATATTTAAATCATACTTTTTAGCCTTTTCAAAACAAGGAAAAGGGAAAAAGCAAAGAATAAGGAAATCCTGACCCTGAGACCTAGTTTCAGTGTCAGGGTATTGTAACACTCACTCATCAGTACATGGTGGTCACAGGAAGGAGTAATGCCTGCCAAGTGGATTTGGAAACTGACGTTTTCAAAAGAGCTTTGTGACCCAGAGGTTATAGTTGTATAGGAACATTCGTCTCTAAAGTATGCATCACCGCTGCCATTAGTCGCCTGAGTACACACTATATATTTCATTCGCAACGTCACTGCCACAAGAACTGCAATACGGTTTGATAATCCCCCTCCTCAAATACACAAACAGTTCAGAGTAGTTAATGATTCTGTCCTGATATAGCAGATGTATTTTAAAATCCAGGCTTATTTTTTCCATTTCCACATTTCACAATTTACAATAAAATAATGCTACTAATATGGTAGATACAAGCTGGTTTGTCTGACTCTTAGGACTGTTACTGGTCTTGCCATTACTACTTAGTAAGAAGATGGCTTGTTAAGTTAATGCTATGGAAACACAATTGCCTTCTCTAATCCCTGGCAGCTTCATGTAAGTAGCTGTGCCTTCAATTCAATGCTCCTCAAAGCCCTTTTGTAAGACAAAGCTCTAAGTGAGTGGACTTAGGACTCCCACCACCCCCATCTGAAATCCAGGGGCAGATTTAAGTAGTTCCTCCATCTTTTACAACAAAAGACTCATATTTCTTGTGTTTTGGATCATTTTCCGAGAGCTGACAAATTCCTTTGGAGACTTGGCACAGGTTTATTTTCCTGTTAAAATGGTTATGTTTTTCACTGGTATTCTTTTCTAAAGAGAAGCTCCACTGCTTTAATCAGTCTCAAAAAACTCTGGCTCTTCTTAAAGTAACATCACTGTTCTGAACAAATTACAGAAGAGCCTCCAACTTTTAGCCCCTAACTCCTACCCTGATTTGCCAAGGTAGGTACCAGCCTACCTGGTTTTCCATTACTGTTAGGGTTTGACATTTCCAACAAAGGTAAGATTCTTCCCAAACATTCTATTAAGACTTATTTGTTGTTTACAGTTGGCATTCAGCATGGGTTTCATTGTGTTATAGATGCCTATGATGGTTCATCTTACAGGATTCAGAATAACACAGGAAATAAACCTTTTTGCATTCTGTAAAGATGTTCCCATGGCTGGTCTGAGTCTCAAGACTGAATAAAAAGAAAGACAGCAAACATTCTTGTCTTTATTTTCTGACTGTAGATGTAACACGAGCAGCCATCTCACATAGCTTCTATCATAACTTCCCTGCCACAATCAACTGTACCTTAAACCAAGAGCCACAACAGACTTTCCTCAAGTTTTGCTTTTGTCAGGTTTTTTGTTAAAGCAACGAAAAAAGTAAATAATTCACATGTATGCCTTTGTACTTTGTTCATTCCGTGTCTGTTTACTGTCCCCCATCCTCCTCCTAGACTCCCTGTTCCACTTTCATGCCTGTCTTACAGATATATTGCTTACTCTGGATTCTATAGAAGACAAACCATGCAATAACTGTTTGTGTGAAGCTGGCTTACTTCCTTTAATATGAGCTCCAGGACTATCCATTTCCTTTCAAAAGACTTTCTTTTCCTTTGTGGACGAGTAAAACCAAGCATACATATAACACATTTTCCCCTGTTGATGAGCATGTAGGATGATTATTTATTAGTGCAACAATAAGCACAAATATGCAGATATTCTAAATTCCCTACATGGATAACACCGACTCCCACATATACATACTTTCATCAGGCTAATATTCTAACTTTACTGAAACATATACAAAGGCATGTATCATGATGGACTTTTATACTCCAGTTGCCATGTTAAAATAAAGTATGTATGTATGTGTTCTAAGCAATGTTAAAATGTACCACTATTTTCTGAGAACACTGTTTCTATTCACCTTATAGTATCACAATAGTATACTTGTTTATAGCTTTTCAGATTCCAACCTTATTATCCTTGCCTCCCCTTTACCATTTTGAAATGTTTCCTAAACCGATTTCAGTATTGAAATAAAAATGGGTTAATTTTATCCCTCTAGGGAAAGAGTCAAAGAAACTATGTTTGGAATTCTTATAACCATGAGACGGTTACATGAAATAGATGTCCTTTCAGCTTTGAGACACAGCCCCTCAAGCCCCTTGATTTGATTTGTTGCTTATGCTACTTCAGCTCAGGTATTCTAGGAATATTAAAGAACAGGGTTCTTTTTATCAGTATCAGACACATTCTTTATACAATAGAATTTGCTGGAAATGTATGACCCACATCTCTTGTTTCCTTTGGTTCTTTGAATTTAATAGTTAAATGGAAAACATGAAGCATTCTCTGTAGCTAAGATCATGACCTGTGAAATCTGCTTTTGGAACCAATGCCCTTTGTTCCTTATCCCTATTAGGAGGGAATGTCCTGTAGCTGTAGACCAGAGAGCAGGTAGGATGCTGTATTTAACATTTCACCCTGTCAATTTATTTTGTGCTTTTCTTCTTCTTCAAACATCTCCCTCTTCTCACTGATTTGCTGATCTCTCATTTTAGACCTGTATTATCACTGTTTCAGACAGGAAGACTAAAACAATTTTTGAAAAGAAAAAGCAAATAATTATTTTTCTTTTGTTGCAATTCTTCATTCTATATCATATTTATGCTTATATTATTTTTATATTTTATACTTTTAAAATGAGTATAAGTTTTTTTAAAGGCATAATCTCTTAAAATATTTCTTTTCACTATTTAAAACTTTTCCAACAATGCAGCATTTGAAAAAGGAATTTTATCCTTCCAAAGGAGCCACATCTTCTTCTGTTAGCTCAGCATGCCAAGCTGCTGGCCTCACTAATGAGTTCTACTGTCTCATCAGGAGGACAGCATGTTCCTAACTACTGGATGGAGACACTAGCTCCAGCTGTGCGAGTGAAATCCCAGCAATTGCGTTTTTTATTACTTCTAATTAAAGAAAGAAAAACTAAGGTAACAATTTCGTTTTCACATATGAAATTGGAAGAAAACACAAGCCAATATATTTCTAAAATTGACCTTATTTTGAATTCTAATTCTCTGAGAGATTCTTTTTATTTTCAAGTTTTGTGTCCTTGTTTTAAGACAGGGTCTTCCTTGGTTTCCCCAACTGGTCTGCATTTTGGTATGTATCCCAGGCTGGCTTCAAACTTGAGGCCTCCTACTTTTATCACCTATCTTGTTTTTAATGGTCTTATTTAACCCTAGACCTAAATTCTTTTAAGAGTTTGCCATGAATGACTCAAAATAAAAACAGTAGGAATATGAAAACTGCATTTTATGTTAAGGATCAGAATGGATCAACAGACACTAAGTTTAGTATCACCTTCAAAACCAAATTCTAATAATGGTATATCTGGCCCTAAAGTAAACTTGTAATTTGGAAAAAGTCCCCTTATAAGAAGCAGGCTCTGCTTAATCCAAATACAAGTTACTTAAGTTATATAAATATGTTAACTGTACCCTGTTTTTTCAGTTCAAAAAGCCAAGATAGAACTCATGCTTTTAGGACTGGGTGAATAGTAGTTATCTGAACTCAATTTACTTAAGAATTAAATGTAAAGAATGCACAATTTCACATTCCAGTAATAGTAACCAAGATAATTCTTTTAAATTTGGTATCCAGTAGTACATTTACACAAATGCAAAGTAAAAAAAATGAAGAGTAAAAAACAGTTGGATACTTACTGTAAATATGGAATCAGTATGAAACAGGAACGGAAAAGGGGTCTCCGTTTTATTTCTCTCCGGAAGAATGAGTTGTGGAGAATATAATGGTTGTTCCACATCATAAATCTAACTTCTTTCAGACCCCGAGAGTTGGCTTCTTCAATTAGTCGAACAACAGACTATGGAGAAGAAAACAGAAGGTAAATGAAAATCCAATTTACATGAAAAAAAGTAACTGGAAAGCAAAAACCAGTTTACTTCACTGCTAACATCAAAGGAATTTCAGCAAATACAATAAATCAAACTAATTCCTGTATTTAGGATTTCTTAGCCTTACAAGTAGAAAGACACCCCTTGCTCACAAGAGCATAGCTCTCTATCTGCCTTATGACACACGTGAGGCTCAGAAGTCTATTCTATTTTCAGCCTTAATGATGTCCTAGAGACTTTCTTGACTTACATTTGTTAATTCAGAGAGGAATTAAAGTTAACAGTCCTCAAATTTCAAAAGAAATAAAAACCAAAAAATCCCAGCCAATTTCTAAGCCTAGAAAACCCAAGAGTAAAGGCACAAGGACAGTCAAAGCATTGCATTTAAATAGCCCCTTCCTCCGTTTGGAAGGTAGACACCAATCAAGTCTAAATGACAAAATCAGAATATGGTTCAATATTGTGTTTAATTAGGGTCATCTTGTTTGGTAATGTCTTGAACAGATCAGTGGAATGAGAAATGAATCTCTAACATCCATTTTCAAGGTTTTACTGGATTAAGTTACAAGCAAGGCTTTGCAATTGGTGAATTCTTCTATATCACACTAGTGAACAATATACACATGACAGAATTCTGAAAAGAGATTTTGCCTAACCACAGCTTAATAAAGAAACGTATTCAAGCATTTCTTCCATGGACTCAGGAATGACTCCTGTTCCCTTAGGCTTCTAAAAATGGTAGATTTAACACGGTTAGATTTCTAATAAGCACAGGAGGCGGATATAGTCAAAAGTTACACCAGTTCTCATCAAAACTATTATAAAGATGGTGCCAAGTCTGTTAAGTATCTATACTGTGAGATTCTGGGAAAGTCATTTAGTGGCATTCGATTATGGTCTTCAGATTAATGAAAGAAATACACTTTTAGAAATACAGAGAGAAGTTTTACCTGTACCAGCAAGACTTTTACATTTACATCCTTAAGATGTCTGATTATTATAGTCAGTTCTGCTTAGTCACTATTGGAAAGGAAAAAGACCACAGGAAAAAAATTTAAATTTATTTAAAAGAAAAAAAGAACATGTAAATACCTCAGGATACTCTCTCCATCCAAAGTGGTCTCTACAGAAGAATTTCCAAAATGTGTGGTAAGTAGAGTTTGAATTACTACAGGGTGGTGTAGACAGCCTTCGTAGCTGGTCAAATTCAGTTGTTTCAAATACAGTCATGGCATTCAAATCTGCCCAAAAGTCTTGTCCTCTAGAAAGACCCAAGAAAAAAAGACCTGCTAAATAAAAGTAACTAAATATCTTATTGGGCATTAAGAATATCTAATATAGCCTGATGTAGAACTGTCATAATTCGTTTACTTGGTATAAAAGAACATTATTGGTTGTTCTTAACTAGACCAACATTTCCAGGTTGTGTGCTTATAGTATGATTAAAAAATTATTAACAATAAACCACTGCCATTACTGGCCAAAGCCACCAATAAATACAACCCTAGGTTCTTCTCCCTGATTACAATAAGCCAAACCCTGGAAGTCAATCAGTGAGTCAGCATGAAGAATGAAACTGATAAAAATCAGGCAGAGAAACCAAAAAACCAAACCTTTTTTTTATCCCAGAAGCATCAGGTTACCTATGCCAATGTAGATATATAATACTGCCTGGTGAGGTAGCAAAAGAGATGACAGAGAAAACGACACCAGATGAGGCCAGTAGTGCTGATTCAACAAGCATCAATATTTCATTTCTTTGTGTAAGTGGGAAAATGTTAAAAAGTAGTTTGAATTGTTAAGAGAGTTAGCTATGAAACTACTTTGTCATCTGTTATATAGTCTACTTTTGCTAAATTAAGCCTTTACAAACATCTCCATATTAGTTTTTTTCTCTTAAGACAGGGTCTCATGTAGTCTGATCTGAGCTGGCCTTGAATTGTTTTATAGCTAAGCCCTACTCATTTCCTACCTTCCTCTCCCAGATGCTGAGATTATAGGTGTTGGGCCACCTTTTCTAGCTTACATCTTCATATTGTTGGGAGACAAGTCCACTATAAGAATCAAATTCACTTAAATCATTGACAAAGAAAGGATGACCTAAATAAAACATTTGCTCTTTAGTAAATCATTAGATCATGATGAAAGGTCTGAACCATTAACTTTAAGAAACTAGTAAATGTCATTGTTGTCTGCCCTGTATAATGCACAACTGCAAATTTCCCTAAGAAAACATTTTTTAAAATAATATAAATATTTGTAATTAAGCTCCTGAATGCATTTCCTCTGGATCTCTCAATTCTCAATGCAGACGTCTAAAGGGATATCTATAAAACAGATCAAGTGGACCTTTATATGTGAAATCAAGGATTGGAGCAGATTTTCCTGGTAACAAAACAAGATTTTGAGAAGGGTATTCATTACTGGCGATTTGTTAGCTAATCCAACTGTGCTTTTTGGTACACTTGTTTCAGGGACTGTTAATGAGTACTAAAAAACCCTCTCTAGTCAAATGTTTGAAAATTAAACTCGTTTTACAAGTTAAACTATTTACTGTAGCCATTCCTTAGTTTGCTAAGGATGACACTGTAGTACTATGATAAGAATGACAAAGTATACTTCCAAACCAACAAGATACTCTCCCTTTTCACATGAATGAATATCTAACACCTCTCAAAGCACACACTCCTGGCAAATGTCAAGGAAAATCTATCACTTCTCTCTCCATCTTATGTCATAATTTATGATCAAGTCCTACTCTTTGGAAAACAATACAAAGCAAAACTGAAGTCACATGTATAATTGAAGGTGCGTGCGAGCGCACACACACACAAAACAAAAACAACAAAAAAACACCCCTAGCATGATTCCAGAATTCTAAAACAACATACAAGTTAAATTAAGAATGAAATGGGACTATAGTAAAACACAGTTGAAAATAACATTTTGGGAAAAAAAAAATAACATGAATGAAGAGAGACTATTAGGGAGAAGTAAAAGTCAGAGAGCTGGGCATGGTGCCGCACGCCTTTAATCCCAGCACTTGGGAGGCAGAGGCAGGCGGATTTCTGAGTTTGAGGCCAGCCTGGTCTACAAAGTGAGTTCCAGGACAGCTAGGAC
The DNA here is from genome assembly GCF_978045245.1 of Mus caroli. Taxonomy (NCBI): domain Eukaryota; kingdom Metazoa; phylum Chordata; class Mammalia; order Rodentia; family Muridae; genus Mus; species Mus caroli. The sequence continues at coordinate 97,013,810 of NW_028227258.1, forward strand.
TAGGACTACACAGAGAAACCCTGTCTCGAAAAACCAAAAAAAAAAAAAAAAAAAAAAAAAAAAACTCTGAGAGAGGAGGCTTAAGAACAAGGATAAGGGGAAGTATTTTCTCCAAGTTCATTATGAAATAATGAAACTCATTTATTCTGTATAATTAGGAACTTAAAAAAATAAGGAGCAAATCACATTTGGACACTCTTTCATTTAAAATTTATAACTAGTAATATTTAATTTAAAAGGAAAAACGATCATAGGAGATTCTAGAAAAAGGAAAACAACCCTGAAAATGGAAATTCCTATGTTTAAGTTCAACTTCATACTAAGGTGCAGAAGGCAATTTTCACGTCACTTTATAAAGGAGAAATCTGATATTATAACTGAGGAGAGCTAGAAATCTTTCTCTGAAGGACATTTCAAGTTTCGAAACATATTTTCCCCCATTAAGCTCATTTTCCAGAACTGCTTCTCCGTAAGTTAAAAAACCCTTTGTTGCTCTTGCTTTTTGCTGTTTAGATTTTATTGTAGACATCACTTCAGCAATTTCTGTACAAACCTTTATCATTAAAAACCTTATAGATAGTGATATGCATGAGAAAACATCTATGAACATGGCTTTTGCTACACCCTCTATGCATTCCAGTCCTTGGGCATTGAGAAATTGCTATGATAAGCCCTAATTTACTTTCTTTAGATTGGTGTACTAAATAAAGTACTGTTTTGTCTATATTTCATTTTCAATATGCTTTTCCAGAATTGACAGAGGTAAAATAACAAATCTTTTATAGGATTGATTTTGCTACCCAACCTTAAACAGGGGATCTTTTAAAAATTTAAAGCAAAAAGGTTTTTTCTTCTACAATTTGAATTGCTACACATGTACATAATATAATTAATTAACAAGTGTTCAACATCTTCTTTATCAAGCCATTATTTACTATTATCAAGAAAGAAGTTACAAGTCATCTATGCATGGCAATGAATTGTGTGCTGAATTAGATAATGCACAAAGAGCTTTGATCTCAATTTTGCAAGGATTTCAAAGAAATAGTATACATCTGTCTATATAGATTCACCAGTGGCAAATATTATATTCAAACAATTGGAGTAAATGACAGATTTGCAATGTTGTGGGAGAAAAAGTGGTTCTTGGTGTCCAGGAAAAGATAACGGTCAGGGAAAGTTAATGTATGTATGTATGTGTATTAATCCAAGGAGTATTTAAGAAAATATTTTAACAACAGTTTAAATATTATAAAGTAGCAACAAGAGGCTGTGCAGGAGAACAAGTAAAATGAGCTAAGAGCTTTATTCCTTAGAACATTTGAGCAGTTCAAATAGTTGAAGAAGATCTTCTCGACAGTGCATAAGACACAAAGGATCTGCATACCATGTACAGGCAACGGGAGAGCAGAAGTTAATCCAGGACCTTGGAGGGCAGAAGATAAAGAGGGAGAAAGCAGACAGGGATGCAGTAAATATAGGATGTGTGAAAACTGAATAAGAGAAACCATGCTAAAGATTGAGGAGGCAGGGTGGGGTGGTGTCATGATAAAAGCGGAGACAGATGAGAACCCTACTCAGCATAAAAGTTGAGAGGTGGCCAGAATACAAAGAAGATGGTCACTATACTGTAGAATTTAGTTATAACCTCATCATTCATCAGAGGGACAAAATACATCTTGCCAACAGCTTATGGACTTACTAAAAGACTAAAATTAGAAACCCTGTTACATGTTTTACTAATGAACATACCATCACACATACTTGTTCAAAAATCCAGATAGAAAACTAACTTGGAATTCTGGGAAAGGACCCCATTCTCATAGTTCTTAACAATGGTTCTCTTATCTCACAAAAACCTCACATACTAATTAAGCAGCATTTCCAGAAATATCTCACCAATGTATGTACCAGTACCCACATAAGAGCACAAAGTATGCCTCACATATCATTTCATATGAGTATATATATTTCGGATACTTAAAAAAAAAAAGATCCCACAACTAGAAAGATAAACAGAGGTAAAAAGATCAAAACCAATACAGAAATAGGTGTTGAGTAAAACAAAAATTACTACATTTCTTGCTCAGATAGTTTTCTGTTTATACACTATACATCTGGGAACTCAGTATACAATTTAATTGTCTTGGACAGTTTTTATTTGAGAGGCTGTTGAAATAGCTCTAGGGTAAAGACACTGGTGCCAAGCCTGACATTCCCAGGATCCACATGGTAAAATGAGAGCACGGATTCTGACATGTTGTCCTCTGACCTCCATTATTGTGCCATAGCATATGCCCTTTACCCCATGATACACAAAATAAACTAGATGTAATAATAAAGAAAAGAATGACAACCAACCAGATACATAGTGAGATCTTTAAGAAAATACCAAACAAGGCCTGCCAGTGCTGATAAAGGTATCAAGAGAGGTAACAAGAATTGCTTCAGAATGTGACATGTGAACTTAGTTACCAGACCACCACGAGGTGACTTAATATGTGTAAAGTTAACTAAGCAGGGCATGAGGATACAATGCAAGAAGCACATGCAGTTCATGTGGGAGGTCAGAGTGTATGTGGGAGGTGATTAGAGATAAGACTGGTCTGGAGAGATTGGCTGGAGCCAGATAAGGAAGAGCTTTGTATGCTGGGTTAAGAGGTTAGGGCTTGATCCTTTGAGCAGGATCAGCATGGCCCAGGGTTGCCTTTTATAAAGCTTACTCCAGTAAAGTGATTTATTTTCGGTAGAGGATGAAGAAAAGATGAGGGAAAAGTGGAGACTAGCACTATTTTGCAATATATTAGCATATTTATTATCTATGTTTAACAATTACAAGACAAATGTTGACAGACTATGGAGGCAATAAAAGGGGGCTGCTTGAGAGGTTAGGGTTACGATCAAACTTCATCAAGAACAATTAATTACATGTGGGTAAGAAAGTACAGAGTTCGTGATGACCAGGTGTGGTAGAAGCACATAATAGCACTTAGAAGACTGAGGCAGGAGAAGGATCAAGTTTGAGGCCAGTCTGCATTACACAGAAGACTTTCTCAAAGAGTCCAGAATGTGTCCTTTATTTCTAATCTGTGTTCTTGGAAAATGATGCCAATAAAAATTAAAAGTGAGACTTTAAGAAAGTAAATTAAGTATAAACTTTTCTGAACACTGCTCAATTTAATGAGATCCGCTAGACTTCGGAACCTTGGCTTTCTGCCTAATTAAAGCCTTAACCAGTCCTTTTAATCCCAGTACTTGGGAGGCAGAGGCAGGCAAATCTCAGCGTTTTAGGCCACCCTGGTCTACAAAATAAGTTCCACAACAGCCAGGGCTGTTACACAAAGAAACCTGTCTCAAAAACATTATAAATCAAACCAAAAAACAAACAAATAACAAAAGAAGAATTAAGCAGTTTCTATAAGAGTAAACCTTAAACATTAGCACTCACCCTAGTAAGCTGAACTAAACATTCACGATTAGTAGCCCTCTTCTATTATTATCATGAAAAACAGAATGTCTTAAGCTGAGGGTAATAAGGATAGAAGGAAAAGATTAAATGTTGCCTGGAGAGTATGTGGGAATCTCCTAGCTTAAGACAAGCTTAACAGGTGGGAATGTTTGCTATTATTGCTGAAGAAATTTCACAGGGAACACAAAATATAGCTTTTGATACATGGCTTTGATGTTTCCAGAACTCAGTTATGCTGGAGTTATCTGTCAGCTTATATCCTTCAAGATGTTACAAGGAAATGAGAACCAAAGACATGGTGTATAATATACCAACATATTTTGTTAAAGTACTATAGTTATTAAACTTCAGAGGACTATGTTCTTTACACCATAGTTTATATGAGGTTAAACTTTTATGAAAATGAGTAATATCCCCTTTGTAAGCTTTCTTCCTTATCTCAAAGTAGACAATAAAATGAATGTTTGCATAAATACGTACTAGGCAAGCAAGCATCCATCACCCTGACCCTTTTTTATTCGAGACAAGCCTAAACTGCCTGTGCTGGCCTTGAACTTGCAGTTCCCCTGCCAGATTACAGACATGTAATAAACAAGCCTAGGTAACAATTCCTTGAATCTGAGAGTATTTAAGGAGGGCACATAGTTTTCTATACTAGAAGCACTATCAATGTCAATTATAATATCCTGTTATTAATTATGATTTCTGCTGTCATTGCCTCAGATAGTAGAGAGATTCTGGAGAGAAAGTAAAACATTTATAAATGCTGACATTCTATGCAACATCTTTCAACTATTCACTAAAGGCTTAAAATTAAATACAATTTATATACCCAGATTCCTTTTGTGTTTCAAAGTACATATTCACAGACATATTCATAAGACAAATTTCAGAGTTTATACTATTACCTACATGGATCTCAGAAGCTATGGGCATTATTAAAAACCAAATGTTAGAGCTGAAGATTATCACCCAGTGGTTAAGAGCACTTTCTGTTCTTGCAGAGGACCTGGGTTTGATTCTGAGCACCCACATGATGGTTTGCAACTATCTGTAACTCCAGTTTCAGGGGATCTCTTCTAATCTCTTTGGCACCAGGCATGCACATGGTACACATACATGGAGGAAAAATAAGAAATCTTTAATGTTGATTACCACTTTAAAGGAGGAGGATGTAGCAGAGGCAGGATTACCAAGACATAGATTAATTACTCAGTAGAACTATTAACATAAAACTAGAATGATAGACATATCTAATGTTTCTAAATACTAAAAGTCAGGGGTAGGGGTAAGGGTATCTCCATTTTAAGATATAGTGCATTTTAAAAAGTGATCATTAAGCAAAATTAAGCCCATGAATGATCCCTTGAATGATCCTGGAATATCAGAAACATGTTTGCGAATTTCTGAGAAGGCAAGCAATTTTAATTGAGACATCACACTTATCTATATGCCAAACCTCATGCCTGATTTACATGTCAGACATTTAATGTGTGGTTTTGAAGTCTTTCTAGAAAAGAACACAGTGGAATGAGAGAGGGGGGATGCGATGGAGATAGAGAGAGGTTGAAAGGAGAAAAGAGGTAATTAAGTTTCCTAAACAAACAAAAAAATATACCAAACAATGTGAAGAAAAGAACATGCAGTTAGTAAAGCTTATGCTAAAACAAAGCAAAACCAGTCATACTGAGACATAGTCACTTGAATGCACATAAATATTTGCCAAAATTCTAATGATCCTATATTTAGAGTTCCTAAAGACCCTCCATTTTCCTTTACTACTCATCTTTGAACCCATCTCAACCAAAGCAAACACTAAAAACAGACTATATTAGCCATACTCAAGGAAAAGAACTGACCGAACGTTAGGCATTATTATTTTTATTATTATTGTTAAAATAGTAACTGCAGGTGAAAGCCGAGAACATATACAAACAAATAATTTTCTAATGTCATGTGACTAATCCTAAAATCTTTTGTAAATAAAAAGTATTCTTGTAAGCTTTTATTGCCATCTATTCAGAGAACTGGAATTAAATTTTGCACTCTGAAGATGCCAGAAATGTCATACAGCCTTAATTTTGATCCAAGTTCAATCACATGTCCTGAGACAAGTAGAGGGTAACTGTAAGTGAAATATATTTAACTGTGGCCTAATAAGGAAGTGAAATGTAATTTCTATGAGAAAAGCTGGGAAAATAAGCAGTTTAGGGTTTTTTTTTTCCCTAAAAAGTCATACTAAAGGTTCTATTTATATCTTATATTGCCCTAGATCATATAAAGATTACTGAAATATATGAATATCCCCTTTGTTGAGTAAAATATTTTAAAAGCAGAAGTTTCAAAGTGACCAATTAAAAATATGTGTCAATATGCAAGTTTTAAAAAACTGAAAGTAGAAAGGGCTAAAGTAAAATTTATAAAACATTTCCACATAAATGAAAAATGCTTATAATACATATAAATATCCTTTAAATAACTTTATGATAATCTCAAATTAAAACTCATCTATACATAAACAAGACAGTATAAACATTATAGAAATACTCTAATAATGTCTAGAAACTACAATATACTAGTCAATTTATTTCTGATTTAATATTTCAGTTACAGCCGGGCAATGATGGCACACTCCTTTAATCTCAGCACTTGGGAGGCAGAGGCAGGCGGATTTCTGAGTTCGAGGCCAGCCTGGTCTACAGAGTAGCCAGGACAGGCAGGGCTACACAGAGAAACCCTATCTCAAAGGAAAAAAAAAATATTCAATTACAATTGACTCTTCAAAAATAATTATTCCAGAAAAAAAAATTCCAAATTTTATTTAGCCTTGTATTTTTTTCCTCCAGTTACTTTAGAATAAATTTAGCTGGTAAGTAAGAGAAACAGAAACAGACTCACTGATGGTTGTTTATGTTCTGGTGCTAACAATCTAAAGTAAACAAGTTTTAGCAGACTAAAGTTTAATGTACACAAACTAATATACAGAGAATCTATTACTGACAGCTCCTCATGCAAATTCTTGTGGGAGGATAAGGAAGTTTTTACAGAAAAGACATTAAGAGGCTTGATACAACACTTCTGATGTATTTCGCTAATCCAAATGTCAAAGTAATAAGAAAAGTCCTTTCTTTCATTCTTTACCCAGATTCAAGAATGTCTTTTATTTTTTAAATTAAGATGAGTATTTGAAAGGAAAATCCAGGATTTTTTTCTGTTCTTATTGTGCCAGTGCCTGAAAATAAAAGAGCTAAACCAGGTGACAGTCAGAAACCAAAGACCAACCACAACAGGAAATTATTTAGGGTACTTTGTACTCTTTGCTCTGTCTACACCCTGAGCAGCTGTGGGAGATGTGAAGCTCAGAATGTAAGCAAGAGCCTGAAAGCACATGTACCACTGCAAAGCTGATCCTCTACTATTCTTTGATGCCAGTGCTGGTAGAAACTTGGAGCAAAGACCTTACAGCTACTGCAAACAAGAAGAATCAGGGTAAGAATCTCTTAAAAATGCAAAAAATGGAATTTTCTTTTTAAAAAATATAGCTAATGTGAGAGAAGTGGTTTCAACAAACATAAATAATACAAACCTTTATTTCTCAGAAGCAACTGCACTAAAGCAAAGGACTTGGACTTTCATAGAGAATACAAACTTACTAACCTCTTATACAACTTAGTAAATAAAGGAAGATTACAATATGCTGTTCACAATTTCTTGCGGTACAAATACTGGAATATGAGGAAGACAACACAACATTCACCCTAACCATTCTCACTCTTTTAAAAGCTTATCCTGTGCAATGACCATGAAAGGGTTCTTTACTGGTCAAGAGGGTACTCAAGTTAGTCAACAGAATAAAGCAGAGAAAGACTGAAAAGACAGGCACATTTTATCCCATGAAACAACAGAGAGGAATGCTTAATTAACTTTCTATGCTTGCCTTAAAAACAGTAACTGGCTAGGTCACAAAGGAAAAATCTAATAACTAGAGGCTTTTTGCTAGCATCAACTTCTAAAATTTGGTCTTTCTGATCATAAAATTGGTTCTATTTAGTAAAACTTGCAATATCTTTTGTATGGACTTATAAATCTACAAAATACAAACTGGGATAAGCTCATTTATTTTACATAAAAATCTAATCTCAAACTTCACATAGTATTTGAAAATCTACCGCTTGTAATTTCAAATTCTTTTATTACAATTTGAGGCTTTTAGTTATTATTTCAGAGGCTGGGCTAGGTGATGTTTAACAATTGTAGGGGAAAAAATTAACGGGAGTCTCTATGTGGTGTAGTTCCTGGTCCCTAGAAAGCCTTGTCATAAATAAATATAAAATACTAACTCTAAGTCCAAAATCTAACAGAAAGTGGCTCAATCTTTAGCAATCTATTTATCTCTCAAAGATACAAAGTAACTCAATTATAAAAGAGAAGCACTGGTTAGTTTTAAGAATTAAGCCACCTTTCACAAAACTGAGACAGAATCAATTATAACATAACTCAAAATAAGATTTTTTTCTTTGTGAAGTGATACACACATGCATGCAGTTTTCTCTCCACAACTCACAAAGACTGGTAATCACTAAAGGTTGCTGATCTAAGTTAAAAGGACTTGACAACCTAATCTAAATACATTCCAGAACCAATCCCAGCAGACAAAGAATGCACAATCTGGTGGTCTCAAATTGGGGGCGGGGGATAGTAAGAAATTAGCAGGCCACAGAAAACAGTTACAAATTTACAATGGTTGGATTTTAGTAGCATTCCTTCAGTAGTTAATAGTTCATAGATGATATAAACTGCTTCACTCTTTAGAAATAGCACTCAAATCTGCAATGAGAATCACCAATCAGAAATATAAAGAATTTACCTTTGTTTTATAATTGAATGAAAACCTAGAAATTCTAATGTAACGAGAAAAACAAAACAGGTTTTTAGGATGACAGAAGAGTTAATCAAAAGTATCTTGTATTCCTGAGTTTTTCTTTACACCTTCATATCACTACTGTCTTTTTCATGTACAATAATAACTAAAAGCTTTAGATTCAACTGGATAATAAAATATATTATGTATCATGCAATTATATTCAGGAATTGCCAGATAGCCTTATGAGCTTTTTTATCCCCCAACCTTCTGAATAATTAGAAATCGTTGCTTTTTCCAAGATTCATTTTCATTACATCAGGAAAAGCCTGACCTCAACCTGAAGCCAGGTGACAGCTGCTTCAGAAGTAACCTACTTATTGATGAAAAGCCAGAAAAGTAAATGAATGATTGCTATTGATTCCCATGATGGCTCCACACAGACCCAGTAACTTCTCTAGATTAGTACAGATAGATGCCAATTAGTTTTATTTCATATGTAAATAGCAGCATAAAGAGGTAGAAAAAACAAGTCATTGCATGGCTTTATCATAGTAGCTAGCACAAGGCACCCATTTTGAAAGTCACTTCAAACAAGTTCTTGCTTATGGAGCTCTCTCTTTCTCTTACACAGGAATTTTAAAAATAAATTCAAACTCATACAGCTGTGTATATTCAAGAAATACCCAAAGTCACAAGGCACAGTTAAATTTCAGCTGTTCTCTGTCCAGTGTTATCAACAACACTTAATGAGTTAGTTCACACATCATCACAGCTGTATAGACCAGAACTAATTTGGTTAATTTAACTATTCTAGTCAAGTTCAGACAACTTGAAGTATCTAATTTAGATACTTCACCAAGTCATATAAATTATAACATAAGCTTTTGACTTCTTACATAGAGCTGCTTTGAAGTTATCTACTGGCATTATCCCTTAGATAGATTTTTGAAACGGCGCTTAAGAACTATTACCAATAAACATTCACAGCAGCCAAGATTATAACAATGTTTTAAAAGCAAGTAAAATTATATTATCCATAAATACTAGGCAAACACACATACTAAACTCTGAGCTGCTGTATAGCTCACACCTATAATCATGGCATTTAATACATTTAGTACAGCATTGCCTACATAGCAAGACCATGTCTCAAAATAAACAACAAAAACCACCTTCTCCCTGAGAAAAATCTAACCGTGAGTTCACCCCAATCCTGTCAATGAACTGAGAAATTAGGAATACGCATTGGTCATAGTTTCACTAGCAAGTCAGCTTCAAAACCCACTTTGTGGTTCCCTTCCATTCTGACTTACTTTGAAATGAATGTAATGTGAAACTAATGGTGATCTTGGTTGCTAAAAAGATTTGCACAGCTTCCAGTTTCAATTATCAACACAGTATTCCAATTAGCATGGCTCCTTTGAAACTCTTAGTTCTGCCACTCAAAAATCACCATTTCCTGATGATGAGTATCTATACTGTTAAGAAATTATTTTCTCAATAAAAAAATACAACACAATGTTCTTGCTCTCAGTAATTTCTGAAGGCCTGGCTCATATACAAAAGAAGTCTAAAAATCAAATTTGGAGTCCAGACCCATAACTAATTAGCTTCCAGCTGATGTTGGCAATACACACCTATGATTTACAAAAGCAGGGAATGCAAACAGGAATGTATCGTAAACATTTATCATCCAAATATCATATATGTGTCTTTAGTATACAAGCATCATCTTAACTAAAGAGCTCAAAGGAAACTGACAACATCTGGCTCAATTTACTACCCAATTTCATTCCTGAAAACAAAATAAACAATGCACATACAATTTTGATTAACTTAGGTGTTAAATCCTCACAGGTGCAAAGAAAAATAATGATTTCTATCTGCATAGTTTTAAACTATGACCTGTCTCTGCTACAGACCCAGAACTATGAACATAATTCAAAGTCCTCAAAATGATATTATGATATAGTGTGCATTGATGACTCTGTCATATAAACTACCCAAAACAAGTAGAACAAACAAACACCATTCATCCACTCTTCCTGAATATAAGACTGGGTCCAATATGAACATATATACACAGCTGAACACACATTTCCTGGTTATGTGCAATCTGCACAGATAGACCAGCTTTACAGGCCTGACCACAGAGATTAATAGCTTTAGCCAAATAATGTGGTAACCATGTGAACCTGGGCTGCTCCAGCTTGTTTGTGATTTTCTCAGCAAGGCTCAACATGCCGTTATCTGCATCTTGTTGCCAGGAAACACAACATCGCTTTGGAATACAAGGAAAACCAGGTTGCAATGACCACAGGTCAACTCCCCAAAAGCCTAATTTTTGACAGTTATTTTCAATCTTTTATTTCTCCTTCTTGTTCACTGAAAATTTCATTAGTAATTAACAGTTCATAAGCACCACTTAAAATGTAGTAGCAACAATATCAATTATAATAGCAATTCACTTATACTTTTCCTCTCTTAAGAGTCATATAAATATTAGGTTATATCATTAAGACTAATTTGGAAATCAAGTTCCTATTGTAACTACTTTATAACTGATCCTATAGTTTTTGCAAAAGACTCTAAATCTGTCTACTTTTCAAGCAAAAAGATCTTGTAAGATATAAATGCCCAATATGCTATTGATCAAAGAATTTTTGGACCTTCTGGGACCAAAATGATTGTCTTGACTTGCTTACAGTCACAGAGTGTAATGTGTAAGACAATGACTCTGCTAGTTTCTTTATGACTAAGTCAAACAGAAACTTAATGTACCAAAATGTTCCAGTCAGTACTCAGTGGACTGAAATCTGCTTCATAAGTGAAGAGGCCAATGCTCTGAAGTGTTCTGTAATCTGGAGATGGAAGGATTGGAGTGGCTTTGAGAATTTTACATAAACTCTTTTCATTTTTTTTTTTTTTTTTGGTTTTTTTCGAGTCAGGGTTTCTCTGTGTAGCTATGGCTGTCCTGGAACTCATTCTGTAGACCAGGCTGGCCTCGAACTCAGAGATCCACCTGCCTCTGCCTCCCAAGTGCTGCGATTAAAGGTGTGAGCCACCACTGCCCGGCGAATTCATAAACTCTTGACATAACAATTAGAATTGATAGCTCAGGGGCAATCGAGTTCTTGGACAATACCTTATTAAAACTATTTTTAAGAAAAGGGGGCCTCTTGCAGAGGACTAAGTTTCAGTTCTTAGCACCTTATCAAGGCTCAAAACCGTTTGTAACCGTGCCAGGGTATTCAACACCCGCTTCAGGCCTCTGCAGTATCAGGTGGACATACATTCACGAAGGCAGAACACTCACACATTCCAACACCTTGAAAAATCAAAATAGCATGTGTCTGTGTACGAATGAAGAACTTCTGAATTACTGATATAAAGTAAAAGAGCTCCAAATACTAGTTTCTATATTTAAAAAAGAAAAAATGCTACTCAACTCATAAAAATTTAAAAACTAGGTAAGTTTAGTATGTAAGATTCACAGTGGATTTTTTTTTTAAAGGCAAGGTGATTACAGTTAAAATAGTACTTGATTCTCAACACTCAAATGTATATACAACTTTCATTCAAACATATACATACTAAACAGAATGACATCTAAATTGTTCAAATCATAAAATGTTTCTTTGGTTAGGTAAAGAGACCACATTAAAATTTAAACACTATGAAAAATCAGAATAGCATAAAAGTCATAAAAGAAAAAAACAAAAAACTTGGTACACTACTGAAAGAAACCCCCATACCAAACTTTCAGCTTCATTAGAACATGTAACAATTTTTAACTTGTTATAATACATACCCATACTTCATTCTCATTCTATCATTTTCTGGATTACAATAAAATCTTTCCAAGTGCTCCTGAGAATCATTGGAAACACTCTGCCACTTCTGAGTGGTTGTCCTTTTGATCTGCCAATGATAGGGCAACACAGTGTGATGTTTCAAACAATCCTTGCCATAAATGCAAGTGCCTTGCAGAAAGTCCATACAAATTTCAATTCCATTCTCTTGGTGAGTGTGGTACTGTAGCTGGGTTACAAGTTCAAACACAAGCTCAAGGGAAGCTTCCTCACTTTTGTCTTGGAAGAGCTCAGTATTCAACTTATCACTGGTATCCAAAATGTACTGGATTGTAAAACTATTGTCTTGGAAAGCTCCTGGTACATAATCCATAACTTTATCTATGCAGTCAGGACTTGTAGGAACATCACCTGAAACAGGATGCAAAAGGTCAGTTTGGAAGTGTCCTGTTGTAGAATCTGCCACTGTCCCATTGATGGTTTCTGGTGGAAAACTGTGGTCTTGGATTGGAACCACCTGTTCTGGAGCATCTGTAGAAGGATGCGCTTCTGGTAATTGGCCCTCAACATTTGTCCCATCAGGAATCAGGACAGGCATACTGTTTTCTGCTGGTGGACACGATGGGTTGATTTCCAGGGGTTTTTTCACTATATGTTCATGTAAGCTGCTCTCATCTCTGTTTTGGTCTCTAGCTCTAAAAACCCCATCAAGTGAGCCAGATTCTAGCAAAGTATTTAATATTGGCCTCAAGGATCTCAGGGTTCCAGTTCCCAATCTTTTTTGTTCCTGTTTTTTCTTAAAACACGTTTTCAATGGAGAGATCTTCTCAGAAATTCTCATTTGGCATGAAAAGTCATCAGGAGGAGAAGGAGGCTGTACTACACAGTCTGGCTCAGGTTCAGTGGTTTCCACTTCCATGATGTGATTAACTCCAACTGCGCCTCAGTATCTACAAATCCTACCAGGAAAGGAAGAAAGATGATCATTTAAAAACTGACAGCTGAACCCATTCATTCATTAAAACATTTTGCGTTAGTCAATGGTTAACTATCTGCAATCGCTGCTTGCATTATAGTTAGCTCTTACAGGTCAATTTTCTTTTTTTAAACTGAGAAATGAAGATTCAAAAGCTATGCAAAAATCTGCATAATAGTAGGTGAGAATGTATTTTTCAATAGTTATATATTGACTTAATAATTGATAAACACACACACACACACACACACATAGAGGAGGGGAAGACAGAGCAAGTTGCTGTGTGATTCTACTGGGGTATGACTTTATTTTGTAAGATAGAAATAACTGTCTTTTTCTAGATGATGAAGCAGGGAAACCACATTTCTTGCTTAGCTTTGTGGTTCCCTTTACAGTTGTTTATGATCTGTCCCAAGAGTTTGCAAAAAACAAGTTTCACTGGGAGGAAAGTTCATCAAAAGGATAAACTTAAAAGGTTAAAAAGTGAAAGAATGTGTGTGTGTGTAAGGATAGACACAGAAGCTTTCAAGTGAATTGTGATACAAGAGAAAGCCAGAAGCCTGCTAATGTTTTTACATTCTGAAAGTTCTAGTATTTAATTATTGAATGTTAAAGATTTCTAAATTTTTAAAAAATTCCCATGACTGAAGGAATATCAGGATATGCCTAACTTCAACAGCCACTGTACTGTGCCTTAGAAACTTAACACAGCACGATTATACAAAGGGTCCTTGTCTTTAGAAAAGTTATACTTATTCACTTAAAAAAAAACCAAATGAAAGTATATTGTAACCAAAAAATACAAATATTAAAAAACACCAAATTTCAGAATCTGAATGAGCTGCTAATGGAAACTAAGAATTTTTTTCCTTGCAAGAACCAGATCCTTTAAAATGACTGAAATTTCCAGGTATTTACTGAGATTGTTCCAGATGAGAAGGGACAGTGATGAGCAATTAATGGTCTTTTTTCTTGTCCAATAGACTGAAAGGACTCCTTGATGTAAGAACCTATGATTTAATCAAGCATGCATTAGGAGTCCAGTATAGTACCTAGCACTGTTCACCACTGAGGATGTCTGTATTTTGTGGCTGAATTACTTTAGAAAAGGCACACATTAGATGCTTTGTTCTTGGTTGAAGGTCAAAACCTAAGATGATAAGACTTCGTGCTTTAAAAAACGAATATAAAGATCTAGGAGGGATTTATAAGTCTAGGTATACAAAAGTGCTGAATAATCAAAACTCAGAAAAACACAAGGCATGGAACAAAGTGCTAGTCTAAGTACAAAAGAGATTTTTTTTTTTAATAAATAAATATTTGAGTTCAGTATGAGCTGGCATTGTTAGAGAAAGCCTCACGAAGGAGGGATCTGACATGAGACATAAATAATTGGAAAGCAGCCAAGCCAGGCGTTATTATTCATCATTCGGTGCTCTTGCCTCAAGGCTCAGTTGGCACAGATTGTGGTATTCCCTCTCCGAATCTAACCCGCCTGTGCCTTCCCCTACGCACGCACACTATCCCCTCCTATCACACCAATCCAGGCAAAATACTAAAGCGATTTTATTTATACTTCTGCACACGCACAAGCACGCACGCACACAACTTTTCCTCTTACTGCCCCTCCACCAAACTCGGAACCTCAACTAGGAAGCAGAGGAGTGGAGTGCGGAAGCCACCAGTTCCTCAATTAGTTTGCATAACAGAAAAATAAAAAGATTGGAAGGCCGTTTCCTCCGGTCGCCCGCAGCGGGCAACCCAATCGCGCCACCCTTCACCTCGTGACGCCCCGGTCGTCTGGCACCACGGGCTGGTCACACCTTCCATGGAAACCGCCGGATTCCCAACAGCCAAGCCGTGAGACGCCCGGGTCCGAGCGACGCCTCCTGCCGGCCGCGCTCCGCGCAGCCACGACCTCCCGCCGCGCTCGTTCCACCGGGCTCCGCACTTCGCCGGGAGGGTGAGCATCCCCGCCCTCACCTTGTCCTCGGGGACCCGGGTGCCCCCTCACTCCCGGCCCACCTTCCTCAGGACCCGACCTCCCCGCCTCCCCGAAGCCACTCAAGGCGAGTCCACAATGAATTCCCCCCACCCCCCGGCCCTGCCTCCTTCCCGAGGACCGGCTGGCGAGTCCCGGAGCTTGCGGGGCCGAACCGCAGTGGACACTCCGGGTGGCGGGGAAGAGGAAGGGGGACCGGTGCGCACTCAAAGTTAACTCGAACACAGCCTGCAAACTTCTGGGCTGCAGCCCGGAACGCGCGCCGGCCGGAACTCTCCCGCAGCGCCGAGCCCTCCCGCAGGGGCTGCCCCGGCTGCAACCCCCCGAGAGGAGTCGCCAGCGGCCCCGCAAGTCCTGCGGCGCCAGACAATCTATCCACCTGCCCAGCTCCCGGCGCTGAACCCGATCCCACCCCACCACCGACGGACGCGAGCGCATTCAGCTCTCCCGGGCAGTCTAGAGATCCGCCGCTGTCCCGGCGGGGACTCGGGGCGGCGAGGCTGGCGCCCGCCATCCCTCTGGGGGTCCCTCCGCCGCTCGCTGCCCACCCCCCAGCCCCTTTTACCTCAGGCAAGCCGCCCTTTGAACGCAGCCCAGGCGCGGCGTGGAGGGCCGCCTCTGCGCCAGCGGTCCGAGCCGAGGACGAGGGCGGGTGTCTAGGGGTCGTGGGCGGCCGACGCGGCGAGCGGCGCGCGGGCCATTCCGCGGACCTGAGCGCTGAAAGCCGCAACTGCTCTCGAGGCTCCAGCTCGCTCGCCTGTCAGCTCCAGCTCTGCTTTAAGTGGCTTCCGGTCTCCTCCCCCGGGCCGGCTCGTCTTCGGGGAGGGAGGAGCTTCGGGGCCGAGAGGGGGTGGGGTGGGGTGAGGGGGCCGGGCGATCAGTTAGTGCCGGGAAGCTGGGGCCCCGCCTCTCGTGCGCGTGCTCCGGACCGAGGGGCGCGCGGCGGCTCGGCGCTCCGGGGAGGAGGAGGAGGAGGGAGGGGAGTGTCCGCTCGCGAGCGGCCGAGGGTCCCCGAGGCTCTGACGGTTCGCGAGGCCGCGGAGGCTCCCCCCCCCCCTTCGTGCGCCTGCGAGGAGAGGAGGCGCGCGCCGCGTGGGGCGGACTCCACCTGCCTGCGGACAGATGCAGGGTCACCGTGTTCCGCGGACACCCGGGCACGCGATGTGAGAGAGGCTGTGAGACGGAACGGCCGGTTTCGGTGCGGTTGCCTTTGTTTATCTGCCTCCTTTCAAGACGCCTCCAGATCCCGAGGGGGAAGCGAGTGGCTGCCTCCAGACGGGGTCGCCGGCCCCGCGCCGTACGGGCGGGAAGGCTGAGCCCGCCCCGCCGCCTGTTCCCGGACAGCCTCCGCTAGGGGAAGCCAGTGTTAGGGTTTTGACAATAGAGATGCCTATGCGCGTGTTTTGCAGCCCACGGATCACGTAGTGACTAATTCATTTAAGAAGTCAGAGCGCCTCTTCCGCGCCGAGCGTGTACTAGGTTTAGAACTACGACCTTCATCACCCAGACCCCACGCCCTGCCCTCATAGAGACTTAGGGAACCGAGAGGTAACCTCAAAAATATACATGAAACTGGCATCTGGATTGTAACTTAATGTATTCAATAGCTTTTTTGTTGTTGTTTTTTCAGTAGGAAATAAACATTAAATTTGTGTAATCCGAATCTAAGAAAAAATTAAAAGGTCGTATTTATTAAAAAAAAAATGGGGTCCTGGAAAAACACGCTAAGCAGAGGCTGTGGTTCCCAAGTTTTATGGCACTGCTAACCCAGATTAATGATCACCCAGCAGTGTTGTTTCAAATTGCATCAAGTAAAGGCCCTCAAACTAAAGTGGAAAGGTTGGGACAGAATTCAAAGACTAGTATATAAGCAAAATTAAACTATTTTTAAAAAACTATAATAAGGTTGCTGTATTTCCAACGTTTTAAAACTGTCCCAACTTTACCTACTAACTTAATGATTACCAAAAATATTTGCAAAAACAATGTTTTAAGTAAGTTTATGGTTTTATGTTGGGTCGCATCCAAACTTAATCCTGGGACACACACATGCAGCCCTCATGTCTCAGGTTGGACATACTATATTTGGGTTTAAATCTATCATTTTACTAATTATTTTTTCTCTCATTTATTTTGTTTGTTCAATTTGCTTTCGTGCTATTTTTAAAATTCCATTCTCTTCCAACAATTTTTTATACATTCTTTATACTTTCAGTACTGTTTCAGTTACTGCTATGTACAAATCACCCCCAAATATAGTTATTTAAAACCATAACTGATTTGTTCATGATCCCGGGCTCTATGCTCAGGAATTCCATTATGACAGAGTGCCAGTAGCTCGTCTGTACAGCTTGAAGGCTGGGCCTGCCTGGTCTAACTGAAATCTCTTAGGACACAAGGTCGAAGCTAGTGTCTCAGCACAAATAAGCTGACAATGATGTAGAAAATGGGAAGATGGAAGCTAAGAATGCTGGAGAAGCGGGGTGGTGGTGGTGCACGCCTTTAATCCCAGCACTTGGGAAGCAGAGGCAGAAGGATTTCTGAGTTCAAGGCCAGCCTGTCTACAGTGAGTCCCAGGACAACCAGGGCTACACAGAGAAACCCTGTCTAAAAAAAAAAAAGAATGCTGGAGAACTGGAGAAAAAGAAGGCTTGTTGGTCTGTTTTGTGTGTGGCTTCTCTACCTGGCTGACTTGGGCTTCCTCATAAAATGATAATCTGGATTACAAGATGGGGGCATTCCAAAAAAACAAGCTTCAATAAGCAAGCAGTATAATTGATTACTAATATGTCACTGACCCAAGCAAGTCACATGACCAAGTTGAGCATCTAAGTGGGAAGGTATTTTATATAAAAGGCTATAGATCACTTAAGGGTAACTTATCCTAATTCAATTAAGAGCTGATAATTAGATGTAATTCCAGAGCTAGTTTAAATATTGGTTTCTAGAACCCTGAAACTCATACTCTTATAAAAAAAAAAAAGTTGGAGGTGGGAGGGTTGGAGAGATGGCTCAGTCAGTACTTAAGAGCACTGGATACTGTGTCCAAGAGGACCTATGTGCAGTTCTCAGCAGCCACATGGCAGCTAGACGATTTCCAGGGAATCTGATGCCCTCTTCTGACCTCCATGGGTATTAGGCACAAACATGGTATAAGTACCGACATGTAGGAAATACCATACATATAAAATTAAGGACTTTTAAATTTGGAATATGAAAGTTTACAATTATAGAATGCTCCGTGAATTGTTATGTCATTCTTGCACAGGGTCCATGCTAATCTTTTCTTAGTATACATGCTGCTGATGTGAGCACTGTTCACACACTTGATCAGAAGGACCAGTAACATCATGAGGGCCCTTAGAGCCTGCACGCAGAGCCCCTATCATAACTGACAGGCATTCTGGGCTATTCTAGAAAGGGTAAGATTGTACTCCTTGAATGAGAAGAAGGGTGAATTGGACTGTAAAGTTCCTAGTGTACTTTTCTCCTTTATTAGGAATATTTAGATGATCCTTCTCTTTCTCCTCCTTTTTCTTCTTCCTCCTCCTCCTCTTCTTTCTCCTCTTCCTCTTCCCCTCTTGCTCTTCCTTCTCCTCCGCTTCCTCCTCTTCTTTATCTTGAGGGAGAAGGTTGCCTGGCTGAAAAGTTTATCTCCCTAGATCTCATGTAATTATGGTTCCCATAAGGAGACAGTCCTGGAAACTGCTCAATTGCTAGAAAAGGATTTCATTTTCTAATACCAAGCCTCTCCTTCCCTCCTGTCCCCTCCCTCACCTCCCTTCTTTGACACACAGATGGAACTAGTGTCTCATGACAAAAGCGAGAGCATAATGTGGAAAACATGAAGCCGGAAGCCATAGGCTGAGGATGCTTGGAAAGAAAGAAGGCGCCTGGGTTGTTCACGATATTCTGAAGCTGCTCTGGCAGTCCTAAAATGGCTTCTGTCCCCCAGATAAATCATAATTTGTCTCCACTTCTACCTGGAGTGTGTAGCTGAACATAATTTTGGCTAGTACATAAACTATCATGAGTTACCTTCCACTGAGTGTTCTTGCTCTCCTGATGTACAAGTTAGATACTAACTTGACTTAGTGTGTTAGAAATACCCAAAGAGCTATCACAAAATAATGTATCAACTCCCATACCATTTTCTGCTAAATCCTGATATCTCAAATTATTATCAGTGTAAGAAACATTTATTAAAGGAAATAGAAAGTAGAAGGGAGAAACAGTATCCAAACTTGAACCTCCCAAAGTCTCATTTTAACATTTTGATGGTCTCTGCCTTTTTTCCAAGTACTTTTTTACCATTATGACACTAGTGCATATTTATATTATTTTACCTAATGTTCTACTATAAATAGCTTTCCAAGTTAGCACAAGTTAGCAAGGGTGTGGCTAAGTGAGAAAACAAATACATATACTGTGGTGAGTAACAAAATATATACACAGGAATGGTCCTAAAAATACACAGAGGGGAAATTACTGTTAAATAAGTAGCTGACTAACTATAATATGTTTTGATTAACTCTTTCTTTCATGTCAATTCACTTTTTAAAAATGTAATATTTATTACTACTGTGTATGCACAACCCAATGTGTTTGTGTGGGGAGGTATGTGGGTGCAGACATGGCACGTGTGGGGAGTCAGTTCTCTCCTTCCACCTTTCATAGATTCTGGGGATCAAACCAATGTCCCCAGACTTTGAGTGTGACTGCCATCTCACTGCCCTCAATTCACTAAAATAAATAATTTCAAGTCAGTTGGTTAAATATGAGTGAACGCAGAGGGAGAATGTATGGCATCTTAGTGAATGGTTTCCAAAACTGGAAGACATATCATGTGGCTATACGTTTTATGGATGTGTAGACTTTTATTCATGACCATATGTTTTTATAAGTCATTTTTTTTAAAACATATATAGAGGATGGAAATATTTTAACTTCCAAGCATTCTTTTTATTGCCAGTTTTCATGATTGTTGTATTGTGGACCAACCTCAGCATATTATTAGAGTACTCCTAATGCTAATGCATACACGTTAACGTGAGAACCAAGATTTCTTTTGTGAAATTTCAAGTGACTCAAAGAAACTAGTTTTCATTTTAATTAACAGTAAATGTTATCAAATGTCTAAATATCGGCATTCTGTTGCTTTCTGCTATTGCAAGTATTTGTAATAGTTAATTTCCCAACATCCTTCTCCAGGAAAGATAATTACTTTTGGTTACCACACCAAAGAGGAAACAATGACCAGCATGACTAAGAGAGTTCAGTGGAACACTTGAGATTTGAATACAAGCTTTGTCCTTTAGTGTCGCTAAGCTGAGATCACACGGAGAACACAGCTACTTGTACAAATAGTGAACCTGGAGCCCCTTATCTGTGAGTGCTAAGTTCAAGCTATCATGTTTTCTATGGCTTTGTGAATTATTAATGGCTTAGTTAGTTTAAGGTTTTTCCTAAATTCGTTTGGAACTGGACATTTTAAAGTCATACTTTCTAAAGATGATAGAAGACCATTGCCACATTTTAAAAGACATTTCTTAGTTATAATCGCTCTCTCTAGAAACTCACTTTTTAGCCTCTGTCACGAGTGAGGCAACAAGTTAAGTCTGGGGAACTAAGGGTAAAGATAAAGACCTAGGGGGAAATTAAACACAAAATCTAAATATAATATGTGTTAAAATGTTTTGGCAAGTTCACTTGCTCTTCTGGTTACCTGAGATGTGCATTTGTAAATTGCCTGATCATCTGCTGACCTTTTTGTTTTTGTAGGATTCAGAAAGTCTGGTGAGTTCTTCATTCACTCCAGTTGTGGTCCTGTTTAGTAGTTCTTGCTGCATATAACGAAAATGCCTTCTAATGTAGTTGGTCTGGGGTCTCTGTGAGATGATTCCCTCAGAGAAGTCCCTGGATATTTTCTGGACTTCTTATTCAATTGATTTAGTATAGCTTCTCAAGTATGTATTGCTATGCAGTAGTTGTGTGACACACATGAAGATAGACACTACCCTTTTTTTCAGTTTGTCATACTGAAACTTGTGGATCCACCATCTGTCATTAGGAAAGTCTCCCACAAATTCTCCAGTCCTATTCCTGATCTCTGAGTCAGAGTCTCAGAACAGTCAGGGAGCTGACAGCTACCTGGGTAGGACTGTTCTAAGAGCTCTCCATCATTTGGAACACTTGAGAGTGGGGAGGAGGTGGGTTAATGAATAAGAAAGCAACTGCATAAACTGTGGTAAGTAATATTAGATATAAACAGGAACAGTGCTAAAAATACATAGAGGGCAGATTAATTCTATTGTCAGAAGGGAGAATTACCAGTCTTAGACTTCTTGGACTATGTAAAGTATCATTCCTTAAACTGTTTAGAAATTTAACTGTTAGCCGGGCGTGGTGGCACACGCCTTTAATCCCAGCACTCGGGAGGCAGAGGCAGGCAGATTTCTGAGTTTGAGGCCAGCCTGGTCTACAGAGTGAGTTCCAGGACAGCCAAGGCTACACAGAGAAACCCTGCCTCGAAAAACCAAAAAAAAAAAAAAAAAAAAAGAAAGAAAGAAAAAAAATTCAACTGTTTCTACTTGGAGTACAGCTAAAGCTGAATAGGAACATAAAACAGGAAGCCTACTTTTAAAACGTTCATGTCTGTGTGTGAGTTTAACCTGCGGGAGTCTGTGGAGACCACGAGAGGGAGTTGGACCCCCTGGACTAGAGTTACAGGTGGTTGTGAACTGCCTTATGGATGGACGGTGGAAACCAAACCAGGTCCTCTGCAAGAGCAGCCCGAGTTCTGCTTCAGAGCCATCTGTCCAGCCACAAGAACCAGGATACTTTTTAAAAAGTGAGATACTCAAATAAATTCAAAGATTTGAATAAGCAAGCACAGAAATAATTAGAATTAACAGCCTTCTACTGTGGGAATTATCCTAAGGGTATAATTAGGGTTTTATGCATGGGTTTGATTACAAAATAAAAAAAAAGACTTTTATTTTCGTTTTTGAGACAGGCTCTAGCCTCAGACTCACTGTACTGTCACTTAAGTGCTGGATTACAGGCCTGGACCACCACACCTTCCTCAAGACTTTTATATTTTTCAGTAACAAAATGTAGGGATTAAGTTTACTGGACCCTGGCCAGCTGTGTTATTCAAGCTCCTGTGTTTAGCTTAAGTTCTCATTGATGTCCACACTCAGAATTGTGACTTTGTCAGAATGGAGAAAATTACTCTGATGCCTACCATCTACTTTTCTCTGATTCTCCCACCAAGCAAACAGGGCCTAGCCCACAGGATTTCAACCTGACTGACATTTGAGAATTATTCAAGCTACTTCACATATGAAGTATATATTGTACATCTGCTTTTAATCTTCTCCCAAGGCTAGCCAAATCAGATGAGGCCTGTGCACTGACGGGTACCATATTTGTCTTGTCCTCCCTGGTTCCTAACAGGACACATGATATATATAGGTAATCAGTAATGACATTTATTTATTCAACACATATTTGAGCATCTGCATCCCAGGCTTATTTATTTTGCATGTCATGTTCTAGGTATGTTTAAGTGTTAGACGGTACAGAAGAAAACAAATTACAAATTCATAGCAACACTCTAATTGGGGGAAGCAGCTTGTATTAGAGATACTGAAAGCTGTAAAAATAAGATGTGGTAAGGGCAGAACAACTACCTCAGCAAACAAGAGCATGTGAAAAATAATTATTTGTCGGTTTAACGGAATGATTTAGGTTAAATTAGGACTGTCCTCGATGAAAATGTATACTCATACTACATTCCCACATACGTTTTTAGAGTGCTGTGGGAAAGGGAGTAAAATATTGGGGGTGGGGGGGAGGTCCTGTGATAGCAGCAACGACCTTCCTAAGATGAAAACACACAGCCAAAGCCTGAAGAAAATAAGGGGCAAGGAATGGGAGCTCCAGAGGAGAAACTTCCTGGGGAAATGGCGCAGCATGTGTAGACTCCAGGATCAAGGCAAGCTTGCTCTGTTAGCAGGAATCCTAGAGCCAGTTTGATTGGAGTAGAATAAGCAGGGATACTGCTTAGATCTTTAAAACAAAAGCCAATGTAATTTACATTTAAAAGAGAACACTCCCGGCTTCTGTGTGGAGAAGAGCTTTTGTAGACTGCAAAGAATGGAAACAAGATTAGTTAGTAGGCAAGAGATTATGGTGGTCTGAACTAGGGTGGTAGCGATTGCTGGTTAGATTCTGGACACATGCGGAGTGGTACTGAGAGCACTAGCAATATTGCATTCGGGATAGGAAGGAAATTGAAGACCCAGGAATGATTCCATTTGTAACTTAAACAAGTAGAAGAATCGAGTTGTCATTTCGCCAGGAGGAGTGAGCTTTGGGAAACAAGGAGAAGGAAAAGTGTAGATTTGGCTGTTATTATGAAGACATACTAGATAACACTTATGCTAATAGTCAATTAGATAATGAAGTTAACAATTTGGGAGTTGTAGTTGTTTGCTATCGAAACCAAGAATTAATTTCATTTTTTTTTAAATTTTACTGCTTCAATGTGAGTGTGTGTGTGTGTGTCTGTCTGTCTGTCTGTCTGTCTGTCGGTGAGTGAAGACCAGAGGGTAGCTTGTGGAGCTGGCTCTCTGTTTCTACTTTATGTGTCCCAGGGATCGAACTTTGATCATCAAGCTTGGCAGCAAGCAGCTTTACACTGAGCCATTTCCCTGCTCTGAAACTCTTCATGGCTAAGTCTATAGCAAACACACTTGCTTCTCCATTTGACATTGCTGTGACAAATCTTTTCCTGGGAAGACACAGCACACACATCTTGTTACCCCACATGGAGAACCCGAGAAAGACCGAAGTCCAATTTGGTGAACCGATGTGTCTTATTGGGGTTACTTAGAGGAATATAGGTGAGGAGTTACTTAGAGGAGCAGAAATGACTCAAAGGCAGCTTTGTCACCCCAGCATGGGTGACAGCTCACAGAAGCTGGGAACCTGGAATACACTGAGCAGCCTGCAGGCAGCTCTGACAGGCAGGCTGGAGAGTGTTCTTTCCAGGTGCCTCAGTCTAAAACTCTTCCTGGCAGCGCTGCTGGTTTCTGTTCCTCCTGGGCAGCCGGTAGTGTTCATTTCAGAGAAGGGAGTTTTATTCTCATACAGCCTTTAAATGAAGCGCTGCTTTCTGGGTTGGTCCACTCATTTTTTAACAGATACAATGGCTTTCCTTCTCGGTGAGTACAAGCTTAGTAAGCACAACCAGGAAAGAAAAGAGTGAAGAAAGTGTTCTTGCAGCAAGTGAGGCACACACAGGGGATGTTTCCTCAAGCTGCTCCTCTCTGAACAAAGCAAGGGAGTTTTTAAAAACAGGGGACACTCACATACATTCTTAGAGGGAAGACTCAGCGTCATAGACTCAGTTGGAAGTCATGTGTTTTTAGACATTCATTACATGTTCAAAAAAAAAAATCCAAAAATGGCAGACAGTAATTTTCTTTTTCTGGGCAGAGAATTTAATATCATAGTAAGCTAAGTTTGCTTTAATTCACCTAAAAAGGGCTAAGTACAATGACTCGACAGTTTCACCTTTTCCTGGTTTCTCCGAGGGCCCAACAGAAAGCAAAGGGTGGTTTAAGATGCACACTTAACAGTCACTGAAAGGAAAGAGACTCCACCCTCACTCCAGATTGATGGGATTGTCTTATAGGGTACCTGCCGGACAATTTCTGTTTCTCCAGCTGAGGTAAACTGTCGGGAGAAAATGTACAGCTCCAGGCACCCAGCTGTGCCCTGGCAACCCCACGTAAGGAAGCCTGCCGAATAAGAGTGACTTTCAGGATGATGAAGTGAAACAGGTGACATTCACATGCTCTTCAAGGAGGTCTAAGGAAAAACAACTAGCAAAGCCAAGCATATGAAAATACGAAAATAAAAAAAAAAGTACAAACTTATGCAACCTTATAGTAATGTAAGCTAAATATGTCTCTCAAATGAAAACGTACAGTATCAATTTGAATCCCTATTATGTATTGGCTTCTTGCCTATAGACCTTAAAGATGCAGCTGTCTCTTATTTTCAAATGTTAAACAGATGGAAATGCAGTGTACCAGTGAAGTCTATATTAAGCCAAAGAAAATATTTGCAACATTATTCAGTGTGTGCATTATTTTGACTTCAGCAAGATTTTATTTTTTGTTTTTTGAAGAGTTAGAGCTAATTAGAAGTCAAAATTCTGGTTTTTTTTTTCTCCTCCACATTCAAGGAGTGTATTTACACTGAAACTGATAATCTTTTGGTTTGAAAGTTTTACCAAAGAGTAGTGTTTCTTCAGTTAAAAATAACCTCTTGTTGAAATGAAATCTGTGTGACCATGAGAGATGGAAACCAAAACTGCTTTTTTTTTTTTTTTAGCTTCAAAGGGAAAAGCCAGGACATTTAGCTGCATCAACAGAACACCAGGTACAACCTACTGGAAATAAATGGGCTAGTTGTATAAAGTGACCCAGAAAAAAAAGACCCAACACATTGATTGACATTATTTATATTTATTTCACTTTTGTTGAATGACTCTGTAAGAAGTTGCCAAGCACACGTGTCTGAACAAATGAGACAGAGCCTCTGCCTTTGTATGGAATAACATACATCACACAAATAACATGTAATTAATTAGGCTTTTAAACATTTATCTGTGTGTGTGTGTGTGTAAGATGTATGTGAGCATGGGTGTATACTGAAGGTCAGAGAGCAACTTTTGGAAAGACAGTTGTTTGCTTCCATTGTGGGTCCTGTGAATGGAACTCAGGTCTTCAGGCTGGACTCCATGTGTCACAGCTTATACAGCTATTATTTACACACTGGGCCACCTTTCTGACTTTATAGTTACAGATTTTGAACATCGTTTGAGAAAGTTCCATGACTGAGACCATATCTAGACTGGAGAGGTGAGGGAAAATGTGCCTGGTCAAAAACCATATGAGTAAACTCTGATGATTAAACAGCAAGTAGGTCAAAGGTCAATGTGGGAGTAGTCCATAGTGGGCAAGAGACAAATACAGGAAGTGAAAGTCAGCGTGGTGAAGGTATGGCACACACAAGAGAGCCAGTGTGTCTGGAAACAGAAAATGAAAGGGGTGTGGTGGTGACTAGAGAGGGTTTGCTGGTTATACACATTGAGGCATAATTAAGGATTATAGCACAAAATTAAAGTCAGTGTGCTTCAATTAAAATAATGTGGGATGGCCACTGGGAGGTGGGGATGCATGCCTTTCATTCCAGCACTCAGAGGCAGAGGCACGCAGATCTCTGTGAGTTAGAGGCCAGCCTACTCTACAGAGCTAGTTCCTGAACAGCCAGGGCTTCACAAAGAAACCCTATCTCAAAATAGAAGAGGAGGAGGAGGAGAAGGAGGAGGAGGAGCAGCAGCAGCAGCAGCCAGGGAGATGGCTCAGCAGTTGAGAGTTCTTCTACGGGACCAGGGTTTGATTCCTAGCACCTACATGGTCACCTACAACTGCTTTATCATCAGTTCCAGAAGATCTGATACCATCTGTGGCCTCTATGGGCAAGAAGCGTGTGATACACAGATAGACATATAGGCAATACAGCTATGTGTGTGAAATAATAAAATAATAAGTTAAAAATTGTAAAGGAAGATAATGGTGTGATCATATTTTATTTTCAAAAGTCAGTCTGTAATCAGGGAGATGACAGGTATGACAGCATGACTATAACCCCAGTACACAACGGGAAACAGAGGTAGGAGGATTGCCGAAAGTTTTAGTCTAGCTTGGGATATATAGCAAGATCCAGGCCAGGCCACAAAGTAAGACCCTGTCTCAAAAACGGGGGGCTTTGTGGTGGTAGGGAACTGTTTCAATTTCAGTAATAAAAATTCAGTTTCAGTAATAAATAATTCAGGATAAGCAT
This sequence comes from Mus caroli, assembly GCF_978045245.1. NCBI lineage: Eukaryota > Metazoa > Chordata > Mammalia > Rodentia > Muridae > Mus > Mus caroli. The sequence continues at coordinate 97,040,855 of NW_028227258.1, forward strand.
AGGATTGGGACCCAAACTATCTTTTTCATTTATTTGAGACCTAGTACTGCTATGTAGTACTGGTAAGCTGGCTGTGAACTCACAGCCCAGGAAGGCCATGGACTTGCTGGAGTATGACGTCCTCCTGCCTCACTCAGCCTTCCAAGTGATAGGTTATAGGGATGCTCATTTATTTCCACATGGCTCAGACTGAGCAGGGTTTTACTGCTGAGAGGTAACACGACAAGAATGAATCAGAAGAACAGACCCAGGCGAAGTAGCAGACGTCCGTAGACCCTTGGGCCCACTTTGCTCAGAGGTGCCTGGGATGCTGTACAGAACTCTGATGGGACAGGTCAAAGGACACAGGAGGCAAACTGGAGATATTACTGAGCACTCTGGGACAGTGTGAGTGATCGTGAAATAGTGGTAGTTTGTTACAAAATATTTAATTTAGATGAAATTCAGAAGTATACAAAAATAATCCAAAAGTTGTGGTGAGTACTAAAAAGAGAGCAAGCTGTAGGGCTGTTTTTGTTTGTTGTTTGGTTGGTTGGTTGGTTTTTTTGTTTTTTGTTTTCCTTTGAGATAGGGCTCAGAGGTATACGTAAAACCCAGGTTGGACTCATATCCAACCTCTTCTAGGTGCAGTCTCCAAAAGGCCTGAGGTTGTAGGCATTTACCACCACACCTTGCTGAGAAAGTTCTTTACAGAAGAACAATAGCTAGGGAATGTGGACAGATTAATGAACTTAGAAAATCATTTGGTTAACTGATAGAGAGGAGAGTACTAGTTGATGTTAATGCTGCTAGGTGAAAGGCTAGAAGATAGTTGTGGTATTTAAATATATCTTCTGCCCCATAACAGCATCACCACCAATTAGGACCTAGGTTCAAACACCTAAGCCTTCAGGGCACACTTCTCATTCAGACAACCTCAGTGAGTTTCAAGCTTGAGAGCAAAACCTGTTTCAAAACAAACGACAACCAAAATATCAATGTCATGAACTGCAAATAGTGGGTTTCCCATAAAACTGAAAAAATATTGCTACCATGAGAGATAAAATAATAAAATTATTTTAGATGGAAAGATACTAAAGGCTATGTTTTATCTACATGATGGACATTTTAAAATATTGCAATGATACTCTTCAGATAACTGGTGAAATAGATGAAATAATAATATTATATATGACAGGAATGTTAATTTCTTTAATGTAGCAGTGGTAAGAGAATTACTGTCATTACGTATCATAATACATACAAATTTTGTTTTGAGACAGGCTCTCACTATGTTGCCCTAACTGGCAGGCATCAAACTCATAGATGTGATCTCTCAGTCTTTCTCTCTCTTTCTTGCATTCATTCATTCATTCATTCATTCATTCATTTTTATTTTATTTTATTTTGTGGTGTGTGTGTGTGAGCACATGCATGAGCTTTTTCTTTAGTACATCTATCTATCTATGTATTTATTTGCATATGTGTGTATATACACTGTGCCACAGTATGTGTATGCAGGTCAGAAGACAACTTGCAAGAGTTACCTTGCATGGTCCTTACCTTCCACTATTCAGGTCCTGAGAGTAGATAGAGGTCACGCTATTAGGCTTTGTACCAAGCACCTTTCTCCACTAATCAACTATGTGGCCTACTCTTTGTGCTTAAAAGACAGGGGTCCATGCAGAAATATTTAGGGGATAAAGAACCATTTTATAGAGAGAGTAAGATCACAGGGTTCAGGTATATCCAGATGCTTATTCATACACATTTAGAGGCGAGCATTCCTCACTTTGAATAACTATAGAAATGGTACAGTGCTAGGTGTGATGTAACTACCTGTAATTCCAGCAGTTTTGGGAAACAGGAGTAGGAGAAACAGTTCAAAATCATTGTCAGTAGCTACACTGTGAGTTTCAGGCCAACCAACATCACATGAGATGGCTTGTCAGGTAAAGGGAGAGAACCAGCTCCCACAAGTTATCCTCTGATATCCACATGAACAACACAGTATGTATGTACACACACACATACAAACACACACAAATAAGTGAAAAAAAAAGGAAAAAAGACAATTGGGAGTGGGAAATTGGAGATGAATAGGATCAAGATACATTATATACATATATGAAATCATCAAAGAATAAAACTATGCTTTAACACATCATTGTAAAAAGATTAACTATTTATAAATATAGGAAAATAAAGTAAAATGGTTTTATGTAGTTATACTTTAATAAAAAAAAATTGGAAGCACTGGACTGGAGAGATGGCTCAGCAGTTAAGAGCACTGGTTAGTCCTCTTCCAGATGTCCTGGGTTTGATTGCCAGCACTTATATGTAAGCTCACAGCTATCAATGATCCAACAGCCTCCTCGTCTGATCTTCCCAGGCATCAGGCACACACATGGTGCACAGATACACGTGCAGGCAGAACATCCACACACATATTTTAAAATGTAAAAATAGAACCATTGAGCACTAAAATATTTTTTTCTTATAGAAAACATAGCAAGTGTAATTTGAACAGCCCTGCTTCTTCCGGCCATAAAACTTAACTCAAACTTAGGATTACGACAATTTGTAGAAGCACAAAAATGTTCATTGACTCATAGGTTAAGTTTTTCTTAACATTTTTTTAAAATTTTGAATATTTTAAGTGTGCGTGTGCACGCGCGCGTGTGTGCGTGTGTTTGTGCCTGCACACATGCATATGAATGCTTAACAGTTAGCTTGGGGCTTGCAGGATGGCTGGTTTTCCTGGGCAGATGTGGGCATATGGAAGAGCCAGCATGGAGTATCCTTAGATTCCAAAACTGGCTGAAGGAGGAATGTGACCATAGTGGTGGAAGTGTGACCAGAAAAGCCGGGAGCTGAGGAGGGAATTGTAGGTGGCCAGTAGGATGAAAAGCAATATTTCTATTTTGGGAGTAACGTTGGCCAGCTTAAGAGAAGTCCTTCAGGCTGGGGATATAGCTCAGTGTTGCCTTCAAACTTTCATACCACAAACAACCACCACTGACAGGAATATATCCCCCAAACTTACAAAACCACAAGTAGCACATGAAGGAAAATCTGCAATGGTATTCTTTGATAATGAAGACTGACATGGGAGATTGTGTCTATATACACTAAGTGAATCCTCATGACTTCCCCTCTTGAACAGAGACAATTCTTGTGATAGACTAGGAGTCACAAGAGGACTAGGAGTTACGACTATCACAAGTCATATGTTATGGCTTTCAAGAAGCCATGGGAGTAAGTTTTCTGTCCCAGGAATAAGAGGCTGAGGAGACAGAGGGGTAAGTAGTCTGGAGGGAAGAATGGAAAGAGTGATTGGGTGAAAAGAATTCATTTTAATTCTGCACTACAGAATGCAATCTCTATAATACTATTTAAACTAAGACACTGCAGTAGCAAGATCCAGAATGTGGCAGGGAGAATATCTGATCCTAATGGAATGGACTAGGAGGTCACTGAGGATGGAAGGGTCAGGGTATAAGAGGACGTGTTTGTCTCACTTTGTAGATGATGAAGTCTTCAGTCCTGGGAAAGAGTGAAATAGGGAGAGTGTGAGCCATGAGTCCAAGTCAGTGGTTTTCAAACTTTGGAGGGTATCATCTCAAAAAACAGTAATGGCTTACAGAGAAGTGGAACCGCTGAAGGCAGACTACGCTTCTGTATATTTTTGCCATGTTCTCAGGTGATTTGAAATCTAAAACAAAGTTTGAAATCCACTCCCTAAATATTAGTGGAGAGAAGTAACTGATAACCAGTCCATAACAAAGTCTACAGAAGACAGGGAGAGAAAGTAGTCGAGAGGCCGACGGAAGCAAACTTCTGTTAAAAGAAGGCTAGGTTGCCATGGCCCAGAAATAGTAACGAGGACAACTGGCTCCCTTAACTGTTTATTTTCCTTTTTGTGATAATGAGTGTTATAGAATTATGACTCTAAAAGAGATACATTGAAAGTCCTAATCATATGTATTTCAGAAAGTGACCTTATTTCGAAATAGGGTCACAGGAGCTTGAAATGCATGTAGGTAGTAGAAATGGGGGCATAGCATGACTGCTATTTTTATATGAAGATGGCCATATGCACACAAGTCAGAATGGTATATCATGATGACATTTAAGGTTATGGAGTTGCAAGCAATAGAAGTCACCAAAGGTTGTCACTAGACCACCAGAACCTAGGAAAGGGCAAACACAGATTCACCTATAGGATTCAGACGAGGAGTGGGCTCGCTAACACTTTAGTTTGTATTTCTAGTCTCCAGAATTTAGAAAATAGATGTGTATTGCTCAAGCCATCAAGTTTGTGGTAAACTGTTAAAGCTTTCCTAGAAAATTAATACAGTGAGATTGATATAGTCCCAATTTTTCTTTCCTACATTCTGCCCATGTCCTGCCTGCCCTTGTCTCCTTTGTATGAAATGTATACTCTGTCAGGATAGGGAAACCTTGTGTGAACCAGTGGGTGTCATTAGCACAGCAGCAACAACAACAAAAATAAGGAAATAAGGAAGGGAGGAAGGAAGGAAGGAAGGGAGGGAGGAAAAGAAGAAAGGAAGGAAAGGAAGGGAGGGAGGAAGAAAAGAGAAGACAAAAGAAAAGCTCATTTCCCCCAACATGCTGGAGGTGAACACAGTACACATTATCTCTTCTTGCTGGTGTGGCTGATTTCTGCATTTGCTGAATGTGGTTCATATGAGAGAAGTCAGTGCACATGATATGGGTAACTTATTTGAAGAGGTGTGTGTTAGATTTTTTTTAAATAAACAGAAGTCTATAAGATATATCTGCATGTTTCTCAGAAGAAAGCTTTTCCCATAAACTCTTTATAAAGGTTCCAAGAGAATATATATACTGGATTTCAATCTCCAAACCTCTCCCACTTTCTCTACTGTTATAAGGTCTCCTTATTTTTCACTAAAAGGAAAGTCTTGGTGCAACAATTGTCCTGGAAGAATTAACTTCCTAATTCATTTAGCAAATGCTACAGAAAACAATCAGAAGTAAGGTGTTATTCAGTGTATGAACAAAGAAACTGACTGTATCTGTCTTAGTCAGGGTTTCTATTCCTGCACAAACATCATGACCAAGAAACAAGTTGAGGAGGAAAGGGTTTATTCAGCTTATACTTCCATGCTGCTGTTCATTACCAAAGGAAGTCAGGACTGGAACTCAAGCAGGTCAGGAAGCAGGAGCTGATGCAGAGGCCATGGAAGGATATTCTTTACTGGCTTGCTTCCCCTGGCTTGCTTAGCCTGGTCTCTTATAGAACCAAGACTACCAGCCCAGAGATGGTCCCAACCACAAGGGGCCTTTCCCCCTTGATCACTAATTGAGAAAATGCCTTACAGTTGGACCTCATGGAGGCATTTCCTCAACTGAAACTCCTTTCTCTGAGATAACTCCAGCTGTGTCAAGTTGACACACAAAACCAGTCATTACAGTATCTCACTCAGTTTTCTGAAGTCTCCAATGGTTCCTTATTCTGACATGTGATGGCAATATGTACTTTGTAGCTCAGATATGTTACTTTGAGGACTCTAGAATGAGAATAGAGCAGTTGTTGCCTAGTGTAGGAGTATAGACTTATGTATGGAAGAGGGGTCATCTGCTAAATCTTCTCTTTAATTGAATGACCATCAATATGGATTGGAGGAGTCAGTGGGGCATGTTAAAAGGGCATGTGGACTAGAGATATTTATACCTGGTTCTACAGTTTTCTCTTGAGTCTTAATCCAATCTTCTGTAAGATAGTTTTATTTGGATGCTCTGTAGCTAACTGAATCTCACTGCATTTAAAACTTAGTTCATCCTCCTACCCCATCTCCCTCCACCAACTTTGTTTCCTTTCCACTTTCCGTTTTATATGCTCTCCTAAGTTACACACACACACACACACACACACACACACACACACACACACACACGGCTTTTCTGATGATGCACAATGCTCCCTTTCCTATGTTCTCCAATCTGCTTTCATTCTTCTTTCTATTTCTGAAACTGCCTGGCTGAGGCCTCCAGCGGCCCTGGTGATGCCCATCCTAACAGCCACTGTGCTCATCATGTCTCATCAGTGTTCAATCTGCACACTTTGAGCTCATTCTTCTTGGCTCTTAGCCTCTGGTACATGACATATCCTGCTTTTCCTCCTATTTCTTTGTTACTTCTCTGTTTTCTCATAGTCTCATCTTCAGCCAGCCTTCAAAATACAAACTTCTTCTGACATTTCTTTCAATATTGTCAATATAAGCTGGGCAGTGGTGGCGCATGCCTTTAATCTCAGCACTTGGGAAGCAGAGGCAGGCAGATTTCTGAGTTCCAGGCCAGGCTGGTCTACAGAGTGAGTTCCAGGACAGCCAGGGCTACACAGAAAGACCCTGTCTCGAAAAAAAACAAAAAAATTAATAATATGTATATTGCCAATATATTAATAACATTGTTAATATTTATTAATAATAAGCTGACAGTAGGCACCAAACTTCTAAGTATAAATACTAATTTGATGTGGCTGTCTTTTGCTTGCTATCTGTCATGCATTCGAAACATGACATGCCTGGGTTTTTGTTTGTGTTTATTTTGTTTTGTTTAGTATTTATTTGCTCATTCATGTGTGTGTGTGTGTGTGTGTGTGTGTGTGTGTGTGTGTGTGTGTGTGAGTGTGTGTGTGCAATATGCTGCTGTGTGGATTTGGAAGTCACAAGACAACTTGTGAATTGTCAGTTTTCTTCCTACACCTTATGGAAGATGTAGACCTCTAGCTTCTGCGCTTCCTCCTACTACAGGCCCACTGGCTCCAGCACTTTCTCTGGATTCTCTCTCTCTGCCTCCTGGCTGCCAACTTAGCAGTGTGGGGTTATGGATGTGTGCCACTGCATTTGGCTTGTACATGGGCTCCAGGGATTGGACTCTCCTGGCTTTCATAGCTATTGCTTTTACCCACTAAACTGTCTCCCTGACCCTTGTTTGCTTAGTCTTTCTAGGTCACTGTGGTTCCCAGGCTCTTGACCATCAGGGATATGTCACTATGACTGGCTGGTTTAACTAAACTCTTGAGTCACTTCAAAGCTTCCCTGCCTGACCTGTTATGTCCATGTATTTCAAGCTTAGTAAGTGGTACTTTAGTTTACTCAAGCTAGAAACCTTTCCATTCCCTCACCCTGCACATCCAAAGGGCCTTGTGATTCCTATGGTTTTCTACACCAAATCTCAGATCTGTTACTTCTGTTTAGTCTACTTAAACCAAGGTTACCACTTTGGTGGTAACTTTGATTCTGGTCATTGGTGTCCAAACTGATATCTCAGATGTACTTCTTGGGACTCTGTTCCCAAACTCTGCCCCAATATCTTTGCCAAGAAACATCTAGAGAGCAGACTGTTAAGAATTTCTCAATGTGTCCACAAGGGCATAGATTGCCTTTTGCTGGTCTCTCTAATCTCACTGTGTTTTCTCCACCCACAGAGCTTCAGCCTGTTGCCATCTCAGTTTCTGGGACCAGCCCAAGTCTTTCCCACCTCAAGACTTTGCATAATAGGTTCCCTTTCCTTGAACACTCTCTGCCTGCTGCTTTATGTGTAATTTTCTTTGTTTGTTTGCACTTGACATTTGATACAGTGATTGGCATATAGAAGGCTCTTATAGGAAGTGAATATAGCTGGAACACTTAATAAACAACCTAATGTTATATGAAGAGGGCACAGAGGGGTTGTATTAGTCAGGGTTCTCTAGAGAAACAGAACTATAGACTGAATATATATACGTTTATACACACACATATATGTATATATCCTTAGAACTATAGAATAAATATATACATTTATATGTATGTCTATATATAAAATCATACATATATTCATATATGTGTACATATTCTAACAAATCATATATATGATTATAGTCCATATGGACTGCTAAGCAAACAGGTCCAACTAGTCCAACAATAGCTGTCTACCAATAGAAGGGCCAAGAATCCTGTAGTTTGTTCTGTCCATGAGCCCGGATGTCTTAGCTGGTATTCAGTATGTGCCAGAATCCCAAAGAAGTAGGCTCTAATGCCTGTGAAGGAATGGACTTGCCAGAGAAAGCAAAAGCTAGCTGGCACAGAGATTTCTCCTTCCATATCCTTTATATAGCTTGCCAACAAAGTGTGGCTCAGATTAGAGGTGGATCTCCTTGACTCAAAAGATATGGATTAAAGGTATATCTTTCTACCTCAAAAGAACCCGACTTAAAGTAGATCTTCTCATTTCAAATGATTTAATTAAGAAAAATCCATCACAGGGATTTTTACCTATACCACTTGGGTTTTAGTTGATTCTAGATGTATTCAAGTTGACAACCAAGAATAGCCATCAGAGGGACCATTCCCATGTGCTAGTAAATGCTCTTTGGAGCAACAGAATGATGTTTATATAGATACCTATGGCTGCTGCTTTTTTGTTTGTTTGTTTGTTTGTTTGTTTGTTTGTTTTAAGAATTCTGCTGCCAGACCCAGGCACTGCAGGACCCACGGGTTACCTGTGCAGACATGGCCAAGTCCAAGAACCACACGACACACAACCATTCCTGCAAATGGCACAGAAATGGCATTAAGAAACCCCGGTTGCAAAGATACGAATCTTTTAAGGGGGTTGACCCCAAGTTCCTGAGGAACATGCGCTTTGCCAAGAAGCACAACAAGAAAGGCCTGAAGAAGATGCAGGCCAACAATGCAAAGGCAGTGAGTGCGCGCGCAGAGGCCATCAAGGCCCTGGTGAAGCCTCAGGCCATCAAGCCCAAGATGCCAAAGGGCCCCAGCCACAAACTCAGCCGCCTGGCTTTCATCGCTCACCCCAAGCTTGAGAAGCTGATTCGAAGCTACATGGCCGAGGGTCAGAGGCTCTGTTAACAGAAGCCTAAGGTTCAAACCAAGGCAGAGGCCAAAGCTCCAGCTAAGGCCCAGGCTTCAGCTCCAGCCCAGGCTCCCAAAGGTGCCCAGGCCCCTGTGAAGGCCCCCATAGAAAAAGCTCCTGCCAGCATGAAGATGGACTACTGTGACACACCTACCTACACACTATTTGCAGATGACCAGTGTCCTATGCTGTTTTTAACAAATAAACTTGAGGCAAGATCTGTTAAAAAAAATATTCTGCTATATTCTGTTGCTAGATGATTCATTTCATTATACTTTTTCCAACAAGAGCTCATGTTTTCAAAACCATTTGTCTGCTAAGCAAACTGCATTCACTATGGAATAATTAAATTTCTATTTTTAGTTATATATAACACCTAATTAGATATCCATAACCCCTAAGTAGAGAATTGAAATCAACATATGTTGAAAACTGTAAGTCAAAAGTAGGGCCAGGTAATAAGCATCGTTAGAATTTTCACTGGGCTTCTTTTATATTTAAAACATCTTACAAACCCACACCCCATATTTTTTTTTCATAGCTTTAACATATGTATCTTGTAAAGAAAATAAAACATACAATTTATCCTTTTCATGTAAGTCTTACCAGCTTTTTGCAGTTCAGTAACTGAAAGTGAATTAGCTTTTTTACCATAGTGATATTTTGAAAATCTGGTAAGTAGGGTTTTTGTCATTGTTGATGATGAAACACTCATGTAGCCCAAGCTGACCTTAAACTTGCTGGGTGGCTGGGGATGACCTCAGAATTTCTGATCCTCCTGTCTCTACCTCCAAACAACTGGGATTACAGGCATGCACGCAGTTTGTACAATGCTGGGGATAAAGCCAAGGATGTTGTGCATGCTAGCAAGCACTCCACCAACTGAGCCATGGCCCCAAAATACACTCATTTTATTTTTTCCTGCTCTTTTTTGTTTGTTTTTGTTTTTCGAGACAGGGTTTCTCTGTGTAGCCCTGGCTGTCCTGGAACTCACTCTATAGACCAGCCTGGCCTCGAACTCAGAAATCTACCTGCCTCTGCCTCCTAAGTGCTGGGATCAAAGGTGTGTGGCACCACCACCCGGCATCCTGCTCTTTTTTTTAGGACTTGTCATTAAACTCAGGGACTGTAGCATTCTAGGCATCAAGCTATATCCTCTCTGTGAATAAAACTTTCTTTTTTAAAAATTGACACTATTGTGTAACCTTTGATCCTGCATTTATGAGATGCTATATATAACATGACCTACTAGTCAAACCCAATTTATCCACAAAAGTCTCTGTACTGATTCTGTACTTCTTAAATAATTGTAATCATTTTCAACAGCATATGTTCCTCCAAAGTAATTTCTGTCGAGAGAAATAGGAATATGTAAATATTTTATGTACATAAAATGAACACTCACTCATGTACTTAGAAATGTCTGAAATAAACTAATGATACTTTTCAGGCTGTTGCTTTGAGAAGACTTCCTGAATTCAAATCATTCCGAACAAAATCGGTGATTCTGTAGAGGTATTCAAAAGACAGGAGCAAAGCCTGTTACATAAGGCCTGGAGAGGAGGTGTATGATACAGGTGTGGGGCACCTTAACACTGAAAGTCAAGAAATTTCAATTCATAATTTTGCTAACAGGTGCAGAATCTTGTATTTTTATAGCTTTTGTGTGGGAAGCAATTTGTAGTGGAGTTGGTGGCAATTTTATCTTACTGACAAGTACCTGATAGATCAAGCTTTTTGGGTACATAAAATAATCTCAAAATGGCAGATCTAAATTTCACCTTTTTACCTCCTGTCAAGAAGTTCAAAATCACCCCCATCTTAAACCCTTAGAAGACCTTATAGACAAAAATTTTTTTCCACATTTTTGCCACAGTTAAGGTGGAACAATTACCCTGACTTTATTACTACTACATTGTTTCTGCAAATCTGTAAGGAAAACTGCAGAATAGTTTTTCCTCTATTAAATGCAAATAAAATATTTTACAGTATTATATTTTACTGTATTAATACATATATGTATACATATATAGCTATCTTTGATATATATCTTACCACCATATATATGTCTTACCACAGAATATATATCTTACCACAGTAAAATATCTCAATATATCTTAAAGATATATATGTATCTTGCCACAATAAAGATATTTATACCATAAAACTTACTAGTTACCTATTTTGGGGGAGGGGAAGGGGGTTCGAGCAGGGTTTCTCTGTGTAGCCCTGGCTGTCCTAGAACTCACTCTGTAGACCCGGCTGGCCTTGAACTCAGAAATCCGCCTGCCTCTGCCCCCTAAGTGCTGGGATTAAAGGCGTGCGCCACCACGCCCGGCTTAGTTGGGAGGTTTTTAATGGCTTCTATTTCCTTGTGTGATATGGGTCTGCTTAGATAGTTTACCTGCCCTTGATTTAACTGTGGTATGTGGCATCTGTCTAAAAAGCCATCCATCTCATCTAGATTTTCCAGTTTTCTTGAGTATAAACTTTTATAGTAGGATCTGATGATTTATTTAAAAATTTCCTCCATTTCTGTTGTTACGTCTCCCTTTTCATTTCTGATTTTATTAATTTGGATACTGCCTCTTGGCCCTTTAGTTAGTTTGGCAGGGGTTTATATTTCTTGTTGAGTCTCTCAAAGAACCATTTTCTGGTTTTGCTGGATCTTTGTATAGTTTTCTTTGTTCCTATTTGGTTCATTTCAGCCCTGAGTTTGACTATTTCCTGCCTTCTATTCCTGTTAGGTGAGTTTGCGTCTTTTTATTCTAGAGCTCTCCGGTGTGCTGTTAAGTTGTTAGTGTAAGATCTTTCCAGTTTCTTTACCACAACACTTAGTGCTATGAACTTTTCTCTTACCACTGCTTTCTTTGTGTCCCATAAGTTTGGGAATGATGTGTCAACATTTTCACTAAATTCTAGGAAGTCTTTAATTTCTTTCTTTATTTCTTCCCTGACCAAGTTGTCATTGAGTAGAGAATTGTTCAGTTTCCATGTGTATGTGGGCTTTCTGTAGTTTTGCTGTTATCGAAAACCAGCTTTAGGCCATGGTGATCTGATAGGATGCATGGTATTATTTCAATCTTCTTATATCTGTTGAGGGTTGTTTTGTGTCCAATTATATGGTCAGTTTTGGAGAAGGAACCATAAGGTGCTGAGAAGAAAGTGTCTTCTTTTGTTTTAGGGTGAAATGTTCTGTAGACATCTGTTAAATCCATTTGGTTCATAACCTCTCTTAGTTTCACTGTCTCTGTTTAGTTTTTGTTTCAATGACCTGTCCATTGGTGAGAGTGGGGTGTTGAAATCTCCCACTATTACTTGGGGAAGGGGGGGTTCAATGTGTGTTTTGAGTTTTAGTAAAGTTTCTTTTATGAATTTGGGTGATCTTGCATTTGGAGCATAGATATTCAGAATTGAGACTTTCTCTTGGTGGATTTTCCCCTTGATGAATATGAAGTGTCCTTCTTCATCACCCTTGATAACTTTTGTTTGAATGTCTAATTTATTGATATTAGATGGCAACTCCTACTCTTGTTTCCTGGGACCATTTGCTTGGAAGACTTTTTTCTATCCTTTTACTCTTGAGATAGTGTCTGTCTTTGTTATTGAGGTGTATTTCTTGTATGCAGAAAAATGTTGGATCTTGCTTGCTTATTCAGTCTGTTAGCTTATGTCTTTTTATAGGTGAGTTGAGTTCACTAATATTGAGAGATGTTAAAGAGAGATGACTGTTAGTTCCTGATATGTTTGTTTTTGTATGTGGCTTTATGTGCTTGTGGCTCTCTGCTTTTGACTTTGTTGTGAGATGCTTAATATCTTGTCCTTTCTTCGGTGCAGGTATCTTCCTTGTGTTGGAGTTTTCCTTCCAGGATTTTCTATAGAGCTGGGTTGGTAGATAGATACTGTTTGAATTTGGTTTTGTCCTGGAGTATTTGGTTTCTCCATCTATATTGATTGAGAGTTTTGCTGGGTATAGTAGCCTAGGTTGGCATTTGTGCTCTCTTAGAGTCTGCATGACCTGTCACCAGGCTCTTCTGGCTTTCATAGTCTCTGTTGAAAAGTCTGGTGTAATTCTAATAGGTCTATCTTTGTATGTTACTTGGCCTTTTTTCCTTGCAGTTTTTAATATTCTTTCTTTGCTCTGTGCATTTAGTGTTTTGATTATTATGTGATAAGAAGATTTTCTTTTCTGGTCCCATTTATTTGGTGTTCTATAGGCTTCTTGTACCTTTGTGGCCATCTCTTTCTTTAGGTTGGGGAAGTTTTCTTCTATGATTCTGTTGAAGACATTTTCAGGTCCTTTGAGCTGGGAATCTTTGTTCTCCTCTACTCTGATTATTCTTAGATTTGGTCTTTTCATTGTGTTCTGAATTTCTGGATGTTTTCGGTTAGGAGTTTTTTATGTTTTGAATTTTCTTTGACAATTGTGTCAATCTTTTCTACTGTATCTTCTATACCTGAGATTCTCTTTTCTATCTCTTGTATTCTGTTGGTGATACTTGCATCTGTAATTCCTGACCTCTTTCCTAGGTTTTCCATTCCAAGGCTTGCCTCCATTTGTGTTTTCTTTATTGTTTCTACTTCTACTTTTAGGTCTTGGATCATTTTATTCAATTCCTTCACCTATTACCTGTGCTTTCCTATATTTCTTTCAGTGACTTATTGATATCCTCCTTAAAGGACTCTATTATCTTCATGAGATAGGATTTTAGGACAGATTCCTGATTTTCAGGTGTGTTGGTGTATTCAGGGCTTGCTGTGGTGAGAAAACTGGGTTCTGATGATGCCCATGTATTTTGGCTTCTGTTGCTTATGTTCTTACGCTTGCCTTTTGCCATCTGGATATTCCAGTTTGTCCCTGGGTTGCTTCAGGTCTCCTTGTAGGCCTGCGGCCCTGTCTGAATCTGATCACCTGTGGGGCCTTCCAACTAGGGGGCTCTCCAAAGGGGCAGAGAAGCTACTGATCTGTTGCCCTGGCTGCAGTAGATCTTTTGGGAGGCCTTCAGACAACTGTTCTGAGTGTAGTGGGTCCTCTAGGATACCTCGGAATATGGAGTCTTTATGGGAGCAGACCAAGTAGGGATCTGCCCCAGCAGCAAGGACTGGTAGGAAGTGTTTTTTTTTTTTTGTTTGTTTGTTTGTTTGTTTTGTTTTTGTTTTTTTTTTTTTTAAAGACAAGATCTTGCTGTCTAGATCAGGCTGGTCTTCAGTTGAAACCCTGCTTCAGAACTCCTGGGTGCTACAGTTACTGTGTATAGTAACACATTTGGCCAATTTCAATGGATATGAAGCTAATAAGATTTTTTTTTCCTTCTTGAATCAAATTGGATTATTTATGTCTTTTAATGAATTAATTCATTTATTTATTTTTACTTACTTCCAAGACACACCACCACCCAACTATTTGAGACATTTAAATTCAATTTAAAAAAATTTAACTTAATTTAAATTAAATTTTAAAATTTGCTCCTATTTCTTGAGACAGGGTCTCACTATGTAGCCCCAAGTATCCTGGAACTCACTGTATAGACCAGGCAATCTTGAACTCCTAGAGATTTGTTAGGTCTGAAGTGGCATCCTAAATAGCAGTGCTGGTGATACTGTTCTAAACAGAAGGACTTTACCTGGGTAAACAGGATTGTTACTAAGTAAACAGACCTAAAGGTGGGTTTCTGTTTACCAGGAACCTCCCTTAAATCATCAGAAATCTTCCTTAATCCACTCCAAAGGTCATCATCTAAACAGCCTATATCAACTCAAAGAACTCACCGGACTGACTGAGTTCATATGAGTTCATTTTATATGACTGGTCATATAAAATGTTTGCTTTTCTACCATTTTGTTCTTCTCATTGCCCACTACCCCCAGAGGCTCACCTTGGCCCAATAAACCTTTCTTTCTAACGATGGAGTAGTGTAGTTCAGTGGTCTCACTGTGCCCTATCCCTGCTTACAGGATTCAGCACTTGCCTTTCCTCCTGGGTCCTGAGATTAACGTATGTGACTCCATGTTGGCTCATGTTTCTTCTTTGATTCATAAATTATTATAGAAATGTGTAATAGAAGTTGCAAAATTTCAGGGGTTTTCCAGCTATTTTATTGATTAAATTTCTTATGATCAAAGAATATAATGGGAATAATTTCAATTTTTGAGACTAGCTAAAGGTGCAGAATGAATTCTTCCCAATTTTATGTGTATGTAAGAGAGTATTCTGCTATTTGTTGACTAGAATAGTCTATAAATGTTTTTTTAAAAAAGGTTTTAGCTGGTTGAGAGTGTTGCTCCAGTATTCTCTGCCTTTTCTAATTTACTGTCTACTTGTTTTGAAAAACAGTGAAATTTTAACTGTAATTGTTGATTTGCCTATTTTTCTTTGGGTTCTTATATTAATTACATTTTACTGCTATAATAAAATGCCATGGCCAAAGGCAACCTAAGAAAGAAAGGGTTTCTGTGGCTTACAGATCTGCCTGGAAACCAGTCTTCTCCCAGCAGCCTTCTGATGAAGATGTAGAACTCTCAGCTCCGCCTGCACCATGCCTGCCTGGATGCTGCCATGCTCCTGCCTTGATGATAATGGACTGAACCTCTGAACCAATAAGCCAGCCCCAATTAAATGTTATCCTTATAAGAGTTTCCTTGGTCATGGTGTCTGTTCACAGCAGTCAAACCTTAAGTAAGACAGTGTCTTAACTTCTTCAGCAACCCTGTATATCCTCTAAAAGTCATGCAACCTCTTCAAACAGAACCACCAACAGGGAACCAGATGTTTTAGTGCTGGAACCTACGGGAGATCCTTCTCAAAGTGCCGGTTCTGTCTTCATGTCATGGACTTTGATGCTCTGGTGCTAGGTGTCACGAAGCTTTGGGTGATTGAAAGTCAAATGTCTTCAAGGTCTGTCTGAAAACTGGGGAATTTATTTATTCCCCAGTTATTATATGATGAAATCTTACTGGAATTCCAGCCTGTTTCATTATTACGATTTATTCAGCAATAACCCCAAAGATAATACCTTTTTTTTTTTCTTTATAGTACTTTTGGAACTTGGCTGTTGAAGTTGCAGCCCTTACCCACCCAAGGAGTCCAATCATACCACGCCACTCTGAGCAACCCTTCTTGCAGGCAGTAGGCCCGCTATGGAACTCATCTCATTTATTACCCTCTCTGAGACAGAGACAACACTCGGTGACCGTCAATGATGTTCATATATCAGACTAGGAATCCGTGTTCTAGAGAGATGCTCAAAAACAGAAGAAAGGGGCACTCATGCTAGTTGGAGGGAGGTGTAGTGGTGGGTGGATATGGTCAAAATACGTTGTATACATGTATAGGGGTACATAAAATATTATTTACAAATAATAAAGCAAAACAGCAACTCTTAGAAGAAGACAATACTGCAGAAGGTACCACATAATCACAAATTATGTCTTACTCAAACAAAGGAGAGCTTCTGTTTTAGAACGTACCCTTTGAAAAGTACTAGATGACAGGTGGAGTGATACATGTCTGTAATCCCAGTTAAGACCACTCAAACCTCCTTACATCCATTACAGATGGAAACAAAGTCATCAAGAGTGTCTCTGTCCTATTTCTGCTGAACATGACATCTCAGTAGTTCAGCACTATTACACTGGGAACGAAAACCTCTCACAGCTTTTGATCTATTTCCCTCAAGGTTTGTCTTACCCATAAGGAAAAGTCAGGGTTTATTATAGCAAGATACAAAAGGAAAAAGGGAGCAATCACAAATAACATTAGCATGTAATATTAAGCTCTTACAGTCAACAAAACTTGCCATGAGAACAAGCAACCCTAAAACCTGAGAGTTTCTAGCATACAGAAACAAAGGTTTGTTTCTGGCTCATATTACATATCCATTGTTTTCTGGCCTTAACTCTACATTAGTTTTTTCTCTGGGACTTAAAGTAATGGAGCAATTACTGTCTGGAACATTGCTGGTCATTATGGAGAAGAGGACAAGGCAAACTGTGTACTGGCTCTTAGATATTTCTTCTCAAAGTGCCATCAATCATTACACCAGGACTCCTCCGGTTAAATCAAGTCTTAGGTCCGTACTCACATCATTGGGATTGAGAACTCTCCCTGAGAAGTGACTTCAATTACAACAGTTGACCCTACCATATAAAACAAATATTTTCTCCTTGAATGTCCCTAACAGCCAGAAATAGGCACTATAATTGTTCCATTTTACAGATGGATTAAGGCTGGGGTATTACCCTGCCCAAGTCAAAGGCTATCAAATGGCGGGGCCCAACTTAGCTTATCAACCTGGGTACTGCTCCAAGGCCACGGGAAGAGAGAAGGAGAGTGGAAATGTTTGAGGATGACAGGAGCAAGAGAAACAAAGGTGGCAGATATGAAGAAGAAGCTGCATCCTGCAGAAGTCAGGCATGGTGATTAGAAGTACTGCTACGGCGCAGTGAGGAGCAGGGCCTCTCTTCTTCCTAGCCCAGCTCTCGCCTGCTCATCCTGCTCTGCTTGCCCTTATCTAACATCAATCCAAGAAAAACAGGCGTCCTTTCCCCACATTCTAAAGCTCTCACTCAATTTCTCAGACTATGTTAACTGACTAACTTGTATTGTGAAAAGAAAGGAATTACTACACACACTTAGCATTGATAATTTACCCAGCAAAGATATTTACCTTGATAATGCAGTCATGTCATAAAATCCCAACACATTGGCCACCTTCTGTTGTCCTCTCCAGAGGCAGGAAGGAATACACACACACACACACACATATATATATATATATACATATACATATATATGTTGGTTTGTGTCTATTTTTTAAAACAAAACCAGTATCCAACCCTTTCTGAAGCAATTCTATGGAAAGGTGGATGCAGCTCATTATAATCTTAGCATTGTAGGAAAAGTGAAAACTTACTCTGTGCCCTGGCTGGCCTGAAACTTGTTATGCAGAGCAGGCTGACCTAGAGCTCATGGAGAGCAGCCCACCTTACCTCCCAAGTGCTGAGATTAAAGGGCACCACACCAGACTAGTTAATCTTTTCTTATTGTTTTGGTTTTGGTGATACTCTTCTACTGTTAAAATGCCAACGTTTCTCCTTACAAGGTGTGAAAACAGTGTGATTACACATAAGTAGGTCATTAAGGTCATGACCCTTCAGCCTATGTTTTCCTGAGAATGGACCCTGAGCTTGCCCTGCAGTCTAGAAGGATGCTGCAGCTACTGCACAAACCTCCGAGGAAAAAGATGAGAGGCTGTGGATGGGGCCCCAAGTCTCTCTTTCAATAGGTGAAATGAAAACTTCTTTTCTTCCTGGATCCTGGTCATATCCTCCTACCTCTAGACTTCAACTTGCTGTATATTAAGTGTTATAGAAAGGATTACATAATAAATGCTGTACAGTAAGAGATTGATTAAAAATACAATATAGCTATTAAGAATTTATGAAGACTGAACTAGAGAGACGGCTCAGTCAGGAGCTATCTTCAAAGATGCAGGAGTGCATCTTTCAAAACCACTTGCTTAGAAACCCTATGGTCCTGGGTTCAGCTATTAGTTCCCACTACAAAGCTAGGTGCAGCCTAGCTAGCCTAGCTAGATTAGGACCTATAATCTCAGCATAATGAAGGTAGGGCCAGGTGGGTTCCTGAAACTTGCTAAGCACCCAGTCTAGCTAAATAATAGCAAGTTCCAGGTTCTGTGAGAGATTCTGTCTAAAATAAAATAAAATAAAATTCCAGCAATGTGGAACATAATTCTAGAATGATTTCAGTGACAAAATACAATCATTGTGGTCACCCACAATGGCACTAGGCAGGATGCATAGTCAAAAAAAAAATTGATGTGTTGAAGGGTGGACTTACACATACAAACTTATAATTGTAAGCAAGATCTTTTCTCACTTATTTAGGTGCATTGTGTAGTACAAATGGAATACTTATGTATTAGAAGTTTTACTTTTAGACTAAAGAAGAAACAGGACCCAATGACCCTTTTCTATTCTGTATCTCATTGGAGGCCCCAAGATTTCTTTCCCGGATTGTTAAAATGAAAAACCCCAAAGCATCTTCAGTTTTGGAGAATTGTGATGAATACATTATTAGAATCACACTCTGAGTTTCAGTCATCCTTCTTACGGAAGGGTTTCTGTGTAGGTACATAAGTGGTTCCTATAGTAATCCAGTAAACTGGGAATTAGCCTGGAGAAATGCACATCAAATAGATCTGACCCCGTTAGACTCCTGTATTTGAATGCTTGGCCCACAGGGATTGGCACTATTAGGAGGTATGGCTTTGTTTCAGAAGGTGTGACCTTGTATGTCACTGTGCGGGTGGGCTTTGAGGTCTCCTATGCCTAAGCTCTTCACAGTGTGGCATCAGAGCCGCCTCCTGGCTTCCGCAAAAGACTGGCTGCCTTCTTCTACAGATCAAGAGGTAGAACTCTTGGCTCCTTCAGCACTAAGTCTGCCTGCACAATGCCATGTTTTCCATTATGATGATAATGGAATTAACCCCTGAAACTTTAAGCCAGCCCCAATTAAATGTTTGCCTTTATAAGAGTTGCCTTGGTCATGTGTCTGTTCACAGTAATAAAACCCAAACTAAGACAATCATGGTGTCTTAAATTTCAAATTATAGAACGTTTGCAGGGTATTTGCAAAGTCAGAAGACACAAGAGAAACTCACATTATAAAATTATAGTATTCCTACTTAAAACAAAAAAACCCTCCTTATTATTTTTATTTTCAAGTCCATTT
Organism: Mus caroli; assembly: GCF_978045245.1. NCBI lineage: Eukaryota > Metazoa > Chordata > Mammalia > Rodentia > Muridae > Mus > Mus caroli. Next base: position 97,060,494 of record NW_028227258.1, read on the forward strand.
CAGGTGCTGAGTAGCTACGTTTGAAACAGATGCTCCTAGTGTGGTACAGATCTCTAATCGCAGCACTTAGGAGGCAAAGGCAGGCTGATCTCTGTGAGTTCAAGGTCAGCCTGGTCTACATACCAAGACTACACAGTGAGTACCTGTTTCAACCAAACAAATCAAATCAAGCAAGCACGCAAGCAATCAGTCAAGCAAGCAAATAAAACAATATAAAATGGTGGATTTAAAGGTTAATCTCAAAAAAGATAAAAACATAATTTGACTTGTATTTCCAGGCTTTTGGATATTCATGTATTTTAATTGTCCTTTTTTTTTCAAATTAACAATTAGACCCATCCCATTATATTTAGAGATCGATTGCTTAAAAAGGGGCCAGGAGGTTAAAGAAAAAACACTCAGCATATTATTTCAAAATATGACTGAAATACTGTTTAAAACAAAGGTACGCTGTATGTCCTTACAAGTATGAACATCCTTGGTACTCTATCTGTCTCAGCAACACCAAAAACAGAGAAGATGACTTCATCCTCCCCAAACTGGAGCATGGAGGAACGGTACAGGCGAGGAGGCAGATGAGCCCTGCCCCTCATCCTCCCCAAACTGGAGCATGGAGGAACGGTACAGGCGAGGAGGCAGATGAGCCCTGCCCCTTTGTGACTGCACAGAGAAAAGAAAGTTTGGTCATAACACCAGGTCTCTAATGAGTTAAGAGCTCTCTGATAGATGAGGAGAGGCTGGGGACAGGAAGGGATAATTTGCCCTCCAGTGCCTCCTGGAACAGCTCTCTTTCTTTTTCCATATTGAGGTTGAGACAAACTTTCCAAGCAGATACTGGTTTTCAAGTAATTACCGGTTTACTTTCAGATGTTTTTCCTACCCTCGGAGGTAATACGACAACGACAACGGCAAACATGAGCGGCGGATGAGGAGAAGAGGAAAAGACCAGAGAGGATAATAACGTCGATGGTGGGAGCCCAGAGCAGAAAATATTCTGGTGACTGAACAGAACAGAAACCAAACCAGAGTGTGTATGTTTGTGTTTCTCCTTTCAGATCCTTTCATTCATGCACCATCTCCCTGGAGACCGGGGAAATGGTAGGAGTCCCCGGGAGCTCTGGCAGCTCTTTGCTGAGCTTCTAGAGAAGAGAAAAATACTAGATAAAGGAAATGCCTGTGGCCAGTTCCCAGGCCGGGGGCAGGACTAGGAACAAATGGAGAGATAAGAGGGACCCTTGACCTGAATATACTGTAGACATTCCCAGATGCTTTCCCCTCCCCATTCTCTGGCCCTCAGGGGACTACCTGGAAAGACAGCTGGACATCTGTGGCCCCTCTAGGTCTGGGTCAGCTGGGGACCTCACGAGTTCTCTCTCACCTTGTTAGTAGCCAACTCCAAAGGCCCCAGGCTTAAAGGGAATGTTTCCTGGAACACTGGCAGAAGTCCAGCCAGTGGCTGGAGAGACCGTGCGTTTCCCTTACAAGTATTTCAGAGACCCTATGTCCCCAATTCTACCTTTCTCTTTCTAACTTTTTTGAAGGCACGAAGGCAGAGAAACCCATGTGGGTGGGAAGGCCACCTCATTTACAACTGTCTCTCTCTCCCATGCCTCTCTTTTCATTGCAAATGTGAAATAGTCCATCTACATTGCTCTTGCCATCCTATTTATAAGCACTGTTTCTGAAGAAAGTGTGTTCTGTGTGAAAACAAAACAAAACAAAACCCCCAAATCCTGGTAAATAAACATTGGTAACATAGACCTTTAAGGCCTATTGACTCGTAGTTCTGAAAAAAATGTCACCTGCTTACCAAAGAAACCTTTGTTGTGCATCTTGTGCTGAGGTTGGGTGCACTGTCTGGGTTGTTTCATATGCTGGCTCATCCCATCTGGTTCTATGATTAGACAGCATTGATTGATAGAGCAGGAAATACTGTTGAATCTCAAAGGGAGAACATTACTGCAACCTCTCCAGTTCTTTTTCCGTGGGGCAACACAGGGGAAGACTAAGTTTGGAGCTAGCAGATCTTTAGCAGCCTTTTTAGTCCTTGCTTGCTATTATTATTATTATTGTTATTCCAATTAAGTCACTATTTTAATAGGCCACAGGCCTAGAGGATTTTACTGGTTTCTGGTTAGAACTTAATTTCTTTGCTCTGCTTCTGTTACATTTATTCTTAAATTGGTTTCTGTTCATGGTTATTGATCTGCCTTTTCTTTTGTGTTATAATGGTGTATTAGGAAATAAATTGCAGTAAAAACCGAAAGGTCTATGTTAAGGAAGAAGTAGTTTTTTGTTTTTTTGTTTTTTTGTTTTTTTTTTTACCAGGAATTCGGGGTTTCCTTTGGTGTGTGCTAAGTCTTGTTACTAAAATAAGTTCAAGGAGCATTTAATTAGTGTTTGAGACAAAAACGACAGGCAGGCAAGCCATACATCTCTGCAGCCATCAGGAGATAGTTAGCTACAAGGAAGAGAGAAAGATATGGCTATAAAGTCAGGATCTAAGAAAACAGGCAGAGTCCGTGTCAGGCTAGTTTTATGTCAATTTGACCCAAGCTAAAGTTATCTGAAAGGAGGAAAGCTCAATTGAGAAAATGCCTCCATAAGATCTGGTTGTAAGGCATTTTTAAAATTACTGATTTATGGGGGAGGGCACAGCTCAGTCATTACACTTACTCTAGTCTGGTGTCTGGTGCCAAGCCACTTCCCTGTATGTTTGTTTGTTTTCAGATTTAAGACTTATTTATTTTATATATTTGGGTACACTGTCACTGTCTTCAGACACACCAGAAGAAGGAAGGCATCAGATCCAATTACAGATGGTTGTGAGCCACCATGTGGTTGCTTGGAATTGAACTCAGGACCACTGGAAGAGCAGTCAGTGCTCTTAACTGCTGAGCCATCTCTCCAGTCCTACTTCCCTGTTTTTTGTTTTTTGTTTTTTTAATCACTGGGTTCTGTATGAGGCGGGCTGAATAAGGCACAGAGAGCAAGTCAGTAAGCAGCAACCCTCTATGGCTTCTGTATCAGCTCTTGTCTCCAGGTTCTTGCCCTGTTTTGAGTTCTTGGCCTGGCCTCCTTCAGTGATGGGCTACAGCATGGAAGGATGAGCCCAACAAAGTCTTTCCTCCCCAAGTTGTATTTTGATCATAGTGTTTCCTTGCAGCAATAGAAACAGTAACTAAGACACTGAGTAATGGAGACTGGCAAGGAGCGGCGTGGTGGAAGGGTCGGGTAGGCTTTGGAAAATGTGAAAATGTCTAAGGGGTCATGGAAAGAAATGGTTTATTAAGGATAGTTCTCCCTAGTCTAGGGTAGAAAGCTGAGAAGATTTCCTGTAAAGCGGCAGCGCAGGAGGCATATGATGCAGTATAATATACACGTAGCCCCGCTGCCCCCTGGGTCTGAGCAGTGTGGCCTTTCCTTGGGCATGTTTTGTTTGTCAGAGGATGCCCAGGGCAGGAAGGATTTCTTTCATGTTAGTCTGGTGCTGCTGTCCCCAGGCCCCACCCTCCCACCATAGCTGTGACTTACAAATGTGCAATAACATAACAGTTGGCGGAGCTCAACTTGCTCCTCCATTGAGAAAGGCTCAGGTTAGTTTCCACTTGTCACAGTTTCCAACTTGTCACTAAGTTTTATAAAATATAGTAAATAGATTGTTACAGAATTATCATCTGTTTGGGTGTAGAGGCAACGGTGATGTTGCTGGAAGGTTTCTGAATAAAGTCCTTTGCTACAGGCTTCCACCGGGCAGCAGGCACCTGACCCATTACACTTGGAATAGCTCATCATTAGAAAATGAACAGAGGCAGAGTCAAGTGAATCCAGGGATCTTTTCAGACTGGAAGAAAGCTGGCTTGGACCTGAGTGGCCTTGGCCTGACTAAAACCACACATCTCAAAGGGCTTTTTATTTAATTGATTGGTTGATTGACTGATTGATCGATCCTGTAACTGGGGATTGAACTCAGAGCCTTATGGTAGTTTAGTATCAAGAAAAACATAGTCTTTACCTCAAAGAATACTTAAGATAGTTTACTGTAGAGACAAATCTGTGGCACAATGGCCTGGGGATACAGATGCAGGTTACAACAAACACTATGTTTCAACATGGCAACAGTTTCACGGTTTTTATAGTTATAGGACAAAAGATCGTCATACATTAAGGCACTTTTCAAAACACCGTTGGGAACTTCAAGTAGGTAGACTGTAGCAAAGGCAGTGTGGGGGTGGTGGTGGGGGTGGGGTTATATCCACTATGGCTTCATTATCTGATGATATTCTTGGGGTTTGGTTTTGGCTGATGGTCTATTAATACATCCCAAAAGGTTGCTCATGATTATCACGAAGATGTTAATGATGGGAATTAGGGATGAGACAGCTTCATTCTAGGCAAGCTAGTCAAGGTCTCAGGCTCAAGTGAATAAAGTTATCTCCACGCCAGATGAACTTGAACTTATTCTGTAGCCCAGCAGGCTATTGACTTGCAATCCTCTTGCCTCAGTAACCAGAGTAGCTGGGACTGCAGTCCTGTGCCACCAGACCTGGCTTGTTTTGCTTTTAGTTGCACTTAGATGCTCTTTTGTTTATACAACAGGAAGCCCTTGCTATGTGCAAGATACCGTACAAAATCCAGGAAGTGGGAAGAGGGAAGTAGAGAACAGGGTCAGCATGATAAAAGATGAGTTAAGGACACCCCAAGAAGCTTATAACAGAAAACAGAAGATAGTAAATATTACAAAGTACTCGTTTGATGGAAACCGTGGTTCTAAATACAGTAGATAGTAGAAACAGTAATTGCTCTGTTCCAGTCCCAAGCCACTTCCCTGGTTTTTAATGGCTTAGAAAGATATGTCCATGATCATGGTGAATTCTACACTCCTTGAATCCAGAGAGACTAGAAGATGATGGTTCATTAGCCAGGAATAACAGCATCCTTCTGAGAAGGTATTTAACCCATCCTAACATTAATCATCTGCAGAGTGGAAACTTCTGACTTTTCCTGGGTCCATTGTGAAGACTAATAGAAACAGGAGAATTTGTCATCCAGAATTTACAAGTGTAAACTGAGAAGCCTACATTTCCATAGTTCACTGTGTGCCTTGGTTATCACTGACTGTGACCACTCCAGTGAACACATTTGTCCATTTGAACCAAGTAGAAAATCTCCTGGCCTCAACACTCTGCTTAGAACAATGCTTCCAGAGTTAACTGGACTTGGGTCTTCTCACAGCCTTGTGCAAAATGAAAGATAAGCTATTGTACCTTGGAATGGATACAGGAGCTAGATCTGAAAACATGTGAAGCTACAGACATTTTCCAAACTTAAAGGAACTAAGTTCCTTTAAGGAACTTGATTCACTAAGAGGCATTAAAATATTTGCATGAAAGGCTTATAAAATGTGTGGTTTAACACAAACAACAACAACAAAAAAAAGTAAGTTCTGTTCATTGAAAATAATTCTGCTCACAAAGAGTTTACATTCAAATTGAGAAAACTAGAAAGAGTAAATTCATTAGATGTTTGCCATGCAGATGTTGACCACTGTATCATTCGTGATGACTTGTCACAACAGAGGAAGTAAAGGGGACCTGGACTGTAAGAATGCCTGTAAGACAGGGAAAGGGAAGTTTCCATTTTAATAAGGGGGCCTCTCAAAGCCTTCCTCAGAAGGCACCAGTAAGTAAATACACAAGGGAATCTAGAACATAAAGCAGTGGTACCTGGGGCATGAAAGAACGGGCAGAAGGAACAGCATATACAGTGGGCCTGGAGCAGGAGCAGACCTAGCGAGTCTGAGGTGAGTGTGCTGGACACTTTAATGTCAACTTGACATGAGCTAACGTCATCTGAGAGCCGAGAACCTCAAGTGAAAACACACACTTCCAGGAGATCCAGCTGTAGGACATTTACTTAATTAGCGATCAATGGGGAGGGCCTAGCCCATTGTGGGTGGGGCTGCCCCTGGGCTGGTGGTCCTGGATTCTATAAGAAAGTAGGATGAGTGAGCCATGGAGAGCAAGCCAGTAAGCAGCACCCTTTCATGGCCTCTGAATGAGGTTCCTGCCCTGTTTGAGTTCCTGATCTGACTTCCTTCCATGATGAACAGTAATGTGGAAGCATAAGCCAAATAAAGCCTACAGGAGTACATTTTATTCTGTTGTAATTGTTGTCTGGGAGGCTTACAAAAGCCTTTCTCACTAACCTGCATATACTGTATGTGTGTGTGTGTTTAGTATATACATATATACACACATGTGTATACACGCACATGCTCACAGACACACACACACACGCACGCACACACACACACACACACACACACACACGTGCAAACCTAACTAAGACAGTGAGCATAAGGATAGCCCAGCCAAGGGCAACTCTCCTTGGGAAGACTGTCTCCACCTTCCCTTCTTAGGGTAACGTGGGGTCAGGCATATCTTGGTAGGAAAGCTAAGTAAGGCTGACTTAAATCAATACTGGGCACAAGCAAGCACAGTGAGAGCAAATTATCCTTGAAGCCATGTGTTTGGGGGGTGGGAAATCCCCATTTACCACCTCATGCATGCATAGCCTGTGCATATATGCTTAAAAGTATGGGATTTGTGGCTTTCACACGCACAGATCAAAGTTATATAACAGCCCATCTGTCAATCAGCATAAGGATATACACCATTCCCACCCCAGGAAATCAACTCCTCCAGACTGAGCTCATTAAAAGAACCCAAAAAAGAACTCCCAGCTCTTGAGCCACATGTTTTGCTCAAGCCTGCTCTCATTCTGTGGAGTACTCTCTGCTTTTACTCGTACTTTTAATAAATCTACACTTTTACTTCTGCTCTCTGTGTCTGGTACAGTTTGTTGTTTGAACACAAAGACCCTGGTCATCTCATCATGGAACACCCTGAAACCCTGTTACTGTAGTAACAGATTCCAGGAACAAAAGACAGGCCTGAGTGATTAAAGTACAGTGGGTGAAGGGGAGTTTGGAGGCAAGCAGGGTCATAAAACACAGGGACGACCATGTAAGCCTTTGCAGGAACTCTGGCCTGAGTAGTAGCTGGAATTCTGAATAGCAAACCAACAATATTCTAACATGATTTAAGACATCACTCTGGATGTTAGATTAAGAATAGGCTTTGGAGGAAAGAGAGTGAGACCAACGAGAACATTTAGGAGACTAATGCTGTTGCAGGAGAAGATAATGGAAGTGAGGAAAAATAGCCAGACTCAATATATTTTGAAAATAAAGCTGAGACCATGGACAAAAGAGGAGTGACCGTTGACTCCAACCATCTGTGTGGATTCTGCTCACTCTGTCCTTCACTCTGTGTGAACCTAGGAGTTTTCTGCATCAGGCTCTAGGACACAGGAAGTGCTTAATAAACATTTCATGGATGAAGAACTAAGCACTGTCTCTTCCAGCAGAAGAGAAGACTTTGGGAGAATTGTTTTGGGGCAAAGATAGAGTTGAAGTTCAATGCTGGGCATGTAGGTTTACAATAATTCCCCAGTGACTTTTGGATGGATTTCAGGAGTTCAGTGGGGGAGGTCCTGCTATACATACACATTTGGGAACCACCAGCATCTGAATGGCAGTTAGAGTCACAAGATGAGAGGAGAGGACCAAGAAAGACAAAGGGAAATGAGAAGAGGGTCTCTGCTGAGACCCCGTACTGCAGCATTTAGATGTTACAGAGATGAAGCCTGGCATGGTGGTAGTGACTGTAATCCCAGTATACAGGAGGCTGGGGGAGGAGTTTAAGGTCAGCCTGTAAGGCGAAGCAAGTGGACTGCAAAGCAAGAGCCTGTCTTAACAAACAACACTCACCAACCCCCACTACCCACCCCCGCTCCCACAGATAATACAGAGTTAAAGAATCAGCAAAAGTAATTGAGTAGTTAGGACCAAGATAGGAGACAGAGAAACCAAACATCATGTCCTGGAAGCAGATGCTGGCCTCTGTTAGTGCAGCTCATGGACTAAGTAAGACAGAATATAAGAACTAAACATTGGATTTATCAGTAGAGCAGGGTCCAGAGACTTTGACAAAGCAATACCAAGAGGGGTAGGACAGATCTTGTAGCTCACTCCTGCGGGAGCTGGGGAGGGAGAATGCAAGTCACATGGCAGAGGCTGATGAGAAGGATCTGGTAGGAGAAATCCACGCTGCAAAGCAAAGGAGGGTTGCCAGTAAAGCATGCTTGAATGTGTGAAAGGGGAACATCTAGGCCACAGTCAGAGGAGTTGGCTTTTGCTAAATTTTTTTTCACAGTAACAAGAGTTTGGATATACTCCGTTGGTGAGTGGTGGGTGGGTGGGTGGCAGCTTGTTGAATTATTTTCTAATTGTTTTTGTTTTCTCAGTGAAATAGGAAACAGCTACCAGACTACCTTGGAGACAGAGGTTTGAAAGGAGTAGGTAGCATAGGAAAGGAAAAATGGAGCCTGAGTCTTGAGCAGTAACAGTAACATTGAGGGTTATGATGGTTAATTTGTATCACGCTCCGTGGTTCACAGAATAGTAGGTTATTTGAAGTTAAGTCTACCTGGAGGAAAGGAAGGCAAAATTCATTGGCTCCAATTTAGAGATGAGGAAACTGGCAGTCTAAGAGATGCCACGACTTGCTAAGTTCACATAATTGGTGCAGCTTGCCACAGATATTGTGACACAGGTTTAACTTATTTCACTCTGTGCTGCCCAGGGGCTGTCAGTAGTGTAAGAGCAGAAGATTACCGAGAATTAGACAACAGCATCTCAGGGTGCTTCAGACAGGCCAAATGCACTGCAAGGAGACACGATTTTCAGGTGAAGAACAACAGGAAAGGTGTGTTGGACCAGAAGAGTTAAAAAGAAACCTTGTAAGGAATTGTACTAGTTAGGATAGTCTACAGTAACAGAACTTTTACAATGTTCTCTCTCTCTCTCTCTCTCTCTCTCTCTCTCTCTCTCTCTCTCTCTCTCTCCCTCCCTCCCTCCCTCTCTCCCTCCCTTTGTCTCCCCCCACCCCTCTCAGACTGCCAATCTCTAAATTGGAGCCAATGATTTTTGCCTTTCAAATTAAGCAGAAATCTCTCAAAGGTGTGCCCTCTCTTTTTGGGTTTTAGTTAATTCCAGATTTAGTTGAGCTGACAACTGTGAAGAACCATCACAGGAATGTTTGCAGTGAGTAGGCTGACTTCTTTGATATATGAAAGAAAGTAGGCCAGGGACAGGGAAGGGGAGACTGGATATCTAGATTTCTAGCTTATGTAGGATACAGAAGCTCTGGGAACCAGAGCCCAAATCTCTCCATGGCAATAGCTGGCTCTCTAGTGGATGTATGTATATACATGTGTATGTCTTTCTATGTACCCCAGGCTGGCTTTGAACCCACAATCCTTTTGCCTTCACCTCTCAAATGCTGGAACTACAGGACAGTGCAAGACACCTAGGAAGACATATCTGAAATCTGACGTTCCTTCAGGATGGCCATGAGGCAAAGAAAGGCAATCTAGAGAAAGCACAGACTAAAAGCAGCTATCTATACAGAGATAAGAAGTGAAAATAGGGGAAAGATGAAGGGAGACAGACAGAGGGCTCAAGAGCAACATACTGGGGATATGCATAGAAGAATCAGCAATGATCTGAAGTGAAAGAAGAAAAATTGTAGTTCTATGCTGGTCAAAGAACAAGACGCAGGTGTTCCGTTAGGTCAAAGTCTGCACAGAACAAAGGGCTATGTATCAATGATAGAGGAATTTTCTAGAAATAAGAGCTCTATTTTTATTGATTAGATATATTTTCATTTTTATTACCTTTTTATTTATTATTTTGTATGTGTATGTACATGCCACTAAGAGGTCAAAGTACAACTATTTGTGGCAGTCAGTTCTCTGTTTGGGTCCTAGTCATTGACTCAGTTTAGCTGCTGGCAATTTTACCTGCTGAACCATCTTACCAGTCCCAGAGTTAACAAATGTTTGTTTGGTGTAAAAGTAACTTCTATTTGCTGAATGTAATTGTTGTCTGCTGAATAAGCTCACCCTTTGTAGTTCTTTCTGAACTCTGGATCACTAGCTCAGCTGTTCTTGCTCAAAATTCCTCTCCAAGCTGACTGATTCAAACTGGCTTCTCTTTCTTGGCTTCTGACTGAATTGCTCTGCTTGGCCTCAAACTAACTCTTCCCTTCTCATTCTCTGGCTTATTCTGTCTTCACCTGCATCCTATCTCTTGAAAAACTGCCTCCTTACCCTCTGTGTATGTATTGCTCTCTTAAGTCACCCCTCTTTCCTGTGCTTGTGAAGGGTTGGGCATATTCTAACTCTGACTCATTCTGTCAAATCTTTCTCTGATTCATCACTTTGTCTGCCCTTGAATTATATGCCACTTCCAAACATGGCTGCTTCCTTCTACAAACTAACTTTACCTTCATTGGTTGGGATAAAAGGTGTGTACTAAGAGCATATTTGTATTCCAGCCAGAGGGATTGAAGGATTAGAAGATCTTTGGATGTGATCCCTTGTCAGAGCAAATATGTTGCAGGATTAAAATTCCTCTACAATCTAGAATCTGGATGTTATCCTGGTCTATGGAAGTGGATCAAATGAAGATACTCCTCATGGATCTTTTTTCCTACTATAATACATAAACGCCACATGGATATTATTTGTGGTTAATGCTACAAAGAAAAATCGTTCATGCTAGTGAGTAGAGAATAACAGTAGGGTCCAGAGAGCCTTCTCTGAGATGGTAGCATTTAAATAGTCAAAGAGGAAGTGAGCAGGCTAGATGACTGTACGGGGAGCACTTTCCAGGCAGAGAGGAGGAACCAAGAGCAAGGCTGGGTCTTGGATATCTCCATGGATGTGCAAATACCTAGGTTACTTGTGGAGAGCAAGTGGGATTAGGGTGGAGGAAGAGACAGGGACCAGACCACAAAAACCCTGGTGGGTTACACTGACTTCTGATGTCAGTCTGATTGTCAGGGGCACACGGAGTTTGAAACCAGGCAGAGATATGGTGCTACTGCTGCTGCTTTAGAAGGACCCAGAGGCCTGGAGAATGGGTCCTTGGAGGAGGAGTCCCATCACGAACATCAGCTGGCAGGTGGGGCTCTGGCAGCCATTGAAGTGCAGGATAATGATCGGGAAGAGGGGGAATGCAGAAGGAAGTTGTGGATGATAAATAGCTGGGGGAGTAAAGCTTATCAGAGAGTGAGACTCTGGAGACCCCATGGCAAGGGGGAGGTGTGGACTGTTTCAGGAAAGGAAGAGGGGTCATTTAGAGGTGCTGAGGCACGAAGAAGAATCCCTGGCCTTCGTCTGAAATATGTTTGTTTTGCTTCTGCAGATGCATGTGGAATGGCTGCTATGAAGTGAGTTGTGACTATTGAAAGTGGGTTCTCTTGGGGAAGAAACCTGCTTTTGGGTTTCCAGTTTATGACAGCAAGTAGGACGGCTGTAATCCGAGGTACATATCTAGAAAGGACGGCCTCCTGCCTCACACAATGTGTGCTTCTGTGAATATCACCTCACAGCATCTTCTTCCTCAGGCCCAGCTCCATTTGTTTCTGGACTCTGCATCTGGGACTGTGGGATGCCTGTGCTTGGTTTGCTCGAATTTTTATCAATCTCGGTTGTCACTCTAGGAGGGCTGGTCCTGCTGGCTATCCAGTCTGCTCAGTGGCATTGAGTCACAAGTCCTCCTTGGGTCATGTTAAGTCTCTTCTCAAAAATTTCAGACCTCTCTTCCTGTGAAGATTTTCTTTTTTCTTTCTTTCTTTCTTTCTTTCTTTTTTTTTTTTTGGTTTTTTGAGACAGGGTTTCTCTGTATAGTCCTGGCTGATCCTGGAACTCACTTTGTAGACCAGGCTGGCCTCGAACTCAGAAATCCACCTGCTGGGATTAAAGGCGTGTGCCACAACGCCCGGCCCCATGAAGATTTTCAAGTGAGGTCATCTTCCTTAGAAGTCCACAACAGCACACACACTCTAGTGGTGTTTGCTTGACTCTGTGAGGAAACACTGCTAATTAAGGTAGATGTCTACCATGACCAGATAGCTCCTCTGAGCTTGGTGCAAAATGGAAGGACTCCCTTTCCCAGCAGGGCTTCCCCTTCTCTGACCTTGTCTGAAGAACCCAACCCTCTCCCTGGAGAAGGTTGAATAGTCCTTGGCAAACCTACAAGTTCAACTTCCTCCCCACCCCCACCCTCACGCCAATAGGAAGCTGTATATGGGATTTTTAGAATGCTTCTCCATGCAAAGGAGGCATTCCCACTACTTTAAACTCTAGCCAATGAAACTTCACCCTAAGAAGAACCCCTTCTCATGTTTCAAAGGTCCATATACACCCCTAGTTCACCCAAAATAAAGTGTATGTGTACACGAAGCGCCCCTAGCCCCAGCACTCACTCCCAACCATACCAATATTTTGCAGAACACCACCCATTCCCGGACTCCACTTAATCCTTCCATCTGGGTGTGCATCAGTGTCTAAATGCCCAGAGCGGGAGGAAGAGGGAGGAGGGGTGGGCAGGGAACCACAGCTGGATGCTGATACACATACCACAAGGTTCTGTGATGTACTTAACTCGTGTGCTTATCTGATTCTCTCCTCCCTCCTCACAATTGCCTGATGCTAAACAAGAGCAAGCTTCTCTTTCCCTCTTTTTTTTTTTTTTTTTTTTGTATCATCTGGGATGCTAGGTTCAAGGCTTTGAACATGCCAGGCAGCTAGCAAACTAGCAAACACTGAACTGGATTCCTTTCCTAAGCAAAAAAAAAAAAAAAAAAAAAAAAAAAAGACAAAAAAGAATTTTGAAAGAAATCTGTGGGAAGAGAGACTTGTAAGCAAGCTTTTTCCATGTTGGAATGTCCTGCAGGGATAAACAAGGGGATGGCCAATGAGATACAAGCATGGTGGGCAGCAAATCTCTGGCAGTGAAGAAGGCACTGGCCTAGAGCCAGGACCACAATGGTATCCTCCTCCATGAGGCTCTGCTGCCGATCCCAGGGTCCTCCAGCCTGAAGAAGTTAGACATGCTTCACTCTCATTTGACCCTATTCATATGCCTATTCTAAACTCTTCCAGATGCTCTGGGAACCAGTCAGTTTTACATAGAAGCCAGGTGAGCACAGATCAAGTGGCCTGCCATAGTCTCCAAGCCTCTGCCACCCAGGCAAGCTCTGCATCTCTCCCTTTAGTTTATTTTGGATCATTCATCGCCATGAAATTACCCCATGAACAGTACCTAACTGTCAGAATAAGTTGGTGCGTAAATTCCCAATCTCCATACAGCTATTGCAGCTGTTACAGGCAAACAAACAAACAAACCCTCTAAGGACTGATTTCAGCTGTCCGCTTCTAGACACAGTGCAGAATCAACAGCATAGGTGTTCAACACCATATCCCTGGGAATCCTTACACAGTGGGTTGTCATGGGAGCTGGGATCTGAATTTTATTTTGAAGTGGAGGTTCATCTAGCTCAAGATGGTCTCAGAGTTGTTGTGTACTTAAGGATGAACTGTTATCCTCTGGCCTCCCATTTCTGTTCTAAATTTTAACACACCCACTAGTGGTTCCTATATAGTTTAGGACCCTGATGTAATTTCTCCCTTCATCTTGTAGACAGACTCTATAAGGTGTAGGCCATAACACCTGATTGCCTACTTTACGGTGATAACTCCTGGTATTAATGACAAGCTGTATCTTTTCACAGGATAGTAACATCATGTGGATACCTAATACCCTGAGAGGTTGGTGTTATTAGTGAACCACCCCCATTTTATAGAGGAAGGAAAGTTCCTTCCTCTGGCAAGAGACTTGTTTAAGGTCTCACTGTCAATTAACAAACCAGGATTTGTACTTAGATTTCTTGAGTTCTGGTTCTGCCATGTGTTCACTAAAAACTAAAGAGCCTCCCAACCCACCCCCAAGCCCTGCCAAATAAGTAATGGTTTGTAGGGCTGCAGACAGTCTAAGAACAATTCCATACAGGTCTAGCTTCTTACTGCTTGATGTTACCTAAAAGAAGTGAGGGCTATACAAAGGCAGGCATTAACTCTTCTTTCTAAACAGTTTACAAGGGTTTTAAAGATTGATTTAAACTATAAAACTTTATTTATAAAAGTGCTCAAACAATTAATATAAGAAAGAATAGGATAATCCAATCTCCCTAAAATCAAATTATAATAATCCAACTTAACTAATAGAAAAATATCTATTTATTCAATGCCCAGATTCAACAACAATCATAACTTTACTATATTTGTTTTAGCTGGCTGCTTTCTCCCTCTTCCTCTGCTTCATTATAATCTTGCTGAAGCTTTTCCATTGAACTATTAAATGCCAGACATCATGTCCTCTCCTCCTTCCTCCTTCTGGCTGTGTCTTGTAAAAACATCTTTGTGTTAATGGAACATGGCTTTGAAGACAAGATCTCCTCAAGTCACATTACAACCGGAGCACAGCAGATGTGCCGAGGCACCCTGACCAGTCTGTGAGATGAACTCTGGCACCAGATAGAGGTTTTCAATCATGCTGACTGACAAACACATTTGTGCTCCTTCCAAGCCCTTTGACACAGCTGAGTGTTGATTCAATCCAGTTGCAGTGTACCAGCTGCTGTTGGGTGCCACCCTGCCAGCTTTGAAACTGTCAGGAAATGAAGAATGGAAGCAGTTTCTAGATTGAAGGTAGGGCCTGCTCCTAATCCCATCTTCACAGTAAGATGCAGAATATCTCTTCCTGCTGCCATAAGTACAAGGCACAATTGGAAGCCAGGTTTCTAGCATATGCCAGGTCATTACTTTGGTAACCATATGTATGATATCTACTTGATGTTAGCTAGGGTGGTCACTGGTCTCACTAGGTGAGGAACACTCTGACTCTACCTCTACAGAAGGAAGGAGGGTATGAGGGCAGGACTCCAATTGTTTATCAAGTCTGTCTTCCCCTGCGCACTACCAACTGACGTACCATACCAGAAGATCAAAGCAAGAGCCATAGAACCTGGAATTAAACAGGTTTGTCTATAGGTTTCATCCTGTACTGCTTCAGGAAAAGCTATGGGAGAGCCTCCTTTGTCTTCCAGGTCAGCAGATCTACCTTCCTGCCTACCCTAGCAACACATTCGTCAGAGGCTCCCGAAGATTA
The DNA here is from genome assembly GCF_978045245.1 of Mus caroli. NCBI lineage: Eukaryota > Metazoa > Chordata > Mammalia > Rodentia > Muridae > Mus > Mus caroli. The sequence goes on from NW_028227258.1 coordinate 97,075,636, forward strand.
GATGGAGATTCTTCTGCATGCATTCTGCGTACACGTTGTTCAATATTAGAAACCATGATTTTTGGCTTAAGTCACCCTCAATTCTGTTTCTGGTAGACGGCAGCATATTGGAACCTAAAATGCTTTGGGCGAAGCAACAACAGCCAAGCCCTGACTCATATTTTCACAAACATCTCCTACTTTTTACTTTTAACTCAAGAAACATGGCTACTTAGTAGCTGCAGAAGGGACATGGTCTTGGATTCTGCCACCAACATACTGACATCTGAAACCTTTTGACTCATCTAATAAACTTCTTCTCCAGCGGGCTTGCATTCCTGTTACGTGTGGGTGATTGAGATAATCAGTGCTGCGTTAGTTTCCTGCTCGGAAGGGAACTGATGTCATTTGACCCCCACCTACATGCCCTAAATTGAAAACAAACTACAAAAAGTAGTTACTTATCTATGTCCTCATGATACCGGAACCAACGTTAAAAACATCAGTGGCTTCGTTTATTATTATTATTATTATTATTTTTTTTTGGTGAAGAACATTTTGGCTTAGATTCCTCTGTATGACAAATGACAGGTTCTATTTGCTAAGTTTGCATTATTTGAATTGGAGTAGAGACTGGACGAGGCCAAATGAGGTGCTTAGGATGTGAAATTAAGGGACCACTCTCGGGGCATGCAGCTATCAGACTCTACCCTCACAAAGCCATGAAAGGGAGCACTTTCTTAATTTTTCCACCTTTGTCTCAAGCAGAGGGTGGTTTGGGGTCGGCTGAGGACAAAATTAATCACCATGTGACTCTGGAGTGCTTCATAACCTGAGTCTGGGAGATTCCAATTCAGTACAGTTGAGGTGGGGTTCTGGCATTGCTTTACATAGACCTCATCACACAAATATGCAGTTGGGTTTGGGAGCCATTGGTGTAAAGTTTACAATACCACGATTGGAAGGTGATTGTTCTAGTGTGATTTCTGTTGCTGTGATAAAACACTGACCAAAACAAACTTTGAGAAGGGAAGGGTATTCTGTGGCTTATAGGTTGACAGTCCATCTTCAGGGGAAGCCAAGGCAGGAACTGGAGGCAGGAACTGAAAACAGAAACCACAAACAAACACTGCTCATTGGCTTGCTCAGTTACTTTTCTTAGAGAGTCCAGGCACACTTACACCACCCACAGTAGGCTGGGTCCTCATGCTCCGATAAGCAATTAAGAAAATGTCCCTCATACATTCCCACAGACCAATCTGATGGAGGCAATTCCTTAATTGAGGTACCCTCTTCACAGGTGACTCTGTTTTGTGTTAAGTTGACCAAAAAAAAAAAAAAAAAGATACCCAACTCACTGATTCTTCCTGGAATTAGATATTGTCTTAGTCAGGGCTTCAATTCCTGCACAAACATCATGACCAAGAAGCAGTTGGGGTGGAAAGGGTTTATTCAGCTTACACTTCCACATTGCTGTTCATCACTAAAGGAAGTCGGGACTGGAACTCAAGCAGGTCAAAAAGCAGGAGCTGATGTAGAGGCCGTGGAGGAATGTTCTTTACTGGCTTGCTTCCCCTGGCTTGCTCAACCTGCTCTCTTATAGAACCAAGACTACCAGCCCAGAGATGGTCCCACCCACAAGGGGACCTCCCCCCTTGATCACTAATTGAGAAGATGCCTTGCAGCTGGATCTCGTGGAGGCATTTCCTCAACTGAAGCTCCTTTCTCTGTGATAACTCCAGCCTGTGTCAAGTTGACACAAAACTAGCCAGTACAGAGATTGAATTCTATATATAGGATCGTATTTACCTGTAAGTAAAACAAAATCCATGAATATTGACTAATACAGTTAGAGTTCTGTTTTCTGAAGTCCGGGTGTCCTTCACTGCAGATAACAGTCAAAATATTCTCTCAGGCTTTCCTCCGCTGTTGTTTCACTGAGGTCTTCAAGTGACAGCTGTTTCTGGGGTTCATATGCTTTCAAGAGTCTCAGAAAGAAGCAGAAGTGCATGGTCAGCCATCTCTGGTCTCTGCTCCTTTGTATCAAGAATGGGAAAGTTTTCCCACTGCCCCCCTTTCCTACATGACCTCTCATAAACCTCATTGGCTAAAACTCACAGGGCTACCTGCTGATTTAAGAAAGTTGGGAAACAAGGAGCAGGTTCAGTACAGTGGGCTTAGCCTGGTTCTTCTCAAGATGTTATAAGCACCAGATTCCCTAGAGGGCTCATTAAAACAGAGATAACTGGGATCCACTCCCTAGACATACCAATTTAGCAATCCTAGGTTAGAACCTAAGAATTCTTATTACGTGACATTCAAACGATGTGCTGCTACTGGTCTCAGGAAAACAATTTGAGAGCCACTGAGTTCCACTAATGTCTTTCACCAGAGTGGATTGATAACATCTGGAGAGCATTTTGGGGGGCAACCACTTGCAGGGATAGGTGGTAAGATAGTCTCATATAATCCAGGCTGGCCTTGAACTCCTGTGCCATCTGGCTTAAGTACTGGGGTTCCATTCTGGAGAAAGAGGGAGGGAGAGAGAGAGAGAGGGGAGAGAGAGAGAGAGAGAGAGAGAGAGAGAGAGAGTGAGAGAGAGAGAGAGAGAGAGAGGAGTTTTATTTTAGTCATTTTATTTTAAGTTAGGGGTCTCTTACTGACCTCAGAGCTCACCAGTTTGGCTAGATTGGCTGGCCAACAAGTACTAGAAAGGCTCCTGTCTGTTTTCTTGGCACTAGGATTACAATGTGTGCTTGCAATGCTCAGCTTTTTTTGAGACAGTATGTAGTCTTCCTACTACATAGCTCTGGTTGTCTTGAACTCACTACGTAGACCAGGCTGCACTCAGAGTCACTGAGATCCTCTGTGCACCACCATGCCCGATTTTTCTTTCTTGTTTAAAAAACACTGGAAGCAAGGATCAAATTCAGGTCCTCAAGCTTGCATAGCAAGCACTTAACAGATCCAGCCATCTCCCTAGCCCCAGGAGAGCACATTTAAGGTACAGATTCCCTGGGTCCTATCGCTAGATGTTCTGATTGAATTCCTTTATGCAGTTCAAGCATCCTTATTGTCAAACATGATTTTAAGTGTAGCAGGAAATGGGAGCCTTTGGTTTTGGCAAACCACACCCTTTATCCCCGGGAGCTGGTGTTAGGATTCCATTAGTAAGAAAAAGAAGGAAAGTAATGGACCACAGATTCTGACTTCGATATCCAGACCTGTCTGCATTTTTGGAACCCTTGGAAATCCTTAAGAATTCCCAGATACAAGGTACCTTCCCAGACTGCTAATTCACTATGGATGGCCGTGGGTCACGTTCAACAGCTTTCAAAGTGCCCCAGGCGAGTCTCAGAAACGGACAAGTTTGGAGAACCCTGAGATAAGAGAAGATTGCCACGAAACTGATTACATTTAAAAGCAATTTTCAGGGGGAGGTGTGAAGGAATGTTATTAGGATGGAAAAGAAACCTGCTTTATTGAATTACAGCTTTCGAGTATGTGAGAAAAAAAAAATCCAGTAAGAATGCTGTTGTCTCTCTAAACCGAAGAACAGCACGGGGAAATGGGATCAGTGGGGTCACGGCCCTTGGGTTAGATGCAAAGAAGAATTTCCCAGCTGCAAATTGTTGCAAAGAGATGTGGTGCAGTGGGGACCAAGTTGCACAATCCTGTTACTGAAGAGCTGTAAAAAAAAAAAAAAAACAAAAAACAAAAAACAAAACCCATAGACTTCCATCTGTTTAGAATGTTCCAATGCAGTTCCTTATAAAGGCGAAGAGGTGCATGGAATGACATGTCTAGTTTTCTTTGAAATTTTCCTATTTTACCCCTCATCTCATTTCACGTCTCATCTTAAAAGATAGACCTCTGCATTAACAATTCCGAGAAAACATGACCCCTGTCTGCCTATCTGCTTGAATGGATAAAATATCTGACAGCTAGTAATAGGTTGAGATGCCTCTAGCACAGACTACTTAGATCTCTAAAAGGCTATTTTGAGCTTCTAGATGACACTGCCAAATAGAGAGGGGCATTCACATTTAATTTAAATAGGTTTCTGTGTTTGAAATGTTAATACCATATTAGCAATGATTCACCATGGTGTCTAAGCTCTGCTAAACAGAGGCACACACTCACACATGGGCGCGCGCACATGCACACACACACATACACACACATGCATGAGGAGCTATTTTCATGCCACATAGGAATAACATGTGTGCTTAAGTATAACCACATTTAAACTGTTTTCCTTTAAGCATGAAAATGGTTACTGGAAATAGGATGTGTCCTCTGAATTGTCTTTCTTATTCTTCTGCAAGGCTGATTATACATTAACCCTGACCATACCAAATCACATTTACCAGGGACATGCACTAGCCCAAGTGCAAGGATTTTAGCTGCAGAGGAAAAAGGCCTTCAGCAGAGAAAATTACATAAGCTTTAACCCGTATTAGTGGGTCTTGGGTAGAAGATAATCCGATTTAAAGGCAAGAATTGGGAGTGTTTCCTATCATTAATCCGGTGATTGCCAAATTTTGCCGCACATTAGAACCATCGTGGGGCATCTTAAACAGTCTGTTGTCCAAATTTCTGTCTATAGCACTTAATACAGAACGATTGGGTGTGGAAGCCAGTCGTCAGTAGTTTGTTGTTTTGCTTCTTTTAGTTGTAGTTCAGGATGGCCTTGAACTTGGAATACGCCTGTCTCAGGTCACCACACCCAGTGGTAGTTTTTAAAGCCCCTCAGTCCCCTATGGAGTCAAGTTTGAGAATCACTTTTTAGTCACCCTATTATGGGATCTAGAGTCTTATACAAAGTATGTCCAAGCTTCTTATGCAAAAGTAAGTATAGAAACCAAGTCAAAAAATTTCTCCGTGCTGAATGCTTGGACTCTTAAGCCCTGACAGCACAATTTTTTAAATTCCTCTGTCATAAAATAAATATCACTAGTGGGCAGTGGCCATTGTCTCAATTCTGGCCCAAGGCATGAAGTGAAAGCAGTGACTCTCCATGCGATTGTTAAGGTGATAGCAGGTATTTGTGCCACCCTCCAGATCGTGGTTAACTGGAATGCAAGCATCATTCTGTATAATATCCAGGCAATGAGATAACCTGAAGATGCAAGGTATGCAAAACAAGGGGTTGGTTCCTAGCACTGAACTTGGTATTAGATCTACACTGACTGAGTATTCTGGGCATGTTACTACTGGGTGAGAAAAATAAACTATCCCATGTATGGTCTTACCTTTTATCATTGTAACCAAATTTAAGTCTAACAAAACTAATGGTTCTCAATTTTCATTATATATCACAAACACCTGGAGTGAGGAAAGCTGTCAAGAAAGAGCTATTTGACTGTCAGCTATCAACCACAGGCCTTGCAGTATTGGCAGCCTCCCAGCAGGAACCCAGAACTGCCCCAGGGCTGACAGGAACAGAGGCCAGATCTGAATACTACTGCTGTCATCAGTCCCTGAGTTCCAAGTGGTTGTCCAGAGATACTGACGTCCATAGCAGCTGTCCTCAGTGTGGTTAAGGAGAAGCACCCGTCATTGCTCAGTCAGTGCACAATGAAACAAGCCACATAAATTGTTGGCATTTTGTCTAGGCTCCACCCCACAGCTACCCGACAACAGTAGTGTGCCTGACTCACTATAAAAGGGGCTGCTTGCCCCCTCCTCTCTCTCTTACTTTCTTGCTCTTCTTCTGTCCTCTTGCTCCTGCTCCATCTCTCTCTCCACCACCCACCCATGTGCTCATGGCTGGCCTCTACTCCTCTTTTCTTTCTCTCTCTCTCTCTCTCTCTCTCTCTCTCTCTCTCTCTCTCTCTCTCTCTCTCTCTCTCTCTCTCCCTGCCTTTCTCTGTCTCTATTCCTTCAACTCCCCTCCCCATGCCCTGAATAAACTCTATTCTATATTATGCCATAGTGTGGCTGGTCCCTCAGGGGTAGGGATGCCTCAGATGGGTCCTGGGAGGCAACCCTTTTCCCCCCAACACCTGACTGCACAGCCACCAAACAGATTCCCTCTCTCTTTATTTTTATAAAACACAACATAAGTAGTGACTCTCTTTCTCACTCTTTTTGGAAAACTTTGGAAGTTCTCCCTTCTGTGTATTCCTCCTCAAGATGGAATCTGGGTCCCGAGAAACTCCATTCTACTGCTTTATCCTGGTACAGTAGGTTGAGCTGGCAATGTGGAAGAGTTTGGAGGTAGCATCCCCATATAGCAACAGCAGCTAAATGCACATGAAGAATTCCAGAGAGTAGCTAGGAGCAGACACTACGGAGAGTTGGGAATGCAATGGGCTGAGACCACAGAAGGTAAAACACTGCAAAGATAGATTGCTTAAGAACTGAAAGGACTGGCCACAGAAATAGTTCTAATAGTCATTAGAAACTGTTGAAGTTTTGTCTTTTGCTGTGTATTATAATAAGTGGTTCAGGCCCCCACTATCTGGTTGCCCCAGAGAGTCCACGTAAACCCAAATGATGCTATGAGACCTTGCCTCCAGGTTATTTCTGATTGGCAAATAAAGATGCCAGTAGCTAATAACTGGGCTGAAGAGACATAGGCAGGATTTAGGATTCCAGGGCTTGGGGTCAGGGAGAACCACAGGTGGGAGAAGTGAACAGAGAAGCAGCCACCATGGGTAAGGTGAGTCATGAAAATGTGGCCTTGAGGGCTGGCCAATTGGAGTTAAGAGAAGCCCAGATGAAATATAGTAAGTAATAACTTGGGGTTATCGATAGGAAAGTAGATTCAAATAACATAGAGGGTGGGTATCTGCCCAGCTCTTGTGCCGATTAAGGCTTATTATAAATATAAAGGTTGTGTGTGTCTTTTATTCAGGAACTAAATGGTCAAAAGCTCTAGATGGGGATTAAAAATTTCTACAAGAAACCCCTTTTTGTTTCTAGTGAGAGACAGAAAGGTTATAGATCTGGAGGAGAGGAATACAGAGAGCTGAAGCTAATCAAAATATAATATGTGAGAAGAAAAACTATTTTCAATAAAGTTGCTAGGTCTGGTTACTAAAGTACTAAACCAAGACCTGAGATCTCTGCCCCTCTAGGCTCAGAGCTCCCGTGTCACTGAGGGTAGACTTTGGGGTTTCAAAAGACTTGTACCATTTTGAGTTCTCTGTCTCCTGTCTGAGGTTGAAGACATGATATTTTGGCTGTTCCTGCCGCCATGTTTGTTGCTTCCCTGTCATGATAATGATAGATCTTATCCCCCTGGAACCAGGTAAACCCATTTTTCTGTATGTTTTACCCTAGCAATAGAACAGTAACTAAGAGAGTAGGGTGACTGTAATAATAAACAAGGACAATAACAGATGTTGAAAAAGTGATAGAAAACCTGGAACCTGCACACATCCCTGTTAGGGATATACTATGATGTGACCATTGGGAAACTTGTTTGGCTGTTCCTCAAAAAGGTGGAGTGATTTCAAGACCCAGCGGGTCTCCTAATGTATACATACCAAGAGAAACAAGAGCACACAAATGTTCACACAAAAATTTGTACATCATTCATAAAGTTGAATTACAGCAGCCCAAAAGGAAGACTGTATAATATATCAAATGATGAATAAAACACTCAGTACCATGCCACAATATGAGGAAACCTTGAACACATTACGCTAAGTTGAAAAAGCTCAGTCACAAACAATGGAATGATATATGATTCCATGTATATTAACTGCCCAAAATATAAACATCCATTGAGACAGAAAGTAGGATGGAAGTAAGGGTAAGAGAAAGTGAAATGACTGTAGTAAGTACACGGTCTTATCAAAGTGCAAAGAAGAAAAAAAGTTCTGGAATTAACGATTGAGACACCACTCTGAATACTTAAAAAAACCACGGGATTGTGTGTTTTAAATGGTTGAATTTTACAGCATATGAATTATGACGCACAATACGGTTAAGAACAAAACAGAGCCTCCCTAACTCTAGAAAACAAGAAACAAGAAAGGAAAAATGAACCAAAGCAAATGTATAATGGGAAGAACATTGAGCATAAAGACATGGGTCACAGGCTTCCATCCCTTTTCATTAACAGCAAAACCTAAAGGGTGAGGACTCCTTTTCTCACTTGGCAGCCATGACGCTTTCCTTTTGACCCCACGGAGCAGATTGTACATGAGTTTCTCAGCAGGGTCCATGACCCCACACAGGTGAAAGCTGCCTCTTTCTGGACTTCTTTGCTGATTAAAAAAAAAAAAAGTCTGATGCAATGCCTGCAGGAGATCCCCAGTCACAGGTCTGTGAAGCACCTCTCATTGAACTTTAGGAAGTACACTGGATAATCTCCAGAGGAAGCCTGTAACCCACGACGGGGCATCGTGTTCCGATTTCTTGCCAGCTGGAGCCTCGGGTTGGCACTGTGTCCTTCCCTTACAGATTGAGATGTGTATGAGGGAGAAGAATAAAAAATATTTTTCAAGTTATTTCTGCTTGAAATTATCTTAATACCATGACAAACAAAACTAGTGCCAATTACAGACTCAATTGAAAACAATATATATGCAGAAAGAAAAGAGGCATTTGTTCTAACTTATCGGTGAAAAAGTTAGGGTGACAGGCTTAAATGACTCGTTCACACTCCTGTCACCAGAATAACTCTAGTACTAGACCGTAAATCTTTAACCTAATGAAATGTATCTTTTTTTTTCTAAAGTTTTAAACTGTGCACGGTGGTACACGCCTTTAGCCCCAGCACTTGGGAGGCCGAGACAGGCAGATCTTCTGAGTATGAGACCAGCCTGGTCTACAAAGTGAGTTCCAGGACAGCCAGGACTGCACAGAGAAACACTATCTTAAAAGACAGAAAATAAAATAAAGATTTATTTTATCATGTATATGAGTGTATGCATAGGATATGTATATGTATAGGTATGTATAGGGGTATGTGCATTCAATGCTGCTGTCCCAGAAGGAAGAGATAGCAGATGTCCTTTGAGATAGATATATACTATTGTGAACTTCCTGACATAGGTGCTGGGAACGGAGCTCAGGTCCTATGGAAGAGTAGTATGGGCCTTTAAACACTCAAATATCACTCCAGCCCCCTAATGTAGTGTATCTTTTCCATAAACATCGCAAAGAGTAGATTAATCTTATACACACATTAGTTTCATTCACCTTAATTAACTGTTCATACAATCACATCATAACTAAATTGTGAATGAATTAGATCCCAACACAACTTTACTTGTATTCAGTCTAAAACCAGGGTTTCAAAACTCACTTTGAAGAATTGGTATGCTGTAAGGACCTGGGCTTCTCCTTTTCTTGGCTCACTTTGTAGTCGCTCTTATACTGACTGTCCATTTAAATGCTCCTCATGTCTCCACAACTCAAAATCTAATCCACTGACTTGACCTTCAAGACATGCAGGAGCCAGCCACTTCATATCACTAACATTGGTATTGATAAGGTTACATTAAAGGCCCATTAAGGAAAAATTTCTGTTGGTCTAGAGAATAGGATCTCTCTGACCTGGGTGGAAAGGTAGCATTCCAGTTGGGACAGGTAAATTAACTGGCCAAGGGTCCACCCCTAGGGAGGGAGGCTCACCTTAAGTCATGCAAAAGAAATTAATTATAATTAATCTTTTGATGAGATACTAAGAGACAGGTGGATTTCTGCGTTCGAGGCCAGCCTGGTCTACAGAGTGAGTTCCAGGACAGCCAGGGCTACAGAGTGAGTTCCAGGACAGCCAGGGCTATACAGAGAAATCCTGTCTCAAAAAACCAAAGGATAAAAAAAAAGAAAAGAAAAGAAAAGAAAAGAAAAGAAAAGAAAAGAAAAGAAAAAAGAGATATTATACCTTTTCTTCCCTTAATGAATTCCTGCCCTCACACAGATCCTACAGACCGCCATGACTTGCTGTGAGCTTTGGTGGGTCTGTCCACCTTTTTGAGTGCAACTTTCCTGTTTCTTGATTGTTGTTGTTTGAATATTGGTCAAAACCCAAGTATTTTTCTTGACACTTTAGGCTTCCTTCCTGTTTTTCTAAAGTCCCCGTCTCCACCATATGGCTGCCTGTTGCCAGGAGACAAGCTTCCATGTTGGTAACTCCGGTAGCATAGCTTCCCCCCTTCTCTTTTCCATTCTTTCTCCTTTTCCCTTCTGTTCTCCACTCTCTTCCTCTTAAGGAGTTTACAAGGTTTACAGCTTGCCTCCCTTGGGAGTTTTTCTTTTAGTACTAATAAAATTGACCTTGGGCGTCTGCTTGAGTTCATTCTTACATTCTTTTATCAGTGAGATTAAGAAGCCTAAGAGGGGGAATTCCCTGTTTTCCTGGTATCAGTTGGACATCTAGTCATGGAAGAACTCCAAGATCTTCTTCACCTGTAACATAATCTCACTGTCTTAGTGGAGCCTGCCACAGGCCTTTTGTATAAGACCAAAACTTGTTCTTCCTTCTGTTCTCTCCAGGCACTGACCTTCTAACATGTATAATTAAACTGTCTTCCCCCCTCCCCCCAACTCCTCCCCATTGTCACTGTTAGCTGCTAAGTAGATGCTTTCAAAAGCCACCTTTGCTCACAGGGACAGACTGCCTTATGGTTTGTTTTTAAAGGGCCTTTCTGTTGCTGTGATAAAAACATCACAACCAAAAGCAACTTGGGGAGGGAATAGTTTACTTTAGCTTACAGTTTATAAATCATCATTGAGGAAAGTCAGATTAGAAGCCCGAGGCAGGACCCTGGAGGCAGAAGCTGTAGCAGAGGACATGGAGGAATGCTGCTTTCTGGGATGCTCCCAGGACTTGCTCAGTCTGCTTCCCTATATAACATAGTACCAGCTGCCCAGGGGAGCCACCACTCATAATGGGTTGGGCTCTCTCACATCAATCATGTATCAAGAACATGCCCCACAGACCTGTCAACCTGCCAATTTGGAAGTATGTTCTCCATTGAGGTTTTATCTTTCCAGATGGTCCCAGCTTGTGTCAAGTTGTCCAAGTTAGCTTTTGTTTCAGGTCAGGGCCCTCCAGGGGAAGCAAAAGCAACTGGTGAGAACTGCTGAGTCATTTCACCCCACCACCTTTCGCTTACCTAGAGTGACACTTGGCTCTTTGTAACAGTAAATGTTCTGCCGTAGTTTGAACATACAGTGTATGAAGTATGACCTCAGCTGAACATGCTCCAGTGTGCTCCTCTCCCCTGGAATGAAGAATCTTTTCCTGAATGACTGTCTGTTTGCCCAGACACACCACTGTGTCCCTGCTCCTACAATAAACCTTTCTTTGCACCCACTGAGATGCAAACTCATAGCATCGGGTCATCGGGCCATACCAGCTCTCCACCCCTAACTGTCCTGGCAAGAATACATTTTAACAAAAATTTACAGAGTAAATTATCAGTAAAGTATCACTGAAAATTTATAAAAAGGATTAATTTATATTTTTTGTATCATTTTAATAGTAACTGGGTATTTTAGTCCTTTCATTTGTTGGGTTCTTGGCCATTATCTGAAATTTAAAATTAATGTTAAAAAGCCCTCGTAATTATCTGGGCAACATTTGCATGTATCAAACTCTTTTTTATGTTCACGTAGCAATCTCATCAAGGAGACTATTATGACTCCCATTTTCTAAATAAGAGAAACTACTTGAGACCTATTTCCCAGGCCACATAGGTAGGAAACAACAGAATGAAATTAATTTTGATTCCAAAGTCCGTGCTCTTTGCCTTTTCTGGTAACAAGTGATGCTCATATTTCAGTTTCTGGCATGTGAAAAGAAGTAGTGGAGAAAATTGTGTGAGTTTGAGATTAGCACACAGTTCTAGGGCATATTTGCTTCAGGACTCACAACTTTCTTCTCTCCTTTGCACTTCCGTTGAGACAAAGTTTCTCTATGTAGCCCTGGCTGGAACTCACTCTGTAGACCAGCTGGTCTTGAACTCAGAGATGTGCCTGGTTTTGCCTCCCAAGTGCTAGGACTAAGGGCATGTGCCACCAGTGTGCCTGGTCATATACAAATTTCTTAACTTCATTTATTTCATCTGTGAATTTGGAATCATAGTGCCAACAAAGGATGAGTAAGGAGGCAGTGTTTAATATTTTGGCTTTAAAAAATATGTTTGCTAAAGGCTGGAAAGAGATTAGGGGTTGAGAACATTTGCTGCTCTCTCTTCCAGAGGACCTGAATTTGATTTCTAGCATCCACACATGGTGGCTCACAACCATCTGAAAGTGCAGTTACAGGGGATATGATATCTGGCCCTTCAGACACTGGATACACATGCGGTGCACAGAGAAACGGGCAGGCAAACTATCTTTACATATTAAAAAAATTTTAAATATAAGATATTTGATAAATATCTCTAGAAAAGGTTTGAATGAGCTTATCATTAGAACATACATACACACACACACACACACACACACTTTCAGAAACAGAATTCAGAGGAGAGTGCCAGTCCGTTGCTATGGGAAAGCCAGTAGCAGGTATACACTGGGCTTTTCAGAAGCCAGCAGACTTGCTCAAGAGAATGCTGTAGGAGTTGGGCAGTGGGGAGCAGTGTTGCAAACCAGTGGGGAGTGAAAACCATATTCTTTTGAAGTTACATTTTGTTCTTACCTCCTACAGGTTGACTTGCTTATATGTATCCTCCAAACCTCCAAGGAGGCCTTTTTCAGCACTACATTGACCAAGTACCAGGATGCTTGAAACTTCCTGGAATTGACTCGTGCCATACATTATGGTGTATGGTGCGAAATGAAAAAAAAAAAAAAGCCTCCACCCTCTTTGCTGTAGTTCAGTTCAGACAGCCTTCTTTAGCAACAAGAGCTAAGGAAGGAAGGAAGGACAGCTTGGCAGTGTTAGGTGTAAGGGTTGAGCCAAAGGCTAAGGGGGCTCCTAGGTGAGGTAGCAGCTTAGCTCCAAGACCGCGGTTACCCCTTCAGAGGCCCCAGGGCCTCATGCTTCATCATGTATGTGATCCTGGTATGGGCAGTCGTCATTGACGCCTGTTCTTTTCTCTCTAAGCTACCTCAGGCCACTGAATATTTTTGTAAAGCAACGAATTCACTATGTAATCAGAACTCATCTGGAAAATATTAGGAAAAAACAAAAAACAAAACTCGATGTAAGTTTGTGGTTTGAATATGGCCAGAACTAAGAGTATGTGATTGATAAGGATTCTATCCATGGACTTGTTAACTGTTAGACTTTTTGTCTTCTAGTTTATAAACAGTTTCTGATTGTGAGGAAAGTGCGAAAATTTGATGTATAAGGTGCCAGGATTAAATGAAGCTGTGAATGATAAAAGCCTTAAAAAAGAGCAGCTTAGGCAAGGTAAAACTCTATATTCCCCTTCCTCCCTCCCTTCCTTCCTTCCTTCCCTCCCTCCTTCCCTTCTTTCCTTCCTTCCTTCCCTCCCTCCTTCCCTTCTTTCCTTCCTTCCCTTCTTTCCTTCCTTCCTTCCTTCCCTCCTTCCCTTCTTTTCTTCCTTCCTTCCTTCCCTCCTTCCCTTCTTTCCTTCCTTCCTTCCTTCCTTTCTTCTTTCCTTCCTTTATTCTTTCTTTCTTTTCTTTTTGGTGATTTTTTTGTTTGTTTATTTTTATTGTGTGCATGCATGGTGTGTGTGCAAGTGCACATGCACGTGTGCACACACACACACACACACACACACAGACACACACCGGTAAACATGCCACAGAAAACAAGTGGAGATCAGAGGACAACTCCACATGAGGAAACAGTTCTTTCTTTCTGCCTTTACATGGGTTCTGGGGCTTGAACTCGGGTCCCAGGCTTATCTGACAGGAGCTCTGACCTGCTGAGTTCTCTTACTGGCCCTACTAGGAGCTGGAGCTGTTTCCAGCTTTACCTTTCTGCCATTGTTGGGCTGTGGCAGCTCTCAAATAAATAATTACAAAAAAAAAAGTCAACGGCTATGAGACTCTATCTAGCTCAGTTGGAGTGCTTACCCAAGTGCTGACACTTGCTTGTGATCCCACCACTCCAGAACTAGAGGCAAGAGCATCAGAAGTTCAAACTCATCTTTGGCTGCATAGTGAGCTTGAGGAGATTAGTGAATCCATCCTGGATTATGTGCATTGAGACTGAGAAAGAGAGAGACAGAAAGAGAGAGAGAGAGATAAATTTAGAATTTCTAGAAAAGTTCAAGAAAGGATCTCTATTAAAAGAAAAAATATTATTTCAGGAATTTTCAGAGCCTGGATGTTGGCCACACCCAGAGAAACCAATATTTCCGACAGTCTGGATATCAATGTACCACTGTGATAGTTTTTACTCCATCCTTATTTAAAAGGTAAGCTGTTGCGGCCTGCCCGCAGTCCACAACACAGAACGGTTCAACTGAGAATGGCAGTTCGCTGAAAAGAGAGGAATCTAGACGGGGCGGAAGAAACAATGGAGCTAAGACAAATCCTGATCAAAGCTCAATTTTACTAATTCCAGACACTCAGTTATAAAGGAAGGGGGAGGGAACCCAATATCCCGCCAAGTAACTCAGGGTCCAGTAGCAGGACGAACACGTGTGTGCCTCCAGGCAGCAAAGGCAGGTTCCAGCAGTGGGCGTGGCAGGACGAATGAGCCGGTAGCTCCACCCTTGAGCAAGCAGGTTCCAGGCTGGGGGAAGGGAGGCCACAGTAAGCCTGACTGTATTACTCTGAACTTAGTTCTGTAGTGGCTTCCCCTTTGATTTAGCATGAACCCCAGGAGAAGCAAGCATCTGCTTACAAGAGCCCCCAAGTTATATTCTCTAAAATATAACTAAATTTTCTTCTGATTTTTCATTAGAAAAAAAAAACTTTCCAACCTAAAAATTGTATGATGAAAAGAGCAATATATTTGTCTCCTCAGAGGCTCTGCCAGATCCTGACCAATACAGATGCAGATGCTCGTAGCCAACCATTGGACTGAGCACAGGGACCCCTGTGGAGGAGATAGGGGAAGGATTGAAGGAGCTGAAGGGGCCTTGTCTTATTCAGGGTTTCTATTCCTGCACAAACATCACGACCAAGAAGCAAGTTGGGGAGGAAAGGGTTTATTCGGCTTACACTTCCACACTGCTGTTCATCACCAAGGAAGTCAGGACTGGAACTCAAGTAGGTCAGGAAGCAGGAGCTGATGCAGAGGCCATGGAGGGATGTTCTTTACTGGCTTGCCTCTCCTGGCTTGCTCAGCCTGCTCTCTTATAAAACCCAAGACTACCAGCCCAGAGATGATCCACCCACAAGGGGCCTTTTCCCCTTGATCACTAATTGAGAAGATGCCTTACAGCTGGATCTCATGGAGGCATTTCCTCAACTGAAGCTCCTTTTTCTGTGGTAACTCCAGCTGTGTCAAGTTGACACAAAACTAACCAGTACAGGCCTTATCTGGCATCAATGGGACCGGAGGCTTGATGCCCCAGTGTAGAGGAATGCTAGGGTGGTGAGGCAGGAGTGGGTGAGTGGGTGAGCACCCTCATAGAAGCAGGGTAAGGGGGGATGGGATAGGGGGTTTGCAGAGAGGAAACAGAGAAAGGGGATAACATTTGAAATGTAAACAAATAAAATATCCAATTAAAAAAAAAGAGCAATATATTTGAATTCACAAACTCTGCTAATTTCCTTGGGATATGTATTCCATTAGGTATAATTTGCTTGTTTTTGAATTCTCAGAAAAATGCAAATTAAACCCATAATGAGCTCCTATGTCTATTAGAAGAGCAGTCCTCCTCCCACCCCCCTAGTCTGAAAAGCAAAAAGAAAACAAAGCAAAATCAAGAATTCCCAGTGCACCAAGGATACAGAATTTTCCACTCGTCTTGGTGAGGATAGAATAGTGTGCAGCCAATTTGGAGGACACACCTACCCTACAATCCAACTGTGTTACTTGGCCTTTCATCACTAGAACAGAATTCATAAACTAATTTACAAAACAAGAAGTTGTGCTTTTGTTTCTGAGTCTCCAGGTTCTGTGGACTGGCCTGATGGCCTTCAGAGCTGTGGTGAGCCAGCGAGGGTGTAGGAGTATGTGCCTGAGAGCAAGCTCAGAAAAATGAAGGACATCAAAGACACTGGGCTTCATGTCCTTTCAAAGACATTCACTCCGTGACCTAAAGACCTCCCACAAGGCCTCATTTCCTACTGTCTCACCATCTCCCAATGAGGCTTATCAGGAGCACAGCCTGGGGGAGGGAGAGCGTTTTGAAGATCAAAACTATAGAACCAGCAGTCCCACTTGTGAGCATTTACCCGTGGGAATGAAATTGTTTGTGCAAACACTTACTCACACGTGAATGTTTATAGCAGCCTTTCACTAGTGACAAAAGCTAGAAACAACTCAGCTGTCCTCCAACTGGCATAGAGATAAATTAAAATGTTGGGACTCTACACAATTGAACATTATTGTGTAACACATAAGAGCAAAGTACTGGCACACAACAATATAGCTGGTTCTCTCAAATGCTTTATTTTATGGAAAGAAGGCATCCCCAGAAAGTTATATTTTACATAATGGAACATTTTGGAAAAACCAACATAGGAACAGAAAACAGTTGACTGGTTGACAGGAGCAGGAGATAATTACAAGGGCCAAGTGTAAAAGGGCATGGGGAATGGCTGTTAAGATGATGAAATATATTCTACTGAGGTGGTGAGATTGCTTACCTAACCATATGCACTTGTGAAAATGTATGGAACTTCATTCTAAAAAGAGCTAATTCTTGGAAGTAAAATTACCACACATACACACACAAATTAAACTTTTAAGAATAAAACAAGGGGCTGGAGAGATGGCTCAGCAGTTAAGAGCACTGACTGCTCTTCCAGAGGTCCTGAGCTCAATTCTCAGCAACCATATGGTGGCCCACAACCATCTGTAATGGGATCTGATGCCCTCTTTGGTGTGTCTGAAGACAGCTACAGTGTACGCATATAAATAAAATAAATAAATCTTAAAAAATATATAACAGAACAATAACAACAAAATGAAAAGTAAGAAAAGCATTTAAAACAAGCATTATAGTGTGTGTGTGTGTGTGTGTGTGTGTGTGTGTGTGTGTGTGTGAGAGAGAGAGAGAGAGAGAGAGAGAGAGAGAGAGAGAGAGAGAGAACGAGGATGATGATGGTTTAGGGATTAGGAGTGTATATTCCTGAGTTCAGTTCCTAGAACTCATGTGCCTGTAACTCTGGGGATTTAACATTCTTGTCTGTCTCTTGGCACAGCACACTTGTGTGCCCCCCACCCCTCCAGACAGACAGAGAGACAGAGAAAGATTAGTAAGTGTTCATGCATTTGCTCAGCAATTTTACCACTGAAAATCTCATAAAGCAATAGAGGAAGGTAGGAGAGCAGTTTTCTGTATGATGTCAGTTGGCTAGCAGAAATTATTAAAGGAAGCACGAAGCTTGGAACAACCTACATGTCCGCATTAAGGTTAACAGTCAGAGCACACTCAGCCCACTAATAGGGAGGGAGTATAATGAAAGTTAGTGAGGATGTTATTTTTGAGACATTTTTAATACTAGAAAAAGGCTTATGAAATGATGTTGAGTAAAAAGTAGTATAACAAGCCTACCCTTGGGGCTGACTCGGGGGTTAAAAGCTCTTGCCGCTCTTGCAGAGGACCTGGGCTCAGTTCCTTGCATCCATGTAACAGCTCACAACTGACTGTAGCTTCCATTCTAGGGGACCAATACCCTCTTCTGGCCTCAGCAAACTCCTGCACACACATGGTGCAAATAAACTCATGCAGGCAAATATACACACACACATATTAAATAAATAAATACATATTTTTGAAACGTATTTTTATTCTTATTTCCCTCTATTTTTCTTAGCAATATTTTTAAAAATGTGACTCTGAAAAAAGTGGACCAGGGCTAAGAAAATTCAGTGATGGCTCCCAATCATCCCTATAACTGTCCAACAGAAGTATGCAATGATGACTAGCTCTGGAAACATATTGCCTTTATCTTCCAAAGCTGTAATATTTAGGAACAAAATACAATACCATTCATGTCAGTATTATGTTAGAAGTTTTATTAGGAATTAGATTACAGTTTTTGCACTTATGTAATTTAACTTTAAAGCTTTTTTAAAAAATATGTATTTTATGTATATGAGTACACTATTGCTGTCTTCAGACACACCAGAAGAGGGCATCAGATCTCTTTGCCAATGGTTGTGAGCCACCATGTGGTTGCTGGGAATTGAACTCAGGACCTCTGAAAGAGCAGTCAGTGCTCTTAACCACTGAGCCATGTCTTCAACTCCAAAGTTCACAGCTTTTTAATATGAAATTTGAGGTTCTAACATTTATTTTTATTTTACATGTACTTGTATGGGCCTGATTGTATGTATGTGTATCATCTATGTGTGAATGCCCTTGGAGACCAGAGGGCATCAGATTCCCTGAAACTGTAGTTAAGGTGGTTGTGAGTCTCCTGATATGGATGCTGAGGACTGAATCCATAGCCTTATAAGAACAGAAAATGCTCTTAGCCATCTTTCACTGAGCCATCTTCCTGCCCCCAAATTTAAGGTTCTAAAAATGTGCTGTCTAATAGGGTGGTCACTGGCCATATGTGGCCATTTGAGCTGTTCCCACAGAGCAGGACAACAGTATAAATACATGCCAAGATCAAGAAAAGAACAGGTCAAAACATATCAGTTATCATTTGTATTGATTGCATCTGGAAATAACATGCATTTCAATAGGTTAGATACAATGTATTCTTTTTTTTTAATTTTTAATATTTTTATTACATATTTTCCTCAATTACATTTCCAATGTTATCCCAAAAGTCCCCCATAGCGCAATGTATTCTTAAAGTTAATTTTAGCTTTCCCCCTTTTTTCATTGTGGTTACTAGAGAATTTTAAGTTAAAGCTGAACAATGATGCTTTAAAATCTGTTCTCAACCCAGCCTTTGAGCCTTATTTCTCTCCCCTGTGTTTGCACATGGATAAATAGTATGATTCTTCCCTTTTCCCAAGATAAGATAAACTCACTCACTCCTCATCCTGCTCTGCTCTGCTCTGCTCTGCTCTGCTCTGCTCGCTCTGCTCCTCAGGCTGCGGTACCTTGGTGCACTTTAGTTCTTGTTAAAGCGATATTCACCATTTGAGCCCAGTGCTCAAGTCCTCTACTAATCAGTGATCCTATTCAGCTACAAGCTAAGGAAACCACATTAAGAATCTCAGCTGAACAGCCATTTCTCCTGTACCCAAAGGTGGACAGTGCAGGTAGCAGCTCTCAGACACCTCTAACTTGTCTCTGCATTCTGCTTCACTAGGTTTGGTGTTTCTAACCGAGTTGTAGTCTCAAAATGGCTGCTTCATCTCCAGCCAGTAATCTGCATCTTGCAGAGAGGAGAGAGGAAAATGTTGCAGAGAAAGGGAGGCTTCTGAATGATCAGAAAACAGGTTTGTAGAAATTTTCCACAAATTTTCCCCTGTACCTCTTTGATTTGAATCCTGTCGAATGATGTCCCACTTTAAAATAAAGAGGAGAAAATATAGTTCTTCCAGGTTTGCTGTCATTTTGTTGCTATTGTTTGTTGACTTGTCTGGCTTTCTTTTCTTTCTTTCTTTTTTCTTTCTTCTATCTTCTTTCTTTCTTTCTTTCTTTCTTTCTTTCTTTCTTTCTTTCTTTCTTTCTTTCTTTCTTTCTTTCTTTCTTTGTCACAAGACTCATAGCTTCAAAGATGTAGTAGCGAGGCAAAGGGGTTTCTGAGTCATGGCTGTCTACCCTTCCTTGATTTCCTTAGTCAGAACTGATTTCCCTGGATGGTGCTACATGCACACAGAAGGGGGTTACTATTTTTACATTTCCTTTCCATGCTGCAAAGGGACTTTCTTTCTCCTATAAGCACCACTTTTCCTTCTGGCAAAGAACACAATAGTTTATCGCACTTTGGATTTTCTTAATTACTATCACATTCCAGTTGGCCTCTGGAGCCTTTTTCTTTATTTCACACAGTGCCTGGAGTCTGACAGCTTTGCAGAGGCTCAATATTAAGATGGGGGGTGGGGGGAAGTACTGGCTTCTGTATATATAAGAAAAATAGTGATATAAAAAATCAGAAAAGACTTAGCTAAATGTTTACAAGTCATAGTTATATCCAACATATTGAATGTCCACAAAATGTTATCATAGATATACTATGGTATGATCTGGCTTTCATAAATGGACATGATTACACAGAGAACATAATGAAGTAACAATTTTACATAATGAAGTAACAATATTTTTTAGTGCCTTGCCTCTCTGCATCTTTTCTAGCCAGAATATCATTTTAAATCTTTCACAGTGCCCGAATTCTAAATTAATAAGCTGGCAGAGCCAGGTCTAAGCTGTTCTGGCTAATGACCTACGAGTAGAAGTGGGCTGGTCCTCTTCTCTCACTGCCTCTCTTAAATGTGAATAAGGAAGGATTTAGCTCTTGTTGCTGCAGGCAGCCAAGCCAATGAAGAACTGGATCCCACATTTTGGTCCACAAAGCAAAGACAGGAAAAAAAAAAAACACAAAAAACAAAAAACAAAACAAAACCCAGGTCTGTGAAATCCTTTGAATGTCCTGAATTGACAATTCTGACATCCTTCCCTCTGGATGTGCTCTCTCATTATGACAAATCACACATTCAAGGGACGAATAGATGACTCGGCAGCTAAGAGCTCTCACTGCTGCTCTTTATTCTTTTTTAATGAAAAGCTATTTTTGATGCAAAACATATTTTGATCATGTTTTTCCCCTCACCCAATTTCTCCCAGGCCCTTCTCACTTTCCTTCCCACCCAATTTTATGTTCTTTTAAATATTCTCTCTCTTTAAAACAAAACAAAATGAAGCAAAACAAAACAAAACAAAACCACCCCCCCACATACAAAACCAAAACAGCAAACACACCAAAACCCTCCAGACAAACAAACAAGCAAACAGAAATGCGAAGCGTGACAAGAATACCACTGAGTTTGTTTTGCATTGAAGGACTACTCCTGAGCATGGGGCCTGCCCTGAAGTGTGATTAATATATCCAGGGAGAGTCCATTGGAGTAGACTGATTTTCTCTTTGCCAGCAGATGATATCAGCTGCAGATAGCTCTGTTGGTAGGCGTGGGAGCCTGTGTCCACTTCCCCTCTCAGCGCTAAGCCCCCCTTTTAGCTTGAACTTGTGTAAACCTTGTGTGTGCTGTCACAGCCTCTGTGAGTTGATATGTGCAGCAGGCCTGATGTTGGGAAAACACTGTTTCCTTGAAGTCATTCATCACCTCTGACTCTTACAAGCTTTGTGCCTCTTCTTTCATATTGATCTCTGTGCCTCCTCTGGAGAGCCTTTATAAAGACATACCATTTAGGGCTGAGCCTTCCAAAGTCCCTCATTCTCTGTACATTGCTTGTTTGTGGGTCTCTAAGTTAGCCTCCATCTACTGCAAGAAGATGTCTCTCTGGTGAGGGCCGAGGGAGACACTGATCTATAGCAGTATGCTATTAGGAGCCATGTATTACCATGTTCAGTTGGCAAACTAACAATATTAGGGTTTTCCCCAGGCCCATCACTTATTTGGTCTCAGGTTCTTGGCTATTTTTGCAATGTCAAGTATGGGTTCCATCTCATGGAGTGGGTTAAATCTAGTTAGAAAGCAGTTGGTTACTCCAATAACATTTGTGCCGTGCTGCTGTTGTACCAGTACTGTCTTGCAGTCAGGTCACTGTAGCAGATCTCAGGGTTTGTAGCTGTGCCCATGGTTATCTTCCTCCTCGGGTAGCCTCAAGACTACCTTCCCATGAACAGTAGTCAGTAAGGGTGAAGCTTCTAGCTAGCCCCTGGCTTGACTTCTCTATGTTCAATGACATATGCGGGTGTTGTCTTCTGCAGTAGTGCTTTACCACCAGTTTGTGGAAAGCAAGGCTTGGGATAGTCTGTGATGTTTGGGGTTTTCCAATGAGGTTCCTTTGGCTAATGACTCAACAATATGTAACCAACCCAGCCATTAAAGATTTTACTTGGTGCATAAAATGTCTACATGGGGTTCTCTTATATTATTTAGTGACTCTGTTTGAATTCCTTTCATATATGTATGTATTTTAGGAAGCTTCTTCAGGATTAGGTTTCCATGTGTTTTTTCAAGTGGTCTTTAATGTTAGTTGTTTCTCCCCACATTTCCTCCTTAGCCATTTTCTTGCATCGCCCTCCCTATTTAATCCTCCTGTTTTAGTTTCCCCTTTGTCTCTCCATAACAGTATATTCTCCAATCACCAGCTGTGGACTAAGCACTCAAACACACAAGCCTGACTCAAAGCACGATGGCTCTAAAGGCTGGAATTATCATGCATCTGCAAGTTTTGTTTCTCCTGTGCTCCTCTGTTGGCTCCCTTCCTCCTGTGTCCTCATAGGCCTTTCCTTGTGTAGGCCAGCTTTTAGAGTCTCAGTGTCTGTCCAAATTGCCTTTTCTTGTAAGGTACTAGTTTTTAGTTGATTAAGGAACACTCTAATGGCCTCATTTAAACTTAAATCACTTATTTAAAGGCCCTGTCACATCCTGTACTAGGTTCTAGGAGATTAGGCTTCAACTAATGAATTCTGGAGGGAAGCAATTAATCTCCTAACACTTCAAACTGTTACCACAAGGATAGATCTCAGATTATGACCCACAGTTCCCAATTCCAGCTGTGCTTTCTTTATCAAGATGAAAGGAATACTGTCTGTCCTGCAATCTCAGCGTGGGTTAGAAGAACTTTCAGCAATAATAAAGCTAGCATTTAGTAGGAAGTGGAGGTGGAGATTCATCATCAGCCGAACTGGGAGGCAGGAACCGGAGCATTCCAGTGTGACTCAGCTCTGTGAGAACCTAACTCTACAGAGTGCGAGCTTTTATTTTATTATTCGGAAAATGTAACATCATCCTTATGATAGACAGAATTGCTGTTCCCGATAAACAGAGGTCAACAAATGCCAGTGAAGATTCGGGCAAAGAGGAAGCCTTATTCACCTATCCCCTGGAATGGGAGAAGATGTTTGCAAATTGTGTGTATGATAAGGAACTAAAGTCTGGCACATTATTTAAAAAGTCTATGACATTAACAAGGAACCCAATTAAAATAAGGGCAAATGACTTGAATAGACGATTAGCCAAAGAACCTTTACAAATGACCAACAAACATGTGAAAGTACATGTGAAAATTACATAATATAATATTCACAAGAGAAAAACAAATCAAAACCACAATTAGACAGCATCCACACCCATTTGAATAGTCACTATCCAAAGAACAGAAAATGACTAGATCTGTCGATAATATAGAAGAATTGTTGCTTCTGTTTACCATTGGTAGGAATGTAAAATTGTGTAGCTTTTATGGAAAGCAGTATGAGAGTTCTTCAAAAACATTAAAATAGTACTACAATATGATTGGGTTATTTCACTTCTGGGTGTACAGTCAAAAGAATTCAAAGCAAGTCTCAAAGAGATATTTGCATTACATAATTATCATAATAGCCCAGAGGTAGAAACTCCTCAAATGTTCACTGGCAGATGAATGGATAAAGATGTGGTATAGACATACAAAGAATGGGAAGGAGGCTCAACTGTTAAGAGTGCTTTTTGTGCAAGCATGACTTTAGTTTCAATCTCTAGCACCCAGGAAAAAGGTAGGTTTGGCTGTGTGTGCCTATAGCCCCAGAACTGTGCACAGAAGACCAGTAGAGCCTGGGAACTTGCTGTCTTGTCAGCCTTGCAAAAGAGGGGAGCTTCAGGTTCAGTGAAATACCTTGTCTTAAAATATAAAGTAGAGAGGAATGGTAGGGGACACCTGAGGTCCTCCTCTGGCCTCTGTATGTGTGTACCTGTACAGGTGAATAACACACACACACACACACACACAATTTTAAAACATTTTAAAATTAAAAGACCTCTGTGTTGTTCATGACAGTATAATGTTTCTTAAAAAAAAAAAAAAGGAAAAGAAATGTGCCACCTGCTACAGACTGGGTAAACCTTGAGGACATTATACTTAAGGGAATAATTCTCACAAAAGGACAGTGTCAGTGTATTACTATTGCTCAGATGAAGACTGACAAAATCACACAAGTTGACCCTTGACAGGTGGTGGTTTAAGGCTGTGTATGTGTGTGTGTGTGTGTGGGGTGTCTGTGGCTGGGGAATACATATTTAGCAAGCATGGAGTTTCCCATTGGTACAGGGTAGGGGTTGGCAGGCTTGCACATGTGGGGCAAACACTCCCCTACTGAGCTGCAGCCAATCCAAGAATGTCAGTTTTGTAAGATGAAAACTTTAGAAGGATCGTCTGGAAAGTAATACATTTGTGTGACTGTGAAAATATTGAAACGAGCCCTTAAAAATAAGTTGCTAAATCTAATGCTGTGTCCTCGACCTCAATAAAAATTTTAAAGATTAGGTCACACAACTCTGGTATGTTCTCATTTACAAACACATATATTCAATTACTGGCAGTGTGCAATGGAACTGTTTAAATACTACTGAGATTATGAAAAGAACTTTCCCTCTGCATTTTTTCCTTAAAGAATTTTAAGTGAAATTAGCAAGTTTATATATTGAATTTTGAGAATAGTGTCAGTATTAGTGTTCAAATGAGGGATTTGTTCTTGCCTATCAAGTGGCCAGAAGTCAATACTCAAGTGGGTGAATGTTGGCAAACCGAGAACTAGCAGCTGCCCTGGGGCTCCCTCCCCACTGAGCACAGATCCCTTAGTGCAAGGAGAGGCAGTTCTGCTTTTTCTCAGGAGTTGGCATCCTGCCTGGCCCCCTCCCTCAGCGGAGTGTAGGCAAAGTTCTTTTATTTTGTACTTTCTCCCGGGAACAAAGCACGTCCTCCTGCCTGTTTTGAAAGCAGAGGCCCTGAGCCCCTGCACAGGGAGAACTCAGTCTTGGAACATTGGCTTGAGCAGTGTGCAGCCAAGTCATCTGTTCCCAGTCCCCACAGTTTCTAAGCACAGGCAGTGCTTGCTGGTCCTGGCCCGCAGGCCCCTGGCCGCTGTTGAAGTGTTTCATCTCCAGTATGGAGCCATTTGAGTTGATTGGAAACATCTCCTTACCCTCCTACTCCCCGCCCAGAGCATGTGCCCTTGACTCTGATAATAGTCTTGGAATTATTGCACGATCAGCATGTCCCAGCGTCCCATCCCGGGTGTTTCATCCTGCCAGCCATTCAGGAAGGAGCAGCAGTGAGGTTGCGTGTGGCCGGATCCGGGCCCAGCACTGCTTCAGAAGGGATTTTACACTTCGTTTACAGTCTAGAGCTTTCTGGAATTGTTTAATGACCGTTTTCCACTAATTTTCGCCTCCTGCAGTTTTCCTCATGTAGAGCTGAGGTTGTCATTATATCCCAGCAAGATCCGGGAATGGTGCAGGAAGTAGATCTAAACTACTATCAATTTCTTTTCGGTGCAGGAAGTAGACATAGGCCTTCCTTCCAGTCTTCCTTCACAGAAAACTCTAGCCTCTGCCCTGACTCGTCTTCCCCCAACCTCTACACCCGACCCTCACCCCCACCCCACGCCTCCACCCCTGGCAAAGAGGTGGTAGGTTCTGTGTCAGTTAAGAGTATGGCAGGGACCGCATGAGGTGGTACACACTTTTAATACCAGCACTGGGGAAGCAGAGACCAGGGAAGCAGAGAATCTCTGAGTTTGAGGTCCACATAGCAAGTTCTAGGACAGCAAGAACTACTGACATAGTGAGACCCTGTGTCAGTAATCCTGTACAGGCTGCTGTAGTAATCCTATAGGCAAGAGTCCTCTGAAGTGAACTGCACCTCCCTCCCGCCCTCATCTCCTTGGATCAAGGGGACAATGATAACAGAATATCACAAGGGAACACTTTTGCTGAATCACAGACAGCTTTACAGAGTTTGGGAAATATTTGACTTTTGAGTTACAAAGTAGGAAGATTAGATGAAGGCACAGCAGATTAAACTCTTCTGTGGGAAAATGTAAGCTCCCGTTTGCGTTCAGTTGTTTGTAGTGTCTTGATTAGACTCAACATCGACTAATCTTTTTACTCCCATAATTACACAGTTACAATTTACCTGTATTAGTCATATGAATTACAGTGTAAATGTCAGATACGTTGTATAAAAATTAAGTATGGATTTGTGAAGTGGAAATTTCTGGTTTCTTCGGAAACTCAGTTGTGTCATGTGATGGTTTTTCTGGAAGCTGTTTTGTTTGGCTGACACAGATGCTTTCGAGGGTGCTTGATGTTTGGAAAGAGTGTAAGTAGAACCCCACAGACAGCGAAAGGATGCTCTTGCATGGTGATGCCATGCAAAGCTTCTCTGGTCTTCACTTTGTAGAGAGAAATGTGCTAAAGAACTTCTCGTGGTATTCCAGCGGATTCTTGCCACTTCCAATGACTCATGCAGATTTGGCTGAGCCTTGTGGTTTCTGCTGGATCCAGCTGCTGCTACAGTTTGGTGTTTGCTATTGGACTGGACTTCTGATATCCTGACAATGAAGATTAGAATTGCCCCAAAGAACTACTTCTAAACAGGTCCATAACCTCACTGTCCTATTAACCATTTTTCTACCCTAACCTCTGGTTGGTAGGCTAAAAAAGAAGTTAATGTGTTCAATAAAAATCTAATCCTACATATTTGGTTTAAAGTCATTTTGTTTGCTTTTATTGCTGTGTAGTATGGTGATCAGAAAGAAAGATTGCTTGAAAGAATTAGAACAATAGGGGATGAGAAAATAGCCCAGTCAGTAATATTCGTTACACAAGCGTGCGGACCTGAGTTCAAATTCTAAGAACCCAAAGCAAATGGTAGTGTTAGCATGGAATTCTAGTGCAGGGGAAATGAAGATAGCTTGAACCCTAGAGCTTGCTGGCCAGTCAGGCTAGCTTAATTGGTTTTAGGTTCTAGAAAGACACTCTGCCTTAAAAATATGGTGGACAGGACAACTACTGAAGAGTGACACCTGCCACTCACCTCTGGCTCCACACATGCATGAAAGAACACACCCACCCACCCACCCCCCACACACACATGGATTGAGGGGAGAGCAAGTAGAAACTGTTGCCTTGGTTGATTCTGAAGGATTATTTGTAAGGAAAGCAGATCTATAATCATGTGCAGAAGAGATTTGGTCATTTACACTTTTCTACCTCGTTAGAAATGTCATAGGATGAAGTGAGATAATGAAGGCAGTTTGAGTGTCAGCTGTGTATAGGATGCTGTTCTGGTTGCCTACTGCACAAACTTTTGTTGAAAGAGGCACCTGCCTGCTTTACACAGTGTGAGGTGGTTGAACATAGGACTGGACAGTTGAGGTTGACAGTGGTTTACTGGCTGTATATATAGTTTTGGGAGGGGTACTTCCCCCCTATTCCACTCACATTGGATCACAGGGAAGCTGCACTCCAGAATAGAGCAAGCCAGCATGTGCTATGAAAAGCAAGATTTTCTTGAGGGAAATAGTAAAAAGAATGGCATATTCCCGCACTACACCCTGCTATTCTCCGTCCCGGTGGTCTCACCAGCCAGTTCTTATCTCATGGAGACTTTCTGACTCAGAGCTCCAAAATTTCCCCACCCAGCTCACTAAGTTCCCATTGGCAGTTCTCTACCATGCCAGCCCCATGCTACAAAACCCCCATGGCCTTTGTGGTGCACATCAGGGAAACCCGCTGTGCTGCTCTACCTTTCTCTCATGAACCCAAACTGCCTTGTGAAGGGAAATGCCATACAGACTTAGTTCAGAAACAATGGTAACTTAATGTAAGCCCTATAAAATCTAAATCCTGGCACATCCACCATTGAAACCAGGAGACATTAACAACTACATCTGTCCTTACACTATCCCTGTCCACTATCCCTATTCCTAACTCTCTCCTGCTTCCTCTTTTGTCCAATCTGGAAGTCCTGCCTACTCACCCAGTGATTGATTATCATCACATTGATTATCACTGATTATCGTTCACCAGGAGTCACCTGAGTATATGACTCATTCCTTGTTCCAAACAGCCCCTCTGGGCAAGCAGAATTAACATCAAAATACAGGCAGCACCAGGGCTATCCACAAAACTTCCCCCTTTCTGTTCACTTAAAAGACTCTTATCTCAGATATAAATTGAGCACAACTATTACCATTTTGTAATTTATAAAGTACAAGATAGACCTAACACTCAGTCCAACATTTTTTGTTGATAAAATAGAACACTGTCATCTGCCCTAAATTAAAAGACTAATAATTCTACACCTTACTTATGTCCAGGCTTTAGATTGTATGCCATCTGAAAACCATCCTCTCAAATCTGTTCTCTCAATGTAAATAGCTTGGGTTGGCTTTGAGACTAAAAGTAGTCTTCCAACCCCATCAGAAATCTGAGAATGAGCAACGTTATCTGAAGATATAGGAAGCCTAACACAGCTTCCAGAACTGAGACAAGTTGTAGAGACAGCTGCCTACTTATACAGCCCCAAGTAAGACAGGAAATTGGAGCATCAGTCTTCAGCCTTCTGGCCAAGGATCGTCTGATAGACCTTTGAAAAACAGAAATTATTAAGGACTAACCTATTCTGACTCATCAGCACTAAGCTGTCCTAACCTTTATCTTGTGTCCACTCAAGGAAGGTACAGGTCTGCAGGAGAGATAGGCAATTTCTGCTCAGTGGCCACGTAGCCACATGTATCACCTCAAGCTTTCCTAGTAACTAAGGGCTGGCTGGCCCTGGCTCCTGATGCAGCTGGCTTGTTTAAATAATTTTATGGGTTTGTAGGGATATAAAATCCTGTTACGCTGAGGATCATGTAGCATGTAGCAGATTCAGTGGATAAGGGATCAAGGCAGATAGGAGTCTTTGTCCAGATGACAGTTCCATCTCTGGTAAGGGCACAGAATCTCCAGTGAGGCTTTTGGAGTCTCTGTGGTGCATCCAGCTAACAGAGGATATTTTAGACTTTTACACTATCAATATAAAAGAACAGGGAGCCGCGGGTTATAGTCTAGACAGAGCCAAGTCCAAGAGTCACACCATATACACTATTCATTAAAATGGCACAGAAATTACATCAAGAAAGTCTGATCTCAAAGATCTAAGTTTCTTGGAACTTAGATCTAAGTTTCTAAGGAACCCGGTCTTTATCGAGAAGTTCATAAAAGGGCCTAGGGAGATGGCACTGTTAGTGAAAGGTTCAGCATGCAAGCATGATGAAGAGAGTTTGGATCCCCAGGACCTACATAATAGCCATTTGGCCTGTCTATAATGCCAATGCAAGGGAGGTAGAGACAAGGAATCCCCAGAGACAGCTGCTTATCCAGACTAGCCAAGATAGTGATCCCTGGCTACAGGGGAGAGACCCTGCCTCAATATGTAAGGTCAGCAGCTGTAGAGAAGACAGCGGTCATCAACTTTTTTGCATGTTATGAACATATATGTGTACCCACACACATCTGAACATACATGTCTAAACAAGTTTTTTTTTTTTTTTTAAAAGGGGCACATAAAGCCCTGGAGGAGAAACAAATCAACAACTGCAAGACCAAAAGCCCCCTGAAGCCTAAAGACAGTAAGTCCAGGATCCCAAAGGCTGTTAGCCATTAGCTTAATACGTTACCTACATCTTCTGATCCCAAGCTCAGGAAGCATGCTCCAGCCAGCAGCACTAAGGGACTCAGATTTGTCTAGCAAAGGGTGAGAGCAAGGCTCTATTCAACACCCAAGTTGGGGTGGATTTTTTAACAGAAAATTATTTAAGAGAAAGTATATTTAAGAGAAAATATTTGGGCTCAGGGTTTTAAAAGTTTCAGTTCAGGATCACTACTTGACTTTCTTGATTTGGACCTGTTGAGGAGCATATTTTGGTGGAAATATATGACTGAACAAAACTTTTTGTCCCTTTCACAGTGGGAGAGTGTCCTGGGGTGGGGACCAAAGGGTCCCACTGAACCTTTGAATAAAGGTTTCTGATTGACTGAAGACATATAATTAGAACCTACCTCTTAAAGTTTCTATAACCTCCCCATAATGTCAAGCTGGGACCAAGTCTTTAACACATGAACCTTGGGGAAATATTCTAGCTCCAAAATGAAACGGCTACATGGCAGAGACTCCTGTCTGACAATGTGAAGACAGAAGGACTGGCATGATCACCTGTGCTGGTGAGTGCCAGTGGGGTTCTCAGAGCAGGATCTGAGGCAGCAAAGGAGGAAAGCCATGGTTCTTGCCTGTAATGACCTTTTTTTCTCTAGGCTGGAGGGAGAATAGGGCTTGGAAGTGTAGGGTGCAATGTATGGCTCTGACTCTAAGCAGCAGGGGATCAGAATATAGAGGCAATTAGCTGTATTAATTGGGTCACAAAGATTTCATTAAACAATATGGCATGTGGAACTTGGCTACACTATCAAGGGTGATTTAGATGTAAAACTGGGGGAGCTGAGTGCTGGGCAAAGCATTTTAGGGAAGAACCAAAGTTAAAAACAAGTTCCTACTTATGTTTAAAGAGTATCCAATTCTTTATTCAACATATACTAATTAAAATCTGATCCCTAGTAATAGTGAACTGTGGGCAGCATGTGAGTGGAGCCTGCCAACCATAGGTGGCTTCAAATGTGAATTGTGGGAAGCCACATGTGCCGTTGCAGAGTGGCGCAGGCTACTGCTGGCCACCACGCATAAGCTTGGGCAAACAACCAATGCTTACTGATACAGTAAAGTTTTTCACCAAAACACTGCCTGACCCGGGCATGATAATGAGGTACTGAGAGAACAACCAATCAGATGTGAGATATGCAAATGAGGTATGATAATGAGGTACTGAGAGAATAACCAATCAGATGTGAGACATGCAAATGAGGTATGTTAATGAGGTACTGTGAGATACTGAGAGAGAGTAACCAAAAAGATGAGGAACATGCAAATGAGGTATAGTGCATAACCAATCCGGGTGTGAGACACACCTCTCCTAGGCCTATATAAGCAGCACCAGTTCTGGGCTAGGGGTCTCTTCGCCTCTACAATCAAGCTCTCCCAATAAATGTGTGCAGAAGGATCCTGTTGCAGTGTCGTTCTTGCTGGCCAGTCCGGCGCTCGCAAGAGTGAATACAATTTTCAATAAAATGGAACAACTGGTGGGATAATAATATTTTCAACTTGTAATTTTAATTGCTGTAAGCACCTTTAGGTATAGAATATATATTATATATCTTAATATATAATAACTTTAATATTATATCTGTCCATCTACCCACCCATCTATCATCTATCTATCCATCCATCAATCTATCTGTCCATCCATCCATCCATCCATCCATCCATCCATCCACTGGTACTAGGAATTGAATGCAGGGCTAGCACATGCTAGGCAAACACTTTACCATTGATGTACTAGTGGGTTGTACGTTTTTTAGTATTATGATTATTTTTGAGACAAGATCTTTTTAAGTTCATCAAGCTAGTTTTAAGTTCATTATAGAGCCTAGACAGACCTCTAACTTGTGATCCTGGTCCCTCAGTCTCTCCAGTAGCTGAAACTACATTTTCATCCTAAAGAAAGAGAAGAATATCTGGAGATACATCACAGTTCAGTGGCTTAGCATTTGCTTAGCATAATCTTGGATTCAATCCCTTCTGCTCTACCATTCTCTGCTTTCATACAAAGAAAACAAATGGCTTTGGAAGCTCATAATTCCTGGAGGCCATTAGCCAGCCTGTGCACATGGCCCCATCCTACCTGTCTGTCTGGCTTTTCAGGGCTCATCCCCAGACTCTCCTGCTTGGAGCATGCTGAGAGCACCTCCATTTCTGCACTCCTGGAGCACTGGAGCTTGTTCTCTCCTGTGGAGCATTTGGTACTTAATGCTCCAGCCAACTGAGCTACCCAGAGTGTATGGCAGCCACAAAGAGAAAAATGAGCCTCTAAATTACTGAAGGAGCGCTATGTTCTTTCCAGGACAAGGTGGTCATTTTCCAGTTGTCCAGCTCCAGTATGTACCCTTGAAGATATTTATCAGAGACTTGGTTCACCTCTTGTACTTGGCAACCACAGGGAAAGATGCCTGCCAGCATGCCCTCAGGTTTGTGCTAATTTTGTATCTCAAATAGACTCTCCTGACAGTGAGGATAAAAGGGAAGTTCTTGGGATCCAGGAAATTCACTATGACTTGAATATTCTTCCTTAGTGAGTTGTTGTGTGAGATATACATGTATATGTATATATTTGTGTTGTTTGTTTGAGGCAGAGTCTCTAGCTCTAGGCTGAAATCCAACTCATTTTGTAGCTAAGCATAATCTTGAACTTCTGATTCTCCTGTCTCTACTTCCCAAGGGTGGGATTGCAGGTGCACACTACCACACCCAGTTTATGCAACATTGTACATAGTGCTCAGAAGAGAACCCAGGGTTGTATGTATACTAAGCAAACACTCTATCAACTGACCTACATTTCTGACCTTATTATTATTTATTTGTGACACCAAATAGTTTAGCTGGTAAAATATAAAGAGACAAGAAAATGTACCATTTCTTCAGGAATCAACAATAATAATAACAAAGGAAACAAAAGAAACTTATATACATAATTACTCCCAAATGATGACAACAAACCCCAAAAGGTACAAGTTGTTTAAAATTGCCACATCAAGAAATAAACTTGTCCTAGGATAGGTGGCAGTAGAGATGAGTCTGAAGGGTTCTAGCACAACAGAATTAATAGCTTGTGGGTTAACATGCTTAAATATCACATAGTCCTTTCTGGGAACTGCTCACAGAATTTAAAGGCAGCTATGACCATTTTGTGATGATCTTCTGGACCACGGCCTGAACCTCAGGAAATCCTGAAGTATAAACTAGATCCATTAGAAGAAAATTGTGTAGATCCTAGAAGTGATAATGAATTTGACTGTCGCCTAACAAAGAGAAGAAATATCCAAAGTCTAGTAATGAATCGGCAAAGTATATAATGTCCTAGAACATTTGTAGATGCAACATCTCAGATGTAATATTCCCAACTGGAGATTATTTGGGAAATGTATTTAACAATCACAAGACTGAGATAAATTGCCACTTATATGCTAAAGAAACTCTGACCTCACCTTTGGACTATTGTTTTCTTTAGATCCTTCAGTTGATTTTAACCATAATCTGTGTTTAAAACCCACTAATCCTAAAACAATGCTTTAGGAGACATGGACCTTAGAATGCCTATGCACATGCTCGTGTACACACACACACACACACACACACACACACACACACACATACACACACACATACACACACACACACACACACACACACACACACACACACACATGATAATTAGCAGATTCTCAGTATTCACATAATGTAGGACTCTAGAGGCCCCTGCTTTGGGATCTGGGTAGATTGGTGCCACAGCTTTCTCCCAAAGGGCTGAGTGGCCATTTGATCAGGGACATCCATCAGGTCCATTCCATCTAAGACTAGAAAGAACTTCTGTTTTCAATTTCTCTGCCACGCACCAATATGTTCTCTGTAGAATGCAAGGCAGAATGTATAGAAGAACTATATAAACATAGTGCACATGGAACTTTACCTTGGTTTAGTCGATTGACTTTGCATAACTTTTGCTGTTCTACAGTCAAACTTTTTCCTCATTTAATCTGAAAGGAAGCCACTATCTGCTAGGTCCACAGAACCAGGCTAAAGTGAGTAGAACATTCTTACTTGGAATACAATGAAGGTGATGTCAAAAACTTAATAATCCAAATAAGCAATATTTTACTATAATTAAAGAAAAACATGGCTTGTGAGCCAGTTGCCTAGTTTTGTAAATAAAGTTTTATTGGGACCAGGGTGAGAATCAGAGTGAGTCAATGAATAATGAACTGTCATACAAATATTCTTATCTGTAGTTTTCTAAGTGTTTTCATTATGATTTGTAGCAGTAACTTTTAAAAAGCAACTGCCCCAAGTTGTCTTAGGTGAAGAGTATCAGTTGCTGTCTGCACAAGGTAGATGCCACTCCTCAGGTACTTCTTTCTTTCTCAAGTGTGAGCAGCATCCTCTGTTTCTCCATCATCTTAACTTTGTACTCATAGCCAGCTTGATCCCACCACAAGTGCTCATTTCTCTCTCTCTCTCTCTCTCTCTCTCTCTCTCTCTCTCTCTCTCTCTCTCTCAAGATTTATATATTTTGAAATATTCTTTCTTTACCTTTCTAATTATCAGAATAAATCTAACTAGGATGTTTACTTTTAAAAAAAACACACTTTATCTGGGTTTGAAAGATGTTTAATAAACAATCTGTATCAACAGTATGACCTGTGCCAGTTCCTAGGCCTGGGAAGAGTTCACTATCTCCACAGTCAAGTCTGGGGCTTACTGACTGTGTTACACCTTGCCTTCCACTGCATAAGGAGGCACCATGTAATCCCCTTGCAAGCTACAGACTCAGTGTACATCCCACAAGTGAATGTGGCACACATATGCATACACACACATATGGGCACATGCATATGACACATACATATGCACACATAAGCACACTATTATGCATATATGCACACACACAGTATACTTCCAGCACATACATCACACATCACATATACTCTCTACATATACTTCTTATAAACATACATATACTACAGATGAAAACGCATGCATACAAATATACAAACGTGCAGAGACACACATCACATACACACATATGCACACATGCATGCCTACAAACATACCACACACATGCATGAACACAAAGGTGTACACAGTCATCATATAAACACACAGAAACACATGCATATACATGTGAAAATAAGATACACATGCATACACAGGAACATATGCACACACACACACATACCACACATGCATGCACACATATACTACCACCCATATTCACACATATATACAGAAATATATGCACACAAATGCACATACACACAAAGATACATGCTCAGACATGCACACATGCAATTCTTACACTCCCTACTACACATACATACATGCATACACACTCATACTCACCTAACATATCACATACACATACATACCCACATAACATGCACATTTTTTCATGTTTTGGTGTGTGCTTACACACACATACACATTCATATACACCTACCCACACAAATACCACAAAACATATATCTATACATGTATACATATCCACACCACACACATATACACATAATACACATATACACATCCCACATACATAGACATTCATGCACACATGTGCATGCACACAACAAATATGTACATATACACATCCTATACAAACATCACACACACATACACATAGGTACCTATCCAAACACACATGTACTACACACTTCAGGCACACATACACATGTATGCACATATATGTACATATATATACATATAAACCACACACCTATGCACACACATGTGCACACATAGCTGTCCTGGAACTCACTCTGTAGACCAGGCTGACCTCGAACTAAGAAATCCTGCCTCTGCCTCCTAAGTGCTGAGATTAAAGGTGTGCGCCACCACGCCCAGCAATATTTATTTTTAATATGGAAACCTGCCTGCATTTTGACCATCTGCTTGAGTGACAATACTCACTGCATGGAAGTGACCTTGTGACCTGCATAATATTTAGGTCAGCCTGGCCAGCAAAGACCACTTCATCCTCCCTGCAAATACTGTGACCAAAAGAAGGAAACCACCACAACAATGGAGTCTGAGGACAGAAAAACATGAGAAGCTGAGACCATCATGGAGCCAAAAAGGCCTGCCTGGGAAACTCACGGGTCACCTGAGCCCCGAGTGGTGAAGTCAGTTTAAAATGGTCAGCATTCTGAGTGGGAGGGAGGTTCACACAGTCACCTCTTCCCCATTTCCTCATCACGCCAGACATTCCCTGTGTATTTACAGGTACTGAACATGAACCTAGCCCACAGAAACAGAGGTAGATTTTTTTTCTCCTCAATTGAGGAATTTTCAAGGCTATCTGCCTCCTTGATTTCCACCTTGCCCCACTTTCAGGACTACCTCCGTGTTGAATGACCTTGACCGAGCTTTCTTTTTATTTATTTATTTGGTTATTTCATTTATTTACATTTCAAATGTTATCCCCCTTCCTAGTTTCCCCTCCACAAACCCCCTACCCACCCCACCCCCTATTTCTATGAGAGTTCTCCCCCACCTGCCTCACTGCCCTGGCATTCCCCTATGCTGAGGCATTGAGTCTTCACAGGACCAAGAGCCTCCCCTCCCTTTGATGCCAGATGGAGTTAGGGGAAGAACTGAAGGAGCTGAAGGGTTTTGCAACCCCATAGGAAGAACAACAATATGAACTAACCAATATCCCCAGAGCGCCCAGGGACTAAACCACCAGCCAAAGAGTACACATGCAGGGACCCATGGCTCCAGCTGCATATGTAGCAGAGGATGGCCTTATTTGATTGAGTTTTCAACACTTGGTTCTGATCACAGCATCTCTTCCTCAGGCCTCTGGGCTTACTGAATTGAGTCCAAACCTCTTAGCTTGTGAGCTGGCCTCAAATCCTGCTGTTCATATTTCAGCTTGACAGTCTTCTGCATGCTGTTTATATATATATATATATATATATATATATATATATATATACATATATATATACATATATATATAGTGTTTTTTGGGGGTGTAGAGCTCTGATTTGTATAAAGTGTGTACAAACTTTGGCGCACCTTATGGTTCTGACACACACATAGACCTGTGTATCACTACACCTGAATCAATATGTAACCACTCCCTCCACACACAAACACATTCTGTAAGCTAACCCAAATCATCCTTGGTCTGGGAGCACAGTACCCACCAGTCTAGATTTTGCCTGTTCTTAAGTGTCTTATGAATGAAATTATACACTCTGGTCCTTTTACGTCCCTCGTCTTTCAATATCGGTCCTTGGGGAACTCAGCAATGAGATGTACATATTTCCTTCATCATCATTTCCGTTGCCCAGTTAGCATGCTGCTGGGTGAGTGTACCACCATTTATGAGTTGCTTTGCTTCTTCATAATCTTCTTACATGACTTTGAAATGAAGAGGGCTTGAATAAAAACAACAACAACAACAGAAACAGGAGGTGGTTTCCTGAGGCCACAGGGGGAGTCCCACCAGGTCTAGAGTCTGCCCTCAGCAGCCTGGATTGTGAGACAGTTAACAGAGACGCAGAGCCAGAGAAAGAAATCAGCACCATTTATTTATTCATTGTGAGAAATAAGATCATTATATTTAGGTATTCACCTGGACTTCATATATTTTAAAAAATGCTTCTTTAATATTTATATACCCTTTCTTTCAAGGAACTGGGAATACATTTAAATAATAAGTTGCCATGGCACCTTGGTAAACAGATTGTTGGGTTTAGAAGTGAAAAGATTTGGATGAAAAAAATAAAGGTACCCAAAATGGGCTTGTAAGGAAACATACCAGCTTTAACCTCATCTCTGCTTTCTTTTACCTCAAGCATAGAGGTTGACAGTCTATTGGGCAAGGCCATTATGGACTCTAGGGCCAGAGGCCTTTAGTGCACATATGTACCCTGCCACCACCACTGAATCTCGGGCGAGTTTCAGTGCCCCCTCCATGCTTCAGCTGTGCCACTTTAGAATGGGCTAATAATAGTTAAATTAGCTGGAAGATGCAGAGTGACCTGAGCAACACTGTCATATAACAAGCAATTAAGAAATGCCAGCTGCTAGCATTGTCTTGGGCACTATAAATGATCACTTTCCTCATTCTCATAAGATTAGATCACGTTTAGGCATTACTAATTATTAAGGCTGCAGCTTAAGACTCCAGCATGAAACATTCCTTATGTTCCTGAGGGACAACGCATTTCCAGAAGAGAGTCAGAGTTGGTGATACCACTTTTTTTTTTAAATGGTAACAAGGAAGAGACTAGAGAAACGAAAGTAAGTTTTACCTAAGGCATTTCAACATATTAGAACACTTAAAAAATGGATATTGTGTTAGAGGCACCAGTTTGCATCCTTGGCTTTGTAGCGAATTCCCTTTAGAAGCAGAGGATGGAAGACATTACAGAAGAAGCCGAAGTCCCTTCTGCCATGTTGCTAAGGGAAGTTAAGAGTCCACGGCTGGTAATTAAAATTAATTCAACGTATTGTGCATAAATTGGATCCTAATGAGAGGAGCAGTTGCAGTAAAATAATTAAAGAATGAAAATATTTTCTCAGAACAACAAACCAAAAAAAAAAAAAAAAAAAGAAAGAAAGAAAGAAGCCCCCAAAGCCAAAGCCAGGGAGGCGTCCATTCTCGGCTCATGTGTTTCTCTTCAGCTGCAGCTGGATAAAAAGGAAGCAGAGAGATGGAAAATCAAAACAAAACCTTTCATGTGGTTGGCTCAATCTGGGCAGGGCAAGCGGGACACCTGTGAGTAACAGAGAAGGAAATCTTTGCAGGCAATGGAAGATAAGTCACCCGGCAGGGCATGGCAGCAAAACCAGCCTGGAAGTAAATGACAAGTGCTAGGGACCCGTGGCGACTTAAAGTCAGAGTACCTGCTGAGAATCAGAATCATTAAGAATTAGATTCGGACTCAGAAATCCGCCCGCCTCTGCCTCCCAAGTCTACAAAGTGAGTGCCAGGACAGCCAGGGCTACACAGAGAAACCCTGTCTCGAAAAAACCAAAAAAAAAAAAAAAAAAAAAAAAAAGAATTAGATTCGGGAGAGACAAACTGTTTCTCAGTCACTTATGTCTTTAAGAGGATTCTTCTTTAAGAATGTGTTCAAGTTTACAATGTATTCAATTTCCCAAAGCCTAGGAGGAGGTTTAGGGAGACTTCTGGTGAAGTTCAAAGCCTGAGGAACTTAACTTCCCAGTTTATTTTAAACGTTATGGAGCTGGGAAGTGGGTCTTCTGGAGATCATCGACTGGGGACCCCCACCCCTACATCCTGAAACCTACCTACAATTATTGTTTTTGTTTATCCGTATTGGGTTTTTAAACTGTTTTTGAATTCTAACTTTAAAAATGGATGTCTAAAACAATTCTAGTTTCTAACTGAGTAGCAGTGGCCCCTTTGCATCCAACAGAGCCCAGGTTGGGTGTGCCCACCCAACCCTGATATCACAAGCTCTGGGGGATTCCCTGTGGGCTCCCACTCGCCTTGGTACCTCTTCTTGGTGTGGGTAGTTTGGGGGGTGGGGTGGGTGATAGAACTTTTTTTTTTTTTAAATCTGTTTTTGTAAGTTTCAAAGCAGAGAATGGAATCAGGTGGGAATATTGTAGTCTTCTAGCCAGTTCTGATCTTTAACTCCGCCCACCGCTAAGCTGGTGCCAGTCACTTCCCACATTGCTGTGGAATTATAAGTATGCAGATAATTCCCTCCCCTATGAACTTCTCCAGGGCAGGGGCCAAGCCTAGTCATTACTGCGTTTCCAGTTCATCACAACGAATAACACAAAGTTGGTGTCTAATAAATATTTATTGCACAAATAAAAGCTCAGAGGGCTGGGCTGTTCCTCACCTCTAACATGAGAAAGACTCTGTTATTTTATAAGACATAACTTGATTCTCCAGATAACATCTCTCTTTGCCATGTGCCTTATTCATTCTTTCGACCCTTTGGCTCAGGGGAATCTTCGGCTCTAACCACTAGCGAGCTAGACAGAAGACTGGCCTAGCAAACTGGACCACCACGGGTGCCTCTCTCAGCACTTGAAATGAGTCTCCCAGGGACTGAGCCAAGAGTCTACCAACTAAAGACCAGCTGCAGAGTTTGGGAAGTGTAGTGGACACAGCGGATTTGTCGCTTGCACATCTGAGGCATGTGAAGTCTTTAAATGAGGGTACACCCCGCTCCCACAAACCCAACGAGCCAAGCTGGGTGAGCCAGCTGCTTTCACTTTGCTGAGAGGAAACTGGTTTTCAGTGTTCCAGTGTAGTTACTTGGCCAGATTTTCCCCGGGATAGTAATGAGGACAGTGAATGTTGGCTGTTCACAAACCCTACTTATAAATGAACGATTCTAAACTCTAGCCTCCAGGGCCAGACAGGCTGAGTGAAGCCTGCTGGGGAAGTCGGCAGGGATGGCTGTCCTCAGGGGCTAGAAACTGCAGCTCAAGCAGGAATCTGTGCCCAGTGTTGCCAGGCCTGATTTTTCAAGGGATGCCAGATACGCAGATTATATGGGCATTTCCCCGATTAAGCAAAACAAAACAGATCCAACTGAGCAGGCAGATGGAGCCCTAAACTGCTAGATATTTTTGAAATCTGCAGTTCAACCAGGTGAAGGAGCCTGTCACCCTGTGACTGGCAACAGAAGATTCCCAATCTTCTTTATTTATTTTGTTGGTTTTGTTTTTTGTTTGTTTGTTTTGGCTTTATGATTAACTAGAAACTTGGAAATTTTTACAAAAACAAGGACCATATAAAGGTGAAGTAGTTAGCGCACATGTGGAAGTAAACTAGTAGTATTTGCATTTTAATTCCCTTATAGGCAGCTTGAATCTGTTATAAATGCTAACATCTGTATACATATGACTATGGACTGCGAGTTTATGTACATAAACACGCATGAATGTTTATTTTTTAATCACTGATCATTGGTATTTGCTTTAAGAATATATTGTTGTCCCAGATTGGGTTTGAGTTTTGTGTTTTTTTTTTATTCATCATAACCATGGGATAGAAATTCACCCTTTGCCTGGAGTTGCTTTGTTTTGAATGTGGGGAAATGAGAATACATTTCAGGCTTTGATCCCTGGACCAGATTATTTTCTGTCTCACAATGAGGTCACAGACAGGACATGGGAACAGAGCACATGCTGAGAACCTGCACTGGCCCACGCAAAGGCCATCTTTCAGGGCCTCTGGCGTGACTGCTTTGCTTTTATTAAAAAAAAAAAAAGTAATAATGGGAATGAAAGGGCAGATAATCCCACTTCGTCTCTGTCTTAGTGTATGGAGAAGCTGGAGAATTGTGATGAAAAGCTGAACTATTAGTCATTTTGATTTTATTAAAATGGAATTCTTTTTCTCAAAATTTCTGTGACTAGCAATAAATTTAATGTCTACCTGGAAGAGGGACTGGAAAATGGCTCAGTGGGCTCTGAGCACTTGCTACCCTTGGAGAGGACCAAGAGTTTGATTCCCAGCATCCGAGTTGGTGGCTTACAACTGCCTGTAACTCCAGCTCGAGGGGATCTGACACCCTCTTGTAGCCTCCGGGGACATAGACAGACAGACATGCAGACACACAGACATACATACAGAGAGAGAGAGAGAGAGACAGAGAGACATAGAGACAGACAGAAAGACAGAGATAATAAATAACCACTGGTAAAGTACCCTTCTAGAACTCAGAAAAGAACTCAAACGCTAGTATCTAGTATTACTATCACCTTATACTACTAAGTTAACAGTATACTATTACTTTAAACTACATTTATGATTTAAACGCTGATACTACGACGGTGGCTTGGGCTCAGCAGTGTCAGCATTCCATACATGCTTCTTTGAAATACAGGGTCTCAAAGCCACCCTAGATGTGCTGCATACTGAATTACAGTATCCCTGGTTCTTCACCCCACCTTGTCACTGTGGAGACAACACTGCTTTATAAGTCTATAACATACACTTTCTGCTTACTGCTTTTTATATTTGACAACATCTTTAAATATTAAGACAAAACTTGAATGATTTTGTACTATGGATATAATATTCCCTATATCTATGTTCCATCTGCATCCTTATTTACTTGATACAAATTTTGAATCATCTTAATTGAAAAAAAAAAAGATGTTTAGTCTATTCCTACAAATAAGATATGAAGAGATCCGTAACTTCAGTTCTAGGAGATTGGAATCCTCTTCTGACTGTCATGTGTATCAGGCACATATGTGGTACACATATATACATGCAGGCAAAACATTCATATGCATAAAAATAAAATGAATACAAATTTGAAAATAAAAACCTCAATATCACAGGTATTATAAACTTTGCCATACTTGTTCCATTATAATATATTTAGGCATAAGTAAGTTTAAAATGTGCCTTATAAATTATTAAAGCCATCCTTGGTCTCATTGTGGCTCTTTGAGGCCACTCTCCGGAGAAACTCAATCATAGCATAAAGTTGGTGTTGAATGATTTTGAAAAGTAAAGAATTGGACTGAGGATGTAGCAATAGAACATTGTAAAGAAAGGGCCCTAGGTCCCAAGCCCTGGCCCTCAAACTGAAGACTATTTATCAATCTGCATAATTCCTATCTGGCTTTTTTATTTTGAGCATGAAGATGGAGTCTACATGATGTGACTGAAAATGTTTACGAATCTTAGGTATGTGGCTTTCCTAGCATGCACCTGGATCAGTTTCCAGTCTCCCTTTTACCTTTAATTAAAACAAACCAAAATATGGGTGCTGTTGCCACGGTGAGCATGTTGGTAGTCAGGGGGCATGTTTTAGAAGTTAGCTTCCACCTTTTATGATGTTAAGATGTGTCTCTCTAGTTTCCGTGGCTTACTAACGTTGTGTTCCAGCTAGATGGGCTGAGAGTGTCTGTGTAATTCTCCAGACCCCACCTTCTGTCTAACAGCAGGAGTCCTGGGACTACAGATGTGCACCACTACTTCTGCTTTCTGTGCAGTAGATTCCAGGCAGCAAACTCAGGGCTTCAGGCTTGCTTAGTTAGTGCCTTTATCCTCACAAGCCACCTTTTAATTATTAATTTATTTTAATACACCCAGCCACATCTAGTGAGCAACCATTGCACTGCCAAACCTTGTGCTTAGCATGGAAGATGGGGTTGAGGGAGACAGTGATGCCACCCTAGCTGGGCCCTGGATCCTGGCCCGATTAGCTCGTCTAGTGGGTTGAGATAAGCAGAGTAGAGTAGAAAGTCACACGGGTGATGAACAAGCATTTCCCAGAACACTGTGGAAGCACAGGGCAAAATATTTGACCCTCCTGTGGGAGCTAAGCAAGACTTTTTATTTTTTTTGACAAGTGGGGCTGACAAGAAAAGTGAGGATTACATTTGAAAAAGCACTGGGAAGCCTGTGGGCACAAACAGGCTAATCTCCCAGTCTTATTTGTGATGTGAGATAGGAAGATATTTTCCTTATTAGGTCATTTAGAAGATAAACACTAAAGAATCTGTTTATATGTGAGAATCATACATCTACACATTCAGAGATTTAGAGGGAGGCTGTGATAAGTAAGAGATGGGATTCTATACATTCCTGGTTACATTCCCAAAAGAAACATATGTATGTGTCCACATACAAAGTAATACACAAGAGTTTATAGTATCTTATTAATAATAGTCAAAATTGGAAAAACTTCCATATTCGTGGACTGATGAATGAACAAAGAGATTGTACTAGGCCTCCACAATGCAACATTATTTGGCGATACTCTATAGGTGGAACAACACTATGAACTAACCAGTATCCCTGGAGCTCGTGTCTCTAGCTGCATATGTAGCAGAAGATGGCCTGGTCAGCCATCATTGGGAAGAGAGACCCCTTGGTCTTGCAAACTTGATATGCCTCAGTACAGGGGAATGCCAGGGCCAAGAAGTAGGAATGGGTGGGTAGAGGAGTGGAAGGGGGAGGGCATGGGGGACTTTTGGGATAGCATTTGAAATGTAAATGAAGAAAATACCTAATTTAAAAAAACGTTAAAATAACAACAAGAGAGAGAGAGAGAGAGAGAGAGAGAGAGAGAGAGAGAGGAAATGTCAAAGTCTACTGTGATGGCATATAGCTGTAATTCTGGTATTCAGGAGGCAGAGGCGGCAGGACTGTTGCAAGTTCCAGGCCAAGCTTCTTTGAGTGTCCAGGTCAGCCAG
Organism: Mus caroli; assembly: GCF_978045245.1. Classification (NCBI taxonomy): domain Eukaryota; kingdom Metazoa; phylum Chordata; class Mammalia; order Rodentia; family Muridae; genus Mus; species Mus caroli. The sequence continues at coordinate 97,119,405 of NW_028227258.1, forward strand.
TGATACATAGACTCTGTTTCAAAATACAAAACTAGCTGACAAATAACTCCACCCCAAACAAAAGCCAAATGTAAACAACAATTAAAGAAGCAAAATATTACTATATGCTACAATATGGATGAACTTGGAAATGTTAGGTCAAATGAGTCAGCGACAATAGGTACCATGTTCCATGATTCTATAGATGTCCAATGCCTAGAGATCGTAAGAGACATGAAAGCCAATGGGCATGTGTGAGAGGGTTGTGGGGAGGAAGAGAGTGTCAGTAGATACTAGGTCTCTTTTTCTATACTAAGGAAATTGTTCGAGCTTGGTTCTGGTTCCTGTGAAAAATGCCATTAGGCAAAGCAGTGGGAAGGAAAGGGTTATTTCTGCTTCCAGGTTAGAGTCCATCTCTAAGGAAGCCCAGGAAGGAGCAGTGTAAGGCAGAAACATCATCTTAGCTAGGGTTACTGTTGCTGCCGTGAAATCCCATGACCAAGAGAAACTCGTGAGGCAAAAGTTTTATTTCATTCACAGTTCCATATATCAGTTCACCATCAAAAGCGGTGAGGACAGGAACTCAAGCAGGGCAGGAACTTGGAGGCAGGAGCTGATGCAGAGGCCATGGAGGGTGCTGCTTACTGGCTTGCTCCCTATGACTTGCTCAGCCTGCTTTCTTATAGAAGTCAGGTGTGTCCAGCTCAAAGATGGCACCATTCACAATGGACTTAACCCTCCCACATTAATCGCCAGTTTGGATAATGATTACTGGCCTGCCTCTAGGCCAGTCTTATGGAGGCCTTTTCTCAGTTGCGGTTCCCTCCTCTCAGCTGATTTTAGATTGTGTCAAGTTGACATAAAGTTGTATGGCACAAACATAGAGGCAGGAATTAAAGCAGAGGCCGTGGGTGACTGCTGCTTGCTGGCTTGTTCATCTAGCTTTCTCATAAAGTCCAGGCTAACTAGGCCAGGGATGGCACCACCCACTGTGGGCTAGACTTTCCTATAATAATCAACAACATGCCCCACAGACATAGTCCAGGCCAGTCTGGTAGAGGTGATTCTTCAGCTGTGGTTCTCTCTTCCCAGTTGTGTTGAACTGACAACTATGAATAGCTATCACACGGGTTTTCTGAAGCTGGGCTGGGGTATAGAGCTCCGTGGCAGGGCACTAACATAAGTATTTACCATGTGGGCTACATGTTTGAAATGTGGAAATTTTGCTTTGCAATGCATGTAAATAAGCAAAGTGTGGGATGGGAAAATTGAACCTGTCACTTGCCCCAGCCCTGTCTTGCACAAAGCCCTGGAATGTTGAAAAAAAGAGAGTAAATTAGCAATGGCTAATTATAATTCTGCAAATGCATGGGATGTGGGTTATATTGCAACAAAGCAACTTCCACACAGTGATGGATAACATTTTCAGAGCAGAATATAGCCATGCTTCTAATTAATTAATTCCAATTAATTCTTATAGTACTCAGCGAGATAGGTACCATGGCAGGAAGGAAACTACCAGTCTAAACTAACTGACTTTGGAGGTTCCCGGAGGAAACTATCCAAGGCCACACAGCAAGTCGGCTGAATGCCTGGCTCTTGAACACACACTTAATTTTACCCTGCCCTCTTTTGGCTAGGAAACCATTAAGAGCTTCAGTTTTCAGTTTTGAGATAAACCGAGGTTTTGATCTTGACCCTGATGCTTCCCAGTCAAGTGATCCTGGGCCAGCTACTGAAGTTGGTTTTCTGATATGTCCAGTAGAGATAATAATAGTGCGTAGCTCATGGGATTGGTGTTTTGCACTGGGACTATCTATAGTAAGCTGTTATTAACTATGAAGTTCTTTTCTGTAGTGTTATCACTGGGTTGAGAACTGAAAAGCACTATACAAACCAACACAGCAGGCAGTCAAACACTGTAGCAACTTGAAGAGTCAGCTTATTATTTCTGCAAGGGTGGAATTTTGTTTCCTATATAGAAATGCCCCAGTAAGCCAGCGCTCTGGCATGCTACCTTTTATATAATAACACAATTCAAAGTATAAAAAGAGTCAAAGTTTTAAATGAGGATTAAAGTATTTACCACGTGGGCCACATGTTTGAAATGTGGGAATTTTGCTGTGCCGTGCATGAAAACAAGCAAGTGTGGGCTGAGGAAGAAATGTGTCATTTGCCCAGCACTGGCCTGCAAGGGCAGAGCGACCTCACACGAGAAGAAAAATGCCAGTAATTTTCAAACTAATCTAATTTTAAATTTTAGGACTTTTCATTTCTTTGTGTAGAGACATACTTATTCTTTGAAGAAGAACAAACAAGACAAAACAAAACCTGGCACCGCCCATGCTAAAAGAAACCAAGTCCGCCCTGCCTGCCGATGCTGGTTGCTCCGTGCCCCTCCACTCGGATCACTTGGAAGGTAGGGAAGTTAGTCAAAGCCCTTGTGGTTTTCTGAGTGCCCGGTGGTTTCTTTGAACACAGTTTGTGACTAGAATTTATTTTTTAAGTTTTATTTTGGGCTTGGCACACAGTTCGCTAGGGTATGATTCAGCCTCGTCTCTCATCTCCGATTACTTTCCTGCTAACTCAATGAACCCACTCGGGGGTTTCTACCCAGTGGTGAACGCACCACACCATTGGTTTGCCTGATCAGGTCATCTCTGACTCCTCCTCTTCTCTCCCACAGCCAGTCGGTGGGTGCGCGCGCTCTGCTCAGGCTCCATAGGCTTCCTCCAAAATGCCTTTAGTCCCTTTGTCTCTTTAACTCCTTTACCGAAGTCCAAGCCGCCTCCTCTATCTCCTGCCGAGGCCAATACCACAGTCTTCTAAATGCTCTCTTGGCTTCTGTCATGTTCCACACAGCCAATTCTTTGCAGAGCAACTTGAAAGAGATTTATTTAAATGGCTAATCATTTCAGTCACCTGCCTAAAAGCTGATTTTAGATTAAAAAAAAATCCCAAAACACAATTAATTAGAAGTTTTTAAAAGACGTCAGTGGTTATTAATCACCAGGGAAAGTACCATGAGATTCTGCTACACATCACAAAATGGGTAAAATGAAAAGCCTGACCAGTACCACATATTGTAAGGTGATGGAAGAGCTAGAACTTGCATACAGTGCTAATGGGTGGCAATATATCCCGAGTTTGGAAAGTTGCTTAGTAATATATCTCAGTGTGTTCTAACTGGGCTTCCTAACTGTCTCGGCCACTGTCTTACTATTATACAGACACACCACAACAAAGGAAATACATAAAAGAAAGCATTTTATTAGGGGCTTGCTTACAGCTTTAGAGTCTAGTCTATAACCATCATGGCTGGGAACATGGCAGCAGACAGGCAACTGGAACCTTAGCTGAGAGTTTTCATTTTAATTTTTTTAATGTGAAATTAACATTTTTATTGGATATTTTCTTTATTTACATTTCAAATGTTATCCTCTTTCCTGGTTTCTCCCCCTCCTGGAAACCCCCTATCACATTCCCCCTCCACCTGCTTCTATGATGGTTTTCATAAGGGAAATTGGTCTGAAGTTCTTTTTCTTTGTTTGGACTTTGTGTGGTTTAGGTATCAATGTAATTGTGGCTTCATAGAATGAATTGGATAGTGTACCTTCTGTTTCTATTTTGTGGAATAGTTTGAAGAGTATTGGTATTCGGTCTTCTTTAAAGGTCTGATAGAATTCTCTACTAAACCCATCTGGTCCTGGGCTTTTTTTGGTTTGGAGACTACTAATGACTGCTTCTATTTCTTTAGGGGATATGGGACTGTTTAGAGGGCTTATCTGATCCTGATTTAACTTTGGCACCTAGTATCTGTCTAGAAAATTGTCCATCTCATTCAGATTTTCCAATTTTGTTGAGTATAAGCTTTTGTAGAGGGATCTGATGATTTTTTGAATTTCCACGATGTCCATTGTTATGTCTCTCTTTTCATGTCTGGTTTTGTTAATTTGGATACTATCTCTGTGCCATCTGGCTAGTCTGGCAAAGGGTTTATCTATCTTGTTGTTTTTCTTGAAGAACCAGCTCCTGGTTTTGTTGATTCTTTGTTTAGTTCTTTTTGTTTCTATTTGATTGATTTCAGCCTTGAGTTTGATTATTTCCTGCCCCTCTTGGGTGCATTTGCTTCTTTTTGTTCTAGAACTTTCAGGTGTGCTGTTAAGCTGTGTAAGCTCTCTCCGGGTTCTTTTTGGAGGCACTTAGAGCTATGAGTTTCCTCTTACCACTGCTTTCATTGTGTCTCATAAGTTTTGGTATATGTGTCTTTCATTTTCATTAAATTCTTTTTTTTATTACATCTTTTCCTCAATTACATTTCCAATGCTATCCCAAAAGTCCCCCATACACTCCCCCCTACTTCCCTACCCACCCATTCCCATTTTTTTGGCCCTGGCATTCCCCTGTACTGGGGCATATAAAGTTTGCATGTCCAATGGGCCTCTCTTTCCAGTGATGGCCAACTAGGCCATCTTTTGATACATATGCAGCTAGAGTCAAGAGCTCCGGGGTACTGGTTAGTTCATAATGTTCCACCCATAGAAAGCCTTTAATGTCTTTATTTCTTCCTTGTCCTTCCTGTGATCCTGAACTCCTCAGAGTCCAGCTGACTCTGTGATCCTGTGATTCTGGGATCTTGTGATCCAGAGATCTTGGGTGTGTCAGAGTTCCTGGGAGTCAAGCTACCTCTGGGATCCTGAGATCCTGGTGTGACCAAGCTCCTGAGGTCCTGTGATCCTATGATCCTAGGTGTTTTAGAGCACTTGGGAGTGGGACTGACTGTGAATTTCGAGCCCAAGGTCTGTTCAAAGAACCTGCCCAGACTGGAAGGCACTTACATCTTACAAACAGCAGGCAGACAGAGAGACTGGGCCTGATGTGGCCTTTTGAAACCTCAAGCCCACTCCAGTGACACCTTCTCCAACAAGGCTATACCTCCTAATCCTTCCTAAATAGGTAAAATAGATACCCAGAGCAGATGGCTCCTTAGAGCCATACAAAGATGATGAAGTATTTGCTGCTTTAATTGGCCATGTGAACCAAGGCCTCCCAGGGCTTAAAAATGAGGTAGACTAAAGTCTCATGCAATAGCCAAGTTCATTCAGAATGACAGGTACTTTACAATCTGAGGGTTAAGAGAAGTCACTTGAGTAAAGCGTACAATCATAAGGACACGTTTCATGTGGCAAAACATGTTTTTCCACAGAGGTATACACATATCAACAGCTGAAGGAAACTTGCTCTTATCCCCTACCCTTGGAAGGAGCATGAAAACACATTCCAAGAATAATTCTGCATTATGGAGGAGCTGAGGTCATGAAAATCATGTCTTCTTTTCCTGGAGTTTTCTCACAAACATTCAGAATTCTCACACTACTCTATTTTTGGACTGTGTTCTGACACTGAAGATAGTTCACACTGGGCCTGGGGGGATAGTTTAGTGGTGAAGTATAGATAGGATTATGTCTAGGGAGGCCCAGGGATCTATGTCTGTGAGTCATGTCATGGCCTGGCTCCTGTTTTCCTCTCCTTACGCCTAACTATTCCTCATGGTCTTTTAAAACAAATCATTTCATTTTATTATTTTGTGTATATGGATATTTTACCCAAATATTACATGTGCGCAGTACCCATGAAGGCCAGAAGAGGGTGTCAGATCTTCTAGGACTGGAGTTACAGACAGTTGTCAGTTGCCATGTGGGTGGTAGGGGATCGAACCTGAGTCCTCTGGAGGAGTAGCCAGTGCTTTTAACAACTGACCTACTTCTTCAGCCCATCTTCCATGGTCTTATGTTCTTGCCACACAAGCCTGAGCTTCGCTTTCTCTCAAACATGCTTCTTCCTATTCATTACTATACTTGGTTCCTTCACAGTCTCTTCCACCACTTGAACATTTGTTATTTCTTTATTATTAAATGATTTCCTGACCTCCACACCCACAACAACAGTCTTATAAGGTTAGATGACTTGTTAGTGTTAGTTCTCATACCTGCAGCACCTAGAATAGGGCAACCATAAGATTTAGATATTTGTTATATAAGGTCGGTAGATAGCTCAATTGTAGAGCACTTTCCCAGCATGTAAGGCCTCAGGTTCAATTCCAACCATGTAAAAACAAAAACACAGCGAACCACAACCAGGTATTTCTTCTATAAATTGATATTAGCTTCAAGTGTCTACTGAAAGTTATATACTTGAGTGTTTATAATTTAAGATAGTCTTTAAAGTATCTTAAATGGAAACATAGCTATTACTGTGTAACTATCCTTCTGGGCAGATGCACTTACCATTCATTAAATTCTTCATTTATTTACTCTACAAACACTTATAAGTAAATACTACAAGCAAACGATTTATAAGTTAGCAAATATTGTTTAAGGGTGCAATGAGGGATGATTGAAAACACAGGAGACAAAATAGTAACAACAGACGGTATTGCAAAGCTGATCTAGAGCAGAGGCAGGTCATTGTTCTCTGTGAGACTGAGCAAGGAGTATGGAGGGAATGCAGGTGACTGTGGATGAGCAAACAGAAATGTTAGAGCTCTCCTGCATGGCTTCTACTGCCGTTAAAGCAGGAGTCCGGGTCACACACTGAAGAGGAGAGAGGCACAAACGCGTGAAGAATCATGTGGCATCTCACTGTCTATCTACTGTTCTTAATGTAGGGCACAACTTCCACCGCATGTGAGCAGCTGCCAGGTTCACTCAAGCTTTCAACTGCAGATCTGGCATCAGCAAGGCAGTTAGTGAGGGACCCCGGGGGGGCCTTGTAGGCTGTGAATAAAGTATAAGTAGAATGGGAGCCTGGTGGGATCTGAGATAGGTGAGGAGTGAGTGCCAAGTTTCTTCACCCTTCATGCCCCTTTCCTCTTCAGCATGGATCCTGCCTTCTGATTTAGTGATAGTAGAAGCCATCCAGGAGAGCCCTGACTTCCATTTGCTCACCCTTAACGTCATCTGCACTCCCCTCTCTCTCAGTCCCCCACACAGGATGAGGAATATGGGATAATGATGTTGTTACATTGTTGGCATGCATCATAGATGGCCTTCAACGACCATGATGGTAGCCATGATGGCTGTGGGTTTTTTTTTTTTTTTTTTTTTTTTTTTTTTTTTTTTTTTTTTTTTTTTGGTTTTTCGAGACAGGGTTTCTCTGTATATCCCTGGCTGTCCTGGAACTCACTTTGTAGACCAGGCTGGCCTCGAACTCAGAAATCCGCCTGCCTCTGCCTCCCGAGTGCTGGGATTAAAGGCGTGCGCCACCACGCCCAGCTGGATGGCTGTGTTTTGTGTGCTCTGCATCACGGCTGTTTTCTTCTTTTCTTCCTTTCCCAGTCTTGTTCTCCCTCTCCCTTTCTCTCTTTTCTCTTCTCTCTTCTCTCTCCCTCCTCCTCTTTCTTGCCTTCCTTCTCCCCCTCCCTCCCTCATCCTTCTCTTACACAGGCATGCATATATGTGTGCACACATACATCTCTTCTGTGTTCAAATTACATGATTTTAAAGATATTGTAAGCCCCCCAGCATCCTCATTCCTGATGACAGAGGCAAGCTCTTGCTCTAGGTCTCACACTGACCAACCCAGTGACCATCATTATACAGTGAGCTCAACTCAACCCAGCTCAAAGTCTATTCTGAAGATTTTTGCAATTTTACGGCTGGCTTACAAAGTCATCCCTCACCTCCACACCAGAGGATGCTTAGAAGCTCTGTCTGTGAAGAAAGAAAAGTAGAAACAACAATAGTAAAAGACAGAAGATGAAAGAGGCAGAGAAAGACAGAAAAACAAAATCTCAAGGATGTACAGGCCCCACCCTTGCCACAATTAAACTGTTCTTTTGTTGATGTTGTTGGTTCTGTATAGCCCTGGCTGCCTTGGAACTCACTCTATAGATCAGGTTACCCTCAAACTTAGAGATCTGCCTGTCTCTACCTCCTGAATGCAGGGATTAAAAGCATGCACCACGACTGGACAGCTAGTTTACCTGTCCTTAACAACTTATTTTAACTTACTTTAGTCTACATTTCTTTTCTTCCTCTCCCTTGCTTCTTTTGTCCATTTTGGTTATTAGATAATGTTCCACTGGCTTGAAATGTCTTCTTTTGCTTAACCATTAGATTATTTACAAAATGCTGGACCCTGTGGTTAGAATGTGGTGGAACAGTGCTTGCCAGTTCAGTGAATGGTATTAAAAAGATGTGGAGGCGAGAAAGTACACACCATGTTTAAGGATTAACAAATAATCTTACTTGGCTGGAGCTGAGGAATAGCAGGAACAGAAATAACTACAAACTGATCCCATAGTGTTCTAATGGTAGGGCACATGAAACGAAAAACAGCATGTGGATTTGTATTGAACACATTGGTTTTTTTTTTTTTTTTTAATTTTTTTAAAGGATGGCAACGGGAACCAAATCACGGAGCAACTACATGGCAACTCCAGTTTGCTGTCCTCAAAGTTCCACATTAGATGCTTCAGAAAGAATGACCACACCTCCAGCCATCTGCATTAGCAGCACAGAACTGAATGTGAAGGAACCATGGAAAGCCACCTCAAGGAATACTTGAGGACATGAATAGCCGGCCATATTCAGACTGAATTGTGTACAGTTGTTGGGTTTATGGATTGGTTGTAGTACACGTAGTGGGTGGAAGGGGTGCTTGTTCCCTATTCCTTTGGCTTTTGGAGAAGAGATTTTCCTGTTTGGTGTCCCAGCTTTCACAAGAATATGATCTCTTGTCAAGAAGGTACCATAGTTAATGAGGCAAAGCATCATTAAGTGATTGATGTAGGAGTGAGTGGCTTCGTGTTTAGGAAAGACTAGATCTGCATCTTTCAATCAATACTCTGACCCCAATGACAGCATCATAAAAGGCTAGAAGCAAATAGTGTGACTTTGTAACCAGGTCTCAGTGAAAGAGGCGGGGGGGGGGGGTTGCTTTCTAAGCTTAAAGCTGTTGGAAGAAAAATTTAAAGGTAGAATGTACTTGTCCACAAAACCTACAAATTTCTCTAGATAGCTTGTTGCCTGGATCAAATTTGAAATAAACTTAGAAAGAAAGGAAAAAAAAAAAGGACAAAAAACAAAACCCTGCACTAGTATGAAATGCAGCCAGTACTTATATAAGCAGCTTGTGGAAGAGAAATTAAATCGAAAAGATTAAAAAACGTGGTAGAATAAAATTTCTGAGCAACTATGTTAGGTCAGCTTGTGTTGGATACCTTTCAGACAGACAGTCAGTTAAAATAAAGACATTTACAAGGTGAATAGACTTCTGGTAGACCCAGGGGAAGCTGAGGGTCAGAAGTGTATGTGAGCTGAGTAACATCCCTCCCAGCACCACCTTAGTCAAAGTAGTTTCTGAAGCTCAGTTTCCTCTTCCGGCCACTTCCCCATTCTCTGCTGGCATTTGGATCAGGGGAATCGGATCCCTCTCAGGGCAGCAGGTGAGCCCCAAGTGGCGTGTAACATGCTCTCCATGTGGGGTTTGTGGCATGGTTGCAGTGATTGGTTAAGGATGCACACATGGTAAAGTCCAGTCACTGCAGTGAGGGACAAATGATCTCAGGGGCTTTGGGGACATGGTGTCTCCTGCTTAGAAACACACAGCGCCCTGCCCTTTCCTTTTTCTTGAGGCAAGATCTCAATATGTAGTCTAGGCTGGCTTTTAGCTCATTGTGTTGTACAGGGTAGCCTCGAAGTCATAACCTTTCTGCCCATGACTTCTGAGGGTTGCAATTACATGCACATACCACCCTGACCTGCAGATAGTGCCTCTCTTGCCCAGTCATGCTTTTGTCATGGGATACCCAAAAGAGTGATAGACATCTCACAATTACATAGACTAGGTAGAATCAAGAGCACTCACCAAAAAAAAAAAAAAAAAAAAAAGTGAAATAAATTCTCATTAAATATACCACTCCTGACCAAATGGCTTTAAATGAGGGTTTCAGTTTTGGAGAGATGGTAACTTTTTTAGTACTTAGCCTTGTGAAGACTGGGCATTCTATGCTTACAAAACAGCAGATGAAGACCTGAGATCTGATCCAACAAAGCATAAGTGAGATTAGTGGATTAACTCCCATTTCCTGGGGAAAGGTTCAGTTCTGTTAGCAAGGAAAGATATGCATACTCATTGAGATTGAGGCTCCATTTATAAGAAACAGTATAGAAACCGAAAGTCAAGTTATAATTTTCTGGAATTTGAGAATAAACTATCATAACAACTTTCTTCTTCTTCTTCTTCTTCTTCTTCTTCTTCTTCTTCTTCTTCTTCTTCTTCTTCTTCTTCTTCTTCTTCTTCTTCTTCTTCTTCTTCTCCTTCTCCTCCTCCTCCTCCTCCTCCTCCTCCTCCTCCTCCCATCTGTTTATTTATTTATTTTACTGAGGGGGATGGCGATCACAGCTTGTGTATAGAGTTCAGAAGATAACTGCGGGGGGAGTCAGTTCTCTTCTTCCACTGTGTGGGTTCAGGGGACCAGTCTTAGGTCCTCAGGTTTGCCAACCTAAGCATTTTTAACTGCTGAGTTACATTGCTGGCCCTGCCATAGCCTTTACATTAAAAAAAATTTTATTTTATTTGTATGAATGTTTTGGCTGTAGGTATATATGTGCACTGCATGCATGCCTGGTGGGTGAAGAAGCCAGAAAAAAGTGTTGGATCTCCTAGAACTGGAGTTTCAGCTGGTCCTGAACCACCATGTGGGTGCTGGGAGTCGAACCCTGGTTCTCTGTGGGAGCAGCCAGTGTTCTTAAGCACTGAGCGATCTCTCTTGAGCCTTTTTAAATCTTTAAAACTATTTTATTATTTAAAAACATTATGTGTATGTGTTTGTGTGAGATCTGACATGTGTGTATGGGTGCCCTTGAAGCCAGAAGAGGGCGCTGGATTCCCAGGAGCTGGGGTTACAGGAGGTTGTAAGCTGTATGACAGAGGTGCTGGGAACTAATTCTAGTCTTCTCCAAGGACAGCAGTTGTTCTTCACAGCTGAGCCGCCTTTTCAGTCCTTGTCATAGCCTTTAGAAAATAACAGCAGTGCTATACTTTATCATTTTGGGAAGCTTACTACACATTGAGTACTAGACAAAGCAAGCAGAATGATTTAACTATAAACCTGAGAAAGTTATGTGATTATCTTCAGTTCAAAAAGAAAATTTGAAGAGCCCTGGTATACTGAAGTCTTCAAGGTACCTAGGGTGCATCTCTGGGACCTCCTTGCTGAGCACTGATAAAGCAGGAAGGCCTCCAAACAATTGAGATTTTTGTGGGTTTTCTTTTTTTGCTGAAATTTGGAATTTAATATAAAAAGTATAAATCATTGGGAAATACCTAATCTTAGCCTCCTTCACAACTTATTTTCAGATGAGTATTGTATTTATTTTATATTTATTTGCAAGGGAGCAGGCAGCACCACAGATTTGTACCAGTGCTGAGTGCCTGCTTCCATCCAGCTGTGGAGTCAGGATTCAGCCCAGATAGATGCCAAAGTCTGTCCTCTGAACAGACCAAGAGGACTCAACATGGAAAGTCACTTTACCAATTAAAGCAATAGCTTCAAAATGTTCATATTTCTTAGTCTTTTAATGAAATACTTTGACACATTTGTAAAAAGCTTAGGAATAAGTAAATTAGGAGCACAGTGAGAAATTAGAGACCAATACCTATGTTTTACTATAGGGACCTTACTAGTTAGGTTAAAAACGCAACCATTGGACCAGTCTCTATGCCAACCCTGATAATGGTGATGCAATGTCAAGGGGGAAAATTGACATATAAAACAATTTATAAAATAGTCGAGGGGGGGAAGTATGTATAAAGAAAGTCCTAAAAGAAGCACACTTAAAAATACTGGGCATTGGGTCGGGGAAACAGTGCTGAGGGGAAAGGTGCCCGAAAAATACTGGGCATTGGGTCGGGGAAACAGTGCTGAGGGGAAAGGTGCCCGACACTAAACCTGGCCAAAGTCCACTTCCTGCTTGGTGGAAAGAACTGACCCCTGCAAGATGTCCTTTGGCCTCTACATACTTGCTCTGGCATGGCATTCATTTGCACAATCTGCATACCAATAAATAGGTAATATAAAATCGTTTTAGATACCAATGACTTGATGTTGATATACTGAGTGATTTTTTTTCAGTTTATGGTTATTTTTTTTTTTTGCATTTGTATAGTAAATTCACTAATGAGTAGTGCTTTTAGTGTAGAAATGAAATTTTAAAACTTTTTGTTTTTAAAAAAAAGTACGAGTCTTGGGAGTCTTCATTTAGATAATAAAAAATTACTGGCAGATGGACAGGCTTCCACAAGCAGACAGGATAAGTAATTCCTTCAGTGCTCAAAGCCAAACCTGGGAGACAGCCCCACCCTGTCTGGCCTGGGCTGACAGTTTTCTAGCACTAACTGAGGGCAAATGTCTTGCCTCATGGCGAGTTTGTGTGGTCAGTACTAGATATAGGGGGCACAGGCCTGAGAGTCTTACTCAAAACTCATACACATGAAGCTTCTAGGTGGCTTTGTGTGTTTCGGAATCATTAAACCCAGCGCAGAACTCTCTAAAGCTCTCCACGACTAAAAGGCAAAAGAAAGCACCATCATGGAAAATATTAGAAAGCTCATTTTAATTCACTCTTTAGAGGGAATCTTTCTTGGTGTTTATAGTGCCTGATAGCTTTGCTTGGGTCTCTTCCAATCATCTATGGCTTTTATTTTTGTCTGCTCTAAAGTTCCTTTCCCTACAGTTCTCTGAAAGTATACACACTCAACCTGGTCTTTACATAGCCTCGGCTCTCTCTAAAGCTGTGCATCCTTCGCTGCACAATCACAGTTATTCGATTAGGTCTAGCTGTCTGCTGCATAGGAGTCTCCTCCCTAAAAGTACCGAAAGATGACATAGAGGTAGGTCAATACAAAAGTCTTCAGCCACATCCCTAGTGTGGACCAGGTCCTGTGTTTGATCTTTAGCAAGGTGTAGACCAAAAGGCACATTTTAAGGCTGAGGATTTAGCTCAGTAGTAAGCATGAGGCCCTGGGTTGGTTGGGTAAAACCAAAAGTCTTACTAGCTTTTATTTCTGAGAAGCAGAGAGCCTGAGAAATGTTTATAAGGACCAAGCTTTTAGGTACCATTTGCGTACCTTTTGCATCTGTGTGTCTGGAAGTCTTTGTTCTGTCTTCAAATCACACACTGTCTTACTTTGAAAATGCTTCCGCTGAAGGCATTTCACCGTGATTTTAACAATTCATTAGTGCCATATGGAAAGCAGACAGTTGAAGAGTACAGTCACTCCATAGCATCCAAGCTGGCTCTACCTCACTGAGGGACCAAGAGTGACCCTAAGTAAAATGTTTCTTCCCAAAATGAATGTATAAATGAATAATGTGATAACCTCAAATTATCTTTCCTAAGCAAGCCTGCCTTTCCTGTAAATGCTCTGGGCCTCATCTGGTTCGCATTACTTGGCACTGAGAATCAGCACGGTTTGTTGTGGTCTCATCAAGAGATCTGGGATGGAGCACGCCAGCCACATCTTCCTCTTTTCCACGTTTAACAGTCACTCTTCCTCTTAAGCAATGTCCTCTCGAGGGAACAAACTTTGCTAAGTGTTGTCTTGTCCCCAAGCCCCTACCCGTGCTGTGTTTGTACAGATGTTAGACAATCAGTTTGGCCCAACAAACGTTTTTGAGTATCAGCTATGCAAGTAAAGCTGTGCTGAGCACAGAGCAGTGCAAGATAAATAGAACAAGATCTCCAAAAGCAATTCTGTCTCTTTCAGCTGGCTTCCAGGCCTGACCTGAACAGCCTGAACAGCCAGCACTGTCACCAGATATGCTTGGATGATTGCTTTGTGTGTGGAGCTCAGTGTCAGAAGCAACCAGGGCCAATTGTTGGTTAATTTGGTTTTTAAAAAAACATTTTAAAGGTGTGTGTGTGTGTGTGTGTGTGTGTGTGTGTGTGTGTGTGAGAGAGAGAGAGAGAGAGAGAGAGAGAGAGAGAGAGAGAGAGAGAACAATACCTGAGTGCAGGTGCCCTCAGAGTCCAGAAGTGTCAGAGCCTACAGAGTTGGAGTTACAGCTGGTTGTGAGCCACCTGACATAGGTGTTAGGAACCAAACTTGGGTCCTCTGGAAGAATGGCAAGTGCCCTAAACTACTGAGCTACCTCTCCAGCATGTTGCTTAGGAAACAATAGTCATTCCACCCCTGACCCCCGTTCAATTCAATATTGAATATCCCAAGTGCTCTCTAGCTATTGCATCCTATTTGAAATGTCCTTCCTCTTTAAACTAGAGAGCATTGGCCACTTTAAAAAACAAACAGACACACACTTCATTACAGTATTAAAGTGTGTGTGTGTGTGTGTGTGTGTGTGTGTGTGTGTGTGTATGTGTGTGTGTGTGTGTGCATATGTGGAGGCCACATAAGAACTTGGCTAGAGTCAGTTTTCTTTCTCTACCTCATGGGTCCAGTCCCAGGGATCAGACTCAGGTCAAAAGTTTGGCATCAGGTTTTTTTAACCTGCTAAACCATCTTGTCTGCTCTGAAATGTCCTTATGTTAGGGAAAATGCTCTCTCCTCTTCTTCTCTCCATCTAGGAATCTCCTCAGGCAAAAGCATGGTTTAAATCCACATAAATCATTTTCTCTCCACAGTTGGTTTTCTGTGGAACTTAGGGAAAACAATTACTACACCCCTAGGAATGTATCTAGCCTATTGCTAGTCTTCCCTGGTCCACAGCAACCATTAAATAATACTTGGGTGTTGTAGCTGTAACCTTTAATTCCAAAACTTAGAAGGCAGAGGCAGGTGACTGTGAGTTTGAGGCCAGTCTGGTCTACAGAGCAAGTTCCAAGACTGCACAGAGAAATCCTGTTTTCAAAAACAAAACAAAAACAAACAAAACTTGGGTAGTGTGCTAGTTCGAATAAGAATGGCCCCTAGAGGCTCATATAATTAAATGGTTAGCCATCAGGTAATGGCATTACATCTAAAGGATTAGGAGGTGTGGCCTTGTTGAAGTAGGTAAGGCTTGTTGGAGGAGGTGTGTCACTGGGGGTGGGTTTTGAGGTTTTAAAAGCCCAAGCCAGACCCAGTGTGTCTTCCTGTTCGTTGCAGATCCAGATATAGAATTCTCAGCTACTTCTCTAGCACTCTGACTGCCTGAATGCCACCATGCTTCCTGCCATGATGACAGTGGAGTAAATCTCTGAAAGTGTAAGCTAGCCCTAGTGCTTTCTTTTATAATTGCTGCTGTGGTCATGGTGTCTACTCACAGCAATTGAACACTGACAAAAACAAGTGCTTTTCTTTCACAAATTTACTACTCAGTGCCACATAAATGCACTTAATTAATAGTAAATTCACAGACCCAATGCCACCCAGGGAGATTCAGAGCAGTAGGATTCGTCATCTCCCCACCAGGCAGCGCCATCTTGTGATGTTGGATGTCCTCCAGGTACTCAGCAACGCCTCCTCCAGACTTTTATTGGTCTGCCTTTGTGCTCATTCCATACACAAAGGAGGGCTGCATATGCATACCAACAGCTACTGTGCACAAAAAGTGTGCAGACGACCAACCAAGGGGTTTGATGATAGATGGCAAATGGTTAATGCTGGGATTCCCTAAAAGCCACAGTAGGGTGCTATGGACAAACGCTACCTCTTAGAACTGGTAACATAGATTTAGACTTCAGAAACTATGGGCTAGTAAAAGTGTCAGAAATTCAGCTTTTAGAATCTGGAATTTTTTTTAAAAAGTACTCTTTGAAAATAAACATCTGAAAGGTCACAGAATTTTAATCAATTCAATCTTGTCTTTAAGGCATTCAGCGCATACGAACCAGTGTCCTTAGCTCATGTGTAAGAGAATTGCAGAATGGGCTTTCTTAAATTAACAAACAGCTGTTTCTTTTTTTAGGAAGGGAAAGTAGGTAGAATTTGATAGGGGCAGGTAGGCTATAATACAGTTTTAACTATTTAGTATGCTCATATTTATAAGTGCATCATGGATTTTAATTTTAGGTACCCTTTCTAAATCCAAGATAATTTTAGTCTAATTTACTTGAATTAAAATGTTAAACTCCAGGACATATTAGATTAGATCTAAGACCATCTAACTTTACAGCCAGACTTTCTCCCTTACCCCTCCCTCCTTCTCTCTCCCTTTCTTTTTGTCTTGAGTAGAGGGCCTAGGAGCCAGGTAGGAGGAGTGAAGATTGCTGGATCAGTGTTTCCTATAGGCTACTTGAGGAGCTTTACCTTTTTATTTTATTTTATTTGGACATCTGGGCTCCACCATGGCCATTCTCCCTTGACTCTTCTGAGGTAAAGCCCAAGCACTAGATGCTTCTTTAAAAAACTATTCCCAGGTGATTATAAAGATCAGTCAGTTCTGAAAACATCAGTAGAGAAAATTAACCCTGTTTCCTGTTTGTTATACCTCTTAATATATATCAGAAAATACATAATTAGTGCATCAAAACCATGGGTCCAATGACATCAATGCTTAGGATGAAACATAACAGGAAGCTAGACCTCATTTCACCTCAAGAGTAAATAGTCCCTGGAGGCGTTTCTGTTAGAAACAAGGACAGAAATACCCAATGATCTTTCCAGTTCTGCCTCTAGGAATAACACAAAGTCTCTTTCCATACAGAGACAAACTTTCACACAGGTGTAGCACTGCTCCATGTGGTATTCGGTAATCACAACTCTCAACAGCATGGTTGAACAAACTGGTACAATTCCAAGTACTATCTGCGTTACACACAATATGTTCAGCGATTCCTTGTAAACCTGGGGATGAGTTGAGTGTGGCATGGTGCTGGGGAATGAAGCCGGAGAGGAAGCAGCTGAAGCTACTCAGAGGTGTGGCCATGGTGACCGATGGCATTAGGCTCCTGGGATTGTGGTGAGGATCTAGTCAGTCCAAGGAGCAGAAAAGCTTCAGACATTGAAGACTTTTACTAGGGAAAGATCAAGAGGAAGGTAGGGCATGGTGACACAAGAGTAGGGGCTCTTTTGGCAAGAGCAGGGGGTAAGTGTCTTTGGCCGGTCCATCTATCAGAAAGCTCATGTGCTCTAACTAGGTGCAATACAAAATTGTAAACTTGCTTAAAGCAGTGTGTGTGTGTGTGTGTTCATAATTCCATTGCATGGTTGGTTTTCAGAAATGAACTTTGTAGATTAAATCACCATGTCACAATGTCAAAATGTTGTGCATGTGAGAACCTTATGTACTCTGAGAATCCACAGGAGACATAGGGCGGGAGATATGGAGGAGACTGGAGAGGACTTGTAAGGCCAACTATAGACCTAGCATTTTTTTTTTTCTGCATTAGCAGTGTGTGACAATTTTCAGCGGGACAATAAAGAAGAAGAGCACTGGGCATACACCATTTATGACATGTCATTCAGCATTTGGAGGATTCAAAGAAAATTCAAGATCAAGGAAAGTTTTGTTGGTCAGTGATTACAAATTAACAAGTGAAATCCCTTGTGTATATTCTACGTCTAAAAAGAAAACAAACAAAGCCCACTATTGATGTAAAAATGTATATCTACAATAAAGAGAAACCTACTCCACATACTTTAGTGAATAAAAACACACCTTATGTTGTTACCACATTGACTTCCTAAAAACACAGCAGTATTTCTCTTCCCTGGGTTGCAGTGACATGTTTACGGAGCCCTGTATGGATTGACTTCCCTCACTTGCCACATTTATTGGGTCTTGTTGAATTTCCACTTCCCTTCCTGTTTTATAATGGAGTAGCTGGTACTTGTGTAAATACATTCTGATTATTTCGAAGCTATAAAAAGTAAGTATATTTAAGTTAATCCATTGAGTATTTGATTTTTTTTACAGGACCCCTCCAGGGTGGTGAGGAGAGCAACCAACTGACAGTTTTACAAAGGCCTGAGCTTCCTCTCTGGGACTCAAGAATTTTGTGATTAGACTGTCACCGTCCCAGAGATACAGGGTGGGGATGGGGGAGGGTAGTTACTACTGTTTTCTCTCCTCCAGTAGTTCCTAAATCCTTTATTGGTGATAAAGTGATTGTTCCTATATGGCTTGTGAGGTTGGCAGAATGGTCATGCCTGTTCTATGTTCCAGGTTCATGGAGGGAAGAACATGGTTAGAAGACTTGTTTGAGGAAGACAATAGAATTCTATTATCTCCTGTCTATTCCTTTGATGTTGTTTTAGAGTTTCTAGTGCTGTGAAGAGATCCCATGACCACGGCAACAGCTATAAAGGAAGGAATATAATTGGGGCTTGCTTAGCAGTTCAGAGATTTAGTCCATTGTAGTCATGGTGGGAAGCATGATGGTGGGCACACAGACATGGTGTTGGAGTGGCAGCTGAGAGTTCTATGGCTGTATGAGAAGGCAGAAAGAAGAGAGAGAGGAAAGAGAGAGGGAGACAGAGAAAGAGACAGAGATAGAGAGAGTGGGCCTGGCTTGAACACTAGAAATCTCAAAGCCCACCCCCAGTGATAACACTTTTTTGAGAAAGGCCATGCCTACTCCAAGTCCACACCTCATAATTGTGCCGCTCCCTGTTATCCTCTGGGGGCCATTTTCATTCAAAGCACCACAGATGTCTTATCTTCATATCTAGGTCATTCAGACTTGTTGATTTTCCAGCATCAAGTTTTCCTCATGCTTCTGTTTCTACGAGGAAGCTATTGGGGTGTCTCTTGGCTTTGGGACACCTTTATTTTTCCTGAACCTGGTATCCTAAGGCCTCTTCTTTTCCTAAGCCATACATGTCTTTCCTAAGTCCCACATGTCTTTCTCCCTTTGATCCCAAGATAACATAAACTAAGTCAAGCACTTACTTCAATTTTCAGGCCAAAGAACTTCTTGGTTCAAGAACCTGTATAGAAAAGGCTTCTCCCCATTTCTTATGTGATAAGTATATAAATGTGTGATGTATGTTTTCATCTGTGTGGGATCATGTATGCATGTTTTGTGTGTGTGTATATGTGAGTGTGTGTGTGCATATGTGAGTGTGTGTATGTGTGTGTGTATGTTTGTATGTGGAGGACAGAGGCTGATGTCAGGAATTATTCTTATTGCATCAAGGTCAATCCAATCTGAGTCTTACTGCTATGACTAGCCTTAATAGCTAGCTTGTGCTGGGTTCCCACATGTGGTGGTTTGAATGAGAATGGCCCCCCATTGGCTCATATATTTAAATGCTTAGTCATCAGGGAATGGCACTATTTGAGAAGGATTAGGAGGTGTGGTCTTTTGGAGGAAATATGTCACTAGGGGTGGGCTTTGAGTTTTCAAAAGCCCAGACAAGGTCTACTGTCTCTCTCTCTCACCCTGCAGACCAGGACGTGCTCTCAGCTCCTGCTCCAGTATCATGTGTGCCACCACTTTCCCTGTCATGATGATAAAGGACTAAGCCCCTGAAACTACAAGCAAGCCATCACTTAAGTGCTTTCTGCCATAAGAGCTGCCTTGGAGCTTACAGGGGTTGGATCAATATTTGTAGCAGATGTGCAACTTGGCCTTCAGGTGGGACCACTGACAACTGGAGCAGGGCCTGCCTCTGACTTTGTTGCCTGCCTTGAATCCCTTTCCCCTAGCTGAGCTGCCTTGTTGTGCCTCAGTGGGAGGATGCACTTAGTCCTGCTGCGATTTGATGTGCTAGGGCAGGTTGGTACCCGTGGGGAAGGGCTAATGGGGAGAGGAGTTTGTGAGGGTGGGACTAGGAGGAGAGGATGGAGCAGGGCCTGCGATTGGGATGTAAAGTGAATAAATTAACTAATGAAACAAACAAAAAAAAGAGTTGTGTTTGAAGTGGAAACTTAAGGGTTCTTTGAAAAGTCAGTTGTGTTGGATGGTGTTTTGCTGGAGCAAATGCATAAAGGAGTGTTTTCCTGAAGTGGGCACAGGTGAAAGGCTAAAGCAGACTCATGAAGGGACATTGCTCTGAAGCAGACACAGGTAAAAGGATGTTCTGCTAGCACATGAAAGGACACATGATGAATTCTTTGCTCATGGCACATATGTATTAGTCCGCCTTACATTGCATAGTTGAGCTCCATTTATCGGGACTCCATAGAAAGAAACACAACAGAAAACTTCTGGTAGTGTGCTGCTGACTCTGGCTGCTTCCAAGGACTCAGGCTGATTGACAGATGTCAGCTGAGACAAACTCATGTGGAGTTTTGCTGAGTCAGACTCAAATGTTGAGGACATGTGATATTTAGAGGGAGGATAAAAAGGACAGCAACAGGGTCTGAGCTAGGCTGTGCAATGCTTGTTGATCTCGAATCTTTGTGATCGCTACCTTGAGAGAGGCACATATGAGAACTTCTCCTGCTGTCCCTCTGGGTCCCTCCTGCTGACTAGTGCCGAGACTGGGGGGTCTGGCTGTCTCTGCTAGGTAGTGCCACCACTGCTGATTGGTGTTTTCGATCCTGACTCTACCGAACTGAACTGCAGATATCTCCATGAAGTGTTTGCAAGTGGATGGAGCTGCCTCTGCTGACCTGTGAGCTGAACTGCCGATTTCCATACAACACAGACGGGAGTTATTCCAAAGACCCATTTCTAAAGAGATCCACCCCTCCCCCATATCCTTTTTTTCCACTACCTCTGGTGGGTGGTGGTTAAAGGTGGTTAAAGGGAGGTTAAAGCATTTAAGAACCATCATTAAAAATAGGCATTGAAAAACTTAGAGTTCCATGCCTTGGTCATGGTGACTCTTCACAGCAATAGGACAGTGACTATGACACCTCTTTAGGCTGGAATTCCAGGCCAGGTGCTATGTCTATATGATATTTACATGGGTTCCAGAGGTCTGACCTCAAGTCCTCTTGCTTGTGCAGCAAGCACTTTAACCACTAAGCCTCCAAAGGGTGCTTTGTTGTTTAGACCCTTTGACAACAAGAGTTAGACTTTTACCTGAAAAAGTAAGTCTATGCTTTCCTCTCAGCCCACATGATATGCTTTGCTTAGGGCCAGTTTTAAAAATGCTCAACAGATGAAGTCACACTCTTTTGGGAGGATACAAAACATTTGCACAAGAGATGAATGAACTTAGAGTTGCAAGTTCATGTATCAAGTCCTGATATATGCTTGTTGATTTAATGAATAAAGACAAAGATATTTGAAACCTTTCTTCTAGTTATTGTTTTTCTGCATTCACTATAGTTTAACAAGTGCAGTAGATACTGCTAACTGGGTGCTAATCCCTGTAGGAAACCCAAGGAGTGAACATGAGCAAGGAAAGCAGGTCCTTTATGTGACAATGGGCTGCAATCAATGGGCAGATGTCACAAGTATATGTGACCGGGCAGAGTAAAGAGAAGGCCAAATTGGCCATTCAGTTATTAGGGGGAAGGTGCTGTGTGTGTGTGTGTGTGTGTGTGTGTGTGTGTGTGAGAGAGAGAGAGAGAGAGAGAGAGAGAGAGAGAGAGAGAGAGAGAGAGAGAGAGAGAGAGAAAGAAATATCCATAGGCATCTGGAAGAGTCCAGAGTGGAGAGAAAAAGAAGTGGACTGGACATGGGCAGGGCTAGCAAAGCAGGACAGAGTAGTGGAGGGGCAAGAGAGCAAGAAGATAGCATGACAGAGAAGGACAAGATGAAGAGGTAGCCAGAATAGAAAGTTGTAAGGAGGGTAGGCAGCTGTGGGGAGGGAAGGACCAGGAGGCTAGTGTGGACTTTGAAATGTTTAACAGGTTCTGGTGACTAGAAACGGAAGGAGCCCAGAGGCCAGCATTGGCTTTGATAAGCAACCACAGGTCTATGTGAGTGGAGCCATGTGTCCCCTGTGCCAGAGGGAAGAGAAATGACTCCCTTTGGGGATGGAAAACCTGTTTCACAAGTTCCTGAGGAATGCTGGATTTTATCTAACTGCCAGGAGTCACTGTATATAGTCCAGCTTGAGCTCATTTCTGGATATATGGACTTCCTGAGACCTACGAGTAAGCTGTGGAAGGAAACTTAGAGAGCAGAGATAAGACCAAAAAACCACTTACAACACACTGCACTGATCCAATCTTAACACAGAAACTTGTTCTACTCTAAGGCTGGCTTATCAGAAAATGGTGATGTGAAATTCTTCAGGTCCTGAATCAATGTGAATTCTTCTTTTAAAGCAGATACGATGGGTTCAGGTTTTAGTTACTGAAATAAAATCAGGTTCTTTTTTCATATATATATATATATATTTGTGTGTGTGTGTGTGTGTGTGTGTGTGTGTGTTGGGGGGGTTGTGGTAGTGGTGTGTATGTGTTTGTGCTGCATGCGCATGTAGAGGTTTTGACTTGTTGGGAGTAAGTTCTCAACTTTCATCATGTGGGTTATGGGGATCCAATTCAGGTTAGCAGGGTTGGCAGCAAGCACCTTTACCCACTAACCCAGATTTACTCACAGACCCCGAATTTTAAAAACTGACTTCAGTGTACATGTGAGCCAGGCTCTGTACAATGTCACCTTTGCAAGAAACATAAACCTTCGTCCAAGGCTTTGAAGATTAGCACATATCATTGCTCTTGGTGTCCTAGGGAGCCAGACCTGGCAACTCCCAGAGAGCATCCCAGGTGTCTTCATTTGCACAAAGCTCTTTTCTTCTCTATTCACAGTGGCACCTAAGAAAATCTTCCCTGCTTCTCCTGATCTATGTAGTTACCCCTCTGTGCCCAGGCTACTTCTGCACTGCCAGCTCTCCCCCTGGGGCCAGTTTTGGGTGCTGAAGAGCTCTTGGTGTAGGTTTCCTCCTGATCTTGCTCCTACGGAATGGGGTCTACAGAGGGCTGTGGGAAGGAATTCTTCCCCTGGGGTGTAATGTGAAAAACACTACTCTTTTGAACATTGCTGATGAATCCATTTTTTTCAACTTTGTTCTATACACATTTCTAGGTGGAAAAGGTTCTTTCTGGGGACAGCTTGAGCAGTTGGGGACAGGAAAGTGCAGTCTGAGGCTCAGGACTGCCTGAACTGGTTTGAGGGTCCCCAGGCCATCAAAGAAGCTGGGGCTGTAGGGTTCTCAGGTTCTTGGCCATCCAGGCACTGCTGAAAGTCTCGGAAGACCTGAGAACAGAATCTATGCCTGCAGGCTGGATCTAGCCAGGGGCCAGGGGGAAAAGGGAGGGGCTCCGGCTGGTCCCCCAAGGAGAGTCCTTGGCTGGACAGGTGGTGGCTTGAGTTTGGTGGGGGTCCTGGCTGGGAGCACTGAGAAGCTTTCTATGGGAGACTAGGCAGCCACTCTATGGGTGCAGGCCTTGCCTTTTCCGTGGCTCCCCACAGCGGATCCCAATGAAAAGAGGCAGTCCATGGTTTTAAAGCATTTATTGTCATGGCGGAAAGTGTAATGTGTAAAACCATACCCCACTTTTCAGGGTGGGCCTGAGGTTAAATACCTTTTGCAGGGAAGAGTGTCTGGGAAGGAAAGCTTATTGGCTAAGCCCTCCAGGCCTTTAGGTAACTCATTAAAATGGAGATATGGAGATCTCCGTCTTGAGCCAACTTGACCACAGGTCACATGCTCTACATGTGGAGGGGGTTGGGGCATTGCTCTTATATGACTGATGGCTACACATCTATTGGGGGCTGCAGCTAGTGACAGGGGACTAGTGCCCCAGGGAGGTGGGGGTTGGGAGAGAGGCAAAGCTTCTTCTATCCCTTCAGGGTCTCCAGGGCTTCTAGCCTTCGCTTAATCGGGGACCATGCTACAAATGATAACATATTAAACATCTGTTATTATCTGGATACTGAGGTGGTTTGAATAAGATGGCATTCAAAGGCTCATAGCTTTGAATACTTGGTCATCGGGAAGTGGCACTATTTGAAATGATTGAGATGTGGTCTTGTGGGAGGAAGTGTGTCACTCATGGGTAAGCTTTGTATGGCTGTTTCCAACATCCCACATAAAGTCCACTGTCTCTCTTTCCCTGCTGCCGGCAGATCCAGACATAGAGCTCTCTCTCAGTTGCTTCTCCAGCACCACGTCTGTCTGCCTGCCTGCCTGCATGCTGCCATGCTTCCTGCCATGATAACAATAGCTTAACCTCTGAAACTAAGTAAGCCACAATTAAAAAACAATGTTTTTATGAGAGTTGCTTTGATCATGGTGTCTCTTCATAGCAATAGGACAAACTAAGACAGATAGCAATATTTAATGATAAAATGCTTCTGTTTTAGTCTTAGAACCATGAATTAAAACTGCATTTTGTTAACTTTGTGTAAACATATGTATAACTGTGTATATATGTGCCAATACATTTATACACACGTCCATTTGGTCACCCTGGATTGCAGAAATACAGCTATTCGTGTACCTTTTTTTAAATTTTATCTTGAATCTGCATTTATTTTACCATCAGAAATGAATGAATATTGTAAAATATATGAAAAAGCATTGTTTTAAGACGGGGCACTGATAAGCAGGGCAGCTAGCTGCCATCAGCATGGTTCACAATAGGGGTCTGTGAAGTAAATTAAGGTGCACTCACAGGCTGGTTCCTACTGAGGACCACACTACCCAGTGACTCCCCCATGGGGTCACTGCTCTTCCCTTCTCAGGATCCTGCTGCCTGTGGGGATATAACCTTTGACCTCTTATCTGTTTGGATGTGACTCTGTTATGATTTCTCTTTTCCCTTTCATGCCTGTCCTGAGAGGCAGTGCATCAAATCTACACCCAGCCAGGTCTGGTTCCCACATAGCAGATTTGCAGTTTTGGCTTCCAGAATCTTCCTTAGTGATTTTGTACAAGAGTCCCAGACAAACTACCAGGTTAACCTTTGGAATCAAGAACTACAACGATTATAAAAGCTGGACTGTCTTGTGACCAGCCTCCTTTCAGAAGTATATTCTTACAATTACTCGTACAAGAGAGAAAGATGCCAACATGATCAAAAGGAAGAAGTCTAGTATGAAGTCCTACAGGTTCATCCTGTGCCTCTGGACTCATCAGGGTTGGAGCTTCCTTAATTTACCTATGCTACCACACCTCTTCACTTCCTCCTGGTTTTGTTTCTCCTATTCTCCATCCCTGTTTATTTGTTTGTTTTTGTACCCTTAAGCTCCTTTGGGAAGAGCTTCTGTCCTTTACTAAAAAAGTTCTGACTCCAAAGACTTACCTTTTCTTGGTTCCCATAGTCCACTGAAAAGAAACACTTGGCTTTTGTATGGTAAGCAAGTCTGGACTCTTGAAAGTTTCTATCCTTATAAGCTAGACACTTCTTTCCTCCTTACCAGTAAAGGCATTATATTAGACATATTTCATTTAATGCTTTACAGGCACGAAGAATTATATTCCAAAAGCATTCTAAATGACAGACATGGGAAAGCCCCAGTAATATATGACCTCAATTATTTTCAGCATATAATAGCTAATCATAAAAAATACCAAAAGGAAATCCATCAAAATATCATAGTAGTTATGTCTGAATCATAAGATTATGGATGGTTTATGTATTATGGCTTCTAATTTTATAAATGGACATAATTACTTCATGATTAGAAAGTAATAAGAGTTATTAAGGTAAATGCATAAATTATGATGCATTCATCTAAAAGATAATTTTGTAGTCATTGAAAATAGTGTTTTAGAAGCATTTTCAGTGACATTGAAAAATGCTCACATTGGAACTATTGGAAAGGTAATCAAAACAACATTTAACACTAGCTATGTATACACAGCTAGTATATGGGAATGACTAAAGGGTATTTCGGAGTGTTAATAGAAGTCACCTGTGTTGATAGCATGGCTTTTTAAAAAAAAATTTTATGTGTGTTTTCTAGCACTGAGAAACAGGGTTCTTTTATAGTTATAGTTGTATTTGAATCTCCAGAGAAACATAACCAACAGGATATGCAGACATACGGATGAATTAATTTGAAAATTCTTAATATGATCTAAAACTAGATCATATAATAATAAGACTGAGGGCTAAGAAGTCCCTCCATCTTCTGTCTGCCAGCTGGTTGCCCAGGAAAGCTGGTGGCATAGGTTTGGTCCAAGTCCAAAGGCCTGACGACACGTGGTGCCTATGTCTGAAGGCTGCAAAAGATGGCTGTGCCAGTTCCCCCCAAGATAACGCAGTTACCCTTCCTCAGCCCTTTGCTCTATTTGGACGCTCACAAATTGGATGATAGCCTTCTGCACTGATGTGTGGACTTTTTATTCAACGTACTGGTTATAAAGCAAATGTCTCCCCTTTTATCTCCCAGTTCTCTCTCTCTCTCTCTCTCTCTCTCTCTCTCTCTCTCTCTCTCTCACACACACACACACACACACACACACACACACACTTCTTATATATGAATAATTAAGGAAGAATTCCTCAGGAAGGGAGGGATTAAGCCTGGAAATGAGGTAAAGGGAAAATATTTACACAACATATTTTGAATTTAACCATATGTCTTGACAGCTGCTACATACACTTTTGTACTTAATCTTTCCCAAATTGCCATGAAATAGGTACAGCCTTTTCCTCTGAGATAGACTAGAAAAATGGAGTCTTGGTTGAAATAACTTCTACAACTTCATGTAACAAAGAAACGCTTTAAGTGAAATTTGGACTAGGGTGGTTTTACCGAAAGGCCTGTGCAGTTAACAAACTGTTGTAACTGGACTTTGTTTTGCTTGGCTGGAACTGGTGAAACCCTGGCAGGAGGTTTCATTTATGCCTACAGCACCTCAGGAACCCTGTATGGCAAGTGAGACTTGGGAAGGCAAGTGGTTTGCCCATAACCACACAGCTATCACTGTGGCAGGCTAAATGGACAATTCTTTCTGGTTCTAAAGATCTACATGCCTTGAGTGTGGAAGAGATCAAGAAAACAGCCTATGTACTATAGAAAGGTCCAAGGGGAGGTGGCTAGAATTGTAATAAAAACTATAGGTTAGTAAAACAGAGGAATTCATCTTGCTCACAGGCAAAGGAAGACTCGATCAGAAGATAACTTGCATGAGGTTAACATTTAATGCTATTTATTTCTTGGATACAAATAGCTCAGGCCACTGGCTAGGTGTCCAGCTTAGTTTCTGTAGCGTCCACGGGAGCATGAGGACACAGTTACTTTATCATTTAGAATTGCCTGGTTTGGGTTCACTCTTCCAAAATGTCACAGCATGATTCGAAAACAGTGCACCGTGTCCCTTCACATTGGTAACACTCTGTGGACGGTTTCTTAATCTGAAATACTCTATTGGTGACTATAGATTTGGGACACTCTGAGCAAGTCACTATGCCAAGTGAAATAGGCTCTGAGATGAAATAAATCTCATTGGGGAATTTAATCTTATGATTTCTAGCCAACTGGTGGTGGTTCTTAGATAACATCAACTGTGGTGGCTGAGTAGAGCTTTAAGTGAGGACTCCTAAAAGACACTTTACAAATTATAACTGGCTTTTGTGTTATTGAAGCGATTCCAGCTAAAGCCCATGACCTACTTTATCTAACATTTTGTTGCCATAGTGCTTGGGTTAAATATGTAACAAAAGAAAATTGATTTCCAGTATAAATCTTCTTAATTTTTATTGTGCCCCACAGTGCTACATGAATGATACACGCGTGATAAGCCTCACATTTAGAAGACTCCAGGGGGGATTTTGAGAGTGTAAGTATGATAGCCTTACTCGGTGCTTATTACAATAATATATTTTCTGTTGATCTGGATCATTTTCTTAAAGGATACAGGAGCTTTATGAACATCCGGAGGCAGACAGGAAACAATCTGTTCAGACGACTCCAGATGAGGCTTCCACATCACGTGGGTCAGATCAATACTTCCTCAAAAGGAAATCAGCATCAATATGGAAAGCACAGACTTCAAGCTCAGAGACAAGTGTTCCCTCTCCAAATGCTTCGGTGCCTTGTTTTTTTGTTTTTTTAAATCAATTTCTCAGTAAATTGTGCGTTTAGAAGTCTCCAAACAACACTAATAAAGCAACAATACCAAAACCCGCTGGGTGTTGTGTAGGTGAATGGTTAGAGAACAGGACCTGATAAAGATGAAGGACTAACATTTCCCAGCATGCCATAGCCACAATAAGACATGTTTCTTTGTGTTGTGTTTAGCTCTGCCATTACATCTTAGTTTCCCCCTACCTTTTAAAAGTCTCCTTCAGTCTCAGAGTTTCACGAGGCAGAAATAACCCCGACACTTGCAGTGTGTGGCCTGCAGAGGATTTCCTGTTTATCCTAATGATTTGTCCATTTAGTCTATTTACCTCTGTTTGAATGCCTTTTGGAAGGGTGAGCTTTTTAGCTGTGCTGATTCCATCACTGTTTCATATTCTATATCTGGCATAACTTCCTGAGGTTTTGCATCTGGATCTTGTAGGTAATCGATCCTATTACCTTATTTTTAGGGATGCGACGTATAAATTGAAAAACTTTGTTGGGCATAGTGTTCATTCATGTAGTCATCTGTATGTGGAAACTCTTGAGATTATTCATGCTTCTGTCTTTCCAATACAGCTTGTTTTCAGTTTTGATATGAGTGGTTTGATTCATTGCAAGGACAGGGTTCTCTTTTAGGCCTCCAGAGAAAAATGAGGAAGCCTCAAGTCCACCTGGTTCCTTTATAAAGATGAGTTACACTGAAATAAAGTCTTTATCAGAGCTTCATTTGGCCAGAGTCTGTTGGCATCTTCTGTTGAGAACCCTTTACTTTCTCCTCTTCTAAGTTATGGGTGCTGGAGAGTAATGGATTTTATTTTACAGCTCTTTTCAGTTTGCTTCCCTGCTTCTCTGAATCTCTCTGAATTCTCTCTTTTTGGGGCATTACCTTCAAACTTACCGAGACAGAGGATCAAGAATGGAAGAGTCCAGCCTGCTCGCCTATGTTTGCCTATGGGCTGGGCACAGGATTCTCCCAGTTTAAGGATGAATGTTCAGAATTGCAGTGTGACTTGACTTTGCATGGTAATTAGGGTACAAGAAACTGTAAATGGCTGCTGGCTTAAAACTAGGCTCCTGGGGGTAGGCACTTGAAATCGGAGATCCCACTGATACAAAAGAGGCCAGAATTCATCTGTGGTTTAACACTATGTAAACTGGCGTCATGTTTACTGGTTTTGTGACGTGCTCTATCAGTTACTTGCTGTGGGAGCTAAGGTGAGTTATTGTGCCAATCTATGCTCAGTGTCTTCATCTGGTGAATGGGGCTAACAACATATGCTTCACAGGGCTACTGTTACCTTACAGCGAAGGAACTTGCATAGAGTTAAATGCTTAACAAGGACTTAGTAGAGGTTGGCTGTTACAACCATCACGATTGTGATTGACAGCTGCTTATTTGCAGTACCTCTCATATTGTAGCTTCTCAATATTTGCTGAATGAATATATAAATGAATGGATTAATCATGCTTCAGTGCTTGAAAAATGTAATTTGGGTAAGTAAATAATTTTCCAGGTAATAAGTTAAAACAAAAAAATATCCCATCTCCTTTCAAAAAAAATTTCAATAATGATACTTACATTTCAAATGGTCTTTAAAACATAAGAAATTTTCCCCCCTTCTCAAAGTAGCCCTGGGTAGCTCATTTGTTATTCTTTATAAGACTCAGTATTAGATTCTCTACTGGCTAGGAATCTTGCAGGCTGTCTGCTTTAGTAAAATGTATTAATTACTAACCTGACAGACTTTCTTATGGGAATTTATCAGTAATGGGGGAGAGAAATCCATTATTCCTATCCTCAAGAGTAACAAGTATTATTGCTTAAAATTTTTCATCAGTTTGATAAATATAAAGTGATATGAGAGAAATATAAAACCTGAGACCCAGAGATTAGAGCTAGGCGGGTACATAATCAAGTCCACCTGGTTCCTTTATAAAGATGAGTTACACTGAAATAAAGTCTTTATCAGAGCTTCATTTGGCCAGAGTCTGTTGGCATCTTCTGTTGGTATATCAGTTGTCCTGTTTGCCTATTGTGCCACAAACATATGTCATGTTTTTAGCTCATGACGATTTCAAAACAAAATAGATGATAATTCAGGTACCAGGAAAGCATCACTCCAGCCGTCATGGGCAAGTAAGTGGCATCTGTCACCTTCATTTTTACCATCAGAAGCTTTCTCTGCTGTGAGCATCAAATGTCTATCACATCTCTCTGAAAAAAAAATAAACTAGTGACAATTTTGGAGTTTTGGTTTCTTTTGACAAAACACGGAAGCATTATAAGAACGTGGTTTCATTTTAATCCCGGTGTGGGATATGGGGCTGTTTCAGGGCAGCTAGTTGTGGTTTGCCTCGTGCTCTAGCAGGGGCATGATTTTACCGGCTGCAGATAGTTTCTGCGATTGTGTGACATTCAGAATTATGGGGACTTTTCACAGGGTATATAAAGGGCCCCAAGGGGTGTGGTGGGTTGTTGGTTAGTTGTTGTTGGGTTGTTGATGGTCGCAGTTTGTTAAGTAGTTGTGTGCAAAGAAGAAACAACAAGAAGAAATTAGATATCCTGACACAGAAGATCAAACTAGCCCCAAGGAACTCAACACCCCTAATCAGCAGGAAGTAGTCTAACTATGGCATCAATCGCCCCCTTTCTGACCCTTGGCTTTAGTCAATGACCTCCTCCTTTCCTCTCTAACCATTTCCCCTCCCCCGAATCTAGTGATCGGGGACTGAAAGGGTAGAAGCAAAGGGGTGCAAAACTCACAAAATAGCCAAAGACAAGCTACAATAACCCCCTATATTTTCTTTCTTATTGAACATGATTGTTTCTCACATAATATATCCTGATTATGTTTTTTCCTCCCTGTATTCTTCTCAGTTCCTCCCACCGCCCTCCCACCTGGATTCACTCCCTTTCTGCCTATGAGAAAACAAACAAGTTTCTAAGGGATAATTAAAATAAAATAAAATAAAATAACAAAAACTAACACACTGGGATAGGACAGAACAAACAGAAGGAAAAGAGCCCAAGATAAGGCACAGGAAACTGTTATAGACACAAAGACCCACATCTTCACACATTCAGGACACCCATAAAACACTAAACTTGAAGTCAAAATATATAACCAAAGGACCTGTGGGGTAAAAAAAAGAGAAAAATTATGAACTCAAAAATAAAAATAAGATTAAAAAAAAATCCCTGACCTGACATTATGACACAAGGAACCTCCAAAGATTCCACTGAGGTAGTTTTCTGCTTCCAGCTCTAGGACCCCATCTGGGGCAGACCTGTGCTGGCCCTGTGCATGCTCTCCCAGTCCCTGATTCATGTGTGTCCACCCTGTTGATTTAAAGGACCATGTTTCCTTGGTGCCTTCTATCTACCCTTGGCTTTTACACTTTTCCTGCCTCCTTTTCTGAAGGATTCCTTGAACCCTAAGGGTAGGGATTTGATGAAGACATTCCACTTAGGCCTGGGTGTTCTGAGATCTCTCACTGTCTGCACACACACTGTCTGGCTGTAGCTCTCTGTATTTGTTCCCATCTGCTGCAGGAGGAAGCTTCTCTGATAATGGCTGAGAAGGCGTTGATCTATGAGCACAGCAGAATGTCATCAGGAGTCATTTCATTGCTATGTTCTTTTAGTAGAACAGTAGTTGATTTTATCGTAAGTTTCTGGGCTATGTAGTCTCAGGTTCTTGGTCACTCAAACAGTTCCAGTTATGGGTTCCATCCCATGGCATGGGTCTTCAGTCAAATCAGATATTGGTTGGTCACCCCCCACAAGCTTTGTGCACCATTGCATTAACACATCTGGCAGGCAGGACACCATTGCTGATCAATGGGGTTGTGGCTGGGTTGGTCACATCTCTTCTTTGGTAGTGTACAGAGTACCTTCCTGTACCAAACATTCTAACACAGAAGGATTTATGTAAGCATCAGTTAAACTTGATGGTCAATAAGTTATATAGGTACTGTCTTTGGCAAGGGGAACTTGTTATCAGTTTTGTGGAGAGCAAACTACAGTCTTGGCTAGACCAAGTTTTTAGGGAGTACCACGGGGCCCCTTAGACTGACAATTCAATTAGATGTAACCCATTCTCAGTACTGGAAGCTTGATTTAGAGACAATACATGTCAAGTTGAGGCTTTGTCTTTCCTAATATTTGGCAACTTCATTTAGATTGTCTTCAGATAGGTGCATAGTTTATGAAGCTTCTACTGTATTAGGTTTCTATATGATCCCTCAAATGACCCTTAATTTTAGTTGCCCCTCCCCATATCCCTCCCTTGTCCCTTTCTTTCTTCTCATTCCCTGTTTGATCCTCCTATTCCAGCCCACCCCCGTCATTCATCCTTTACTATCTATTCAATTTCCCTTTTCTAGGGAGATCTATCTGTTGCCCCCATTCCCTTACTCCCTTACTCTGTGGTTCTAGGAATTATAGCTTCCTTATTAGTGACTTAACAGCTAATATCCACATAGAAGCAAATACATACCATATTTGTCTTTCTGTGTCTGGGTGATATTTTTTTTTTTTTATACTTCTATCCATTAACCTGTGAGTTCATGATTTCACTCAACAGCTGAGTAATAATCCATTGCGTAAATGTACCATTTCTTTATCCAGTCACTTGTTGAAGGACATCTAGGTTCTTTCCAACTTCTCACTATCATAATAGAGCAGCAGTGAACAGGA
The DNA here is from genome assembly GCF_978045245.1 of Mus caroli. NCBI lineage: Eukaryota > Metazoa > Chordata > Mammalia > Rodentia > Muridae > Mus > Mus caroli. Next base: position 97,151,958 of record NW_028227258.1, read on the forward strand.
CTGAGCAAGCATCTTTGTGGCGGGCTGAAGCATCCTTTGGGTATATGCCCAAGAGTGGTATAGCTGGATCTTGAGGTAGATTGAGTCCCACCTTCCTCAGGTACCACCACACTAATTTCCATAGTGGGTGTACAAGTTTGCACTTACACCAGCAATGGATGAGTGCTCGCCTTAGTCTACACTTTGGCCAGCATGAGCTGTCGCTTGTTTTATTGATCACAGACATTTTTGACAGGTATATGATGGAATCTCAAAACAGTTTTGATTTGCATTTCCCTGATGGCTAAAGATGTTGAACATCTAAGCATTTCTCAGCTGTTTGAGTTTCCTCTTATAAATTCTGTTTAGATCCATGCTTCATTTTTAATTGGCTTGTTTTCTTGATACCTAACTTCCTGAAATATATATATAATAGTCAGTAAAAATCTTCTCCATACTGTAGGGTGCTGCTTTGTCTGAATGACAGTGTCCTTTGCCTTACACAAACCTTTTAGTTTCACAAGGCCCCATTTATTACTTTTTGATCTTACTGCACATGCTAATGGTGTTCTGTTCAGAAAGTCTTTTCCTGGGCCAATGAGTTCAAGGCTATTCCCCATTTTCCTTTTTATAAGGTTCAGTGTATCTTGTTTTATGTTGAAGTCCTTGATCAATTTGGAGTTGAATTTTGTGCAGGGTGATACATATGGATCTATTTTGATTCTTCTATATGCAGCTACCAATTTGACCAGAAATATTTTCTGAAGATGCTGTCTCCTCACCCCCGCCCAGTGTGTATTTCTGGCTTTTTTTTCATTTTTTTCTTTAGGTTTATTTATTTATTTTATGTATGTGAGCACACTATTGCTCTCTTCAGAAGAGGGCATTGGATCCCATGGTTGTGAGCCACCATGTGGTTGCTGGGAATTGAACTCAGGACCTTTGGAAGAGTAGTCAGTGCTCTTAACCAGTGAGCCATCTCTCCAGCCCCTCTGGCTTCATCATCATCATTATTATTAAAGCAATTAGGTATTCATAGGTGTATGGATTTTTTATCTGCATCTTCAAGTCCATTGATTAATGTCTTTGTTTGTGCTAATACTATGGTGTTTTTACTACTATAGCTCTGTAATACTATTTGAAGTTGGGGATGGTGAGACCTCCTGCAGTTTTTTTGATTTAGAATTGTTTTAGCTATTCTGGTTTTTGTTTGTTTGTTTGTTTTGTTTTCCCATATGAAGCTGAAAATTGTCCTTTCAAGATCTGTGAAGAATTGTGTTGAAATTTTGACAAGGATTGCATTGAGTCTGTTGATTGCTTTTGGTAGGATGGCAATTTTTCTATATTAATCCTACTGATCCATTATCATAATCCCTCCCCTAAATTTTAAATGTTATTACATACGTATATACTTATTTCCTTCCAGTGCTGGGCACTGAACCTAAGACTCTTTTTACATGGTAGACAAAACTCTACCATTGAGTTACACACTGGCCCTTTATATTTATTCTTTCCAGCTTTCTAGCATGTTTGTTTTCCTGAGCTAAGTCTTTTAAAATCACTTTAATTTTCAATATTAAAATTAAATATTTTTAATAATATATGTATGTGTATGCCTATGCGTGTGTGTGTTGGGAAGAGGGTGGTTATACACATATGTATATGTGCACTCCTGGAGGTGAAAGAGCTAGAGTTATAGGCAGTTGTCAGTCACGTGAATGGGTGCTGGGAACTGAACTCAGGTCCTTTGAAAGAGCAGTTCATACTCCTAAGAAATTTTGCACCATCTCTTCAGCCCCGATTTTCAAACATTTTTATTTAGTTAGCATTTAAAGTTCTTTCTACTTTAAATATTTTCTTTCTTAGGTATAATTCTTTTTAGCCTCATTATTATTATTTCTGATTTTCTTCCTTTAAAAACTATTTGAATTAAAAGAGATCTTTTAATTTTCTGATTTTTAACTTTCATGTTCCTTTCATGTCTTTGCTTTGTAGCCAGAAGGAAGAACAGTTACAAAGATATGCTCCCAAAGTTCTGTTTTTGAGTTGCCTAGAGATGGAGAAAGGAACAAAAGAAGTGCTTATCAAACGTAGCCTTTTAACCAATCAACCAATCGGAAGGGATAAAATGGGTGTGGTTTGCTAAAGCAGAAAAACCTAGAGGCAAAGAATGTAGAAAAGTTCCCTTTTCTATCATCACCACGCAATGCAGAGAAAAATCCAGCAGCAGCAGGCATGGACCCAGAGATTCTCAAGTGAGCACTTGCAGTTTGCTTGAAAATTTGCTAGATGGTCCTTATTTATTTACTTATTTATTTAGTGGTCAAATTGAGGACCCTTGCTCTTGATAATAGATGGACTTATATTTCAGGAAAACTCACTGCAGAACCTGTGTGAGGGAGCCACTTAAAAAAAAAAAAAAAGACTGAAGATACAAAGCTCAGGAGGATCGTTGCTCTGCAGATCAACTGCCATTTCGATAAGGCAAAGGGCAAGTGGTATCTACAGACTGCTGAGAGGGAGGCTGCGGATTGAGGAAGTTTTGCTCTGTGCAGGGCAACGTTTGCAGCAGTGTAGTGGAGAGAAGCACTTCCAGGGAAGTGATGTGGTTGTGTACGCTTTTGAAACAGCGGTGAGCTGGGCAGGTAAATGGCCTCTGTGCTAATATCTATGGTCTTCCTGCACTTCAGAGGAGTCCTGGCACAGGTTGTTTCCAGTCTCAGTTATAACGCTGTTGGAAGTCATGCTACTCTAAAAAGGTTTAAGCTGAAATAAAGAGAAACAAAATCGTAGTAATTCGTAAAGGCATGAGGCAGGTATTGAATATTCTCATCATTTGAAGATCATTACTTCATCATGAAGAATTCATGGTTTTAGTGACTTCCTTATGTCTGTTTCTTGGGTGAATAGAGCTCAGGCCCAGGAGACTAGAGCCTGTCTGTCACCTTCAGGGTCACCCTATGCAGTGGGCAACATAATATGCATAGCCAAGGAATCTGAGTGTGATAGGGGCTAGGAATCTATCTCACCTCCTAGAGCGCTTGCTTAACATGCAAGAAGTTCTGAGTTCCATTCCCAGGGCCTGCTATTAAACCAGGCACACGGGCAAAAGGATCTGGGCTACATGATGAACGTACACAAGTATTAGATATGGCTTTCTTCTCCAATGTTCAGGGTTAAACATATGTCCATATGGTCACTAAATGTATGTCCTGAATCCACAAGAGTTTTTTTATTTTCCAATTCTAAAGACTGTAATGAGAGAGTCTTTTAGAGGCTAAGAGGCTTTGTTGGTTAAAATGATATAATAATAATAATAATAATAATAATAATAATAATAATAAATTAAACCATGCAGATGGCTCAGAGGGTAAAGACACAAACCTGACAATTTGGTTCAATCTCTGGGACCCAGAAAGTAAAACTAGACAACTAACTTCCTCAAGTTGCGTTCTGACAACTTTGTGGCACTGCCCTCCAACCAAGCAATCAATCAATTAATCATTAATCAACCAATGAGCCAATTGTTCAATCAATGTAATAAATTTAAAAAGAAATATATAGTGCACATGTGGAATGAGATACCAATAACGTTAGTTAGTTAGTTAGTTAGCTAGCTGGTTAGTTAGTTAAAACAGAGTACTGCTTGTATGGTTGCTCATTTCGATTATCCAAGCCTGTCTCTGGAGACTGAGGCAGGCGAGTTAGAGAGCAGCTCTAAACTACACACTAAACTACAAATCCCTTCATTCCTTGTGGCGTTGAGGCGCCACGTACCTTGAAGGATGCGGAAGTCTTGTTCGCATACCCAATCGTACCTCGACGCTTGTGAAGCGACGGCAAGCTGGCCAATCCTGAAGCACCGTACCCTGCAGAGTCCCGCCTCCGCGTTGCGCTGACGGGTCGCGGGCGGATACGCGGCTTTAGTGGACCGACACGCGGCCTTCTGAGCCTTCCCTGCCTCCCTGCTCCCGGCCTTGGCTTCAACTCGGCCATGGCTCCCAAAGGCGGCTCCAAGCAGCAGTCCGAGGAGGACCTGCTCCTTCAGGATTTCAGCCGCAACCTGTCGGCCAAATCGTCGGCGCTGTTCTTCGGGAACGCGTTCATCGTGTCTGCCATCCCCATCTGTGAGCTTCCGGCGGGCGGCGGTGGCGGCGGGGACGTGGCGGTGGCGGCGGGGAGGCCTAGTGTCGGGGGCAGCGTCCTCGGGAAGTCACTCGCGGCGTGCTTCTGAGCCGGGCGCGGGTTCTGTCTGGCCCGGATTCTCTTATTGGTACACTGCCCTTCCCCTCACCACTGTTGGACACTAGGATGTCTTTAATGACCCGGGCGGGGGAGCCACTGATAAACCTTCACTGAATTAGCAGCGTGACCCGTGGCAAACCTCCCCTTACTCCTGAGCATCCTTTGGACGTGCAGAATGACAAGTTAGGCCTTGCCCGAGCTCCGCGATCAGCCTTGTTTAGGATTTCAGTAACTCCTAGAGAGCAGCTCGAGACTTCTCGATTGAATGAGAAACTGCCCACCTGAAGGCCAAGACTGTCTCCAAGGCCAGGTTTCCCGAGTTTCCTGTCTACTGACCCGCACTGCCGCAGTGCTGCAGGCCAATCACGTCCAAAAAAGTACTTTGTTATTTTGGCCTTGTAAAAAACTCAGCTTGCAGTGAATGTGGTGTAGAGCCCCCCTGGGTTCACTGGCCCGACAAAGCATTGTTTGGATTTCAGTGAGCAGCCACGTCAGCAAGTTAACCAGTGTTTTGGGACAGCGTTTGATTTAAAATGGCCCATGTTTTAACTTAATAGTATTCCATGAGTGAAATTGTTATTCTTATTTGTAATCCCCACTCCCAGTTTGTTCTCAAGTTAGAAGATGAAAATTCTAGACTAGCAATATCCCCACATCCTACCTTTCTGTACTGGGAAAACCCTGAACTGGGACTAACCCAGTTTATTGTCTATCTCACCTCTAGTGAAGTTTCTCGGATACTGGGGGTGGGGGGTGGATTTACTGACTCTCATTTACCTGGTTTAGCTGTAGTTAGTCTGGCATGTGCAATGGGGCAGTGATGTTGTGTGTCCCTTGCTTATGTCTTATCTCAGGGTTGTACTGGAGAATATGGCATATGGATCTCATCCAGTCTGCGGTGCTCTACAGTGTGATGACCTTAGTAAGCACTTACTTGGTAGCCTTCGCCTACAAGAATGTAAAATTTGTTCTGAAGCACAAGTAAGTACCCTAACCCCAACCCCAGTCTGCACATTTTATGTTAGGGGGTCGTAAACATGGCTTATAAGCATTAGTTTGAAAGCAATGCCTGCAGAATTGTTAATCGTGAACCATGTGACTGACACTTCTGTGGAAATAGGTGTTGAGGGTGGAGTTTGAATATTCAATCCTGGTCTTTAATTGATGGTTTGGTCAGAAAAACAAATCTATTAAATAAGTGAATGTTTCCGAAACTCAGTGGATTTCTTTCTAGAAATTATTTTAGGCTGCCCATTTACTAATTTTGGAAGCAAAATATTAAAAATTCTCTGACATTTTCAATGCCCGTTACATTTTTTTTAATCTTCTAAGTCTATTCACTGTAGAAGACAACAATGTTCTTTCTTTTTTAAAAATTTTTATATGAGTATACTATAGCTGTTTTCAGACACACTAGAAGATAGCATTGGATCCCATTACGTATATTCTATGAACCACCATTTGGTGGCTGGGAATGGAACTCAGGACCTCTCGAAGAGCAGTTAGTGTTCTTTAACCACTAAGCCATATCTCCAGCCTGGAAAACCTAAGCTTTACCTCAGTAAATTTTTATGTTTTAAGCACTTGTATACTCTGCTTTCCAAAAGATAAAACAGGAGGGTATAGCAGGCTATTCCTTTGTTTATTCAATAGGGCCTTTTAGGTTTGTTTTTTCTTTGAAGTATTATTATTTTTTAAATAATTAACTCTTTTACTTTTGAACTGCGCTTGTGTGTTTGTGTCTGTAGTTTGGTGTGTCCCTTGCCTGAGGGGCCAGAAGAGAGTGTTAGATCTCTGGGACTGGAATTGCACATAGTTCTGAGCCACATGATAGAGGTGCTGGGAACTAAACTCAGCTCTTCTGCATGAGCAGTGTGTACTCTTAACTATTGAGCCTTCTCTTGAGCTTCTAAAGTAATTTTTTAAAGGCAGTAGGGATTCTGATCTTAAATTTGTCATCTGTTTACTGTTTTAAAATTTCTCACAGTATCCACACTTGATTAGAAACTAGTTTTGTTTAGATTGATATAGCAGTCTGCATCTGGTCTCTTGAAACAAAATTTAGAGTGTACTCTGACACGCATTGCATAAAGCTATTTGAGGATACTTTTCCTTTCATTGTTTATATTTTATGGGATAAAAATCACACATGCACGTGAGGGGCTGGAGTGGTGGCTCATTGGTTAAGCTTACTGGCTGCTCTTCCAGAAGACTCAGTTTCAATTCTCAGCACCCACATGGTAGCTCACAACTGTCTGTTACTCTAGTTTTAGGGAATCTTAGGCCTCCTGGTCTTGGGTACCAGGCATGCCTGTAGTGTACAGATATACAAGCAGGCAAAATACATCACCATCATCATTTTTTTTTTCGAGACAGGCTTTCTCTGTGTAGTCCTGGCTGTCCTGGAACTCACTTTGTAGACCAGGCTGGCCTCAAACTCAGAAATCTGCCTGCCTCTGCCTCCCAAGTGCTGGGATTAGAGGCGTGTGCCACCATGCCCGGCTACCATCATCATATTTAAAGATCACATATCTTAGCCAAATGTCTGAGAAGTAATATATTTCTCTTTATCTGTCATTTTTTATTTTGTTAACTGTCTTAATACATCATGGCCTTCTTTTTTCTAATACAGTAACACCAAAAGTCCTTTCAGGTCCTTAGATTTAAAGTCATCTGCCTCCTTCCTGTGAGTCTAGACTAAGCCTTCAGATTTAGACTTAGCCTTCTTGCCATCCTTTGAGTATGAATGTGCTTACTTCATTCAGGACCCCTTCCTTTCTATTATATGTCTGTTATTTCAAGACTCAGTAAACTTTTGCCGAGAGTTCCTGACTTTGCTCATTCTTTGGTTGTCTTTCTGGTCGGCTCTTATAATTGGCAAGCACTTAGTAGTGTATTATGATTTCAGTTAGCAGGGTATTATTTAAGAGATGGGCCAGGAGTGGCCTCAGCTGCTTTCTTGCTGTCATTCTGGGAGGCTTGGGCTTCATGACTGAAGTTCTGCTAGACCAGCAGACTCAGCAGGTCATCTTTGTCATCTTTTTCTTGGCAGCTTCTTTCCTACCTGCTATTTCAAGATTCAGCTCATTTGGACCTCTACTATTCTGGACTGTGTTCTTATGGGACATGGCCGTCTATGGATAGAGACTCCGTCAGAATATAACCTAGCCACTGTCTGTGCTTACCTTGCATCTAGACTCTAGATTTTAGAGGCTCTTGTGGTTGAATCAAGACAGAAACCACTGCCTCAAATGAATGATCTTGTGTGTTCTCTTGGAGTCCAACCTAGTTTCTCCAGTTTTCCTGGGTATACTGACTAGTACTAAATACAGTCTGGTAGTGTGAGTCACTTGAACACAGTGACTAGGCTTTCTTCTGTTTCTGTGTTCTCTTCTGTTGGGATGTCATATTGAATGCTCTTATAGTGGGTAGTACCATGGGGCTGGTAGGTATTCTATAGAAGTTTGCATGTTGTTGTTACTTTTCCTTCTATAGGGTAGCTTATATTTGTGAAAATATACTTTGTTGAATATAGCTGTCTTAGTCTATGGGCTTTTTACATTTTATTTAAATTTATTTATTTTTACTAATAACCCCTGTGATAAGATTGATTTGTAGGCTTTGTTTTGTTGTTGTTTTGATCTGTATACTTTTTCTGAGACACGGTATCAGGTAGCTGAGGCTGGCCTTGAATTCCTGATGCTTGTGCTTCCACTTCCCAAATGCTGGGATTCCAGGCATTCACTATCATGACCAGCTGATGAGTATGCTTTTCACATTCATCTCCTCTAAGATCTGCAGATTCTGATCTGAGTTCCTGAGTTCTTATTCAAACCCTTTCTGTCTGACTTGGTGTTAACTCAAACCAGTGGCTAATTTAACTAAAAATGTTATGGTCAGCTTCTGACCTTGCTTTTACTATTTTTTTTAAATGAAATTGTCCTTTGGAAGGGAGTTAAAAGCATAGTTTTAAGATAGTTTGTTATTTTTCTTCATGAATTAAATTGTCTATTCTGTAGTTTACTTGGAATTGAAATTGGATCATTCAGGTTGTGAACGTCAGGAAAATAAAATGTAGTTACAGTGATTCGTAATTGAATTGTGCTAATAGCATTTGACTTTTATACCCATATTAAATACTTGAGCTTTGGAAAATGCTTCCTTTCAAGCAGAAATCAAATCCCATAACTAAGAAACCACATTTTGAGAAGTACTTGAACTTCTCTTAGGTTGTATAGTGTAATAAACTCGGAACTTTTTGTATAGTTGACTTTCTTGAAATATAAAGAATCACTCCGGTCTACGCCAGCACCGGGGTTCCTTGGACGAGGTGTCTCCGGACACCTGCAGGGACCCCACAGGACCCTCCACGGGATCTTGGGACCTCTGGCAAATGGTTGGACCTAGAGGGCATCATTCTGAGTGAGGTAACACAATCACAAAAGAACTCAAATGATATGTACTCACTGATAAGTGGATATTAGCCCAGAAACTTAGTATACCCGAGATATAAGATGCAATTTGCAAAACACATGAAACTGAAGAAGAACGAAGACCAAAGTGTGGACACTTTGCCCCTTCTTAGAATTGGGAACAAAACACCCATGGAAGGAGTTACAGAGACAAAGTTTGGAGCTGAGACAAAAGGATGGACCATCTAGAGACTGCCATATCCAGGGATCCATCCCATAATCAGCCTCCAAATGCTGACACCATTGCATACACTAGCAAGATTTTGCTGAAAGGACCCAGATATAGCTGTCTCTTGTGAGACAATGCCGGGGCCTAGCAAACACAGGAGTGGATGTTCACAGTCAGCTATTGGATGTATCACAGGGCTCCCAATGGAGAAGCTAGAGAAAGTACCCAAGGAGCTAAAGGGTTCTGCAACCCTATAGTTGGAACAACATGATGAACTAACCAGTACCCCAGAGTTCTTGACTCTAGCTGCATATGTATCAAAAGATGGCCTAGTCGGCCATCACTGGAAAGAGAGGCCCATTGGACATGCAAACTTTATATGCCCCAGTACAGGGGAACGCCAGAGCCAAAAAGTGGGAGTGGGTGGGTAGGGGAGTAGGGGGGGTGGTATGGGGGAACTTTTGGGATAGCATTGGAAAATCTAATTGAGGAAAATACCTAATAAAAAATTAAAAATAAAAGTCAGAGCCATTCAATGTAAGAAATGGTGAAATGCAAATTATAAAGCAAAAGAAAAAAAAAGAATCACTCAGTTGACAATAGAAAATATGAGTACAGAGTGTGTTTTGAGACTGATTTTCATCTCTAGAGCATGTGGAGACCTTTTTCTTTCTGTGTTTTCTTTCAGAGTAGCACAGAAGAGGGAGGATGCTGTTTCCAAAGAAGTGACTCGAAAACTTTCTGAAGCTGATAATAGGAAGATGTCCCGGAAGGAGAAAGATGAAAGGTTTGATTGTGTGTGTGTGTGTCTGTCTGTCTGTCTGTCTGTGTGTATACACATAGGTTTACACATTAGAGGCCAGAAGACATGTCAGGTATCAGAAGACAGCTCAGGTTCAGGTAGTAGTTCCTCTGTCACTTTCCGCTGTGTTCCTTTGAGGGTCTTGCTGAACCTGGAGCAACCCACAAGGCTTGGTGGCCAGCACCTTGTCATCTTCTGTTTTCTCAGAGCTGGAGTTACAGGAGTCCATTCAGGGTGTGATACAGGGATAACAGGTGGGGCCATGGCTACTGGGTTCTTAATCTGTCTCTCGACCCCCTTTGACTCCTTATTTAAAGTGGTAGTCTGAAACCTTGGGAGGAAGTCCGTTTTTAAATTCTCATTAAAGATGTTGGGATTGTGTAAATAGTAGCAATGGTGATAGTGATGGCTGACTTTTGAATTGTTACCACTAGAGTGTTTTCTTTGAGCTATATACAGTTGATTTATTCCAAAGAGTAACTATATGTAAAGTATCTGCTATATAATTCCTGCATTTACAGCTCAGGAATCATTACTGAAGAGGGGAGCTCTCTATGAACCAAAGGAACAGGAAGTTTGCTCTGAGATTCTCATCTACTAAAAATGTCAGAGAAGCTACACTCATGAAATCTCATCAACACGGGTGACCGGAACAAGGAAGACACTGATAGTCTGATGTAGAAGGGGAACACCTAAGAGGCCCCAGCCCTGACAAAGAGCTACAGGCAACTAAGGAATGCTAAGAGCAGCAGAAATAGTCAGGTCTGCAAACGTAAACATATAGTAACATACAGACAGAACAGGTTGTATTTATATAGTTAGGAATACTCATGACATATGCCATCACCACCACCAGTTAAGGAAACAGCTGTGAATTTGAAAGGGAGCCCAGGGGCATTCATGGGAGGGGATGTAGAGAAAAAGGGAAGGGGGACAGATGATATAATCACACAGTCACAAAGACTGAGAGAGGAGGTGCTGCTGTGGTCTCCATTTTACACCCAAGGAAAACAGGCATCAGAAGGCTTGGTAACTTGTTTGTTGATACATAGATCCATGGTAATACAGACTGTCCAACTTGGAAGCTTATGCCAGTAACTGTTTTTCTGGAATTTAGGAAGCAACAGAGCTTGTATGTTGTTTAACCCAAATCTGTAGGGGGACAGGGTATTATGTTAACATTTTTAGTAGTTTTGATATCGAAATTCCTCAGGGGTATCCATGCGTGTATGAATATTGGATACACTGTCTGGGGGAAAGAAAGAACTGGGTTTGTCCTTTGTTGATTGAGGTTGGGGTGGTATGCTTGTTAACCCTCTTCTCACGCCCCCCCCCCAAAAAAAAAAACCCAAGAAAACCCCACATAGTATGAACTGCCTGAGTCCCAAATTGTTGAAGTAAATTGGTGCATACAGGTTACCAGGTTGGTCCTTTATTCTAGAGGCAAGCAAATCTGAGTGTGAGGCCATCCTGTGTACCAGGTGTTAAATAGCAGCATGGTGCATAGTTTACGTTCATGGATCTTAAGCTTTATCGCTGTGCTTTGTGGGACAGCACTTTCATGCATTTCCTCCAGGAAGACTTTGTGTGAGCCTTATGAAGTAATAGAATTTTATAAGACCAAGCAGCGTTTAAAAGCAAGGAAAGCTGTTTAAATGAGGACTGTGGAATTACTTCTAGTGCTTGAGCACTGTACTTACTTGTGAGTCAGAGTGCTCAGGAAGCATGTGAGGTCATGCTGGTTTTACTCTGATGGAAAGCAGCATGCAAGCCCTGCAGAAAGGAAGGCTTCCTGGCACTGGCCCTTGGAAGGACTTTATCAAGTGGATCCTAATTTAAGGAACACCAAGTAACTTAATGAACAATGCTTCTACAGTGGTTTGGAAAGGAACTGAACATTAACAAACTGATTATCTTCTTTGAATACTTTATAAAAATAAGGACTCGATATTAAAATCATGGCAACGAAGGCCTGTTGTAGGGAGCAGTAATGAGGGTTGGCTGCATAGTTGTTGCATAATTTTGAGTAGGAATAAAAGTTGAAGAATCTAACCCTAAAAGTGCCTTTGTTGAATTGTGTAGGACAATATTAAATTGGGGTACATATTATAGTTATCTAAATTTCAGAGTACTTGACACATAAATTAAGATTTTGGAGATGGTCATATTGGAAATGGCAAATAGGTCTCAGACTATACCAGTCTGCTGTGTGTATTGTTTTTTCTTCCTGGGACATGTCTCAGGATTTTTTTCAGTGTGGTGTTTAGGTGGTCATTACAAGTGAGTCCAAGCACTGGGAGTCCCAGTCCAAGCACTGGGAATGAGACCTCTTTGTCATTTGTCGACTTAGCTTTTTCAGAGTTGTCAGGTTGATGTATAAAGTGCACATTATAAAATTTCTCTTGCCAGCAACAGAAATGAGTGCTATTAGTATTTTCCTCAAAGATTGTTTTACCCAGGTCTAGACTCATGATTAATCTGGATAACTGATCAGAGACTCATTAAGATTTGGTAAGTTGTTTCCAGAGGCTATGTTGCTTCCAAGAGATTTGATATAAGGAAAGATGCAACAGTTTGTCTCCAAGCTCCATTGATAACTGTTTTGGCATGTTTGTATTTTGCCACTCAGGGATGGAAATAAGCAATGGCAAGTTAGAGATTCAAGCTCCGAAGTGGGACTCTTCTTGGTTTCCTGAAGCTCTTTTGACAGTATTATCTGTTTGGAACAATTTCTGTTTAGTCTACTCTTTTCTCCTGTCATACTTGGCTGTCCTTGAAGAATAATTGCTTGGGAAATATTCTCCTAAGCTAAATTTTCTACTAGTGAAGCTTTTGTAGAGGCATTGGTAATGAATACATTTGGAGTGTGGTAGACTAGAAATGCTTCAGAGACATTTGGATGGTTCTGGCTTATGTAGCCTGATGTAACATGGGAGCTGGGGTATCATCATGGATTGGATCGTCAGACTTTCATCCCAGTTGTTTTGGAGGTGATTCTGTTTCAGGTCATGGCACGAAGAGAGTTAGGGAGACCTGCTCAGATGTCACTGGGATGATTTAATCAGCAGAATAAAAGCATACCATAGCTCACTGGGTCTTATGCCAGAGTTAAAAATAGCTGTGTTGATTCTGAGTATTTTTTAGCATTCAGGTGCAGCTTACTGTGCCTGATTTCCTTGGAGCAGCATAAGAGTGTCTTTCCTACAGTTTAGATTTCATTTACTCTTTGAAATCAGAATGTTGTTGGCTATACTTTAATGTGACATTCTTCCTGTTTCCCAAAGAAGAATAAATTTATTAAGTAGGGGCCATTTATAAAATCAAGGAAATAGAGCGTATATATGAGACTACAGATTTTATATTGAAGATTGGGTGATATTATCTTTATTTTAGCTCCTATAGCCAAGCTTCTTGAATTTGGATTAAAGCATGTGCTAAGCAGAAATGTCAATTACTTGTCCCTGTGGTAGTGGGTGGGAGGGCTCTGTATCATCTGACTTCAGAGTAGAATATCTTCCTGGGAGGACAAAGCATCTAGAGTTGGAACTTTTAATCTTTGACGATGACTCCACAGTGAAGCAGCCAAGTATAATAATTTGTACATATATACAAATGCTTCTGGAAATGTAACTGCCGTACTGTGTGTGGTGGATTCTCAAAATTTTTTTTTTGTTGTTGTTGTTAAAGAAGAAAAGTCTTAACCCAGTCAGTTAACCCAGATCAGTTTATTTGACTTCATACCCTACCACTTGGGTATAATCTAGTCTTTAAAAATGATTTTGCAAAGTTAATTAGCCAAGTGGAATAAAATCTGCTTTAATCACAAGCATTCTGAATATTCTCTTGGCCTCTTGGATACAAAGCAGATACATATGGGGCCATTTAAAACAGATTTAGAAGTAAGAATTTTATGGAAGTTAAAAACATCTTCCTTAAGATTATGTAGATTCCTTGTTCAAATTCAGTAAAGACAACTAAAGATAGACTTGGTGAGTTTGTGACTGGCTGTGTTCTTGGCATTATCTCTTTAGGGTGTAAAACTAAGCTTAAGCTATGCGTCTAGAGAAGATAAAGCCAAAGAAGTCTATGTCATATCAAGCATTGAGACCAAGTTTTAAGTGCAGCTCTAACTAAGGGCATCAACCTTTTGATGTGTGCATGATATGACATCATTCATAAATAGTCTACATCTGTAGCAGTCCTGGGACATATATGACTGGTCCACAGGCCTCAGGTTGGATAATCCCTTTTCTGGGACTCTTAAACAAAGATGCCTGTTTTAGGAGCTTACAAAATCATGTCAGTTGCAGTTAGTATCAGTCCCCTGTACTGAAGCCTTGGCTGTTTAGAGAAATGGTAGCACACCCAGTAACTGTTAATTTAGCATCAATAAGAAAAACAGAATTCAGTAGAAAAAAGGAGATAATTTGCTCTAAATTTAATAAATGCAAATGCATTTTCACCCTTAAACACAAAGAAAGGTTTGTTTTTTAGTGAATGAGAACCATTTGGTATGTCAAGGTTTTGGTCATGGTTATAAACTTACTTGACTTGTATCTCTAGAATCCTGTGGAAGAAGAATGAAGTTGCCGATTATGAAGCCACAACATTCTCCATCTTCTATAACAACACTCTGTTCCTGGTTCTGGTTATTGTTGCTTCCTTCTTTATACTGAAGAACTTCAACCCCACAGTGTATCCTTTAGAAAGTTTTCCTATAAACAGTAGTTTGTTGTATTTTTAAGCTATCTGGTATGCCTGTGGAAACAGAAACTTACCAGAGTCAGTTAAATAACATTAACTATAGGTAGGTGTCTGTGGACTTAGAGCTTAAGAGTTTCTGGCTTGACTTAGTGTTTTTTAAATCTATAAATTGTAGTTTTATGGTAAATAGTGTGTTATAAAGCAATGTTACACTGTCTGACTTTGTCTACCTTCCTGTCTACAAGGAGTCAAAGTCAGAGTAAATGTGCTGTCTTCACTGGTTCTGTTATGCCCATCTATGCTGGCTTTGGGGGTTAGGTGATAGCCAGGGTAGTTACAAATGCACAGTTTATAATATCTTCATAGTGTTCAAGATGCTTTTAAATTGAGCTTTGGCCAAGAGTTATTTGTTTTTTTATTAAAGTAATTTTTTTTTTATCAAAGGTGTTATCCAGAAAAGCACAGCCAGACTTTTTAACAATCAGAGCTTATGCTGTAATATAATATCAGACACTTTCCAACTCATCTTTTGGGAATACTGGTAGACTTTGCCAGAGTGCCCCTAACATGGTTTGCTCAGTCTGTAAGTAGCCAGGAACTTTGAGAACCTCCTTGCCTTGTTGGCTAACTGTAGCAGCACGCTGATTGACTAGAGGTTTCCCCTTTACTGTTTTGCTTATGTCTGCATGGTCTTTGACCAGTTCTTCCATGAGGGTTACATGGAACTAGGATGTGTTCTTTGTTAAGTTTGTCCCAAGTGTCTTTTCAGTATTGAAGCATATTGCTTGTAGGTATTTTGTCATGTTTTATAGCCTCCCATGTTGTAGATTGTGTTTATTGACAGTCCAACTACATCTACATATTTGTGTCAATAAGGAAAAGTCTTTTATTGTTAAAAACCTAATTTAGGGGGTCTCATTTTTTTCCTTAACATTAAATCTTGCAGGAACTACATTTTGTCCATAAGTGCTTCATCTGGACTCATCGCCCTCTTGTCTACTGGCTCCAAATAGACTGTGTAGCTTGGCCCTCTGCCTTTGTATCTCGGGGTGGCCTGTGGTATATGGGAAAGCATCAGGGTGGCCAGGTTGGGAGACACATAAGATATTTTTATAGTCTGGAGCTTGAGGGTTTAAAAATTCAGTAGAATGTAATTCAGTGTTTGTTTATTGGCTGTTTTTGACAGATTGCTGAAATTAAATGAATTGAAAGGGAAGCTCAGAGTACCAGGGCATTTTATTAAAAGGCAAGGAGTCTTGCAATGTGCTGTAATCACGAGGAGAAAATAACTTGTTTCCTACATCTGTCAGAGGTCATGGTAACCTGGACTGAGCTGTTATTATTTATAATAGGAGGAAGAAGTTAATAACTGGTTCTCTGTGTTCCAAGCACAATATTACAACTTTTCGAACTGTAAATCTTAGAGTGAATCCTCTTCCTAAGGAATTGAACAGAAGCCTCATTTTCTTTTTAACAAGGCTTCAAATTTGTAATTTATAATAACTCAAAGTTAATTGTAAATTACAGGGCCTCTCCAATTTGAGGGAGGGTTGCAGAATCTTTTTTTTTTTTTTTTTTTTTTAAAGAAAGGCAGCCAAGGTAGTTACCTAAAAATAGTACTCAGGCCTATGAGTGTTGGCCTGTGAGGCCAAAGCACACACTGTTCAGCTGTATGGCTTTGGCCCTGGGTGGCCGGGGAGGTCAGCTTGACCCTGCCATGTTGGTTTGATGTGCGAAGTCACTGGGATCATTGTTTCTATGACCAGGCTTTCGCACCACAGGCAGAATATTAAGTGAGAGAGTATTTCTACCGTGATTATTGACACATGAGAGACCAAAAGAATTTTTGTGAACGTAACCCTGGAATTCTTTGGACTCTCCAAAAAATTTACAGTGGTTTAAAATGGTTGTTAGCATTTTTCCATGAGGACTTTAATAAACTTAGCCCCTTTTGCTCAAGGTTCCTTTCAATTGTGAAGTACTGATCACATACATTTGGGGGGGGGGAGTCTAGCTAAGAGTAGCCTCATGTTGTGTGGTCATAACCCCCCCACACGTCTCCCCCCCCCCCATTATGTACAGATTCTGATTTTGTATGCTATGACTTCACAGTTTGCAAAGTGCAGCACTATGATCACTGATTTCATATTCCTATTTGCTGTTCACACCCAAGAACTTTCTGTAAAGGGAAATATTACTAATATCTAGTTTCTGCTTGTAAACTTAAGAGGAACATATGACTCTATTTCTAACTTTAAAGATATTTACAAGGAGTAGAGCTGTTTCTGTACTGGTAGATGTTTCTGTAGTCTGTGCTACTTAGGGAACTCAGGAGGAGTGCACTTGTATAGTCATGTTACTCCTTACTGTCTGCCTGGAGAATCATTTTATCTCCAAGTGTTCAGTTCTTTTCAGTGGTACATTGTTATCTGAGTGCCATTTCCAGGTAATGTGTAATGAATGGGGAAATGAGAAGGGATTCAAAGCAAAGTACATTTCAGTAACACTTATGAGGTAGGCTGTTTTGTTGTTTTATTTTAATCAGTATTTGGCTGGAAAATGATAATTTGATAAACCATCATGTTACCAAAGCTAAACCAAACACCTTCTAAGTGATTGCTGTGAACTTGCCACTAGGTGGCGGTGCCTGTGTAGCTGGGGAGAAAGTCACCACCTTTATCTGACAGTAGTATGGTCAGAAGCACAAGAAATCGGGAAGTCAGCCTCAAATTTTTAATTTTAATTTAGTAACCAAAAGTTTGTTGGGAGAGTGATTATGCAGTTTTCTTCTGTCTTGACTGTTTCCTGCGACTGTCTTTGTTTTTAACTCTGAAAATGTTCTCTAACTCTGTGCTACCAAATTTCTGTGTGTGAAGTCATACAGCCATGTCACTAGCTCCCTTTAAGGAATCAGTGTATCAGCCCTTTATACTTAGAAGTGTGGACCCTCCTCTCTAGCCTCTTCTCCACCATTGAACATTGCACATAGGATTACGAAGTGTTCAGTAAGACAGTGAAATCTGTGGCAGGCAGAGTTTGTACCATAAAAGGACCCCATACATCAGACCATTAAATAGGACATTCAGAGTGCTCGCATGCTTCCCTTTCTCATATGTGTGATAGGTAGACTCTTAGTGTTAAGAATTTTTATTTCATGATTTACTCATTTATAACTTAATAGAAGTCGGATTAAATATGCAACTTGTACTGTTTGGTATATTGTTTTAATTTGGAAAGGATAATTTGAAGTTAACTGAAATGATGGAAGTGGAATTTATACTCTGCATTTTTAAAAAAGTCTTGTTACTAATAAGTATGATTAAACTTTGTTTTTAAAAACGTGTTTCTCTGTAATTCTTTATGTGACCCATAAGAGTATTTACTATGCACTTTATATTAGACCTCTCTCCTACACATGTAGTGCCCCGTTGAAGTTTCTGGCCAGATGTCTGAGGCAGTGACAGGTGTAGCACAGTTACAGGAAGGAACAGTCGGTCCCTGCCCTAGTGTGCTGCTGTGTGCCTGCTGGACCTTCCTACCAGGCATTATGTTGGGAAGGATTTATATGAATGTACACGTGTGCATGCATGAAGAATACCAGCATATCGTTTATTTCCCACCTATTTTGAAGTCTTGGGGTAGTTAATAGGAGATTGGGCGGGTCTTTGATTTTAATTTTAATTTTATATTATTGTGCAGGTAGGTACACATGCACAATAGCTGAGGTAGAGAAAATTGGGGTAGCAGGGCAAGTGTGTCATCATGTATACATGAAGATCAGAGGACTATTTTGTGGAGTAGGTTGTCTCCTTTAACTAAAAAACAACAACAAAAAACCCCTCATACAATTGAGTGTAAAAACAGCCCTATAAAGAAAAAAGTCTTTAAAAGAGCTGTGGACTAGCATACAGGGTCTATGGGTTGTATACAAGCCTGGTTTTGTAATGAACTAGCAGTTTTGGGTCAGTTTCTTTATCTGTCCTGACCTGAGTTCCTTGTTATGCAAATAGTGGCTTTGCAGCTTAGGTTCCTTGAAGCAGTGCTGTTGCTGTGTGCTTGAATGAAATTTGGCAGTCTATGATGTATCAGTTCCTGAAGTAGGAATCTAGGCCCAGAGTTTGTAGTTTGTATTGAGACCAGTATGACTCTAGTTTTTTGCCAAGGAGTTCTGAAGAGGAAATTAGTAAATGAAACTTTTCTTCATAAGGGTAAGACTGAAATGTATTACTCGGTTTACCTTGGTAGATATGTCCAAATTGGCTGCTTCTGCAGCTAACCAGTATTGCCCATCTTTGGTTTAAATTTGCAGCAGCTTTCAAGTGGGTTTGAGAAGCTTTAACCTACTTAGTGTGCAGTTTTCCAAAATCCACGGAAAGGAAAGGATTTTGCAAAATATTTCTTAGTTTTCTTTTAAGTGCAGTCCAAGCTGGCCACAAACTTAAGACCCATCCCCCCTCAGTTTCTCAAGTGCCATGATTCCAGGTGTGTGCCAGCACTCAAAGCTTGCAGCACAAATCTCGGTCTTTTTTTCTTTTTCTTTTTTGTTGGGATGGTGGTGGTTGAGAGTGTCTAACATATCTGAATTCTGGATCCTGTGGATTCTGTTTCCTCAGAGATGGGAGTTCCTTGTTTCAGCCTGTTTTAGTCACTGTGACTTCTCTTAAGCATTCAGTAGTATAGCTTTCAGTATAATTTATTTAGGTGATTATTGTTTATTTCATGGTGACATTTTACTTGTATTTTATAATGAAAGACCCAAAAGATGTATTTATGAGATTGCAGATGCCTTTATTACTCTAAGCAAATAAATTGATTTTCATTTAGACAGCACTCCACTCATTTATACATACAGTAGCTCAGTGGATTACATTTACAATGAATAGATGGAAAGTTAACTCATCTGTCATTAATCAGATACTCACGGGTGAAACTCCCAAGTTGCCTGCTGGAGGCTAGGTAGTCACAATCATATTTCTTGGTATCTTTCACTGATAGTTTAAGATTTAGAACTTAACCATGTGGTACATATCTGAAAATGATTTTAAGTTAGTATATTTCTTGTGTAAATCTTAAAGTGATGGAGAACTTGCTAAGTAGATGAAGTAGAATGTTGTCCATCTATAGTTAGACAAATAAGAGTTAGAAAATGACCCCACCTTTACAGAAAACAAAACAACAACAAAAACCCCTTGTGTTTTATCCTTATTTACAGATAGCCACACAGTATATGTAGTTTTACAGTTTTTCTCAAGTGGGACACAGTGAGGGGAATTAGCCTGGAGAGGCAGAGCTAAGTGTATCCCAGATTCTGAGTGCAAAGCTAAGCCCCTTTATTCCATGCAGACAGCTTTCATGCATATGGTGTAGGGCGTG
Source organism: Mus caroli (assembly GCF_978045245.1). NCBI lineage: Eukaryota > Metazoa > Chordata > Mammalia > Rodentia > Muridae > Mus > Mus caroli. The sequence goes on from NW_028227258.1 coordinate 97,171,702, forward strand.
ATACAATTAGAACCAGGAGCTTCTTGAATATTTTGCTTTTTCTTTGGGCAAGTTAATTCATCTAGCATGTGCTGAGGAATGAGGGAAAAATAAAAACCTTTTTTTTTTTTTTACATTGGCTATGATTTGTTTTCATGTTAATAACTTAAGAAAATACCAAGCATTATATGATAATGTTCCAATGGTAAATTGAACACTTGCCTTTCTGGGTATTTTAGGTTTAATTACAAAACTGAACATGTATGTATTTTTAAAGTCAAATATTTAGCCTCAACAGAAACTGTGCCTACAAGCAATTGAAAATAAATGTAGGCTTTAAAAGAAAGTAAAAAATGAACACTTAACATTTTATTTAAAGCTGTTTCTATAACATTGTGACCTTTTTATAAATCGGCATTATATATCTAGTAAAGATTGGGATAGTCATGCCTTTAGAACTATGTAAATGGATATGTTAGAACCCTGAGAGACACCCCAGTTAAACTGTACAGGGCCAGGCAACAACATAACTTTAGAGATAGTGAAAGCAAATACCTAGAAATTTTATTTGAATTACAGGTGACATAAAACTTACTAGTGTGAATATGAAATATGGGGAAAAAAAATCTAGTTCAGTTTGTTCTCCTGAGCAAGACTAAAGGTGAGGATATCCTGTTTCCTATGCGGGTCATATACTGTATCTTGTGAAATTTGTTCTTTTGAAAAAAAATAGATATGTACAGCCTTCTTCTGAAGATAATAGATTCCCCTACCCCAATATTCTTTCCATTGCAAAAACATGAGGTACACAGACCAATGCCAGGATAGGGGACCAGTCCAAGATAAGAAAATAGAATGGATTTTCTGGCTTGTGAATTTTCAGATGTGTTCAGAATTCAGGGTGCACAGTGGTAGCAACAGCAGAAACCTCAGAGAATCCTGGGACACTAGAGGTTGAGCAGCAAACTGCTAAGTGATTGAAAAGAGTGGCTGGTAAGGCCGTTCTGCACTGCCTACCCGTCCTGACTTTACCCATGCAGCTTAAATGGCTCATGCATTGCCTTATGATCTATAGTCCTTTTTGCTGTAGGGCTTGTTGCGCAGTATGTTATCAATCTCATTCACCACATGCGATGTCATCTTAGGGAGGACCTGAGGGTAGGGGAGAAGCACAGAGGGTTAGGGGTGAGCATTTGTCTTGTGGAGTCCACATTAAGCAGTCATTTATACTTGTGATATGTTTGCAAGCCATAGCTGAAATGAAGATCCACTACCCCCCATACCCCACAATGGATAAGCTTCAAGTCAGGGATTGTGTTTGTTGACTAAAGAAATGAAGACATGGGGCTGGAGAGATGGCTCAGTGGTTAAGAGCACTGTCTGCTCTTCCAAAGGTCCTGAGTTCAATTCCCATCTGTAATGGGATCTGATGACCTCTTCTGGTGTGTCTGAAGACAGCTACGATGTACTCATATATCCAGCTAACAGATTTTTACCTAGTATCACTTTAATGTGAAAATTAGTATAGAAAATTAAGGTACTTTTGAGGGTAGTACTAAGTCCTTCAAATCCTATGAATATACACTTTACACATGTGGGTGCAGGCATACACACACACACAAGCGCACACACGTTTGGACAGGCCATCATTCATGTATTCAGATACTCTTATGTGGCTGGAAGCTGCAGCACTGATCTAAAGACTGGGAATGGACCTTCCAGCTGCTGCATAGAACTGGTAAAGGATGTTTGCAGCTTAATAGGCCTCCCAGATAGATGGAACAGCACGTACATGAACAGTGAAGTGGATACCAAGGACAGACTAGTGGAGATGGTAGGGATAAGGGAACAGAAGCTGGAATGTGTAAGGGAGCTTGGGTGCCACTTTATAAGAATGAAAACACCATTCTCTAGGTTGCTGTGAAACCTAAGGTAGTGGTTCTCACCTTTCTAATGCTGTATCCCTTTGCTCTAATTCATGTTGTGACCCTCAACCATAACATTATTTTTCTTTTAACTACTTCAAAACTAATTTTGGTGTTCTGAATCATAATGTAAATATCTGATATATAGGACATCTGATATGTCACCCCTTTGGGGGTCGTGACCCACAGGTTGAGAACTGCTGCTCCAAGGACTTGCTTTCCCCCATCAGATACCAGGGAAACGTTGAAGGATGAGTTGGAGGAGCCTGAAAGGTATCAGATAGTCAAAGTCTGAGAGACAGTGAGGGACTTAGCAAGGCTAGTGATAGTGGAATGGGAAAGGGGAACTGGGGGTGGGATCAGTGTGAAGTAGGATGTGTTGTGTGCATGTGGAGCATTGTGTAGAGCTGACTTGCGTAGACTCCGCTGATCATTCAGGGCTAGTGTTATACCATGAGACAAGGGACAAAGACCTGCTTTCTCTCTGGAATAGACTGACCCTGTGTAGACAGACTGGTGAGATGCAATTAGGATGACCAGTTCTGCGGTTTGGGCCTCGCCCTTTGCTGCAGCCCTACTGGCCGAGGTGACCTTGTCTCCAGGGCTGCCCTTAGCAGCCTGTGGGTTTGGCAAAATAGTGCAGCTCCTGTGTCTGGGAAACTTGTAGTTCTGGTTATTGTTTTTTTTTTTTCTTCCTACCTGAAGTCAAAGGAGGCGTTTTGTTTCCCATTAGCTCTGTAGTCTCAGGTTCTAAATAGCTAAAGTTACTTGGAGACTTCTGAGACTGGAGTTCAAAAACTGGGTCTGGTGGAAGAGAAACCCAGTGGGCTAGCCATGTGAAATGAAAAAAGAGTCACTGTCAAAATACCTATCAGCTAGACACAGTGAAAACATAAAACTACTTGAGTAAAATATGAAATTGCAGTGTGTGTAGTATTAAAGGGCCAGTGTCTTTTAAAGGAGCCACACTTTCAGAATTGTATGTGAAATCACGTCTAAAAAAATGCAGCAGGTACTTTACAAGATCTTAAGCCGTTGTGCAGATTTAATGAGATTGTTCCAGTTGTACAACCTTATTGTATTGCCTACAGGACGTGGTGGTGTAAGGGGAGGTTTGGCTAGGAATGTGTTTCTGGGGCTGAGGGTCATCAGCGAGGGCCTCCAGGACTGCGTTCTCTGAGGATGAGGGAGGTTTTTGTAAGTTGGGTGGTGATTACTTTGGAGGTAGAGCATGGACCGCTGCTAACTTGCATGTGTGGAGGGAGGTTTGTCCCGAAGTACTCCTAGTGTCTAGAAATTAGACTCCTGATTGGGAGGAAGTGTGGGGGGAGGAGAGAGAGAGAGAGAGAGAGAGAGACAGAGAGAGAGAGAGAGAGAGACAGAGAGAGAGAGAGAGACAGAGAGAGAGACAGAGACAGAGACGGAGACAGAGACAGCATACATGTGCATACAAGAATGTGTACACACCCATGGCATAGGCAGTTTTCATTGCTCATACTTCCACAGTCCTCAAGACCTTTCCTTTCTTTATGGTAGCCAGCATTCCACACTTTCTGTACATTTGCGGCCAATTCCAGCAAGTGTTTGGCCTCTCCAGATACCTAGTGTACTTTTCACCACATCCAGGGCTCCTGTCACACCAAGTCTAGACTGTTCTGTGCTGCTGCTTGGGGTGAAGGAGAAGGGAAGTTTGGTAAGCCCTTGTGCTAGCAGTGAGGCTGTCTGGGTAACAGCCCTATCCTTTGCCTTCTGAGAATAGAAATCCCATCCTGCTGCCAGCCAGAGCCTTGCTAGGGAGGGAATGCTTTGGGAGTTAAAGTATCCTTTCCTCGATGCCCAGTAGGCTCCTGCAGCTCTAACAGCTTAGACCCAGGGTGCTGCTTCATTTCTGCCCCTGGCATGACTTCCCCTGGGATTGGGGATCATAGTGCTCCATGATAGGAATCCTGCATTTCTCTTCCTGCCAGGATTTTTATCTGTTCTTCCCAGATCTGCAGATCCATCCACTCTACCTCCATTGTCTAGGTGATGACTACACCTGCTTCCCTTGGGGCAGCCTTAGGAATCCCCAGACATTCAAATAGAAACATGTCTGTCCTCTACATTTTGTAAAGGATTCCTCACCTATAAGGAGAAGGATAGTCTGGCATAAGCCATGTTCCCTCTTAACGAGGTCCTTTGTACTGCTTTTTCTTGTTCCTAAAATGTACTTCAGGGTTTCTTCATGCTATGGCAAGGCATACAAACCAAACTCAGAATAAACATCTTATAGGGAGGGGACTTTTGCAAAGTTATGTCAAGTAGACCCACCTTTTTCAGTTGCTCTCTAGTGCAACAGTCTGTTTGCTTAATAACTCATGATCTGAAATTCTGTTCATTTTTATTAGTCTCTTAGTAGAATGTAAGCTTGTTAAAGACCGGACAGTATCTTGTGTCCTGTGGTGGTGGTGTCAGTATCTGGTACATAGTGAGCTTTCAGAGGCCAGCTTTTTTAAAGCATAGATTTCTTAATTCACTCTTTCCACCAGCAGTTTTAGGACAGGCTCTTGCTCTTACTCACCACAGTAACCCAAATGTCTCCTTGGTGCCAGATGCAGTAAGTATTCCAAACACGAGTGAAATTGAAACTTTTATATTGAACTTAAGTTCTTCTGGGTACAAACTGTGCCCCTTCCCCCTCCCCATTGTGTAATCTTGTTTTCCCAGTGCATAACAGAAAGTGAATGAAGGTGGTATGGTTCATTAGATGAGGCATTCCCTGTAAAGGTCCCACAGAATCCAGGAGGAACCATGGCCGGGCTGAATTTGGAAATAGCTGTGGAGTATTGCCCCACTGCCTGGTCTGGCGAAAGGTGGTGGCTAGGCAGGCAATCTGTACCATTTACATACCAGTGTATTCTGGTTTTTCTCACCCTCCCTGCCCTTTCTCTCTTTTGAGACAGGGCTTTTCTATATAGTCCTGGCTGTCCTGAAACTCCCTCTGTGGACCATGCTAGTCTCAAACTTACAGAGATCTACATATCTCTGCTGGGATTAAAGGTGTGTACCACCATTCTGGTCTGTTTCTAAAAGGGGGTTTTAAATCTTCATGTCCACGTTCATCTGTCTGGTTTGAGGAGAGGTGACAGGGCTTGTTTTAGGAATAGATGGATAGCCAAGAAGCCATGAGTCTGTTCTGAGTGAGCAACAGGGAAACATGTTTGCTGGTTTTACCAGGCTGTGGCTAAGCAGTGGGTGGACTCATCCTAGGACTCAGCAAAGCTGAGAGAAGCAGGCTCAGCACTGAGATGTGTTCAGTGCTGAAGAAAGGTGATCCCAACAGACCACCAGCGCCACTCCTTAGATGCCCCTATCATCTTCAACATATTCCCCAGGTGCTGCTGCAACCTCAGTCCAGCGCCTGGCCTTCAGACCATCACTTGGGGGACAGGATCTTGGTATGGAATAGGCCTCCTGAATTTTCTTTCAAGGGGATGTGATCCTGAAAGTTCCAAACAGGAATTTATTCTCCAGTTACTTCTGGAGTAATAACTAAGGGCCACGTAGTAGGATGTGGGAGGTCAGTGGAGAAGAGAGCCACAGGTCTCTGACAGCAGGCTTACAGTACAGTACAGCAGAGGGCACAGACAGTTATCGTGCATCTTATACTAAGTGGTATGATGAATGGGATCACGGGATGCTGTTAGATGACTAGAAAAGGAGTATGGCATAGTATATTGGCAATAGTTTATGGAAGGAACAAATGAACACACAGTATGTATTGTCCTGTAGCCATTACATCTCAAGCAGACAGTTAAACATGCTTTTATGGTTAGACTTCTCAGTTGCCAGGTGTGACACGGGAGTGCACCACCCCACACAGATGATCCGCTGGAATTTGAGAAACTTGTTTCTTAAGTAAGCAGAGGACAGCCCCGGTTCCGTGTATAATGTAAATGTGTTGTTGCTTCTTACAACTTTGTGTTTCCTGCTACCTTGTCTAGTTCTCTGCTTGCAAACACACTGTAACATCCCCTGGAGTTTGCTAGAAGGAGAAGGGGCTGCAGTACTTGCCTGAATGGCACCAAGGTTTTCAATGAGTTGTTCCGGAGTGGATGATCCCAGGAGCACAGAACTCACACCTTCATTTCTCAGGCACCACGCTGAAAAGGGCAAAGCACTGGGGTCAGGATTATTGATACGCTTGTAGTTAACGTGTGTGTGTGTGTGTGTGTGTGTGTGTGTGTGTGTGTGTGTGTGTGTGTGTGTAGGTTAGAGAACACACTGTTTTCTGGGCTTAAATATTAGAACAGCACCCTTGTTCAGAAGTTTAATGGAATCCATACATTTGATAGTACGTTTGTGGCTTTCTGGCTTTCTTGTATTTTGCTCCAACTACCATGAAAATACCCAACATGGCTCACCTACTTATAATGTCTGGAATCTTGTTCCTGCCAGGCTCCCTCTGTCTTATACAGGGTATCATTTCTTCTCATCTGTCAGCCCTTTGCATTGATTATCTCAATTGCTTCTTTACTCTCAAAGCCCCAGTTCTTCCTCTGCTTTAGTAAAATCCATTAAACCCAACCTGTGTTTTCTACTTGGGGCTAGTAAACCAGAGAGAACCATAGAATCTTATAGTCTGGCACCTTTTATGTCCCCTCTCCTTTGCTATCTTGCCATTGAACCTTAGCCAGGCTGACAAACCTCTCTGATCCTTGATCATCCTTTCTTCAAATGACATAAGGTCTACCCTTCTTTGGTGCTGTTTGCTTTTTAATTTTTGTTTGTTTCATGGAGCTGGGCTGATCTCCAACTTGCTATATAGTCTGAGATTTTCCCTCCTTTACCTCATGAGTGCTGGAATTCTAGGCATGAGCAACCATGTTGGCAGGATCTCTACCCTAAAGCCTGTATTTACCCTCAGCAAGTGACCTTCCTCGAACTTTATCTAAAATATTAAAATCCACCAATGTGATGGTTTGTATATGCTCTGCCCAGGGAGTGGCACTATCAGAAAGTGTGGCCCTGTTGGAGTAAGTGTGTCACAGTGGGTGTGGGCTTTAAGACCTCTATCCTAGCTGCCTGGTAGCCAGTATTCTGCTAGCAGCCTTCAGGTGAAGTTGTAGAATTCTCAGCTCCTCCTTCACCATTCCTGCCTGGATACTGCCATGTTCCCACCTTGATGATAATAGACTAAACCTTTGAACCTGTAAGCCAGCCCCAATTAAATGTTGTCTTTGTAAGAGTTGCCTTGGTCATGGTGTCTGTTAACAGCAGTAAAACCCTAACTAAGACAACCAGGTAGAATATTCTTCATTTGTCTACCTACTTAGTACCCACAATGATACTGTCCAGTTGCAGACGATGCATGTTGTTTTGGCCTAAGGTCAAACTGCCCTGGATCCTTCTCCCCTTTTTTTTTGGATTAATTAAACATTTCTCTGCTCCCTGAAGGATTTGTTTCCTGTTTTCCTTTGTCAGTAAAGAATGCTCCATTCATTTTCACTGTAAAGTAGCCTCTCACTTTGTACTTGCTTAGACACTTCTCTAACTCTGGAAGTTCTGAAAGGCCAGTTTAGGCTCCTGGACTGCCCTTCATCATAGTCCAGTCCCCTCTTACCCTGTTCTGGAAGCCAAGGCCCCAGTGACCTCTTGTTACAATGAATGTAACCAGGAGCATGGGTCTGCATGTTTCTGCTGGACCTTCCCGCCTTGCTTTGCCAGTTCCATGTGGCTCAGCGTCAGCATCTTTGCCTCCCTACTAGAATTCTGGGACCTTTAGGAATTGTCCTTTTTTTCTGAGTCTCCCTTCCCTTTTAAATTCCAGGTCGAGTTGGTTATTCCTCCTGTTCCCCTAATCTATTGGTTCTTACCCTTTAGCATATGACGGGGAGTTATCTGGAGGGCCTCTGTAGCATCCTTTCTAGGCCTCACGAGTTTTTACTTAGAAGATCTTGCCTTGAGATATGGCCTTCTACGTATTTATTTGGTAACATTTTTTTTTTTTTTTGTTCAAGCTGGCCTTGAACATTTTATGTAGCTCAAGGATGACCTTAAAGTTCTGACACTGCCTTTGCCTCCTGAGCCCTGGGATTAGAGGCATGTGCTACCATCCCAGGTTTATGAGATACTGAGGCAAGCATTTTACATTTGCAGCCTGGGAATTTAAACTGTCTTCTTAAGAGGAGGGAGAGGAACAAGCTTTATTGAACTGGAAATTACATATAAAAAAGAATTTAGCCTGTTTTGTTTGTTTGTTTGTTTGTTTTTTCGAGACAGGGTTTCTCTGTATAGCCCTGGCTGTCCTGGAACTCACTTTGTAGACCAAGCTGGCCTCGAACTCAGAAATCCGCCTGTCTCTGCTTCCCAAGTGCTGGGATTAAAGGCGTGCACCACCACGCCTGGCTTAGCCTGTTTTTGAGTGTACATTACCTTAAAAAAAAAGTTTAGCAGCCCTAGCAATGTTAGTGTGCAGCCATTACTGTTTTAAATTCAGTTAGTGGAACAATCCCATCCCTGAGAAAATACCTATGACAGGCCATAATTGATAACATACTTCAGCCCTACATAATCACTATTTGTTTTTAGATCTGTCTTTCTGAACAGTTCATTTAAATAGAATAAAGTGCGGTCATCTTTTGTATTTGATTTCTTTCAGTTTGCAGCACATGTTTCCTTGTTTCCTCTGTGGTGTAACAGTGTATCATTTCAGTGCTGCATAGTATTTGAATATGTAGACACCTGGAGGGTCTCTGCTCTGACTCATCTCTCCCATGTTGGCTGTACACATCCCATCTTCAGGAGCTCTGTCAAATTGCTGCTTTTCCTACCTTTTGCTTCAGCTGCCCCTCTTGTTAATATAGATGCCCTATGCCTAGCTGCAGCTTCTCTAAGTTTCATGATGCCACTTTCCTGACTTCAGCTTGTGCCTAACAAGATCCTTTTCCTTTAAGATGACTTGTATTTCTTACTCTGGTAAATCTTATTGTCGATTCTGCCTCTCTGCCTTAATTTTTGTTCTTCAAGAAAACTAGTTTGTTGATCTCTCTATCCTGAAATATCATACTGGCTTTCCTTGCTGGGAATAGGGAGAGTCCTTTGCCTGGAGGGCACTTTTTGCCCTCACTTTTTCTTTGTCCTGTTAATATCTCATCCTTTGAGGTTCCTAACGGTCTTCTGCCTTCTTCCTAAAGCCTATCCTAAATTCCAGACCAGCCAGTGTGCCCTATACATCATAACCTGTGCTCAAATCTGTTAATCTTCTGGATGTGCCCATTAAGCTGTGGGATGTGGCTGTCTTGAGTTGGATGCTCAGCAGCCTACCCCATCCTTGGCCCTTGGGACACTGATTAAATGCTTGCTGGGGAAACAGGTCTGGATGACTGTTTCATCTCCTGCACATCTGCCTCCTTTTACTCAGGTCCTGCTGTCTGTCAGCTGATCCTCTAAGCTGTTACCAGGGCTCCGAGGCAATCACTGAATCCTTCCAGGTGGTCATAGTCAGCACCCTCTCTTCCCCCTTGGCTTTCTTGCAGTCCACTTTGCACTTAAAACCCCGTTTGGAACCAGTGGGAGTTTCTGGTCAAAGCGAGGCCCTAAGCAGTTGCTGCTGTAGCAGCTGATTCCTCCAAGGACTACAGGGCTAAGAGAACGCATGCTGTCTGCAGAGCTGGCCGATCCATGGATAGCCCCTGCCTGCAGCTGCTTCTTTACAATCAGCCTGTCTTCCTGGGTATCTATTACTAGCAAGCACACGCACAGTGCCTGTTAGCTGCCAGTGAGCTAGGAGTGCTGGCTTCTGGGCAGGTGTGTGCTGGGGAACAGCATGCAGACTCAAGTAGTCTGTCTCAGTGCCGGAAGTTTCCCTTCTCCAGGTCCCACCTGTCCCTGGAGATCAAAGGCAGTGAGGCTGGGAATCATCCCTTTTTGGGTCTGAGAATTCTGTGGATAGAAATTACTTGTTTGTAAAGAAAGAAGAAACGATGACAGGAAAGAAAACCATGTAGAGCAGTGGTTCTCAGCCTTCCTAATGCTGCGGCCCTTTAGTACAGTTCCTCATGTGGTGAACCCTAGCCATTAAATCACTTTTGTTACTTCGTAACTGTAATTTTGCTACTGTTATGAATTGTAATGTAAATAAAGATTTGATATGCAGGATATCTGATATATATATGACCTCTGTGAAAGGATGATTTGGGTCCCAAATGGTCATGACCCACAGGTTGAGAACTGGTAATCTAGGGCATAGTTTAAAAAGGAATGGGAGGAAAAGCCAGCATGTATCAGTGTAAACCTAAGCTCTGTGCAAAGGACGTGTCCTAAATATCTAACACCCAGTGAAAGTCTAAATTTTTAAAAGGTTTTCTCTCTAGGAAGATAATGTTCTGCTGCTTCTTGTAGAGTCTAATATAACCTTCTTGTTATTCAAGGAAGGTCAGTTCTACCTCCCCCCAATGCAGGAGCACTCCACTCTGTTTTATAAAAATGTCTTGGCATTTGCATATATGTTCTCGTGTATTCTTAAAATCATCTCTATATTACTTATAATGCCCAATACAATGTAAATTGTTGGTTGACTTCATGGTCATGGAAGTCTGAGTGCACTCAATTCACCTAAAATTTTATTTACAGTAGTAGAATCTATTTTCCTTCTGTGTTAAAACCTCAAGCCCAGAATGTCTAGTTCTACGAAATATATCCTTTGTCAATATCACCATCCTTACCGTTTACTGAACTTATGTATACCGAGTCTTTACATATACAATTTTGTTTTAGTTCAAGCTTATAAGGTATAAATTATATCCATTACACATGAGAAAATCAGGCCAGGTAACTTGTCTATGACCAGCCATTTTGCTGGTCTTGCTGAAGCTGCAGATACTGCATTAAACCCATGCCTTAACTCTTCTAAAGAAAGCATTAAGGTGTGCCCCTAAGGTCCCTTGGGCATATGATGAGCCACCTTCCTTCTTCACTCACTCAGTGTGAGGCTGTTCACGTGGTCATACAGCAGCCAGAGAGCAACTCTAGGAGTCCGTTCTACTCTGTGGCTTCTGGAGAGCAACCAGGTCATAGCCTTGGTATTAAGTGGCTCTACCCAATGAGCCATCTCTCCAGCTTTCATTTCCACTGTTCTAGAACTGTTTGCTGTAATTTTTTAACTTCTAACTTTAGCAGAGCCAAGCTATTGACAAATATTCTATTACTATTTGCACAGACCTTACCACTGGCTGTTTATCTCTCTGTGTCAATGTATCTGTGGTTTTTTTTGTTTGTTTGTTTGTTTTTGTTTTTTTGTTTTTGTTTTTTGCTGTGTTTTTGCAGTTATTTGCTGCTGTTTCTTATTAGGACCCTACCCCCACCCTGAAGTTAACACCAATTTTATTGCCATGCCAGTTGTAGTAAATCATCTAGTGACATTTGTAAGACAGGGTTCCTCATAGCATGCACCTCACAGGATGGTTCAAAGTCTAAGAGTCAAAGAAAGTAAGACAATGAACATGAAGTGCGTATAACACAGTGTGCCCCCCCCCCATCACCCGCAAGTTTGACTGTTTCTGTATACAATGTGGGAGCCATTAATGTGTGAATGCTGAGCCCATGGTTAGGCTGAAGGTACTTCAGAAGTAAAACACATGCTGTTCTTTTTAAAAACAGGCTGAAAACCAGTATTTAAAAAAACCTAAGTAATTTTTTTATATTACATGTTGAGATGGTAATTTAGATAGATTGTATTAAATAAAGTGGATTATTAAAATGTCTGTTTTATTTTAAAGCTTTTAAAAAGTGTTTGCTTATGTGCATATTTGTGTATGTTTGTATGAATGTATGCCATATGTCTTCAGGTACCAGTGGAGGCCAGAAAAGGGTGTTGGGTTCCCTGGAATGGAAGTCACGGAAGGTTTTGAGTCACTGGATATGAGTGTTGGGAATCAAACTCTGGCTCTCTGGAAGGGCGGCGAACACTTCAGCTCCTGTTTTTCTTTCTTAATATGGCCATTGGCAACTTTGAAAAGAAATAACTAGTTCCCATTATGTTCTAATGGACAGTGCCAGTGCATTTGTTTTTTGGGTGGCCGTGACCTTTCACGGACTCCACAGCATGAGAAGAACAATTTTCATGGCTGTTGAAAAGTTTCCAGGGGAAGCTGCCCTTGTGGTATCATCTTTCAGTGTGGCAGGAGCCAAGGGCCTCTTTGTAGCCCTATTTCTCAATCTCTCACCAACCCTGTCTTAGTGTCAACAGGGGGAGGAACCTGAACCAGAAGAAATGGATGTCATTGTATAGTGACACAATTTACCTCAGACACTGGAGTATGTGTATATTTTTAAATTATTTTTTATATAATGTTTATCATTTCCCCCCTCCTGCAAGTCCTACCAGATCCTCTCTAGCTGTCTACCCACCCAACTTTGTTTCCTTTCTCCTTTCTTTCTTTCCCTCTTCCCCTCTTTTTCTCTCTTGTACTCTCATACTTGTGTTCTCTCTCTCTCTCTCTCTCTCTCTCTCTCTCTCTCTCTGTATTCTCACTGATATATTCTCATGCAGCTGTCTTATAAGGAAGAAAGGAAAGAAAAAGAATGTAGCATATAGAAAATTCTGGAAAACCTTGAATAATTCCCTTTCTCTGTTTTGTGTACCAGAATTTGATGCTTCTGAGGTTAGCCTGTCCCTATGGTAGACATTTTACCATGACAGGGTGTAGGTCAACCATAGAAAAGTATGTTTTTTTAGTCATATCAGTGAAAGTAACCCCCTAATGCAGAGCCTGGTCTGCCATGCCCTCGTAGTTTCTTACCCACAGCCAGCTGAGGTAGCGTGCACCCCAGGCGCTCAGCGATTGGAGAGAGGTCTTTCAGCTTGTTTTGCTGTTTTCTCCCTTCTTCACTTACGATTCTTTCCTTCAACCACTGGTAGCACTGGAAATAATGATAACACGTAAGTCTTATATGAGTGTGATGTTAAATCAATAAAATATAAGAACTCAGGTGGGGCTGGAGAGATGGCTCTCACCAGTTAAGACTGTTTACTGCTCTTTCAGTGGACCTGAGTTTGAGTTCCAGCATGAATATCAGGCAGTTCACAACCACCTGTAACTCTAGCTCCCGGAGGTCTAATGCCTTTTCTGGCCTCCAAGGGCACCTGCTCTCATGTGGCACACATGTACACATGCATGAGTGCACACAGATACACACAGACACACCCATCTATACACACATAGGCTCAGCTTTCTGTTCAGAGAGCTGGCTCCCCTGAAATATCATAGCTTTGCATTATTGTTGTAACTGTTCTCCCTGTTGCCTTATTTCATCCCAAATCTCATTGTTATTTAAAGATATTTTACATGTGTGTATGTGCATATATGTGTATGTGGCCTTGGAGACCATAAGAGGATGTTAGGTCTCTAAGAGCTGGAGTTACAGGCAGTTGAGAGTCGTCCACTATGGGTTCTGGGAACTGAAGAGAGGCTCTCTGCAAAAATAGCACGTGTTCTTCATCACTGAGCCATCTCACCAGCTCCTTAATACCATGATATAATATTATTATATAATATAATAATAATATTACTATGGGGACTTTGTGTTGACTTCCTCTTGTGGTTTGTTTTAATGCCACAAATTAGAATCAATAGAGTATTTGTTTAAAGTGCAACCCAGGAAACTACTCTAAACATGGGAATGGATTGAGCATGACCCTGTAGCCCAGTGAATGAGTTTACTTCCCTCAGTATGAAGAGCCAGTCAGGGTTTTCCACTGCCCTTCTTTGCAGAAGGCTCTGCTCTTACAGAAGATGGAAATTACATCCCTGATGTACAAGGCTAGCACTGACCAGCAACAGCCACAGGGAAGGACTTCTTTTCCTTGCAACCATGGAGATGAACCTTCCCAGAGGGAGCAGGAAGCTCCAGAGTTGGCAGTGCGCCATAGGAACTCCTCCCACATGATTTCAATAGGCTGCTGGCTTTTGTTTTATTAAGTATTTTTTCATCACCAAAGAAAAGGATAACCACATTATGTTTTATTGTGATTTTTGGAATAATTTTACAGATGTGAAAAGCAGAAGGGCAAGTTGCCCCAGTTCTGTCTGCTCTTAGATATCAAAGGCTTATAGTCTAGCCCCTCACTTGGGACTTTGCTTGGGAAAATGGCCAAGGCGTTCCCAGCTTCAGCCTTGAGAAGTCTCTGGTTCTTCCAGAGGAAAGGTGCCTGAAGTGACATCTCCAGAGATGACAACCGGGGCCAATGGTGATGGGGTGGATGGCTGTGAACTACAAGCATATGATCAGGGCCCAGGCAGCCTTCTTCTTCTTTTTTTTTTATTAGGTATTTTCCTCATTTACATTTCCAATGCTATCCCAAAAGTCCCCCACACCCCTCCCCCCCACTCCCCTACCCACCCACTCCCTCCCCTTGGCCCTGGCTTTCCCCTGCACTGGGGCATCCAAAGTTTCCAGGCAGCCTTCTTAAACCTGGGCACTACCTATGTCAGACATCCCTGAATGGCTACAGATGCTTTAAGTGGGAAAATATCATCAACCTTTACTTAAATTTCATGATCTTTCAGGAAAGCAGCATCTCTGATTATGACTCAAACACAAAATGAGAAAGTAGTAGACAAATGCTTTTCAACACTTTTAAAAAGCAGAGTTTTTGAGATTTCAATGTGTATCAGGCACATTAAGAATGTTTGATTTGAGCAGGGCGTGGTGCTGCACGCCTTTAATCGCAGCACTTGGGAGGCAGAAGCAGGCAGATCTCTGAGTTCCAGGCCAGCCTAGTCTACAAAGTGAGTTCCAGGACAGCCAGGGCTACACAGAGAAACCCTGTCTCAAAAAAAACCAAAAAAAAAGTTTGATTTGTTTACTCTATTTTTGAAATATATGTAGTAAGTTCTTTTTCTTAAGATTGAAACACTGTGTGTGTGTGTGTGTGTGTGTGTGTGATGCACTTAAATCAACCATATTGGAAGACTTCTAAAAATAAGGAGGATTGACCTGGAGGGATGGCTCAGTAGGTATACTGCTTGCCTTACAAGACAGAAGACTGGAGTTTGGATCCTCTGCACCATGCAAAACTGGGGATGATAGTGCGTGCCTGTAACTGCAGCACTTCTGCAGTGAAAAGGGTGGCAGAGGCAGGTGAATTCTGGAAACCGTGGACCAGCCAGCCTGATGTGTGTAGCAGTGAGCAACAAGAAGAGACCCTTCCTTACACTATGGGAGGTGAAGACTGACACCAGAGGTTGTCTTCTGATCATTACATGTGCACAGTGTATGTGTGTGCCCACATGCACATACATAAACATTTACTTATTGAATCCCTGTCTTCTGACTCTCAATACTGTAAACTTCACTGTTGGCTTGATCAGTAGAATATATAGGGAGTTAGGGTTTTACAAAAGTGTTTACACGTTCTTAATTCCAAAGGAAACAATGGTTTTGTTGTTGTTTTAAGAAACAGCTTCAATTTCTGTTCAAAGGGGAAAATGCTAACAGTGGGAGAGATGAAGTATAATTAAAATATTAATTAAATATGAAAGTGTTTTTAGGAAGGTTGGTGGCAAATATGGTTGCCATCTGGATGGCACAGTGCTGTGGGTTCTGTTGCTCCATATTAGAATCATCCACAAGTCATTATCTAGGAACTTAAGTGTTTTGTAGCTGAGTGACCTTCCTGCTTCAATGATTTTGTTACAAGCTATGCTCATAGCACCTTTTTATCTAACAAAGCCATATATGGCTGAGCTGATCAATGTTTTCTCTTTTGGCTACTGTTGTTGGTCTCACAGGTTGAACATTGCCTAACTGGTCATTCTTTTCTGGTTTGAAGAAAGAAAAACCATCTCTGACAGGTCTACTGAGCCCAGCTCCTCTCTATCCTCGAGGATTGTCTTTGTGGCAGTGGAGTTCTTAGGATGAGATTGTTCACATTGAGGTCTGTCACTGGCAGCCAGAGAACTTGAAGCCTGTGTGAGAAATGTTGATGGGGTAAATAGAGGGAAGCACTTACAACTCAGTAACTGTATCAAGCAAGAAGCTTCGTTCTTAAGACTAAGATGGAAGGACTACAGGAGAGTGAAAACACCCTGGGAACCCAAGGAAAGAGTGCAGTGCATTTGGGTAGAAAGTCAAATAACATGGGATTGTAAAGACAAGAACAGAAAAGTAGACTTGACTTAGATTCTAAGAGGATTTGGGATTTATCCTGTAAGCAATAACCGAGAAGTCATGATAGCATTTTAAAATGGGTCCTTTAGAAGGACAACTAACCACAAGGGTGGATTGTTGAGAAGAGGGAGCAAATGAAAGCATCCAAGTTGAGTCCTGCAGTAAACCTGGGAAGGAAAGAGGAAGACCTACATTAGGACTGTGCATGGGTGGACCCAAGTGGCAGGATATGGTCTGGAGGATTTAGACGGAGCCTTGCTAGGCAGAGTGAGGATGAAGAGGGTGAAATCTGAGGTAGCAGTATGACATCTGGATGGCTAGGGCTTGGGCAGAGGCGTTGATGATATTAAGGAGAGTTTAAATTTGAGCAGAGGGTAGTGAGAGTAGATCCCATTAGGCTTGACAGATAGCCACGAGATATCTACTAGACCGGAAGCAGTGCTTTGCTTTCCAGCAGAGCAGCCAGAGCTGATAGCATTGTAAGAGGAATGGGGCCAGCCAGAAGAGGTTGCCCAGAAAATTCCCTGGCTAATCTTGCTTACTGTAAGAGCCCTGGAGAGCCATTAAAAGAAAAAAAAGAAAAGAAAAAAAAAGACTGACTTTCCAATTGTAGTTCAATAAGCAGACACAACATATTAGCATTTCAGTGATGCGATATCAGTCAGTGTTGTGTGAGCCATTTTTCCGCTGTATTAGAAGTTGCCAGTGTATCTTTCTACTTGTCTTTAAGTTTTCTGCTAGCACTAGAATTTAGTACGGAGGGTATCATGCTGTTTGTTTATTTCACTTTCACTTATATTTTTCACTTTGGTAGTTCTGCTTAAGTAGCCTTCCCCAGAGCAGACGTGCTGCTCTGGAAACACTTCCTTGATAGTGTAGAGCCTGGAGAATGTGTGGCCATCCGCAGCCGTTTGCTTGGACAGGTTCTAAATGGTTGCTGCTAATGCTCCGGTAGCACTCAATTTGATTGACTTCATGAAAGCCAATCAAACGTTTACCCAGTTACTTTTGAGCTTAGCCACAGTCCAACATTTTGAATGTTCTCCCTACCCACTTTCTGCTTTTGTTAGTACATTTGTGGAAGTTTTCCATCTGTGTGTGAGCTTTTTATCAAATCCTGATAGAGGCATACCGACCAGATACAGCACGGCTACATCTTCCCTTTAAGGACCTGAGTGTGAAAGGAAACAGATGTCTTGAGGGAAAGATAATTCACTGACATCAGGAGGCTTGGGTTCTCACGTCAGCTTTATCTGTTGGACTTTATGGTCTTAATGTTACTTAATGTCCTTGGGCTTCAATTTCTGCATCCAGCAGAAGCCTGCCTCTTACAGGATTACTCTGAGAACAAATGGTCCACATATGTGAAGTGCTTTGAATTTTTTGGAAAGCCCGTGAAAGCATATACAGATGGTCTCCCAGCTTATAATTGTTTGACTTAGGATTTTCTTACTGATGTGCAAGAAGTGTATCCATACAATCTCTGTTTTTCACTTTCAGTCTAATATTCAACAGATTACATGAGATAGTCAGTGCTTTAGTATAAAAAGAATTTGTTTTAGATGATTTGGCTGTCTTTTTATTTTTGTTTTTTTTTTTTTTCAAGATAAGGTTAGGCTAAGCTACTATATTCATGAGGTTGCCATAAATGCATTTTTTGACAGGGCATTTGGGTTTATAATGTGTTTATCTGGGCATTACCCCATCATAAGTAGAAGAATGTCTATATAGCAATTTAGTGTAGCCACAACTGATTGCAAGCCATCTGCGTCCATTTCTCATCGGGAGGATAAACGGAAGTAAAGCATAACTCAGAGCTCACTGCTTGGCACATGGAAGATGCCAGGTAAAGACACAACTCTCACTTGTTCCTTTTTCTTCATGCCCCTTTTGCCTTCCTCTTTGTCACATCCCTGCCTTAGACGACGTTTTCTTCATGGACTTGTTTAGAGTCTGTTCTGAACGACCTTCAGTTTTCAGGAACAAGATCTCATTAAATATTCTGAGATAACTGTGCTTTGGGATAATTAAAAAATGAGAACACTGTCATGTCAGCATGCTTTGGGGCTATTTATATCTTGTGATTTTAGAGAACAAACAAGCTAAAAGCTCAACAGAAAGGAGAGTAAAAAACCTAGAGCCTTGAGAAGGTTCTAGCTAGGGAGGTGTTGGTGGTCAGCTGTCTCATCCCATCATGCCGGTGTCCTGTCGCTCCCCTGTTCTCTGCTCTTCCTCCGCTACACTGGTAAATGTCTGGGCTTGGCTTGGGTGGTTCTGCTGGTTCAGTGCTAATGGAGGCTGGAGCCTGGGATGGGCATATGCTTTTCTTTTAAGATGACTGGCTTGTCTGAATTTCTAAGATTCCTGTATTCTTTCTCCTTAGACACTAAGAGTAATTTGTGATTCTAATGTTGTTAAACATTCTCTCAGGCTTTTAAAACACAGGCATCTTGTGGTTAATAAGAGAAGATGTTTGTAGTGCTCCCCAATGACTTAACCACCAGGAAGGGGCCTAGGATGGGACTGGATATTGAGGAGTGAATGTATTCCAAGTATATGACACAACTGAACAAAAATGCCATTATGAAACCTATCATTTGTACAATACATGACTAAAAAAGTAAAATAAAAAGACCCACAGGGCAGAGTGGAGGCTGGTGATGACTGACATGTTCTGTATCTGTTTCCTGAGGCCCTCTTTATTTTTTTTTTCCTGTCCCCAAAGGCGTGTAAGCCTATCCCAAGCCATACCTAGCTATAGCTGTTTACCTCAAATGGATTAAGCCCTTATGGCTTAAGTATTGTTTACCAAAGAACAGGAAAATTAAATCTTCTTACATAGAAAAGGGATTTTAAATTCGGTCACTTCTAGACAAGGGACAAAATATCCCCTTTAACAGAAGAATAAATAAGAATGTAAGAATGTAGGGATTTGCATCTGCAAGTCAACTAGGTCATTGGACACATTCTTCCTGTCCCCAGAGACAGATTCTCTGTGCAGGCAGATTATGAAGGGCTGACTGATGCCTGGCCAGCAGCAAAGACCTGGGCAGAGCTGAGGGGGGCCCTGCCAAGGTCATGGCTGGCCAAGGCCACAGTGTGCTCAAGCTGGGAAGCTCTGGGCTGCTGCTCTGCTACTTCTAATTCATCTTCTCCCCCCCCCCCTTTCTTTTTTAAGAGTTGAGGGAAATACCTTCAGGGAAGCTCTAGAACTTTCTGGCACCCCATTTCCATATTTTCCTGAAATAATTCCACAAGCAAGTGGAGACCATGTCATTGCACCAACTCCTGTAGGGGGAAAAGAAAACAGCAAAGATACCCAATCAGAACCTTGTTTATGCCAAGTAGGACCAAAAGTGAGGACATGTTTAAACAGCTCTGTCAGTTCTAGAGGAAAATTGGCCAGATAAATGAGTTAATACTAGCATCCATCTTTCCATTACAACTTAGGACTTACAAATTGTGCCTCATTCTTTTAGAAACCAATTAAACGTGTACTGTCTGTTCCTGGGAGTGAGCCATATAAGTGAACCTGGAAATATGGCTTATTTGTGATCTTTTCATGGCCACAGTTCACAGACCAAGAGATAAGAGCTTTTACTTGCAAAAAAGGCTACTATTCCCCTTATCCACTCTGTGCCTGGCAGTACCTGGTACCCGGAAGAAGCACAGCTTAGCACACAGCAAATGCCTGGTACATGATCAAAAGCAGCAGCAGCAGCTATTGTTGAATTGGGGTTGTTTTTAATCCAGCATTTTCCTATTTATTTTTAGGAAAAAAAGTAATCTCTGAAAACTGCTTTGGTATATAAGCCTGAAAAAAAAATGTGGCTTATAAATGTGACTTATTGATGTTTCTAATATCCCAAGTTCTTGTGTTTATATATCCTCACCCTCCAGGCACGACTTTCACACAAACAAATTGTACCTGACTTGCTGTTGTTGAGTGTGTTCTGTCTTACCCAGCCTCGGGCACAGCACAAGAGACAGATGTGGATATCTATATGCTTGTGAACGCTTGCTCAGTCTACTCATGGATACATGTTTAGGCTAAAAGAAGCACACATGCAAACTGAGTTTATTCTGTGCATCCTGGTTGTGTGCACCTATGCAAATCAAGTTTATCCACCTGATCCTCTTTGTGTGAACACTGTTTGAATGCCTGCTGAGTGTATATATTAGTCAATTTACAACTCTACGGCTGTCAGTCCAGTACCTTGTAGACGATGGATCCACCTGATTCTGCCACCATCTCTGAGATGCATCGTTCTTGTCATCTCTTCATTGTATTAATTGGGGACCTTTGGGAACGCATTTCCTGGCGTCCCGCGCCCCATGTCATTGATCCTCACATTGTGAAGAATGAGCAGATGTGGTTGTGGGGATTACCTATTTTATGGTAGAGCTCCGGCAGCTGCACCTCCACCTTCTCTCTCTGGAAAAGATGGTACTCAGCTTGTTCACAGACAGGCGGGATCATGTTGAACTGCCGTGCGACAGAGTAGGCTTCCTAGGGGGCAGAGGAGAGTGCAGCTAAGTTTATTCTGATGGGCATTGGAGCTTCACCCGGATTCATTTTCATTGGGGATCTTCATTTCAGTGGATTAAATAAGAAGCAAGGAGATAAGACAAATGCACGCAAAGTTGTGACCATAAATATCACCAAGAGAAGTACCAAATGTGGGGAATCCTTGTTATTCAGGAAGGTTAGACTGAGTAAAGTCAGGGGCACATTAGTTAAAGCTTGAATTATGGACTGTTGTCAAGGACATGTTGTTTGAATATTCTTAAGTTCTTAAAGAAAAAAAAAACTCAGACTAAAAACTCAGACAAAAAAATGGTCTATAAGTGGCATGGTATAAGCAGAATTGTAAGAAAGGTAGAATACTCTATTCACATAGCTCATTAGCTTTGAAATTCTCTCTGCCCTCCCCTCCCACACACACACACAAAGGACATACTAAAACATGGTTCCTGTTTGCAGATTTGGCCCTTGTGTTTGTTCTGAACTGCTGGCTCCAGCCCTCACATCCAACCCCCTTAATGACAGAACTGATGGTAGAATTCCAATGGCATGGTCTTGTAAGAAAGCCTGCAGAAGATGCTGCAACTTAAACATGGTATCTAAACAATAATGCCAAGGCCCAGCAGTCATTAACAACAGAGGCTAACTCACCATGATCTCCATCGCGCTCCACCTCGAGGTGCCCCAGTACATGGCCATGCCTTGGTTGATCACGTGCGTCATGGCTCGAACGATTTCTACGGAAGCCCAAAGAGTGTTCCATGAGCTCACCTACTTTACAGCGTTGTGTTTTCCCCTCCTCTTTCCAGAGTTTAGAAACGCAATATGATTATTTGATTAGTATAATTACTCTCTCCCTGCTGACAACATAACATTTACCATCAGTGGTTTGGAGGCTTGACTGTACTCTTAGGTAAACTGACAGACATTTTCAGTTTTCAGCAATATTAAACAGTATTGAAAATTTAATGACCATTGCAGGTTCTTCCTTTACTTGATGGTTCTTGTTCTGATAAATGAAGCTGAGGGTCTGGTACAAGGTGAGAAGGGAGGGAAGGCATTTGCTGTGACTGTAGAATGCAGGGCCGCAGAGGATGAACGGCCTGTCTCTCCCGCATGGTGGATTTGCAGAGCTGTTCCTTTTCCTCAATAGCCATTTAATAGAGATGACTCAATAACTGTGTCTAGCAGCAAGATAAACATATAAAGTGCAGAACAAACAGCTGAGGCCACGGGGGCCCAAAGCCCGTTTTGACACACTGTGTCCTTGGCCACTCGGAACTGAACTGAACGAACGTTGTTCTAGGACACCCGTGTAACTGATCTCACCAGGGCCTGCTGGTGGGACCACCCCGTTTACACATTTGCCTCTTTTCAGCTTAACATCACACTTCCTCTTCCCAGAGGGTAGAGCGAAGCTAATCCTCTTGGCACCAGCCAGATGAGATAGGAAGCATAAAGAGTTTCAAGTTTAAGTTAGCAAAATCCTCAGACAGCTTCCACAAAGCAAGTCAACTGCACTCCTAGGATGCCAGATCACTGGACATATTTCAAGGGTCAAGGTCTTGGACTTCTTTATGTCCCAGTAATACCCTCAGATTAAGTGTCCTTCAGAATGGAATTCTTGCTCAATATAGAATTGGGGTAGATTTGTTCTTTTTTCTCTTTTCTCTCTTTTCCCTGCCTCCTCTCATCTCTTTCCCTTCTTCATTTTTATTTTTTGAGTCAGTGTCACTGTATAGCCTTTCCTGGACTGGAATTCACCTATGTAGAACAGGCTGTATTTGAATTTACAGCAATCCTCCAGTCTCTGACTCCCAAGTGCTGTGATTACAACTGTATGCTGCTATTTCTGGCTTGGAGTAGATGTAGTCTTAATTGTATTTAAGTTGATACAGGGCAGGATTTGGATTGAGGGAGCCAAGGTTAGTGTCATAGAATCGTTGTTTGGCTTACATGTGTTATTTAAAGGTTTCCTTGGTTGGTTTGTCTTGAAGATGGGGAATGTTTTTATTCACTACCATCTAACAAAGACTTTGGTTTATTAGCTAAACACCTTTTCTTGTGATCCTATATCTTTTTTTTATTAAAATATTTTTTATTATGTATTTTCCTCAATTACATTTCCAATGCTATCCCCAAAGTCCCCCATACCCTCCCCCCCACTTCCCTACCTACCCATTCCCACTTTTTGGCCCTGGCGTTCCCCTGTACTGGGGCATATAAAGTTTGCTTGTCCAATAGGCCTCTCTTTCCAGTGATGGCCGACTAGGCCATCTTTTGATACATATGCAGCTAGAGTCAAGAGCTCCGGGGTACTGGTTAGTTCATAATGTTGTTGCACCTATAGGGTTGCAGATCCCTTTAGCTCCTTGGATACTTTCTCTAGCTCCTCCATTGGGGGCCCTGTGGTCCATCCAATAGCTGACTGTGAGCATCCACTTATGTGTTTGCTAGGCCCCGGCATAGTCTTAAAAGAGACAGCTATATCTGGGTCCTTTCAGCAAACGCTTGCTAGTGTATGCAATGGATCCCTGGATATGGCAGTCTCTAGATGGTCCATCCTTTTGTCTCAGCTCCAAACTTTGTCTCTGTAACTCCTTCCATGGGTGATTGTTTCCAATTCTAAGAAGGGGCAAAGTGTCCACACTTTGGTCTTCATTCTTCTTGAGTTTCATGCGTTTAGCAAATTGTATCTTATATCTTGAGTATCCTAAGTTTTGGGCTAATATCCACTTATTAGTGAATACATATTGTGTGAGTTCTTTTGTGATTGTGTTACTTCACTCAAGATGATGCCCTCCAGGTCCATCCATTTGGCTAGGAATTTCATAAATTCATTCTTTTTAATAGCTGAGTAGTACTCCATTGTGTAAATGTACCACATTTTTTGTATCCATTCCTCTGTTGAGGGGCATCTGGGTTCTTTCCAGCTTCTGGCTATTATAAATAAGGCTGCTATGAACATAGTGGAGCATGTGTCCTTCTTACCGGTTGGGACATCTTCTGTATATGTGCCCAGGAGAGGTATTGCGGGATCCTCAGGTAGTACTATGTCCAATTTTCTGAGGAACCGCCAGACTGATTTCCAGAGTGGTTGTACAAGCTTGCAATCCCACCAACAATGGAGGAGTGTTGCTCTTTCTCCACATCCTCGCCAGCATCTGCTGTCACCTGAATTTTTGATCTTAGCCATTCTGACTGGTGTGAGATGAAATCTCAGGGTTGTTTTGATTTGCATTTCTCTGATGATTAAGAATATTGAACATTTTTTCAGGTGTTTCTCTGCCATTCGGTATTCCTCAGGTGAGAATTCTTTGTTTAGCTCTGAGCCCCATTTTTTAATGGGGTTATTTGATTTTCTGGAGTCCACTCTCTTGAGTTCTTTATATATATTGGATATTAGTCCCCTATCTGATTTAAGATAGGTAAAGATCCTTTCCCAATCTGTTGGTGGCTTTTTTGTCTTATTGACGGTGTCTTTTGCCTTGCAGAAGCTTTGCAGTTTCATGAGGTCCCATTTGTCAATCCTTGATCTTACAGCACAAGCCATTGCTGTTCTATTCAGGAATTTTTCCCCTGTGCCCATATCTTCGAGGCTTTCCCCCACTTTCTCCTCTATAAGTTTCAGTGTCTCTGGTTTTATGTGAAGTTCCTTGATCCACTTAGATTTGACCTTAGTACAAGGAGATAGGAATGGATCGATTCACATTCTTCTACATGATAACAACCAGTTGTGCCAGCACCATTTGTTGAAAATGCTGTCTTTCTTCCATTGGATGGTTTTAGCTTCTTTGTCAAAGATCAAGTGACCATAGGTGTGTGGGTTCATTTCTGGGTCTTCAATTCTATTCCATTGGTCTACTGTCACTATACCAGTACCATGCAGTTTTTATCACAATTGCTCTGTAGTACAGCTTTAGGTCAGACATGGCGATTCCATCAGAGGTTCTTTTATCCTTGAGAAGAGTTTTGCTATCCTAGGTTTTTTGTTATTCCAGATGAATTTGCAGATTGCTCTTTCTAATTCGTTGAAGAATTGAGTTGGAATTTTGATGGAGATTGCATTGAATCTGTAGATTGCTTTTGGCAAGATAGCCATTTTTACAATGTTGCTATCTTATCATAGCACCTAACTGTAAGGTTTACTTATCCCTTGTTAAATAAACGCGATAAAAATTGTAAGAAACCTTCCCTCTTCTTTAAAGAGTGTACAAATGGAGATGATAAATGTCTCTGGATGCTGGGGCCATTTTTTTGCATCTTTGCCTTAGATTAGCCACCTGCACCATTGCAAACAAGTCCCTTCCTGTTCATATCCTGTTTCTCCCAGAGCTGGGAGCTCATCCAGTCACCATGTTCTGCAGGTACCTGTTGTTCTGGGAGCTGTACTTGCTGAGCTGTGCCAAACTGAAGGGGTTCACAGAGAGCAAGCTGAATTGGAAGACTCCCCCATCTGTTCTCTACAGACAGGGTGAAGAAGACAGAGAGGCCTTGTGGCCAGGCTGTGTGAAGTTACCGAAGCCTGAACTAGAACAGTTAAGGTGGAAATTGTGAGTCTTCCAAGACTCAGTCATTTACTCATTGGACACATTTGGTATAGAATTTCTAGACTTGGGGAGTTTAGGGTTGGATGGCAAGGGTGGAGAAATAAAGAAGTGATTATAAAATATAGGACAGCCAGGGCTATACAGAGAAACCCTGTATCGAAAAACCAAAAATAAAATAAAATAAAATAAATTATAGAGTGTTATAGAAAAATATAAGCGGTTCCAGATAGGAAATGAAAGGGAAGCTCTATGGAGTCAGGGCTAGGAATGTGTCACTTCCTGTCTTGTATTATGTTGAAGCATTGAAACAAGCTAACCGTACAAAGCATGGGAGAACAGCATCTTAGGATGTTAGGATGATGGAACAACATGGGGAGGCCCCGCAAGCAGGACGGTGAATTCCAGTGATTGAAATGAAGTTAGGTAGCAGAAGCCCAGCAAGAAAAGACAACATTGAGATAAAGTTGCCAGAGGACGACAAACCGAACTGTATGGGCTAAGAGGTAGATGGCGTTGTTGCCATTTTTAGGTAAGGGAGACATCCTGTCGTCGGAGTTTGCGTCTCAGAATGCCATCCCTGTCTATGTTGTGAGGAATCAGTGAAAGAGGAAGCCTCTGGGAGCAATCTGCCATGATGCAGGAGTGACCGGAGGAGGAGGGTTTTGGTAATTAAGACTCAGTGTGGTACAGAGTGGGCAGGAAGGAATCAAGGTCTCCTCCCAGATCCCTGACTGTCCACAGCGAGGAGGGCAGTGGTAGAAAACCTATTTTGGATGTGAGGAACTGGAGAGGATGTGGAGCTGATGTGGCTGAATCCCTGGGTCAATGAATGGCCACTGTGGGACACTGCTGTGTGAAGTGCAGCTTACTCTCTGTGCTAAGTCATAGCAGTGGAAGTCTGAAGAGAAAAAGAGAAGGGTTTTCATTGCCAGCATGCAGTCATAGAGAGGACCCTGTGCAGTCAGTCAGCTGACTGACCAGGAGCCAGAGGCGAGGGACAATTTAGAGCCAAGAACAGAGGGTGCTTCAAGAAGGAGACCCACAGGATGGAACACAAGGAACAATCACGTCAGAGACCGCAGAAGTGTCTGCCACACACACACACACACACACACACACACACACACACACACACATCCTGCAGAGCATGACGAGAGCCATTTTAGTGTCACTGAAAGACCAAGGTTGGGGTGTCGTGAGGGAAGAATGGAGGGCAGGCAGGTTTGGAGACAACCTGCACAAACTCTTTCAGCAGGTTTTCAAAGGAAAGAAGCACAGAAAATAATAATCCAAGGAATGCCAGGAGAGTTCTTTTCATAGATGGAGAGGTGAGAGACTGTCTGGGTACCATTGAGGATAACCTAGCAGGAGGGAATCCCTGATGAGACCCACTGTGAGACTGGGAAGGGAGGAGAGAGAACACTGAGCTCAGAGGGAGGAGGCAGGTGCTTGGGGCTGGGGACCCCCACCATGGACAGGGCCCAGCTGGGTTTGTGGAACTCAGTGGTAGACCGTGTCTTGTTTGATGCTATCTTCTGGATGGACACAGGGTAAAGGGTGTGGGTGTGAGAGGTGAGTCAGAAGCACACAGCTTTACTTGCTGGCCACACCCTCTCTCTGTTGTGTGTCGCTCTGAAGAGAGGGCAGGGAGAAAGGGGGAAGGGGGTACCTGGAGTTCTTGTCTGTGGAGGAGGTTATTTTAAAAGAAAGTCCCCTGAATTTAGCTAAGAAACAGGAAATCACCTTATTGGTGACTTAGGTGGGATTTTTACATGGTTTTTTTACGTAGTACTAACTTGTGGACACTAGAGGGTAGCATTGTTGAAAGAAACAAAATCCTGCCACATTGTTTTACTTGTAAATTATGGAAATTCATTTTATTTATCTATTTTGACCTTGATAGAGAAATCTAAGTGTAAGATTTTAAAATAAAAGTGATTATATTGTTTGCTTATGAATGTATGTATGTATATATGTGTGTTTGTGCCTGTGCCATAGTAGCTGGAGGTCATAGGTCAGTTCTCCCCTTCCACCACACATGAGTCCTATGGATGGATCTTGCAGTAAGCACCTTTATCTACTGAGCCATCTTGACAGCTCACAGAATGCATTTAAAGGACAATAGAATGAATATTCAAGGTGCTGCATTCATACTCTGAGAAAGAACACTCCGGAAATGTGGTAAAGTCTGCCTCCCCAGGACTGATCCTGACTCTCCCAGTCAGGCTGAGGCACTGGCATGAATATTTTAAAAACTTGGCCTAGTTGATTCTCCTACACAGCCTGGGGTAAGAAGCCCTTTACTTGTAGCTCTGGTCCCTAAGTGCAGCGTCTAGGCACCAGCTGTGTAGCAGCTGGGGACTTACAGCCTGGAGGCCTGCCTTGAGACCTGTCTTGAGTCCTGCTTTGAGTAGACTGCAAATCACGTGGCAGAGTCCACATGAACTCTGCCCCCTGAACTTTGAGGACCACTCACTGTGTGCTTCCCAAGCACGCCATCTCAAGAGCGAAGTTCTCCATGTTCCTCTTCCATGTTCTTCTCACCAATGCTTTATGTAACCTTTGCTTTAGCTCTTTGCCGCAGTACTTATCGAGCGGAGAGTAAGGTGAACACACGTGCACACTCACACACTGACATGCATAAGATCGCCTGGAGAATCTGCAGAAAGACCTAGTTCTGAATCGCAGCTTCCTTTAATGAGACTTTATGCCCCGTCTCTTCTTCCCATTTTCTTCTTTCTTCCCTTTTTATTTCCTCTCTTCTGTCTCCGAGTAGAGTCTCTCTATGTAGCTCAGCCTGGTCTGGTACTTGCCCAGGCTAGCTTCAAATTTGTAGTCCTCCTGGCTCAGCTTCCTGGGTGCTTGCATTAATACATATGCATCTGTAATTACAAGTATGCCTGGATTATCTATCTATCTATCTATCTATCTATCTATCTATCTATCTATCTATCTATCTATCATCTATCTAAATGGTCACAAGATTTTGTTAGGCCTTCCCAACCTTTCTCAGGTTGAAATCATTCTTCTTTAAACCTGATGGTTCTCCCTGAGGTTCTGAAGTCTCATGGAGCTGACCTTAATAAATTCTTCAAGTCAGTTGTGCTCTCTATGTATCTTATTTCCACCTGTATCATTAAGGTGATGTCAGTCCTGTAGAATTCGTTGGCTGCTGGTGAAGATCATGCACGTAGATGCTTTGAAGCACCAGTGTTTCCTGCATAGCCAGTAACATGTGGTGGCATGTGACCTCCGTTCCTCCACAAAAGCCTAGCGCCCACATTTTATTTAGTACATTCTTCTTTCAGTGATGTAGCTCATCTATGTTTAAAGCATTTCTTACCAAAGGAATTGATACAGATACTTGGAGTGAAAAGCTTTGGATGATACATTTTTAATTTTGGAATCAGACCTCACATACAGATATCCAGCTTGCAAACCCTGCCTTCATCGCCTTCTGCTGAATAAGGAATGGCCTGCATACCTTAAGAGCTGAGGCAGATAATAAGATCCTATGGGCCATAAAGCATGAGGAATAAGGACATAAATGTATAGAAGTTAGTGTTTAGATTAAATACCATTACTCAAATTTTTGTAATGGAAAAATACAACTCATCAACTAGGAAAGGCTCCATTTAAATTCTACGCATTTAACTAAACGCTGCCTTTAGAGATAGAAAATGTTTGAACATTGGCAGTGGTTATGTGGTTGATCTTTATGGTTTTAGAGCGCTTCTTTTTTAAAAAAGAACTTAATTTTTTTTTTTTATCTATTTACGTTCCAGCTCTTGTCCCCCTTCCTGGCCCCCCTCCCCACAATTCCTCATCCCATTCCTCTCCCCACTTGCCTCTGAGGGGGTGCTCCATTCCCAAGCCTCCCCCTTCTTCCCTGGGGCCTCAAGTCTCTCAATGATTAGGCTCATCTTCTCCCACTGAGTCAGATCAGGCAGTCCTTGGCTATATATGTCCTGGGGGCCTCAGACCAACCCCTGTGTGCTACCTGGTGGTTCAGTCTCTGGGTGTTCCCTGGGGTCCAGGTTAGTTGAGACTAATGGTCTTCCTATGGGGTGGCCCTCCCCTTCAGCTTCTATAATCCTTCCCCTAATAGGTGTTACCCACTTCAGTCCAATGTTGGGTATAAGAATATGTGTCTGTCTTAGCTGCTGGTAAGGCCTCTCAGAGGACAGCCATCCAGGCTCCAGTCTGTAAGCACATCATAGGATCAATAACAGTGTCAGGCCTTGGTGCCCCCCCATGAGATGGATCCCAAGTTGGGCCAGTCATTGAACTGCCTTTCCTGCAGTCTCTTCTCCAGTTTTGTCCCTGCAGTTCTTTTAGATAGGGACAATTCTGGGTCAGAAATTTTGACTGTGGGTTGGTAACCCCATCCCTCCACTTGAGGCCCTCTCCCCACTGTTGGTCATTTTGGTTAAGGTCACCTCCATTGAGTCCTGAGAGTCTCTCACCTCCAGGGTTTCTGGTACTTTCTAGAGGGTCCCCCCACAACCCATCCCTCGAGGTTGCATATCCCATTCATTCTCCTGGCCCTCTGGGCTTCTTTCCTATCCCCCCTTCCCCGCCCCCACCATCTGATCCTGTTCTGCTCCCCCCTCCCCATCTCCCACCTAGGCCCCTCTCTTCTCTGTCAGAAGCACTTCTTTAAGAGGCAAGGGCTCAATTTTTTTTTTCTGAAATTTTCAACTTTTTCCCAGAGTTATACCTGATTATATATATGCATGTATACATTATAGGCCAGGAGCTGTGTCTGAGGGAGACTATGAGGTCTAAAGTCTAAAAACCAAGAGAGGGTAATGGGTAACGAGGAAAGAGAGTACAGGCAGAAGAACGGGAGTCATGAAAGAGGGTAGAAAACTAATTTGTTTCTATTTTCACCTGGTCTCAGGGCTGCTGTTCTTTTCTTTTCTGCTGGATGTGTGAATGTAACCATTTTTATGTATAGAAGTAGCAAGAATCATTTCGCATTCTAACACAGTCCAGCATGAGTTAATCCTTTGGGGCAGTGGGTGTGGGAGTTGGGGCTTTCTTTTTAATTCCACAGATCATTAGTGGAGTAGGAAGGATACGAGTGTAGTCACTGGATATATCTGCTCTACTGACCCACTTAGAAAAATGATTTTTTAAAATAAGTGTTTTGGGGAGAGGGATTTCTAGCCTGTTTTTTCCCTTCCATTTAAAGCTACCTTAAGGGCATGGCTAGGAGAGGGGCAATGAGCAGGATGGAAAGTGAAAAGGGAAAAAGTAAGTTTAAAAATTTTTTTAAATTCACAATATAGACATAGTATTACCTTTAAAAGTACTGCAGTCTTTAAACTTAAATACCTTACAATTTTACTTCTTTTAAAAATTTACAAAGTCTTGAGGCTAGAGAAATGGCTCAGTGGTTAGAACCACTTGTTGTTTTTGTAGAGGACCCAGGTGCAGGTCCCAGTATCTATGTGGCAGCGTCCAACTATTATAACTCTAGTTCTAGAGAGTCTGACATCCTCTTCTGGCTTCTTTGGTTATCCCTCCCATAGATAAAACATATTGAAAAATAAACCTACCTTAAATTATTATATTAAAGTGTTAATGCAAATGTAAGTTGTATTGCTATAACTGAAATAAAGTAAGATTTTAAAGGAAAGAGGCAAGGCTTAGGGAGAGACTGGCCCTGCCAGAAATGGAAGAACTAGGTCTCATCAGAGATGTTGTTATGAATGTGGACAGAAAGTGTAAGTCTAGAACTGCACACATTTTTTAAATTATTATTATTTCAAACCAGTTGTTTTATTTCTCTGTCTTTGGTTTTCTTTCTTTCTCTCTTTCTTTCTTTCTTTCTTTCTTTCTTTCTTTCTTTCTTTCTTTCTTTCTTTCTTTCTTTCTTTCTTTCTTCTTCTTCTTCTTCTTCTTCTTTTTTTTTTTTTTTTTTTTTTTTTGGGTTTTAGAGACAGGGTTTCTCTGTATAGCCTTGGCTGTCCTGGAACTCACTTTGTAGACCAGGCTGGCCTCAAACTCAGAAATCTGCCTGCCTCTGCCTCCCGAATGCTGGGATTAAAGTCGTACGCCACCACGCCCAGCTTTAGTTTTCTTGTTAAACTCCAGCAGCCAGTGCTTGTAGTTTCTTTGCAGCTTTGAGATGTCTCTTTGGATTTGTATGAGTTCATCATTTTCTGGACTGCAGAGCTGCTTCTGGCTCAGATCTCAGAGCTTGGAGCTAGAAGGCTGGCTTTTCTCTTAGGTTTGGAGCCTGCTCAGAAGTAGAGCGAGGTGTGCCCAGCACTGGCCCCCAACTACTAGCATAAGAGCTGTTGATTGAGCTAGGAGAATCTGGTTCCGAGTTATGGGACACACACAGGATCCAGGAGATCCTGATAACCTTGGCTTTCTATCTAGACTTTGCTTCAGAGCAGAACAGATTGATAATAATTAAGCAGTGTGTAATCTTTGTAATGACTGTTTAAGTTAGTAATATTTCACCCTCATTTTATTGATGCAGAACTAGGGATGTGGAAAAGCAAAGTCACTTTGGCAAGGTTCCAGTATGCAGCCTTGATGTTCTGGAGATATATGTGTGTGTGTGTATACACACACACACACACACACACACACACACACACACATATATATATATATGGCCTTGGCATGGGACCCAAGTCTAAATGCATAATTCATTTATGGCTTATATATGCCTCATATACATAGATAAAGGTAATTTCTTCTATCTATCTATCTATCTATCTATCTATCTATCTATCTATCATGACAGGGTTTCTTTATATAGTCCTGGATGTCCTGGAACTCCCTCTGTAAACCAGGCTGGCCCCAGATTCAGAGATCCACCTATCTCTGCCTCATGTGTGCTGGAATTGAAAGTGTGCACCACCACACCTAGTTTACTTTATATGAAATACTGTTAGCATTTGAAGTGTACCTATATTTTTTCTGTGACCCAGCCCAGGAGGTCAGGTGTGGGATTTTCCTTTTATGGTGTTACGTCAGTGCTGAACATTTGGATTTTGAAACATTTCTGATTTTAAATGTTTGAATTAGGGATTTTTTTTCCTTGTGTCTTTCTGGGACAGGGGTTCTCTATGAAGCCCTGGCTGTCCTGGAACTTGCTCTATATATCCAGCTCCCCAATTCTGGGATTAAAGGCATGTGCAGCCACTGCTGCCTACCGGATTAGGGGTGTGTAACCTACCTCCCGGTAGGACTTCCATGCTCTGTACTGATCACAATTCAAACTTAGTGAATCCCATTTGTGAAACTTGCATCTAAGAAAAGCTCCTTGAAGAAAGGCTGACGATGCTGTGACTTCTCTGGACAGACACACGTGTCCCTGGGAACTCTGCTCATTCCTGGCATACCTATTTACAGATGGAGGCTCTGCAAACTGTGTGTTTTTAGTGTTTCTTCCTTCTTCAGACACCTGCTCTTTAATCCTAGCAAGACAGTGACTTCCCATTTTACCTATAGGGAACACTTAAGGCGAAAGCAGAGCTCACTAGCTTTCTTTCTTTTTTAAAATAAAGAATTAATTAATTAATTAATGCATTTTGTCTGCATGCATGTGTATTCATCACATAAGTGCCTGATACCCTGCAGGCCAGTAAAGAGCATCAGATCCCCTGGAACCAGAGTTACTGTGCCATATCTCCAGTCCCCAAACATATCTTTCTTGTCTCTGGATTCTCCTCTTCACTCGTTTTTCCCTGTAATAATGTTATGATCGCATCTGCTCTTTTTAACTTCTCACCTAGACTTCTTGTTGTTTGCTGAGACTCTCCAAGGTGTAATTATGTAGGCTATGGATCAAAAATTGCAATTTTCCCATCAATGCAAGCTTGAACAGGAGCCAACAGATTTCTAATACAACCTGGTGATTTCAAGTTATTGGACTGTAATTTCCACATTTGCTTAATACTAAGTGGTAGTAACTAAAGAGTCATGTCTTTTCCTAATAGAAGGGAGAGAATATCCTTGATAAGTGTAGAGGGCAAAGCTGCTATCTAAGATGTCAAATTCTTTAGATCAGTGGACAATGGAACAGATTCCAATGAATTAAAATTCGTTGGGAGCAAGGCGATGAATAAATAAAACTAAAGAGACAAGCCTAAGTGAACTTAAAGTCCTGGATTGTGAAGTTTTTCTAGATAAGTGATATTATCTTCATCTGTGGAGCCCCGAAGTCTCTGTTCTGTAGGTTAAGGGTGTTTCTCTACAAATCCTAGGAATTCCTTTGGCAGTGTTACTGAAGTCACCCTGAAATAAGAGAACTTTCCTAGTTTGAAGATGGCTGTGTTGGTTAGGGTTTTTTTGTTGACAAGCCAGGGTCTTCTGGGAAGAGGGAACTTCGGTTGAAAAAATGCCTGCCTCACATTGGCCTGTAGACAAATCTGTGGGTTTTCTTTTTTTAAATTAATGGTTGGTATGGGAGGAATCAGCCTGCTGAGGCTAGTGCTCGTCCTGGGCAAATGGTCCTGAGATGTATGAGAAAGCAACCTGAACAAGCCAACAACCCATGTTCCTGCACAGTCCCAGTTCCAGTTTCTGCCTGTAGGTTTCTGCCTTGAGTTCCTGCCCCGCCTTTCTTCAGTAATGGCCGGTCACCCCTTTCCTCCCCAAGTTGCTTTTGGTCATGATGTAATCATAACAGTAGAAAGAAAACTAGGTTGACAGGCCTGATCCAGGGTGTCCCCCTGACAAAAGGAAAATATTGAAACATGAAAAGAGGTGGGTTTTTTTTCCTCTAAAAATGTAAAGTTTTACACTTGTCATGTTTCTGACCTATAAGTTATTTTAGTGTATGGATGGTATAAAATAAAGACCTAGTTCCATTTATTTCTTCTTACCACAAAAAATAATCATTTTCTCCTGGCTATATTTCCCTTCTTCTTTTTCCTTTCGTTGTTTCTTTGTTTCTTTTCAATTTGAGACAAGATAAGGGTGACCTGGGGAGAAAGCACTTCAGTTTTAAAAATGCCTCCATCAGATTGGCCTGTAGGCAAGTCTGTGGGGCAGGTTTTGATTAACGATTGATATCAGAGGGTTCAGCCCATGTTCAGGTATTGTGTAGTATGATGGATGTCTAACCTTTTGACAGTGTGGAGTTTCCATCTACAAACATGTCATGGCTCTTCTGGGATAATGTGGCCTAGGAGCACAGGTTGGACAGGCCTAGTCCTTCTCCCATGTTTCCTTATTTATCTTCTATGCCATATTACTATGGGTCAAGTTTTATGCTTGCTAATGTCTGTGTCTGGCATCTCCATGGGTTGAGATGGCATTTCCTCATTGGCATTTTACATCTCAGTGTTTCAAACTGCACATTTCTGAATTTGGGGATTTGAATCCAGCATGCAGAAAGTTTTGGATTTTGTAGCAATGTGGATTTCAGATGTTCAGATGCGGGAGAGGGATATTCACCCTGCATTCTGCAGCTGGTTCCTCCTGTAAGGAGTTGTTACTGAGGCTTTAAGGTGAGTGTTGAGACCTGGCAGGGCCCCTGCAGTGCTTGCTTTTCTCAGTGCTGTGACATCAATATAAGGCAGGAATGGCTTACTCAGCTCATAATCAGAGGGGACAGTCGCCATCACATGGGAGGCATGGTGTTGGGAGCAGCTCGTGGCTGTGGTAGCAAGAGCTTGCCTGTATCTAGGCAGATTAGAAAGCAGACAGGGAGGAGTCTGGCGGTTATTCAGAAAATTGGACATAGTACTACCAGAGGATCCAGCAATACCTCTCCTGGGCATATATCCAGAAGATGTCCCAACCGGTAAGGACACATGCTCCACTATGTTCATATCAGCCTTATTTATAATAGCCAGAAGCTGGAAAGAACCTAGATGCCCCTCAACAGAGGAATGGATACAGAAAATGTGGTACATTTACACAATGGAGTACTACTCAGCTATTAAAAAGAATGAATTTATGAAATTCCTAGGCAAATGGATGGACCTGGAGGGCATCATCCTGAGTGAGGTAACCCAATCACAAAGGAACTCTCACAATATGTACTCACTGATAAGTGGATATTAGCCCAGAAACTTAGGATACCAAAGATATAAGATACAATTTGCTAAACACATTAAACTCAAGAGAACGAAGACCAAAGTGTGGACACTTTGCCCCTTCTTAGAATAGGGAACAAAACACCCATGGAAGGAGTTACAGAGACAAAATTTGGAAGTGTGACGAAAGGATGGACCATCTAGTGATTGCCATATCCAAAGATCCATCCCATGATCAGCTTCCAAACGTTGACACCATTGCATACACTAGCAAGATTTTGCTGAAAGGACCCAGATATAGCTGTCTCTTGTGAGACTATGCCAGGGCCTAGCAAACACAGAAGTGGATGCTCACAGTCAGCTATGAAATGGATCACAGGGCCCCCAATGGAGGAGCTAGAGAAAGCACCCAAGGAACTAAAGGGAACTGCAACCCTATAGGTGGAACAACAATATGAACTAACCAGAACCCCGGAGCTCTTGTCTCTACCTGCATATGTATCAGAAGATGGCCTAATAGGCCATCACCTGAAAGAGAGGCCCATTGGACTTGCAAACTGTATATGCCCCAGTACAGGGGAACGCCAGGGCCAAAAAGGGGGAGTGGGTGGGTAGGGGAGTGGGGGGGGGTATGGGGGACTTTTGGTATAGCATTGGAAATGTAAATAAGGAAAATACCTAATAAAAAAATGGAAAAAAAAAAAAAGAAAGCAGACAGGGGACAGGAGCCTCATGCCTGCCTCCTAGAGACCCAATTACTCTAGGTAGGCCCCAACTTATAAAGGTTCCATGACTTTCTGCAAGAATGCCATCATCTGGGGACCAGTTGTTGAAACACATGAGCCTGTGGGAGACCTCGACATCTAAAATGTAACATTAGATCCTACTCTTCCACGTACTCATCTTCAGGAATTATTTAGACTCTTCTTGGACCTTTAGTTTCCTTATAAATGCTTAATTTGTTTATCATATTAATTTTCAAATGGCAGATTCGGCTGGAATAGATCTAATTTAGTAGAGCTGGCTAGTTTAACCCTTAAGCCTTCCCATTCATGGTCCTGGTATAGATCTTCTGTCTATCTTCATATCTATGGCACCATCTTTATATGATCAACTGCTCTGTCATTTCCCAAATAAGTCCACTGGGTCCTCTGGTTTCTCAGGCTCACTTCTTTACTTGGGTCTGTATCCCTCTATTCATTTTCTCCCTCCCTCCCTCCCTTTCTCCCCTCTTCCTCTCCTTATCTCAATGCCTATCTCTCTGTCTCTCTATATTATGTGTCTATCTAATCTATATCTAATCATCTATATCTATGTAGATATAAGCTGAAAGAGGAAAACAGCACTGAAAAGGGACATAGAAGTTTACCAGGGAGGCTCATGTATTAAAATTTGTTTCACTAACACCAGCATTCTCAGTTGAGAGAATTAGTCTGTGTATCTTAGAAGTCAAAAGACCACAGTGGAAGTACTTGCTTCAGGGTGTTTGTACTGGCTAGTTTTGTGTGTCAACTTGACATAGGCTGGAGTTATCACAGAGAAAGGAGCCTTCCTCAAGGAAATGCATCCATGAGATCCAGCTGTAAGGCATTTTCTCAATTAGTGATCAAGGGTGGAAGGCCTATTGTGGGTGGTGGCATCCCTGGATTGGTAATCTTGGGTTCTATAAGAAAGCAAGCTGAAAAAGCCAGGGGAAACCAGTAAGTAATATCTCTCTATGGCCTCTGCATTGGCTCTTGCTTCCTGACCTGCTTGAGTTCCAGTTCTGACTTCCTTTGGTGATGAACAGCAATGTGGAAGTGCAAGCTGAATAAAACCTTTCCTCCCCAATTTGCATCTTGGTCATGATGTTTGTGTAGGAATAGAAACCCTGTCTAAGACAGTGTGTGCGCCTGGATGGAAGATTATCATTTCTTCTAGGGCTTGAGAATATTGTGGTTCATGCTAGTGTGTTGGTATATTGCTCCATTAATTACCTCAAATCTATCATAATGGTCAAGATAATTTTTGACTTGAAAATTCTCAAAACTGATATTCGCAGTTGCTCTTCACTGTCATAATTTCATTTGAATAACCTAATAATTTTCCAAAGGAATGAACCAGAATGAATAATCTACGAATGTATAAAGAAATAAATGCGAAAGTTAAATAGCTATTTGTATTTATCTCATGGAACCAATCTATTATAATTTCAGAATAGATAAATGTCTCTATCTCTCTATCTCTTGTATATTACCTTCTCTTGTATGTCTATCTCTTGTACCTCCACTTCTTATATATCAGAAAAATATAAGGTCGCCCTGGTGTTTCACAATAACCATAATCAACAACACGGAAAGATATAGAAATTATTAATTCACATTTAACTATAATATTGAAAAGATCTCAAGATGATGTTAAGAATTACTAGTTTTTTTTTATTCTAACATTCTTGAGCTTCAAGTTGTAGCTTTTCTTACTAAGAAATAAGGATACCTCTATCCTCTTGTTGTATTGATTAGGATTTTTATTCCATGTGTATGGAGGTTAGGCTATCAAAAACTCAGTTGAATGTTCTTAAAATGAAAAGGCATTTATTCATGCTTATCACTAGATGGTTCATCTTTGAAGCTACTGAGGACTAACCTTTATCCCCAAACTGCCTGCTATCTTTAAGATGGTTTCTCTTGTGGCATTAATATACTTCCTATAGCATCTGAGGATATTGCACATGAACATATTCAGCATGATCTTTTGGCTCATGATTTTAAGCAAAACTCTGAGATGCCTTCTGAGTGGGCTGCTTCAGTGGCACGAACCAATGATTTGGAAAAATGGGCGTTGTCTTAGTCAGGCTTTCCATTCCTGCACAAACATCATGACCAAGAAGCAACTTGGGGAGGAAAGGGTTTATTCAGCTTACACTTCCATACTGCTGTTCATCACCAAAGGAAGTCAGGACTGGAACTCAAGCAGGTCAGAAAGCAGGAGCTGATGCAGAAGCCATGGAGGGATGTTCTTTACTGGCTTGCCTCCCCTGGCTTGCTCAGCCTGCTCTCTTATAGAACCAAGACTACCAGCCCAGAGATGGTCCCACCCACAAGGGGCCTTTCCCCCTTGATCACTAATTGAGAAAATGCCTTACAACTGGATCTCATGGTTTCTTCAAATGCAAAATAAGATTATGGCACTACCACCTGCTGCGTGACTGTCCCTGGGGAAACGTGAAGAGATATCTATTTACCCCAGATTAACACAGTGATAGCAGAACAAAGACATCATTCCACTCAAGTCTAGCTTGGTGAACCAATGAGTTAACTGGGTTACTAACAGAAACAGGTAGTGATTTGCTCACAGGAGCATGGGTAATTCAAAAGCAGCTGTATCACAGAAAAGTACATCCTTCCCATCATTAAGTGACAGCTCGTGAAAGCTAAATCATTTCCTTGAGGAAGGCTCCTTTCTCTGTGATAACTCCAGTTGTGTCAAGTTGACACAAAACTAGCCAGTACAGGCGTGGTGGGGAGATTGGCTTATAACTTACTCTGTAACTGAGGCCCAGCCAGGGAAGAGGAGGCTAGCCTTCCTGTGGGTTAGTCTTAGGGACAGGGAATACACTGAATGAAAACCTGTGTACCAAGAAGGCAATGTGGCCACTGGGTAGATAACCAACGATTCCCATGAGTTTTGGATTAATATTATTGGACACTCCAGTAAGGTGGGTATCTAGGTTACAGGGCAACAGAGGAACACAGAGAGAGCTCACTTTACTGCTTGTCAGCTATCTGCTAGACTATGTGCTGGGAGTTTTCCCAACATTACTGCATTTATGTTTTTATTGTAGTTCTATAAGGTAATGATTTGAAGATATTTGCTCTCAATTGAAATATTACCTCCAGGTGGAAGGGAGGAAACTCAGAAGACTCTAGCAGCTAAGAAAATTTATAAAGCTCAGGAAGTTCATGAAACTTAGGAGTTACAATACTGGTGATACCCTGTACCAAGTTCATATAAGTAGCAAATGGTTGCTGGGGAGAAGGAGACTCTTCAGCAGAGCTGCTTGCAAGTTGGAAGGAGAATTCCAGGCATTTAGCTTTCCTCAGGGATTTAGCTTTCACGAGCTGTCACTTAATGATGGGAAGGATGTACTTTTCTGTGATACAGCTGCTTTTGAATTACCCATGCTCCTGTGAGCAAATCACTACCTGTTTCTGTTAGTAACCCAGTTAACTCATTGGTTCACCAAGCTAGACTTGAGTGGAATGATGTCTTTGTTCTGCTATCACTGTGTTAATCTGGGGTAAATAGATATCTCTTCACGTTTCCCCAGGGACAGTCACGCAGCAGGTGGTAGTGCCATAATCTTATTTTGCATTTGAAGAAACCAAGGCCCAGAAAGATGAAGGCTCATTTCTGCTAGTTGAAAATTTCCCCTTTAACCTCCATGCTCAGAGAAATGAAGCTACACACTCCATCCATCTCTTCCCTCATCTTCATGGTTCATGCCCACTGTTTTGATTATATTCTTTGAGACACAGAGTGGCAACACTATCCGAATTGACTGAAGAAATAAGCCTTTGGGCATGTCAGAAGGAAATATATTGGGCAAAATTCTTTTCCAAACATTCTTTGAGCTGCTGAAAAATAAATTTAGCCAGCTCCTCCAGTGCTGCCTGACACTTAGTTTTATAATTGGGAGCACCTGTCACTTCATTACAGCTAACTGGCTCAAGGCTTTAATATCCGATGTTTTAAGTTATGTGAATGCCATCCTCATTGGTCAGACAGATGGATATAGAATCTTGACACATAGTTTCTTGTTCTATTATCCTGTCTGAATCCTTTTATTCCATAACTGCCTGTGAATCTGCTTCTGGGGACAGGCTTTTAACTATATTTTAAAAGGCCTGCTATCGTGTGGATCAACGAATACAGCAAACAACTTGGCAGAGATTGATCAGAGTGGGAAAAATATCAACCCTAATGAGATTTTTCTACTGGCAAATCCAGTTTAATGATCCAAAGGAAGCAGTCTTTATTGCTCTTTTAATAGTCTAAGCTAGCTGTCTCTTTGGTCCTGTCATGGGAGATGTCTGGAAGGAGAAGCTATCTTAATCTTAATGACATTAAAAACCTTCTCCCCTTACATCCCAGGCTGCCCCTGGCTGCCTCTAGTCCATTTTGGCTCTCTCATACTTATCTGGGCCTGCCAGGTATCTGGTAACCAAAAGGCGACTTTTAAACTTGCTGTGGTGGAGCAGAATAAGATTCTCAGCTTCTCATCACCTAAACTACCCGGTAATGAAGAGTTGCTGACCAACTAATGTTTTTAACAAAGCACTCACAGCTGCATCTGTTCAAACAGGAGGCTGTACTCAGGATGGCTGGGCAACTTGCAGTTCTGAAGCTATTATGAGATTGGCCTGTGGCTATGGCTTCTGTATGAAGGGAACGAAAGGTATCAATCATGGCTATGGTG
Source organism: Mus caroli (assembly GCF_978045245.1). Classification (NCBI taxonomy): domain Eukaryota; kingdom Metazoa; phylum Chordata; class Mammalia; order Rodentia; family Muridae; genus Mus; species Mus caroli. The sequence goes on from NW_028227258.1 coordinate 97,212,300, forward strand.
TTTGACATAGGCTGTGTTTAGAGGTGGGGCCTTTGGAAAGTGATTGAGTCAGGAGTGCTCTGCCTTCATCAACGGATTATTTCAATTATGGATTCAGATGTTGAATAGGTGGTAAGATGTGGAAGGTGAGCCCGGTTGGAGGAAGCAGCTCACCAGTCTTTGAGGGGTATAGAGTTTGGTTCTGGCCCTTCCTCTTGTTTCTCTCACCTCTTCTTGGCTACCCATAAGGTAAACAGCTTTCTCCTTCCATGTCCTTCTGACACGATGGCCTAAAAGCTCTGAACCCAGGCACCCAAACCAACCTTTTCTTCTTTGAGATTGTTCAGGTATTCTATGATGAAAAAGCTGCCTACCAAAGCTGGTCTCTGTGGGTCTGGCCTGCCACGCCTTGTGCTTTATTGCTGGTCCTGTTCCACCGTTCTGCTTGGATGAAGACTTTCTTTAGAGCTTCCCTTCCTGTTTGTGGGGGACTTCTCCACCTTTCACTCAACAGTTTCCCTCATGGACTCTCTCAGAGTCCTCTGCTAAGGGAGAGTGTAGGGAGGGTTTTATGATAAATCAGTGCTTCCTCCCCACAATCCACGGAACGGCCATAAACATGCTGTTTAGACAGCTTGGGCTCTGTAACAACCACGTATGCAAGCTTTTTATTTTATTTATTTTTTTGAGACAGGGTTTCTCTGTGTAGCCCTGGCTGTCCTGGAACTTACTCTCTAAACCAGACTGGCCTCGAACTCGGAAATTCGCCTGCCTCTGCCTCCCAAGTGCTGGGATTAAAGGCGTGCTCCACCACACCTGGCATATGCAAGCTTTTTATTTCGTACCATAATAAAGATTTTGATTAAAGGCTGGTGAGATGGCTCAGTGGTTAAGAGCACTGGACTCCTCTTCCAGAGGTCCTGAGTTCAAATCCCAGCAACCACATGGTGGCTCACAACCATCTGTAAAGGCATTCGATGCCCTCTTCTGGTGTGTCTGAAGACAGCTACAGTGTACTCACATATAATAAGTGTACTGGCTAGTTTTGTGTGTCAACTTGACACAGCTGGAGTTATCACAGAGAAAGGAGCTTCCATTGAGGAAATGCCTCCATGAGATCCAACTGTAAGGCATTTTCTCAATTAGTGATCAAGGGGGTGGGACCATCTCTGGGCTGGTAGTCTTGATTCTATAAGAGAGCAGGCTGAGCAAGCCAGGGGAGGCAAGCCAGTAAAGAACATCCCTCCATGGCCTCTGCATCAGCTCCTGCTTTCTGACCTGCTTGAGTTCCAGTCCTGACTTCCTTTGGTGATGAACAGCAGTATGGAAGTATAAGCTGAATAAACCCTTTCCTCCCCAATTTGCTTCTTGGTCATGATGTTTGTGCAGGAATAGAAACCCTGACTAAGACAAATTGGTACCAGGAGTGGGGTATTCCTGTGACAACCTGACCATGTTTTGGGGAGGACTGTGGAAGGACTTTGGAACTTTGGGCTTGAAGATCCATTCCTTGTTAAGAGCCCTGTCAGATGTTGTATAGGAGCTTGGAAGATAATGTTAAGAACAGTGCAGAAGATGGAGGCCTGGCTTGTGAAATTTCAGAGGGAAAATTAAAGACTTTTTTCAGGGGCATTGCTGTTTTTATTGTGAAGATTTTGTAGTTCTGGTTAGCTGGGGCTGAAGAATCAGCTGTGATTAACAAGATACCAGAACTACTAAAGCAAAAACTTTGCATTACTGGGACTATTGATGCTGGTTAGCTGGAGCTAAGAAATTAGCGGTGATTAAGAAGAGACCAGCATCATTGAGGTGACATCTTCTGGGAAGTGTTTTCTGAAAGCACAAAGAGGCTGTGTTCCAGAGATAGGCAAGGTTGTACTCCTTCTGCAGTGGGACTTGGTAATGTGTAAGGGTCACCCAGGTGGTACTGGTTTTGAAGGCATGAAGGGGTCACACAGCAGCTCAGGCTCGGCACTGTGAGAGGCCATGGAAGGCCATTGGTGAAGGTGCAGGCCCAGTTGTAATTGAAGGCCCAGGACTGAAGGGGTCACTCAGTATTTTGGAGATGCCAGTACCATGAGATGACCACCAAGAGCAGCAGCAGCAGTGGAGTACAGGCATCTGGGAGCCCAGAGGACGACGTGTGTGCTACAAAGGGCATGGCTGGAGAAGTGACCCAAGCCCTTGGAGGAGCCCAGAAGATCGTGAGTTGGATCCCAGACGTTGGAAGGTTGGAGATTGATTTTTGCTTTGATTGTGACTGTGCCCTGATATTTTCCCTCTTGAAGGAAGAAACTGTTTTAGTGGAGCCCACAGTTAAGAGACTTTTAATTGTAAAAAGACTTTGGATTTTAAAAGAGATGGATATTTTAAAGAGATTGAAATTTTAAGAATATGTAAAGACTGTGGGACTTTTAAAGTTATTTAGACCTTGGGGGATAAATAAGAATGTAAGGGTTGAGGCTTACTAGTGATGTGTTTGTGTGTCAAGTTGACAAGGGGTCAATTGTACTGGCTAGTTTTGTGTGTCAACTTGACACAGCTGGAGTTATCACAGAGAAAGGAGCTTCCATTGAGGAAATGCCTCCATGAGATCCAACTGTAAGGCATTTTCTCAATTAGTGATCAAGGGGGAAAGGCCCCTTGTGGGTGGGACCATCTCTGGGCTGGTAGTCTTGGTTCTATAAGAGAGCAGGCTGAACAAGCCAGGGGAGGCAAGCCAGTAAAGAACATCCCTCCATGGCCTCTGCATCAGCTCCTGCTTTCTGACCTGCTTGAGTTCCAGTCCTGACTTCCTTTGGTGATGAACAGCAGTATGGAAGTGTAAGCTGAATAAACCCTTTCCTCCCCAACTTGCTTCTTGGTCATGATGTTTGTGCAGGAATAGAAACCCTGACTAAGACAATAAGTAAATAAATCTTTTAAAAAAATTAAATCCTTGATTAAGATTGACACAGGAAAACTGTTTTACTTTGGCTTGTTCAGCCCCGCTCCCCACCTCCTCCCAACTCCTGCTCTTGCATTCACTGTCCTGTGATGCGCACAAATACTCCTTGCCCAGGAACCCGTTTGACTGAGTCTTCTACCTCCTGAATGCTCGAATTATCTTCACTCCAGATTTTGTGACACTGCTTGCATTAATGTTAGAGATCCTTTATCACCTAGGGTGTTAAAAATAATAGTTCACACTTACGTAGCACTTATGGTGTTCCTGGCAATGTGCTAAACTCTGCATATATTAAAGAATCCATTCCTTTAGACAATTTTATCAAATAGGTGATTATTGTTATTTTATACAAGAGGTACACGTCGAAACCGGGGCACAAGGAAAATGAGTGAATTACTAAAAAGAAACAAAGGAAGGAGATGTATTGGGACTCCTGGGAAAAGTGGGAGGAGGAGTTTGGGGTGCATGAAAATGTCAAAGATGAAATAATTAAAAAAATATATGTTTTTTAAATGTATTTTTTTAAAAAAAGAAATGAAGCCAAGCACTTTTCATCAGTACAATAGTAAATCAGCTAGTCCCTCCCCATCAAAGGCTTTGGGGTAAACTTTGAGAAGAGATAGTTACTAGGTCATCCCACTTGCATGGGGTTGCCAAGGGAAGTGTTTGCCTGGGTTCAGTTGCCTAAGGATTCCGAAGCAACTGTAGCCGTGGTGCAAAGGGGACTGACTAGTGCCCAGGCTATTTGCAGATCTTGATGCTCTGTGTGTGGTACTGGTTTTTCAGGTACACGGCACAGAACAGTTATGCTATCATGCGCCCTTAGACAGGTAACCTGGAGGAGAGCCTGTGAGGCCAGTGTGCAGCACGGTTGGATTCCCCCTTCAGGGAGGCCCTGCTCCGGTAGCGTATGAAGCTGTGAGAGTGAAACCTAAGTTTCAGTGGAGATCACAGGAGTGGGGAGATGCCAGGAATGTGGAATATCTGCAGAGGGAAGCTGTAGGCAATAAATCGAGGCTGCCAAAACAGAGCACATGTGGGCTGCAAACGCCAGGCCATGGGAGTGGGGCTGCTGGAGCTCACGTCACACTACCACGTGTCCTGGATGCTGGACACAGATGCACAGGAGGTTTGTCCAAACTTCTTTGGTATCCTCTCATTTATCCTTTTTGGAATAGAAATGCTTAAACTTTGCCATTGTCTGTTAGAAAAGTAATGTTAATAATCAATCAATTAGTTGATATTAGAATTGATAGTGTTCATTTTTTTTTTTTAAGAGTTCCTAGTTAAGAGACTACCTTGAATCTCAGTAGAGACTAACTTTGAATTTTAAAGTGTTAGTCTAAGACACTGAGAACTCTGGAAATGAACTAAGTCCTCATTACATTATGAGACAGCTGTTAGCCATTTGGAGCCAGTGCGAAATATTCAGTTTGACTATGAAAAGTTCCCCATGGCCCATGGGCTTGTGCTTTGAATATTTGTTCCCTAGCTTTTGGTAGCTGATCGTGGAATAAGGGGTAGGAAAATTAGGATGGCTCTCTGTTTCTAAGCCCTAAGGCTGTGATTGAATTTTGACAGCCACAGTCATTTAATACTGGCCACTTACAGTCATGGATACTCTTATCCTATTTGTGTGTGAGTTGTTTCAGTCTTTTGTTTTTCCAAAGTTACATGTGCACATTGTTTAAAGAGCTAATGTTTAAAAGGATTGTAACAAAAAGCCTCAGTCCCCTTGCACTTGTATCCAAGAAATATCTGATATATGACATTTCTGATAGATACATGTTTCCTCTGGTGTTAATTTCTCTATTTCTCAGTCATTTTTTTATTTTTTTTGAGACTTTGCTTGTTAGCTTCCCCTCATATACAGTTATACCTCTATTATTTTATGTATTGCTAGTTGCATTGACTCTGAAGGGATGGTAGGAACTTCACCTGCTGCCAGCAGTAGGCCCCTGTACCTGCAGCACTCCCATAGAGAGATTTGTGGCCACCAGCCACATAGGGGCAACACCCCAAGACCTTTCACATGTAGATGAGGCATCCCTGACATCTCAGACCAAGACAATAGGAAAAGAGAAGTGACCATGGTCAATGTAGGCCCAAAAGAGAGTTCTCCATGCTATTGAGGTACATAGTGGCCTGGAGGGCTTAGCCAATAAACTTCCCTTCCTAGACATTCCTCCCTGTAAAAGGTATTTAATCTCAGGCCCACCCTGAGAAGTGGGGTATGGTTTTATGCATTCACTTTCAACTATGACAATAAATCGTTTAGAACCATTGGCTGTCTCTTTTCACCAAGATCTGCCATGGGGAGGTATGGAAAAGGCCTTGACCTACAGAGCCATAGCCTAATCCCTCATAGAAGGGCTCTCTGTACTGCCTAGTCACAATCAACACCAAGCCTGCCATCTTCAAGCCAAGGACAATCTCTCTGTTGAGAGCTCCCTTCTTCCTCCTCCCCTGCTCCAGGCTAGACTCTGTCCCCAACCCTCCAGCCCCAACTCCGGTCTCTCCTCTTCAGGGACTCCCAGCAGCACCTGGATGTCCAAGAGTCGGAGAACCCCACAGCCCCAGCCTTGTCGCAGGCCTGGGGACCCCAGAACCAACTCTGGTTTCCTACATCTCAGACTGTGCTTTCCCTGAAGTCGTACCTCAGTGCTTCCTTATGGCCCAACATTTGCCCTAGTATGGCTCAGTATGGGATAAGCACAGTCAAACTTAGTGTGGAGCTGTGTGTACTGTAAGCGAGAGGTAGTATAGTTAGGATCTGTTAGCATGCCCTTTTAGCATCATCTTCACTGGCTAGGACTTAGTAGACAGGACTGTAATTCTGGGTCTTCAGTGAACACTTTCAGTCTGGAGAATCATGATACTCTCAGATCCAGAAATGCTCATGACAAATTCTCAAATTTATTTTTTCCTCTCTAGATAGCCTTGCTTTCAGATGATACTGGATCTCCTGGTCAGAAAGAACATTACTAGTCTTATGTTTTCACTTCTCTTCTATATGCTTTTCTTCTTCACATTTTCTAGAACATTTAAACTAAATATTTAACATCTTTATTAACTGAAAAGAATCTTAGTCATTATATTTTTAACTTCTAAGCCCTTTTTCTAATTCTTTGGTATTCCTGTCACTCTTGCACTGTGTGTGTGTGTGTGTGTGTGTGTGTATAGGTGCCCATGCAGGCCAGAAAAGTATGTTGGGTGTACCATGTGGGTGCTGGGAGCTGAACTCTGTCCTCTGTAAGAGCAATGGTGTTCTTAGTGGCTGAACCATCTCTCCAACTCCAGGTGGAGATTGTCTTGAATGCCAAGTCTTCTGTTCTTGTTTAAGAACAAAAATTTTGAAATTGTGTTTGAACAATGCTTTTCAATTAGTGTAATTCACTGTAGGCATAATTTATCACACTTGAAATTCTTTTGTTAATTTTTTTCTGTAATGTTATTATCATTACAATTTTCCCTGGGATAATTTCTTCCAAGAAATATAGTAGTCTTTTTTTTTTTTTTTCATGAGCATGGTATGTAAGACTTAGTTGTTGCTGATTTGGTTGTGAGTGATAGGACAGATTTGGAAATTTAAATGTATATACATACAATTACCAGTCAGTAGACCTGGCCACATTCATTAACAGGGAAGGGCAGGACCTTAACTGTAGACTGTCATCTTAATCTATCTTTCCTCTAGTCTATGGCATCTTCTGAAGCATTGGTGCCCCTTAGTGTCTTAAGCATTGTGTAATGCATACCATGTACATTCTCTTTTGTGGGCATGCCAACTAGCTAACCAAGCAGTCAGACAGTTAACCAACCAGTCAGCCAACCAAAACCAACCAACTGACCAACCAGCCAACCAACCAAAACCAACCAACCAAAAGCAAGCAACCAAGCAACCAGCCAACCAACCAAAACCAACCAGCCAACCAGCCAACCAGCCAAAATCAACCAATCAGCCAACCAACTCCAACCAACTAGCTAACCACCCAAAACCAACCAACCAAACCAACCAAAAAAAAACCAACCAACCAACCAACCCAACCAACCAACCAAAACCAACCAAAACCAGCCAGCCAACCAGCTAAAATCAACGAACCAGCCAACCAACTAAAACCAACCAACCAAAACCAACCAGCCAAAACCAACCAACCAAAATCAACCAACCAACCAACCAACCAACCAAAACCCAACCAAACACCGACCAACTAACCACCCACCCACCTAAATGCATTCCTTTTCTACTTTGATGTATATTGCTCCAGGTTTTCAGGTGTCTTTTGTAGTAACAAAGCTTCTGTTTCTGTCATTGTCTTCTGCTGATTGGATCCTTATCTGATGACGTGTAAACATATACTTTGGTATTCTAAATGCATAAGTTTTCTCACTTTTGTGCAAATAAGAAAGCCCTAAGTAAGGACTAAGTGGCTCTTGATTTCCAGTTTCACTTGCTATGTGAGTTAGAGATCTCCACTGTGCTGATGATGGTAGACAGTTCCTTACCCACCTCACCTGACCTTCAGCAGCAGTCAATGTACTGGTATTTCTTCTTTCTTTGGGGTGCTTTCTTTACCTCCTCCTTTGGTTACCACACTCCTCACCTTTCTCCAAACCAGCTAATATTGGAGAACTTTAGGGTTCAGTCCTTAGTTGTTTCTTTCTACGTCCATTTTCTATTTATTTTACACTATATGTGATTTTATCTATTACATTCTTAAGATTTACAAACACCATTTACATGCAGACTGTGTCAGATTCAGTGTCCAACTTTAGCATCTCTATTTGGCTGTCAAACATTTCAATCTCAGGATGATAAACCCAAACCTTCACTATCGTTCTTGCTACACATGGAATGTCCATATCTGTTTGGAGCAGTGTTTCTCAAAATGTGGGTTGTGAGCTCTTTGGTGAACCATAAGAGTAGCAAAATTACAGTTATGAAGTAGCAATGAAGTAATTTTATAGTTGGGGTCAATAGCATGAGAAATTGAATTAAAGGGTTGTAGCATTAGGAAGGTGAGAACTACCTAAAGTTTAGAGCATCTCCATCCTTCCAATGATTCAAGCCTAAACCTTGTAGTCATTTATGTTCTACTCTTTGTCATAGCCATAAATAACCCATTTTACTCTTATGTGGTCCACATCTTTATCTAACCATGGACATCTCACCTACATTGTGGTAGGCATTTCTTAAGATTGTTCCCTGCTGGTACATTTGCATCAACAATAGAGTCACAATAATTCACAACACTAATTCAGGTGGAGGGAGGCTTTTGACATGCAACCTGCCTCATGGTCACTTTGTGATTGAAAATTCAGAGGGCTCAAGGGATGTGGCTCCATCATCTCTCCTTTATCCCTACACTATCATGTGTCATTCTGTTGCTGCCCCACTGATGTCCTCAAACAAGACAGGCAGCTCTCATCCCACGGCCTTTACATTGTTCCTCAGAAAGAGATCATCTACACTACTCCCAGTTGATAACATGGCCCCTTCCATCACAGGCAAGCCTCACCTCCCTCTGCTCACTGGCAGCTTTGTGAGTGTTTCTGTCTTCACAACCTGCTGGTTTCCATTCTTTCAAAGCATTTCCCCTTTGTCTATGTATTTATTAAAGTTGTGAATGCTATACTGTTCGTGTCTTACCTCCTCTCTTAGATTAAATTTGTCTCACAGGGATGTGACTTTCTCCTATTTTGTTTTTTTTTTAATTTTTAATATTTTTATTACATATTTTCCTCAGTTACATTTCCAATGCTATCCCAAAAGTCCCCCATAGCGCCCCCCCACTTCCCTACCCACCCATTCCCATTCTTTTGGCCCTGGCATTCCCCTATATTGGGGCATATAAAGTTTGCAAGTCCAATGGGCCTCTCTTTCCATTGATGGCCGACTAGGTCATCTTTCGATACATATGCAGCTAGAGACAAGAGCTCCGGGGTTCTGGTTAGTACATCATGTTGTTCCAACAATAGGGTTGCAGATCCCTTTAGCTCCTGGGGTACTTTCTCTAGCTTCTCCATTGGGAGCCCTGTGATAAATCCAATAGCTGACTGTGAACATCCACTCCTGTGTTTGCTAGGCCCCGGCATCGTCTCACAAGAGACAGCTATATTTGGGTCCTTTCAGCAAAATCTTGCTAGTGTATGCAATGGTGTCAGCGTTTAGCAAGCTTCTCATCATTTACTTTGATGTTGGCTACTGGTTTGCTGTAGATTGCTTTTATCATGTTTAGGTATGGGCCTTGAATTCCTGATCTTTCCAAGACTTTTATCATGAATGGGTGTTGGATCTTGTCAAATGATTTTTCCGCATCTAACGAGATGACCATGTGGTTTTTGTCTTTGAGTTTGTTTATATACTGGATTACGTTGATGGATTTCCGTATATTGAACCATCCCTGCATCCCTGGGATGAAACCTACTTGGTCAGGATGGATGATTGTTTTGATGTGTTCTTGGATTCGGTTAGCAAGAACTTTATTGAGGATTTTTGCATCAATATTCATAAGGGATATTGGTCTGAAGTTTTCTATCTTTGTTGGGTCTTTTTGTGGTTTAGGTATCAGAGTAATTGTGGCTTCATAGAATGAGTTGGGTAGAGTACCTTCTGTTTCTATTTTGTGGAATAGTTTGTGAAGAACTGGGATTAGATCTTCTTTGAAAGTCTGATAGAACTCTGCACTAAACCCATCTGGTCCTGGGCTTTTTTTAGTTGGGAGACTATTAATGACCGCTTCTATTTCTTTGGGGGATATAGGGCTGTTTAGATCATTAACCTGATCTTGATTCAACTTTGGTACCTGGTATCTGTCTAGGAACTTCTCCATTTCATCCAGGTTCTCCAGTTTTGTTGAGTATAGCCTTTGGTAGAAGGATCTGATGGTGTTTTGGATGTCTTCAGGATCTGTTGTTATGTCTCCTTTTTCATTTCTGATTTTGTTAATTAGGATGCTTTCCCTGTGCCCTCTAGTGAGTCTGGCTAAGGGTTTATCTATCTTGTTGATTTTCTCAAAGAACCAGCTCCTTGATTGGTTGATTCTTTGAATAGTTTTTCTTGTTTCCACTTGGTTGATTTCGCCCCTGAGTTTGATTATTTCCTGCTGTCTACTCCTCTTGGGTGAATTTGCTTCCTTTTGTTCTAATGCTTTTAGGTATGTTGTCAAGCTGCTAATGTGTGCTCTCTCTAGTTTCCTTTTGGAGGCACTCAGAGCTATGAGTTTTCCTCTTAGAAATGCTTTCATTGCGTCCCATAAGTTTGGGTATGTTGTGGCTTCATTTTCATTGAACTCTAAAAAGTCCTTAATTTCTTTCTTTATTCCTTCCTTGACCAAGGTATCATTGAGAAGAGTGTTGTTCAGTTTCCACGTGAAGGTTGGCTTTCTATTATTTATTTTGTTATTGAAGATCAGCCTTAGTCCATGGTGATCTGATAGGATGCATGGGACAATTTCAATATTTTTGTATCTGTTGAGGCCTGTTTTGTGACCAATTATGTGGTCAATTTTGGAGAAGGTACCATGAGGTGCTGAGAAGAAGGTATATCCTTTTGTTTTAGGATAGAATGTTCTGTAGATATCTGCCAGATCCATTTGATTCATAATTTCTCTTAGTTTCTCTGTGTCCCTGTTTAGTTTCTGTTTCCACGATCTGTCCATTGGTGAAAGTGGTGTGTTGAAGTCTCCCACTATTATTGTATGAGGTGCAATGTGTGCTTTGAGATTTACTAAAGTTTCTTTAATGAATGTGGCTGCCTTTGTATTTGGAGCATAGATATTCAGGATTGATAGTTCCTCTTGGAGGATTTTACCTTTGATGAGTATGAAGTGTCCCTCCCTGTCTTTTTTAATGACTTTGGGTTGGAAGTCAATCTTATCAGATATTAGAATGGCTACTCCAGCTTGTTTCTTCATACCATTTGCTTGGAAAATTGTTTTCCAGCCTTTCATTCTGAGGTAGTGTCTATCTTTTTCTCTGAGATGAGTTTCCTGTAAGCAGCAAAATGTTGGGTCTTGTTTGTGTAGCCAGTTTGTTAGTCTATGTCTTTTTATCGGGGAGTTGAGTCCATTGATATTAAGAGATATTAAGGAAAAGTAATTGTTGTTTCCTGTTATTTTTGTTGTTAAAGTTGGCATTCTGTTCTTGTGGCTGTCTTCTTTTAGGTTTGTTGAGGGATTACCTTCTTGTTGTTTCTAGGGCATGGTTCCTGTCCTTGTATTGTTTTTTTTCTGTTATTATCCTTTGAAGGGCTGGATTCGTGGAGAGATAATGTGTGAATTTGGTGGAATACTTTGGTTTCTCCATCTATGTTGATTGAGAGTTTGGCTGGGTATAGTAGCCTGGGCTGGAATTTGTGTTCTTTTAGTGCCTGTATAACATCCGTCCAGGATCTTCTGGCTTTCATAGTCTCTGGTGAAAAATCTGGTGTAATTCTGATAGGCTTGCCTTTATATGTTACTTGGCCTTTTTCTCTTACTGCTTTTAGTATTCTATCTTTATTTAGAGCATTTGTTGTTCTGATTATTATGTGTCGGGAGGTATTTCTTTTCTGGTCCAGTCTATTTGGAGTTCTGTAGGCTTCTTGTCTGTTCATGGGCATCTCTTTCTTTAGATTTGGGAAGTTTTCTTCTATAATTTTGTTGAAGATGTTTGCTGGTCCTTTGAGTTGAAAATCTTCATTCTCATCCACTCCTATTATCCGTAGGTTTGGTCTTCTCATTGTGTCCTGTATTTCTTGGATGTTTTGAGTTAGGATCTTTTTGCATTTTACATTTTCCTTGATTGTTGTGCCGATGTTCTCTATGGAATCTTCTGCACCTGAGATTCTCTCTTCCATCTCTTGTATTCTGTTGCTGATGCTCGTATCTATGGTTCCAGATTTCTTTCCTAGGGTTTCTATCTCCAGTGTTGCCTCATTTTGGGTTTTCTTTATTGTGTCTACTTCCCTTTTTAGGTCTAGTATGGTTTTGTTCATTTCCATCATCTGTTTGGATGTGTTTTCCTGTTTTTCATTAAGGACTTCTACCTGTTTGATTAGGTTATCCTGTTTTTCTTTAAGGATTTGTAACTCTTTAGCAGTGTTCTCCTGCAATTCTTTAAGGGATTTTTGTGCTTCCTCTTTATTGTCTTCTACCTGTTTACCAGTGTTCCTTTGTATTTCTTTAAGTGTGTTATTAAAGTCCTTCTTGAAGTCCTCTACCATCATCAGGAGATATGCTTTTAGATCCGTGTCTAGCTTTTCCGGTGTGTTGGGGTGCCCTGGACTGGGCGAAGTGGGAGTGCTGAGTTCTGATGATGGTGCGTGGTCTTGGTTTCTGTTAGTAAGAGTATTAAGTTTACCTTTCGCCATCTGGTAATCTCTGGGGTTAGTTGTTGTCGTTGTCACTGTTTAAAGATTGGAGCAGAAGCTGTGTTCCACTCACCAGCAGTCTCAAAATCCTGTGGCGGGGGTCGTGGGTAGCTGGCAGTACCCCGGTGCTTGTCCAGCCGGAAGAGGCCTGTGGTCCTACTCAGGCCGGTTTTCTGCTTCCCTAACTAATGCAGTCTCAGGTCCCGCGCGCAATTGGATTGGAGCAGAAGCTGTGTTCCACTCTCCAGAAGTCTTAAGATCCTGTGGCCGGTGTTGTGGGTAGCTGGCGAGTGTTAGCCGACCCTTCGCCCTAGCTACCCCGGTGCTTTTCTGACCGGAAGAGGCTTGTGGCCCTATGTAGGCCGGATTTCTCCCTCCCCAACCAAAGCAGTCTCAGGTCCCGCGAGATTGGACTGGAGCAGAAGCTGTGTTCCACTCACCAGAAGTCTCAAAATCCTGTGGCGGGGGTCGTGGGTAGCTGGTGGGTGTCAGCCGACCCTGCGCTCTAGATACCGCGGTGCTGATCCGGCCGGATGAGGCCTGTGGCCCTACTCAGGCCGGTTTCTGCTTCCCTAACTAATGCAGTCTCAGGTCCCGTGCGCAATTGGATTGGAGCAGAAGCTGTGTTCCACTCACCAGAAGTCTTAAGATCCTGTGGCGGGTGTTGTGGGTAGCTGGCAAGTGTCAGCAGACCCTGCGCCCTAGCTACCCCTGTGCTTTTCTGACGGGAAGAGGCTTGTCCTTTCTCCTATTTTGAATAGGTTATTCGTTCTTGGTGTGTATGAACAAGTGGGGAGCCAGCTTTGGACATGGGTACCGTACTCTCCCCTATGTTCGGGTTTGGGCTATGTCATATGGTGACGTTTAAACTGTATCCTGACAATGTTTTGTGAAAAGCTCTTGACAATCTCATCTTTCTCAGAAAGGGAGTAGGGAAATGGAAGGGAGAAACAGAATTTCATCCTTCTTTTCTTAAGATATTCTTCGTTTTAGTATTTCCATTTTCCCTTCTGTTTTGTTTTATGTGAATTCTTGTCATATTGTATTTTGTCTCATTATAGACAACGCTCCGTTTTAGTTGGAGATGGAGTTTGTTCTGTAACAATGCTTTTTCAGTTTCAAAGCCAATGATATAACATGTTCCATTTCCCCAAGTAAATAACAATGTTGGTGACACTTTCTACTGCTCTGCACAAATCTCTTCCATCTGCTGGCCCTTAAAGCCCTCAACCTGGTTTTTATATGTATGTAACATATGGTCATCTATGTTGGTGTTTTAAATGTTTAAAAATCTTCTTGTTTACCTTTTATTATTTTTGTTTGATTGGGGGCAACTGAAGCCGGCTAGTCTCACAGCTTTTCATTTGTAAAAGTAAAACTTAGCACAGAGACACACCACAAAAGATGGGGATGTTTCAGATTGTTGAGCTTGTGGGTGTGTGGCATGCAATGTCTTCCAGGCCTTGAACGCTGACAATTACTCCCTAGAGTGGAAGAAACTCTTGCAAAGCCTTCAGATTCCTAAGGAGGGTCTTTGGGATGTAATGAGAGGGCACGAAGAATGCATACCTGCAATGTATAGATTGTGCAAAGGTAGCCAAATACCCAATTCTGTAATTTGTGGAAATTTGAATCTCAAGACACAGCACTTTTCTACACTCCAATTATATTGACTCTAATGGTATTTTATTTTGAAGTAAACATGTTTTCTGGAACTAATGGGAGGTCATTTAAGTCAGATAGTTTTAAAACATACAAAATATGTGGGCAAGCATGACTTCATATGCAATCGCTTAGCTTATTTTTGCATTGCCTGTTGGTCCTTTATTCTTTCAGCCCCAGTGAAAACTCACACTTGTCCCATAGCTTTTCTGCCCATAGTTAGGCATTTCAAAAATAATTTTAAGGACTAAACAGATCCTTTAGAGGTTTCAATCCATAGTTTAAGCTAGAATTCTTCTCTTTTTCCCCACTGGGAGCCTGAATAGCATAAAATAACAGGATAGTTTAGAGTGTGGTGGCTTTCTCTATTTCTCTAGTCTTTGAACCTCTCTGCATCCCTGGCGCCAATTCTAGATCCCCTCAAAGATGCTTTGACTAACACAGAACACTTTCACCTGAGTACTCTGATGTCCTCAAGAGGGTGGCACTTAGCTAGCTGTGCTATCAAGGCAGATGGTCAGCCCAACACTCCACTTCTAGATTTTCCAGACAAAAGTCAGGTCCCAAGTCACTGTGTTCCTCAGCCATGAGGATGATGGATGGAGAGATTACTGGGAGAGATAACTGAATTTTGGGTGGGCATCTCTGGGACCAGCTAGAAACCTAGGACAATTCAAAATTCCAGGCATCTATGAGGGTGACCCTAGCTAAGATTCCTAGCAATAGGGGATATCGAGTCTGAACTGGCCATCTCCTGTAACCAGGCCAGATTCCAATGGATGGATTGGGACATCAACCCAGCCATAAAACCTTAGGTGTACAATTTGTCCTGCCTACAAGATGTGCAGAGGTAAAACATGGAGTGAAAAGCCAACCAGTGATTGTCCCTGCTTGAGACCCATGCCAGGAGAGGGAGTCCACCCCTGATACTATTAATGATATGATGCTATTTTTGCAGACAGTAGCCTAGTATAACTGTCATCAGAGAGGCTTCACCCAGAAACTGATGCAGGGACCCACAGACAAACATTTAGTAGAGCTTGAGGAATCCTGTGGAAGAAGGGGTGGAAGGATTGAAGGAGGCAGAGGGGTCAAAGACACCACAAGAAAACCTACCGCATCAACGAACCTGGGTCATAGGTGCTCACCGAGTCTGAATTGTCAACCAAAGAGTATACATGGGATGGATCTAGGCCCTCTGCACATGTAACAATGTTGTGCAGCTTGGTCTTTATGTGGGACCCCTAATAACAGGAGCAGGGGCTGTCTCTGTTGCCTGTCTTTGAATTCCTTTCCCCTAACTGGGCTGCCTTGTCTAGCCTCAATAGGAGATGCACTTAGTCTTATTGCAGCTTGATATGCTAAGTCTGGTTGATATTCCTGGGAGGTCTCCTCTTTTATGAGGAGAAGGGGAGGGGGGTAAATGAGGGGAAGGTGAGGTGAGAGAGAGAGAGATTGAGTGAAGGGAAGCAGCACTCAGCATGTAAATAACTTAATTAGAGAAGAGAAATAAAGGAAGAAAGAAAGACAAGAAATGAAAGGAAACTCCAAGGGCCCTGAAAGTTTCCAGAAGAAAGAAACCTCCCTGCTGGGGTGGATGGAGCTCACTAGCTCTTCTTCCTCCCTGCTGGGGTTGATGGAGCTCACCAGCTCTCCTTCCTCCCTGCTGGGGTAGATGGAGCTCACAGCACAGGTTTCTTTCTTTTACCTTTCTCAGCTGGGTCCCTTTTCTTTTATGCTCTCTCAGGCTTCATATTCTTATGCTAGAGTGAGCTCCAGATTCATGGAACTGAATGGAGAGAGGGCAAAAAGGGAAGCTCATTTTATAGAACAATTCCAGTCATAAGTGGAGTCAGGATTTCACTATCTCTCAGCTCCACTGCAACAACAGTCTGTTTAAGTGGTAAGGCACTCAGCTCTTCACAGCATTTAGAGTCACACTAAGGTTCTTTTCTAAAAGTCAAAGATATGGGACCTGTGGAAGTGCCTGTCAGGCTTCACCCTGCAAGATTCACCTTAAACTGAACAATGGTGGGGCACAGTGGCCCTTCTCGATCCTTGGAGAGGCACTGAGGAAGACCTGTGAAGTGTTCTTAACCTGAAGTGCTTAACTCGATCTAACTGTAAGATGAGATCAGATAGACGGATAGGAAGGGTTCTCCAAAACCAGTTGCAGGGAGTTTGCCTGATTGGTCAAGGTCACTAAAGAGAAAATGGGGTGGATAAGTCCTTTTAGATTAAAAGAGATTGACTAGCCACAACAGAACATCCTACACAACACTGTAGGAATCTCCTTTTCCTCTCTTTAGGGCCAGGGGTTGAAGCCAGGGTCGAACGCATGCCCGTCCAGTGCTCCACACCTAGCTGCATCCCTCAGGATCACTCACTGTGGGGTTTGTCTTTTCAGAAAAAAACAAAACAAAACATACAAATCCATAAGGGGCACTAGAGGGAACAGGAGCAGGCCTTGAGTGTTGCATTACGGGAATGTGTTGGAATGTCATGATCATATGAGGACTGCTTTGTAATCAGGAGATAATGGAGAAAGTATTCATGGGTGAACAAGAGCAGACGGAACTTATAGCAGCTTGAAACATGGAGACAAGGCGTATCAAGTGTTCATTCTTCTGTTTTTCTGTGATTTTTAATTTTCTCAAAAAGCTGGAGGAAGAAAAGAAATCATGGAGCCAGCTTTGATTGTAGAAGTGCTTTGTCACTCTGATATTTTGATTGTGTTTTAGAACCTAAGTGAAACCCCATCTTCATCTTATTCATATAAAATCCTAAAAGCATAAGCATATGCAACAACAATAAGCACCTTGAAATATTTATAAGATATTCCCACTTAAACAAACACAATTCTTGGTCACAAGGTTGTTGGCAAGAGAATGTGTCTTTTCCATTCTTCCTGTTTTATAAATAAGAATCAGAGGAGGAGGTCTAACCAGCTCACCCTAGGTCCGCACACTGGCACCCAAGTCCTCTCATTGTATCTTCTCAGCACACCTATAAATATCCAGGACTTTAACAAAACCACACACTCCCGCACTCCCCAACTCTTTTTGTAAAGAGTTAAGAAGGAGACTGTGAGGTACTTGCTCATCTCGCTGTGAGAAGTACTGATTAACAACCCTACAGGTGGCTGTGCTCCCTCCATTCAATGTGGGTGCGCGGTCTGTGAGCCCTCAGAGAGACACTGCTAAGAACAGCTCTGTTCTGCAGCCCATCTGTGCAGGTAGACAGCTAGTATGGATATCTGTCTCCAGTTCCTATGCATGCCATCACAGACCTGCTGTGGAGCAAGGAGGAACCTATAGGAATGGATTCCCCTGAGAGTGAGTCAACATGTCCTTAGCATATTGAGTTAAATTCTGTCACATCTCTAGATGTCTTTTAGAGAGCTGACAGCTCACGGAAGGAAGTGCATGTGAGTCACCGATAGAATACTAAGCAGATCTGCCTTCACCTGACAGCTGGGGCGAGCAAAAGCATTCTCTCAGTCTCCTCTCTCTCTCTCTCTCTCTCTCTCTCTCTCTCTCTTTCTGTGTGTGTGTCTCCCACTCTCTTCTCCCCTCCTTCCCACTTCTCTCTCCCTATATTTGTAATGGAAAACAGTTTAAAGAGAAAAGTGGGGGAAAAACAAAAACACCCCCCAAGCCAACCAACCAAAAAACTATTTTAAACCTGGTGGGGTCCACAACCTAGAGAGGACAAACAGCTCACCTTGTTTCTTTATGAGTCTACTAGTAGGGACTGCATTTACAATTGAATGAAGATGGAGAGAAAAAAGAAGGCAGACAGGAGAGAGAAAACACAGGAAGTTGTACAGAATATATTCATGTCCTTTCCCAAGATCATCCATTCCCACCAGGATTTTATAGATTGGGAATTCAGTCTATAACTGAATTCTAACCAAAGCACTGTGTGACAAAAACTGGATTTTAGGAAGTGTTTTTTTTTTTTTTACAGTCAGATCTTTACATATATCCTGCAGGGTAACATTTCAGTATCCTATAATTCTTCTGAAGTTTCTTTCTCAATCTGTGGTGAACACTGCTAGCCAGGACCCTGTTTCTGACAGGTGTGACCCTAGTGATCTGTGTGCAGACCTTCTCGGGCCTCTCCTAACTCGGGGACATTTTTCAGCAGGTCTTGAGGACTCCTTGTGAAGCAGTATGACAGCCACTAGCATGGGCACTCTGTCCCAATGGACTCTGCTGCTTTACCTAAGATCATTCGTTTCTCTGCAGGAAGTGCGAGAAACAAACAAGGAAATAAACGGGAGAAAAGAAGTAGCTTGCGAGACATGGACAGAATTTACCAAACACGGTAGGATTAGGAACTACTGTGGAAGCAGCCAAGACAGACAGAGGAAGGACTGGGCACTTATGATATTCCTAACACATCTCTCTCTGTGTTTTAAATTTATTTTGTGTGTTTCATCTGCACATATGTATGTGCACCTGGTGAGTGTATAACTGGTACTCACAGAGACCAGGTCCCCTGGAACTGGAGTGACCGATGGTCGTAAGCCACCATGTGAACGCTGGGGACTGAACTGAGTCTTCTGTGAGAGCAGCACTCCTAACACCCTGAGCTGTCCCTCCAGTCTCCCACATGTGGTTTTGAAATATGTATGCAAATGAAACATGAAGATGTAATAAGATCTTCAATTAGCTGTCCACTGGCCCCCATACTAGCCTTGAACATACATTGTATAAGACATGCACATAGTCCTTAGGTGTGCATCTGGTTAACTGTGCATTAGCTGGTGATCGGCTGCTAATGGCCAGCTGGACTTGTCCCTGGTTTGTTGTTGTTTTGTGTTTATTTGTGTTTTTTTCAAACCCAAAGTGTATTACTGAACCATGTGTTTTCTGCTGAGTGATATTTTTCAAATCTCAGATCTGATCCCTATCACCACATCACTCTGGGGAAAGCCAAAGTGGCAGAGAGAGAAGAGCTCTCAGGGCTTCTGTGTGCCCTGAGGTTCGGAATTTGGGTCTTTCCACATGTTTCAGTTCTAACTGCTTTAGCTGTCCCTAGCGGTCCTCCATTTCCTCTTTGCTTTGTTTCAATTGATTTGATAAATCATGTGATTCATGCATTTTATTCATTTATTTATATTATTTACTTACATATGTGTGGAGTCTGAAAGTGTGCATACCCATGTGTGTGAACATATATGCCGAGGCCAGAGGAGGACATCTGGTGTCCTGTTCTGTCAGTCTCCCTGTGTTGTTCCCTTGAGGTAGGGTTTTTCACTGAACGTGGACCTCCTCTGTTTGATCAGGTTGCTCAACTTCTGAGAACTGCCTGTTTCTTCTCCAAGAGTCTGTTGTTATAGGCATGCATGGCCATGCCTGGCAACCTTTATGTGGTTGCTGGGGATTTGAACTCAGGTCTTTGTGCTTGTGTAGCATCTGCTCTTATCCACAGAACCATCTCCCCAACCTCCAGCTTTCTTAGTTATTGTCTGTCTGCCCAGTAAGTAAGAATGTAATTTCTATAAGGGAAATATTTTTGTCAGACTTACTAATGTCTAATTTTCCTGGGTACTCAGAAAAATGCTTGGCACATGGTGGGTATCCAGCAAATATCAACTGAGAATGAGTTGATCTTTTTTGCTTTTGTTTTTGTTTGTTTGTTTGTTTTTGGTGTGGATACCTTTGAAAATAACTGCAGGCACAAGGCCATCTTTTAGGCTGAGTCCTGGAGAAAAAAAATCTATGATTAAATTAATGCAGAACAATATTCCAAGGAGAAAACAAAGAGCTTATAAGAAAATTATATTGCACCCTCTGGCTTGATCCTTCATGACCCCACAGACTCTGTTTAGCCCTGTAGCGTGGCCTTCACTGGGGTTTCAGCATATTATAATTTGAAGGCCTTGAGTGTCTCCCATAGTTACCTGTGAGAAGAAAGGTGTATGCTCATTATATGGTCCACTCCACAAATAAGGCTTAAGCTGCTTAGCCTTGGCTCTGAGGGAGGTGGTGAACCCACACTATTGGCTCATTCCCATGGTGCTTTGCCTTTTAGCTCTGTATTGGAGTGAGGAGCTGAGGTTGAGCAGGGACAGTAACCTGCCTGAATGCCACTGTGGCCAAAGCCCGGATCTGAAGCTGTCTGTTCTGCCCTGTCTTCTTTGCTGAAGTACTGCTCCAGTGAGGAGACCCATCCCAGACTGTGGAGGGAACCTGACTTCTCCCTAGGGCTGACTGAATTCAAAAGTAATCAACTAATTTGTTTGGAGAAGGAAATTTTAAGACAGAGTAACATTCGTGCTGCAGTGTGGTTCCTGCTGGCTGCCTTGAGTCAAGTTTACAGTGAGAGTCAAGAACAAAACCAGAACAGAATGATGTAAACAAAATATTTAATTTGGCCCGAAAACATAGTTTGACATAGATGCATTCAAAGTTGAAGACAAATCAGGCATAGAAAAAAGGGGCCATAACTGTTAAAGAAATTAGTGCCACTTAAAAAAAAAAAAGCAAAAAAAAAAAAAAAATTCCACAGGGGACATAGAAAGATGTCTTGTTGGCAAGATCTCACCCATTGAAGCCTTGGGGATATAACAAATGCAAACTCATTTGGAAGACTTTCTTTTCAAAGGATACCTGAAAAGAGAGAATAGCCAGAGCTCCTGTATGGAAATAGGCTGCTCAGGGAAGTGTCTTTTTTTTTTTACATTCAGCTTCAAAGTACTATGAGGCTATTTCAACCATGGTCTAGAGGGGCCTGTTTACTTTGCAGACTCGAGTAGAACTTGAGATAATACACATGAAACTGGCTTTTCGGTCATCAGGAACACAAGAATTACAAGACTGCAAGATTTTAAAGAAAAGCCTAGGGGGTGGGCAGGCTGTGTGTGTGTGTGTGTGTGTGTGTGTGTGTTTAGGGAATAGACTTCCCATAGGGAGCCCCTGAGTAGGCTAGTCATGAAGTTGGAAGTGTAAAGTAAGTTGAATTACAGAGCCCAGATGGGATGCATGCTTAGGAAACTTGTAATAAGTTGAGTGGATCCAGCTTAGGAGGGAGAATATGTGCGCTGCAGGCAGCACAGAGGTGGGCTGCTCAAGTGCACTGGAGCTCAGACGATGCCATATCCCTGGTTAATGTGTTAGACATTAGCTATAGAATTTAACACTTTCCTCTGGGATTTTGATTTTGATTCATCCATTTTTTTTCCTGGCTTTCCTCCTGTCCCATCTTTGGTGGTGGGAATGTTTACTCTGGGCCATTGCACATTGGAAGTGTGTAATTGGTTTTTATTTTCACAGGGCCTCACAGATTCTTATCTATGAGACTGCTTTAAGTCTCAGTAGATACTTGGGAGTTTGGACTTTTAAACAGAAGTGGGATAGTTAACGACTTGGAGGATCCTTGAAGCTTGGCTAAAGGCTTTTGCATTGTAAGATGTGAACGTCTTGGGAGATGAATAGAATCTAAAATATTTCCCACGGGCTTGTATTTTAAACACTTGTGGCCAATTGGTAGCAATACCTGGAGAGGATGTGGAACCTTTTAGAAACTGAGCCTGTCTGTCAGAAGTCACTAGGGGCTGGAAGTCACTGGGCGCATGTCTTAGAAGCTTGCAGCCTGGCTCCCAGTTCTGACTTGTGTCTGGTTCCTGGGTTGTAGTATTGTGGAACTTCTGCTGCACACTTCCTGTAATGTCTTCCCTGAGATGGTGGGCTGGAATGTCTCTGAAGCTATGAGTGATGCTGCATATCATAGCCAGAGCAACACAGACATACAAGGCTAATACCCCATGCTGCTATCAGACTGGGAGGAGCTTTTACCTCTGGTTATACAGAATAGTTTTCCTGACACATAGGGCTTGGCATATGAAATGTGTAAGTCCAAATTATGCTGTATACTGTGGATTTCAAATACTTAGTATGAAAAGAGTAAAACATACATTTTAAAAATTGTTACATGTTGAAATAGTAATTTTTGTATGAGTAGTTAAAATAATACTGTAACTAAACCTATCTGTTTCTTTTCTTCTTCTTTTTAGTATGGTTAATAAATAATTCAAATTGCATAAATGTCTTGTGTTATATCTTTCTGGCACAACATTGTCATAAGGCTTGCAGAGGTTTTCTTGCTGTTATTATGATTTGGGGGTCATGGTGGGGCACCTTTTAGAGGCATGAAATAATGCCTCTGAAATGAAAGAATAATGAAAGTTAGAGCCAGATGCACTGACCAGTTGTAGATACATGATATATATATATTTTTTTCAGGTGTTTAAACTTTTGTTCTAAAACATTTACTTTGGAAAGTAAAGTACCCAGGTTCCGTATTTTCGAACCAATAAAAGATTGACAATCGAGGCTGTTTTCTGTGCTCTCTTGTTTTGTGAGTTGTCACGAATATCCTAGATTCCCAAGTCTTCAGATTCCTGTTTGCATAGTAGCAACAGTAAAAGCCATGACCTATGAAAAATATTTACAGAATCTGCTGTTTGGTTAAATGGTGGGGATGAGTGAAGTGGACTTCGGTCTTATCACAGTTATTTGAAATAAAGATATCTGCCTTGCTTGATGGCTGTACCAGCCTCAAGAGGGGAACATGAACAAGGTGAACAGTAATTAGTATAGACATCATACTTAACGATTCAGGAATTCTAGATGATTAGTTTTGGCAATGAGCTTTACATGAAAAGACTTGATTTCAAGCATGTTTTAAAATCAAATTCTTACTAAAATGTAATTTAACTTGAAAAATCATCATATTTTGTCAATAAATCTTAAAAGTCTATACATTAAAGTGCCTCTTCTTTTTGCCATTAGTCACAAGTGGTCCACACTTTACATCTATCACCACTTCAATGATATAATGGTGTTCAATGGCTTTCTCCCTGGAGAATTACCCTGTGATTGGCATTAGCAGAAAAATAACTCCAAACCCGCATGGGACACAATGTCTCTGTCAATCCATGTGCAGAGTGACTGAAGTTGTTGTGAGCCTTCCCTTATTCTGAGCTCAAGACAAGAATTTGAAATGCATACTGACGTATGAAAGTGAGAGAATTAACAAGGGACTCTCAGTGGTTCTAAGGAGGGATGTATCGTCATAGGAAAGAAGACATAGGATGTGGGGCTGATTTTTTCCCTACGATTGGAAACCATGCCACTATTGGCAGATAGTATAGCAGAGACAGATGGCCCAGCAGCTGCTGTGAAAGAAAAATGCCTTACTACTAGGTGAACCATGAAAAATAATGAGAAGGACAGAGAGAAAAAACCGTACACGCGAGTGTGCTCCCCTCTACTGTCACATTTTCCTGTCATCACAAAACTGAATTGTATTCTGTCAGGTGGCAGGTTGCAAACGAAGTGCTTTGATTTCCTCCACTGACTGCACATTTGGAAACTACCACCATTCTCTTGATAGAACTTGCTTTTTGTCTTTTGATTTTTGGCAAGAATGGCAGGAATGGGTAGCAACGGAGCAAGGGATACACGATGCCCATATATGGTGAAGAAGGTGCAATGACTGATCTTTTTCTGGCTCAATTGGTTGAAATTTGATATGCAGAAGTTGGCCAAAACTCATCCTGGTTTATTTTAGATACACCCCCAATTAACACTGATTCATGGCATTTTAAACAGCTTGAAATGGAAATGTGACTTTGAGCTACCCAAAGCGTGCACACAGATGATCTTGACACTCACAGAGTTGGTGGCTAGAAGCCACCCAGTGTTTCGTGCTGGTTGCTTTATTCCACTCCTTTGGGTAATTGGCAACAGTGAGGAGCTATTGATGCCTTGGCTGGGCTGCTTCATTGGAGAGCTGCTTCAGCCTCTCTAAAAGAATTAGCCTCTTCACCGATGAGAATTCGAATGTTTGGAATGAATGAGGATCTACAAATGCTGAGGCTCTGGAGTATTGATGCACATGCAATTAATATATGCTTGGCAATTACTGCTGTGTAACTAATTGCCAATAGAAATGGATCCAACTAAGTTGTGGTGTACTGAGATAATAAAAGCAGGTGAATGCTATTAGAGATTGTTTCTGCTATAATTTGAAGATATTGGCTGGGTGAATACCTGAAGATGTTTTTGTCATTTTATCTGGAAGAGCCGAATAAGGGCTGTAGAGTTACACTGACTAGCAGTTACCGAACGGTTCCAAGGGTAGTTCTGGTACTATTCAGCCTGTCTCCTAGGCATTTAGGAGCACTAGTCATCCTCCCAGGTAAACCCCAATGTGCCCGTATAACTTTGACTTATGTGCAGGCATGCAGGATTCACATTCATTGCCAGCATGAATCTTAACACAGAATCTAGAAACAACTCAGGTATATCCCCAATCCCTGCACCTTGAGGAAGTAATCTTGTCTCTCTACTTCACTTTTTTTTCTTTCTATATTCCAGCCCTTGCCTTGTTAGAGTAAAGCAGAAAAGACTCTACAATCTGTGTTTCCATAACCAGAATCGGACTCTGGTATTTCTATTTGGTCTATAAATAAGTGATTATAAATTAGACAATTATGGAATATAACTTTATCAGAAAGCTAGAATAAGCTACGCGGAAACCATTTGGGGTGAGTCTTCATGAGAACAGCCTGGAGCGCGCCTGTTCACTAAACCCAAGGCAGAGAAAACGTCAAGGTTGGTAGTCTGCTGGAGGTGGTGTCTGGTTGGCAGCAGGGAGAGGTGGAGGGACTGCATTCCAGTACAAGGTGGGAATCTCTGCCAAGGCAGCTACAGAAGCCTATGCTTTGTGACTTACTCAGTAAGTGGGAAATACCCTTTGTTTAACACTCTTAGTACAACGACTAATTATGATATAGCTTCCCACGTTACCTTGTAGAACTTTATTTGAAAATCTTAGGGAAAAAGGTAATTTTCTCCAATTTCAGGAGAGGTTAGATAAAGCTTCATTACAGACTCTAGCAGGGAATAGCAATCTGTTCTTTTAAAAAATACTTGGAAATTTCTTAACAAAATTTCAACATACCATTTATACAAGAGACACTTAACCTGTTAGCATCACATGGCTGGAGAATGTCCTTCTTTTACCCTCAGACTGTATCCTTTTCACTTGAGAGACCCTTATAATATAGTTTTCTTTTTATAGCTATAATGCAGCTTATATTTCCCGATTGAGGGGCTATAACATATCCCTAAAATTAAAGGTAAAGTAGGATGCAGGATGGGTAGGAGGACAAACTCAGCTGTTGTCTATATATGTACATGGTGTAACTGTAACAGACAACATTCCAAAGAGGAAAATAGCCACCAGGTACTTAAGATGGAGAAACAATTAGCCTTTTAAAATCCAATATTTTATTTGGTAGTTTTGCTGACTAAATGGCTTTAGTGCTCTGTTTGAATGTATCTTTGTGAATTGTGTGACAGCATACTATTATTGAAATAAGTATCTCTAATGCTATTTATGATATGCATATCAAACAGCCTTTGTTTTGACAGATATATACACACATATATATGATATGTAAACACAGATAATAATGTGTATGTAAATATATATATGTACACATAGTTTCTCTGTAGTTGGGAAAGATAAATGGCAATACAAATAGTCTCCATAACATATGTTTGAAATGAATGAAGATCTATAAAATGCAACTTAGAAAATTCCTATGAACTTAAATCATTCATATTCTCCTTAATTTCCATAATCCAACAGTAAGAACAAATCTTCACAGAACTTAATTCCTTACAACATTATAAACAGCTTTTTCAATCATCAAAGACAAAGAGAAATTTACTTTTAGTGTAATTTTATGTGGGTTGCATTATTTTAATTGTTAAAAAATGATAGTTCAAATGTTGTAAAACTTAAAAACAAAGCCAAAAAGTACCCTTTTTATCTTGAAATATTTCTATCCTCAACTAGCTGGAGTCATCTTTTTTAGTTTAGTGTCCCAAATCATCTTATTTCTCAGTCATCCCAGGTAAGATTGACAAATGGACACAATTGAAAATGTGGCTTTTTGAGTATTCTAAAGGCTTTCACAGGGGACAAGCTGTGGTTTTCTGACAGGGGTGACAGGAGCACAGCTTGCAGAGAACCAAACCCAAACTGCAAAGAAGAGCCTTATTAAGCAGGTCGGCCTGTCCAGTGCCTGCTCATTCACAGCACGTCTCAGCATTTATCAGGCAGGATTGTAAACCAATCAGACTTAGCATCATTATAGAAAAGGAAGCTCCTTAGAGGAGCCTCAGAAACAGTGGTTGGATTTATAAACCAATCGTTTCAGTTGATGAAATCATGAAAGTGAAGTGAATCTGAAAGAAATGAGTACTTTGCAATCAAGAAAGGAAACGGAGAATAAAGGTAAAGAAGGAAGTTAGAAGGATGAGGAGGAGGAGGAAGAGGAGGAGTGGGGCCGGTAGGAAAAAAAAGCCTACCTAGTAGTCTCTTGGCTTTTGGGGTCAACACAGAAGCTAAAGGACATTGGAAAGGTTTTATTTTTTAAATTCTAACTTAACAATCTGAACATACTTCATTACTTACTGTAGTAGAAACAGTCTTCAGGCTAGTCCAGCAATTCTGTAGCCTTTTTCTTATTAGATTCTTTTACTCACCTTCCATGGGAGTGTTGCTGTCTGGGCGATTTGCAAAGACCACATCCACATATTCCAGTTGCAGCCTCTGGAGGGAGCCTTTCAGTCCTAGCAGCAGAAGCAGAAAACAGAATATAACCAAAGGCCCAAGAAGTCCAAATAGGACCACGCTTAGAAAGTGCTTGAGTTTGATTTCTTTCAAGAATTTACTTAAAAACAAACACTGAGTTAATTACAAGAGTCCTCTTGAACAGGGCACAGCAAGACGATAGCAGCAATTGCTTACCCTTAGAAACTCAGTCTGAGTTATTTCCATATGACTAACCTTCACAAGAGTTAAACCAGAAGAAAGATGATAGTGTCTGGGTTTTAGTATAATAATGGAAAATGATGTTTGAGCAAGCTGGAGGGAAACCCTCCAAATCCAAGAATCCAACAGCCTAGAGAACCACAGAGGTTCTCACCATTCCCAGTGCTCCTAATACAGTTCTTCATGCTATGGTGACCCACAACCATAAGATTATTTTTGTTGCTACTTCATAACTGTAATTTTTTCTACTGTTATAAATTGTAACCTAAATATCTGTGTTTTCCGATGGCCTTAGGCGACCCCTGTGAAAGGGTCACTTGGATCAAAGGTTGAGAGCCAATGGTCTAGAGAGAGACACTTTTTGGGAGGGGAGGGAGACTTGAACCAACCTCTGACTAGGGTGAAATTCAGTTCTGAGTAGACTCCCCCACCCTGCCCTTGCTCCCAGGCTAATCTTCACAGAGAGTCTCTGGATCCACCCCAGAGCTAGGCAAGCATCTCTGACATTGGTGAGCTGGACCCGGGTTCTCACTTACACAATTGCTAACTCAGCCAGTATACCAGTTCTAAAGGTTGTAGCATCAGGTATGACACTCCTTAACACCAATCTTGTTAGCCAAGGGTTTACCTCCACTATTCACCTTCAATCTCAGGCAGCAAGTTCAAAGACATTTTATTTGCAAGTAACATATGATGGAAAGAGGTATAGAACTTTTACTTGAAACTCAGTGCTGGGGCTGTAGATTCTTCCCAAGAACAACACCCATGCAGAAAAGCCTGGATGTCACATGAAATTCCAGTTTGCATTGCCTGTACCTGGCTGCAGTGGTGTCCAGCCAAAGGGACGGCATCACCAGACAGGCCATGGAAACATAGTTACACTGGACTCAGGAAGCTAAGGGCTCCAGAGAGGCACCCAAACCTGGCCTTTTGAGCTGCATCCCTTGTGGTAAAGCTCAGGGCTGCTTAGAACCCTGTTGTTCCTGACTGCAGGCTAGTGATTGTAGATGAGGTGTTCAGTCCTGAGACTGGATCACCTTATCTAGGCAGTCCCCTAATCTACCACATAGGGCATACCAATTGCAACAAACCTAAGCTAGGGATACCAGAATAGCATCACTAGTTTTGAATTTACTGGGACTAGTGCCCTCTAGTGTTGCAACTGTGGGCAATGACTACAGGCTCCAGAACAACCTTAGAATTCCCAGGCCAGGCACCATTAAAGCCAAGTAGTGACAGCTGGAATACACGCCTAATGCTTCAGTGCATGGATGCTGTCAGATACTAACAAGCATCAAGAGCTTCCAGGGAGCTGAGATGTCAAAAGCCGATGATGAGGTGGTGGATATGTTGGCCTCTTGGACAAGAATTCAAAACAGTTATTTGATGGAAAGTCATGAACTTCAAGAAGATACAGAGAAGCTGAGCATGGTGACACATGCCTGTACTTCCAGCACTAAATATGTTGAGGCAGGAGGATTGCAACTTAGAAGCTTGTCTGAGTTAATGAGATCCTGTTTTGTGTAATGGTCAGGCAAGAGTGGTGGGAGAAATAGTCTTTCTTAAGGAAGAACACACCAATTGGTTATCTAATACCAAATGGACAGCCCTGAAAATGTACATAAAAGTAACATTATGTAGGTTGTATTTATGAATGTAAGACTATATATATGTGTATGT
Source organism: Mus caroli (assembly GCF_978045245.1). Taxonomy (NCBI): domain Eukaryota; kingdom Metazoa; phylum Chordata; class Mammalia; order Rodentia; family Muridae; genus Mus; species Mus caroli. The sequence goes on from NW_028227258.1 coordinate 97,240,781, forward strand.
GCGTGTGTCTGTGTGTTTGTGTATGTGTGTGTATGTATGAATGTGTTTGTGTATGTGTGTGTATGTATGAATGTATGTGTATGTGTGCCTGTGTGTCTGTGTCTGTATGTCTGTGTATGTGTTTGTGTATCTATGTCTGTGTATGTGTGTCTCTCTGTGTGTATATGTATATGTATATGTATATGTATATGTATATGTATATGTATATGTATATGTGTGTGTGTTTGTGTATATGTATATATGTCTGTGTGTGTCTGTGTGTCTGTGTGTATATGTATGCATGTATGTGTCTATGTGTGTATGTGTGCATGTATGTATGTATGTGTGTATGTATATATATGTGACAACAAATAATGAAAAATAGAAGCCATGAATTTGGAAGAAAACAAGGAAGGATGTATAGAAGGATTTGAAGGGAGGAAAGGGAAGGAGGAAGTGACATAATCTCAAAAAATATGTATATGTACATGCATATGTATATGTATGCCAGAACTGGTCCAGGGGTGGATAATACATTAGAAATAACCTACTGAAATATGATCCTTAAAAGCACAAGAGAATCTGGGTGGTGGGGGTACACACCCTTTTTCCAGCACTTGAGATGTAGAAGCAGACAAATCTCTAAGTTCAAGGCCAGCCTGGTCTATAGAGGGAGTTCCAGGACAGCCGGGGCCACACAGACAAACCCTGTCTTGAAAATAAGAAATAAAAGCAGACAACAACCATAACAACAACAAAATAAAATCTCTGGAGAAACAATTGCGTAATCACCAGGAAACCTTGCTACAGAAAGTAAAATCATTTTTAAAATCTGTAACAACTCCTGGAGCTGAAATGCAGAACAGATGAAGAGGGAACTGACAGCATCCATAGAGAATCCACTTAACAGAAGGGGCAGTGAACTTGAAGTCAAGATATTTGAATATATCCAGGAGGAAGAAAGTGAAAAGGAATGAGGAAAGCTCACAGGGTCTCAGAACATCATGAAAAGAAGAGATACTCAGGTTTGGGGTTTCAGTGAGGGGTTCGGAATCCTAGAGTTAAACATTTACTAAAAATAGCAAGGGTGTGGAAAGATGGCTTCGGCAGCTAATAAGTCTTTTCTTCTCTACCAGGGACCCCAGTTCAATTCCTAGCAGAGTTGGGTGGCATACTATAGCCTGTAACTCTAGCTCCTTTCTGACCTCGACTTCTCTCCCCTGCACATGAGGCATCTACTCACACAGACACAAATACATATGCATAAATTTTAAGAGATAAAACTTATAAAAGTATAATAACATGCTGAGAAAAAGTGACAGTCCAGTGCTCAGGCCTGAACAGGACATCTCTACCTCCTCTCTAATGCTCCAGGATCGTTATAGACAGAAGGGTCAGAAAGTATACAAGAGCCGGAAAGGCTGTGAAAGGCTAGTTTCTGGGTATGCCACAATCAATGCAACTGTGATTTCCCAGCAGCTGAGGCTGTCTTGTATAACACTGGCCTTGACATCAGTTAAACATGGATAAGGGAGGGGCTCGTGGGCTCTACCCCTCCCTGCTGAACTATTGGCTACTAGTGGGCTCATGGGCTCTACCCCTCCCTGCTGAACTATTGGCTACTAGTGGACTCTGGGAGAGGCTCAGTCATTATATTTAATTGTATACTCATGTGTGACTCACACATTATCCCATGACTGCCTTAGTGAAATTCAGGGTGTCACAAAACAAAACAAAAGGACCAGAATTTGAGAAAGGGACTTGCAGCTAAGAGGGGAGTTAGACAGAGGAAGAGGAAGATGGGAGAGGAGGAAGAGAGAGTAACCAGAATGTATTATGCAATGCACATGTATAAGGTTATCAAAGAACACATTTAATAAAAAAGTATATTAAAAACTGGTTTTATAGGAATAAGCATGATTCACACATAGGTTTGTATATACATTAAAATGTATGACTGTATTAATGTATTTCCTAAAAAAGATAGTAACAAAAAGCTTTCCAAACCTAGAGAGAACCAAATATCCAGATGGAAGAAAGTCAAAGGTAACAGATGTGATTTAACCAAATCTACCCCAAGTTGACATGTTATAATCATGTCTCAAAAGTTAAAAAAAGAGAGAATTGTGAAAATAGCAAGAGAAGAAGAGAAGAAGGAAGGGGATGTGTATGAGGAGGAAGTGGAAGGATAGGAAGGCCTGATATTGGGTTGTAAAGTGAATAAATGATAATAGTAATAATAATAATTAATAATAATAATGACTGGTGTACTCAGCAAAGCAAGCTTTCAGAGGAGGAGACAAAAGGATATTTCCAAATAGAAGCCAAGGGAATTCTTGCCACTTAGACTCACTCTAGAATAAATCCTAAGGGGAATTCTTGAGAGCACAAGACAATTTGCTAAATGCATGAAACTCAAGAAGAACGAAGACCAAAGTGTGGACACTTTGCCCCTTCTTAGAATTGGGAACAAAACACCCATGGAAGGAGTTACAGAGACAAAGTTTGGAGCTGTGATGAAAGGATGGACCATCTAGAGACTGCCATACCCGGGGATCCATCCCATAATCAGCTTCCAAACGCTGACACCATTGCATACACTAGCAAGATTTTGCTGAAAGGACCCAGATATAGCTGTCTCTTGTGAGACTATGCTGGGGCCTAGCAAACACAGAAGAAGAAATGGATCACAGGGCCCCCAATGGAGGAGCTAGAGAAAGTACCCAAGGAACTAAAGGGATCCACAATCCTATAGGTGGAACAACAATATGAACTAACCAGTACCCCCAGAGTTCGTGTCTCTAGCTGCATATGAATCAGAAGATGGCCTAGTCGGCCATCACTGGAAAGAGAGGCCCATTAGTTGTGCAAACTTTATATGCCTCAGCACAGGGGAAACGACAGGGCCAAGAAGTGGGAGTGGGTGGGTGGGGGAGTGGGTGGGGGAGCGTGTGGGGAACTTTTGGGATAGCATTGGAAATGTAAATGAAATAAATACAAAAAAAAAGAAATAGGCAATAGAAAATGATGAAATGAAACATTAGAAATTAAAATATATGAGAGAATACAGTGCATTATTGAGGTTTTCTTTATTTTTAATATTTATGATCAAAATTAAATTGTTATATTTTCAAAATAACTTGTACTAAATAATCTTTGTATATTTAATATTAAGTACAAAGAGAAAACCTACCGTTACACCATAACAAAAAATAAAGAATCCCCAGGAGTGGTGGCGCACCCCTATAATCCTAGCACTTGGGAGGCAGAGGCAGGCCGATTTTTGAGTTTGAGGCCAGCCTGGTCTACAGAGTGAGTTCAAGGACAGCCAGGACTACACAAGAGAAACCCTGTCTCAAAACAAACAAACAAACAAACAAACAAACAAAACAACCAAAAGAAAAAAGAATCAGACAACACTACTAGAAAAACTCACAACCAAAAACACTGAGAGAGGAAGAAATGAGGAGCTAAAACAATATAGAAAACAGGTAACATCATAAAAAACAATATAACACCCATCATGATGGGTGAGTCCTTACCCATCAATAACTATTTTAAATATAGCTGGATGGAATTCTGCAATACAGATATACATAATGAAGAAAAGTATCTGCCCAATATACATCTGACTGAGGACTGATATCAAGAACATTGAAGAGACTCAGTAGCAAATCATTATCTACCACCACTGTAATCATCTTTGTCATGATTCAATTATGTAATGGCAAATAGGCTGAAATATATATTGCCTCAAATAAATGAAAAAGTGTGATTATCTATCTATCTATCTATCTTATAAGGTCATGCATATTATATTCAGCCACTAGAACATTATATCCTATCATTTATGACAACATATATGGAAAGGAAAACATTATACTTTTTTAATTTTAATTTTTTATTAGATATTTTCTTTATTTACATTTCAAATGTTTTCCCCTTTCTTAGTTTCCCCTCTGAAAATCCCCTATCCCCTTCTCCCCTTCCCCTGCTCCCCAACCCACCCACTCCTGCTTCCTGTCCCTAGCATTCTTATAATGGGGCATCAAGCCTTCACAGGACCAAGGGCCTCTTCTCCCATTGATGACTGACTAGGCCGTCCTCTGCTACATATGCAGCTGGAGCCATGAGTCCCACCATGTGGCAAAACATTATTCTAAGTAAAATAAAACATATAAGAAAACAAATGCCAAGTGGTCTCACTTATATGCAGAGTTTTAAAATGTTATGCTGGGGGCTAGAGAGATGCTCAGTAGTAGGAGCAGAGGGTCCTCTCTAAGTTTGGTTACTAATGATGTGTTTATAAAAAGGTAAAGAGAGGGGATATGTTTGGTGGAGGTGTAGTCAGGTATGGGGGAAGCATCCCTTCCCCCTGAGGGACCAGCCACATGATGGTATAGTATAGAATAGAGGTTATTCAGGGCATGGGGAGGGGAGTCAAGAGGGTAGTAGAGACAGAGAAAGGGAGAGAGAGAGAGAGAGAGAGAGAGAGAGAGAGAGAGAGAGAGAGAGAGAGAGAAAGAGAAAGAGGCAGAGACAGAGGGACACAGAGAGAGGGACAGACAGACAGAGACAGACAGACAGACAGAGACAGAGAGAGACAGAGAGAGTAGAGTAGTAGAGGCTGTCCATGAATACATGGAGGGAGGGGGGAAGGGAGCAGGAAGGCAAGAGCAGGAGAGAGAGAGGGAGAGAGAGGGGAGGGGGCAGACAGCCCCTTTTATAATGAGTCGGGCATACCTGGCTGTTGCCAGGTAACTGTGGGGCAGAGATTAGACAAAATGCTAACACCTAGCACCCATATAGTTTGTGACTGTCTGTAACTGGGCTTCCAGGAGGATCTGATGGCTCTGGTCTCCTTGGACATTACAGGGACCTGGTGCATACACATACATGCAGGCAAAACCCTCATGCACACAAAATAAAAATAAATTTAAAAAAGAGTAGAATAAATGGCCTTCAGATGCTGAATGTGGGAAGTACTGAGGAATGGGAGGTGGGGAAACATTGGTCAAAGATGTTAAGCTAAATATGTAGAGGGACTGCTGCTATACAGTAGGGTAATGATCAATAACAACAGTATACTGTATATTCCAAGAATGTTAGAATTTGAATGTTTCTAATAAAAGAAATGATAACGATAAAGTTGCTTATCTTGATTTGAATGTTATCTCATGTACGCATGCACAAGATATCTCCCAAATATGTGCAATTTTTAATAAGCATGGACTCTTATGGAAGAATAGGAGGAAGGACTGTAGGCTCTGGAGGGGACAGGAACTCCACAGTAAAACCAACAGTGTCAACTAACCTGGATTTTTGGGTCTGTCAGAGTCTGAATCATCAACCAAAGAACATACACAGGCCGGATCTACGCCTGTCTGCACATATGTAGCAGATGTGCAGCTTGACCTTTGTGTGGGTTCTGAACAACTGGAGTGTGACTATCTGAAAAGCTGTTGCCTGTACATGGGATATGTTCTTCTAGCTGGGTTGTCTTTCTCTCTCAGTGGGAGAGGATGCACCTAGCCTCCAGACTTGAAGTGCCAGGGTGGGGAGACACCCAGGAGCCTCCATGCTCAGAGGGGAAGGGGAGGAGGGATGGAGGGAAAGATGACCTGGAGGAGGGCAGTGAACAAGTTAAAAAAAAAAAAAAACAACAAAAAACAAGAATCAGGAAAATACATCGAATGCAATGATGTGTTGGTCGGTCCCAGGAACCGTTAAATCATATCAAAGACTGACTTTACTTTGATGGAGGAGACCTCAGGCCTCTCACAAGATGACTAGCACCCTCAGAGGGAACTTGGGCAGCCCAGTAATGACCTTCCCTGGTGACACTGTGGCAATAGCTGGAAGCCAAGTTTAAAATAAAAAGGCAGCTTCTCTTCAAGGTTCTTTGTTCTTCTCTGTAGAAGTTAGGGGCAAATAGGCTGCCTCCACTCCATTTAATAAATGTAATATAAATAGGAGAGCAAATAAAGGCTGTTCTCAGCACTAAGTCTATCAAAGTTTAGAAAGCCCAAAAGATGTGCAGCCAAACTAAATCCTTTTAAAGATCCTTCCTTTTTCCTTTTATGACACCGGGTCTTGAACCTAGGGCTCTGTGGTTTTTAGGCAAACAGTCTGCATCCAAGCTACATCTCCAGGCATCTTTATACTTTTCTTTTTTCTTTTTCATTATTAGACAAGATTCCCAGGCTGACCTTGGATTTGAAGTCGTCCTCTGTTAGCCCCAGGGTTGCTGGGATTGCATGCCTGTACCAATGGGTCTGGCTTTGTTTTTCTTTTAAGGATGTAAGGTCTAGTGTAATAGAAATAGTGAAACTCAGGAGATCTGAAAGCAATGGCTATGTTTCAGTCCTAAACGTTGGTCAGAAAAATTTAATTAATTTCACTAATATTAATACTTCCCCCAAATAGACTGTATTATATATAGTATTATGCAACCAAAAGGAGGGCAGCTTCAGGGAACTGTTTCATCTCAGTCCCGGGAGGCACAGCAGGTCCTTATCTGCCTCTTTAATCCCTAGGAAGACTGGAGGTTTTCTCCTTTTATTATAAGCATAAAATTAATTGCCTGGTAAATGAGGCTCTTATAAATTTAAATTTGGCTCATTTAAATTTGATTTTAAAACTAGTTTATTGGATAGTCACAATTTTCTGACAGAAAAATGGAATGCTGGAATTGAGCCCGGGAAATATTTTCTATTCAAGAAAGGATGGCCTGTAGTGGTTCTTGTTAAAAGCTTTGATGAGGAGATAAGGGTAGACAGGTGTTAGGTGGCCAAATAACTCTTCCTAAACTGGGTGATGCTCATGGTTGGGATAGCACCAGCTTACTCAAGAAATAAGTTCACCTTAAAAAGTACTATGATATGAACCACTCTGGGGGGAAATTGTATGTAGACAGGACATAGGACACAGACAACCAGACAAATATTAAGGTTTGGAAGCATTCTTGGTGATTAAACAAAATACCTTTTGTGACTTAATTTTGCAACCTGCACTTGTGCTAACAAATTTGCTATCTTTAGAACTACTATGGCAGAGAATGTTGTCTAAGGTGTTGGACAAAAATATGTGTAATTACACAGTTGTAGTCATGTCAGAGGAGAGAAGTAAAGCCAAAATGCCCCAAATTCCCTTGGTTGAAGAGAAACCGAGGTATTTCTTTGGCCCATGCCTATGTTCATACCCAGCCCTGGAAACAAGTGTCCTCCTTTCTGAGAATGTCCCTCATCTACTAGGTCTCATTAGTGTAGGCAAAGAGGAGTGTAGGAGGAGAAGTGTGAGTAATTTGGCACCACTGCAACTCATTTATCATTTCATGTGACAAATCTCAATTTGTCCCCAAAGTGTGCCAGATCCTAGGACCATAATGATATATATATAGATACAGTCTTCAACCTCAACGATAAACCATGTACATTGAGGGCATCTAAAGGCCTGAGTTCTTTGTAAATCCATAATGCTCATCTGTAACAATGGCGTGACAGGTCCATCTCCCTGTATTTGGTGAATATTAGGTCATTCTTGGCCTCTCTATTATTTCTCTGGAAGCTCTGTGTTTGTGGCAACTTTTCAAAAGTCCACAGGATAACAAAATTCGTATTTTCAAACGACTACAAGAAAACAGATCTAAGTCTATTTTTCCTTTTGATTTTGATATGAGGCCCCCAACATATACACAGCAGAGGACTTCTGAGTCTTGACTTAGTGAGAGAAGATGCACCTAGCCATCAAGAGGCTTGAGGGCCCAGGGAGTGGGGAGGTCTGGTGGGGTGGGAGTGGGAGGTTTGGGGGTGGGGGCATCCTCTTAGAGATAGCTGGGGGTGGGGAAGAGGAGGTATGGGATGTGGAACAGTCACAGGAGAGACCAGGAAGGGATAAAGACTGGACTGTAAGAAAGGCTTAAAGAATACAAAATAAATAGGTAAATAAATAAAAAAATAGATTCTGATATTGTTAAGATTTTCTTTCTTTTCTTTAAAAGATGTATTTGTTTATGGATTTGGATATTATGTTTGCATACCAGAAGAGGGCTTCAGATTGCATGAGTCTAGAATTATAAAGTCACTTTCTGAGTGCCAGGAATTGAACTCAGGAAGAGCAGCCAGTGCTTTTAACCATTGACCCATTCTCTCTAGCCCTTTATTGTCTATTGTTTTCTTTCTTTCTTTCTTTCTTTCTTTCTTTCTTTCTTTCTTTCTTTCTTTCTTTCTTTCTTTCTTTCTTTCTTTTTTTAGATAGGGTTTCTCTGTGTAGCTCTGTCTGCCTTAGAACTTGCTTTGTAGACTAGATTAGCCTTGAACTCAGAGACATGCCTTCCTCTACCTCCCCAGTGCTAGGAACAAAGATATGCACTACCTTGCCCAGCTTAGAACTAATATTTTTGCACAGCTTTCTAAAATAATAAGTTTCCTGCAAACTTTGAACAGACAGGCATGGTTACATGGGCAGCACTTGTTCAGGGTTGTAGCTTTAACCATATATCAACAGGTAATTAGTGTATTGAGTCTGCAAGAGCTCTAACTAAGCTGTTTGAATAAATTTACCTATCATGTTCTTGCTTTTCTATGTAGCTTCAAAAAATATTGTTTTAAGTAATGTCTGATTTTCCTACATAGCTTCCAGTTTCTTTTCTGTAGTAGTTCTGTCAGTCACCCACTTCTTTTATTAAAGGAACCTAGTCTATTCAGTTTGCATGTAGCTTTATATTCCATTGTGAAACATGGTTGTCATGAGTGGACATAACTGTTCATGAACATGATGTATGCGAAAGGAACACTGTGATGATTCACTTTGCTCAGAAAATCTATTCTTTCATTGAGAAATCACTGATGATCATTCTTTTAAAGGAGGACTTTGAGTTTTAATATTAGTCCCTAACTAAAAAGTTTCAAGCTGACATTTTGCCACTTATTTTCACTTCTGAGCTGACAGCAATGGCTTGTGTCTGTAAAATCTTAAGAGAAATGTACTTATTCTGACAATGAGGCTGTGGTGGTTTGAATAAGAATGTCCCCATAGGCTCATCTATTTTAATGGTCACCAGAGAATGGTCACCAGAGAGTGGCGCTATTTGAAAAGATTAGGAGGCATGGCCTTGATGGAGGAAGTGTGTCACTGTGAGGAGAGGGAGTGGTAGCAGTCCCAAAATGGCACCCGGGACTGCAGCTAAGTCTTATGACTTGCACCTGACTTCCTCATACCTGAAAATAAGCCACGACCATCGTGAGAGCTGCACAGGTGCACCATGATGCTGGCGGTGTAAACAAGTCCATATTTGGTGGAGACGCCCCCCTGCCGCCATGATTGGCTGAAGCTGCGTGCCTGGTGAGTGGATGGGGGCTGAGAGTATATAAGAGTGAGAGGCGGTTGGGGGATGGGGGGGGGGAAGAAAAAGATGAAGGAAGAGAGATAAAGACTGAAGCTTGCCGAATAAACTGCTGTTAGAACTGGTGATCCTGTCGTTCTTGCTGGTCGAGAGCAGACGCGACATGTCACGGGGGATGGGCTTTCAGGTTTCAAAATTCCACCTCTCTCTCTGTCTCTCTCTGCCTCTCTCTCTGTCTCTCTCTCTCTCTCTTTCCGTACTGCCTGCAGATCTGGATGTAGAACTCGCAGCTATTTCTCTAGCACCATGTCTGCCTGCATGCTGCCATGTTTTCTGGCCTAATAATAATTCATTAAACCTCTCAAACTGAAAGCATGCCCCAATTAAAAGCTTATTTTATGTGCATAGGTGATTTGCCTGCATATATGTCTATGTGGGAGTGCTGAGTCCTCTGGAACTGGAGTTAACAGACAGTTGTGAGCTGCCATGTGGATGCTGAGAATTGAACTCTGGTCCTCTGAAAGAACTCTTAACTGCTGAGTCATCTCTCCAGCCCCCAAATGCTTATTTTTATAAGAGTGACCTTGGTCATGATGTCTTTTCACAGCAATAGAACATGACTAAGACAGTGATTTATCAAACTATTCTAATTCCTTTATGTTAGGCACTCAATCTGTCAGATTCTTAAAGCACAGTTTGTATCTTGGTAAAATGGTTGTGGAATAGCTCAATGAATATAGAGGATTGTAGAGCCCCAAAGACCTTGGGACTCAAAAGGGATATAATAAACCTCTTAGCAAAATGTCTTCTTTCTTCTTGTAAAGATAAGGAGGAAATCATACTAACTGGGGCTATGCTGAAGACTTTGACTCATAGAGAAGGCTTTTCATACATTAAAAAAAAAAACCTATATTATACACAAGCCAAACTCATTTATACTCTATAAAATAACTCAGGTGTCCAAGGTCAGCCAACTTTATCTTATTTTCTAATCTTGCTCCTTGGATTTAATGTGCATATGAATCACCAATGTTTAATAAGGCCACCTTTCTCAAAGGGAATATACCAATGAAATCCAAGTATAATTATGTGTATACTTCTTCAAACTGTATTTTTGGCTTAAGAATCTCATGGCGCTCCTCCTCTGCAGAATTCATTTAATTCTCTAATTTCAGTTTGCATACAAATGTCCTATGGGGTTAACTCCTACTTATTAGCCCTTGTCTTTGGCTGAAACTACAAACTTCAAAGAAGCACCAATAATAACATAACAAGTGGTCTCAGTCTCGAAACTGAATGCTTATGTTCAAGTCTGAATCTGGGTCAGCGTCGAGTTTTGTTGAACTTGTTACCATCCTATGAGAATACCTTAACTAAAAAAATAGAAATTTCAGGTATTCCTATTAAGTTAAATGAGACCTAAAGAAAAGTTACCGAAAAAGAATTCTGAAATCAAACACACATACACTGTGAATCTTAAGACAATGGAGATTCAAAAAAATGTTTCTCCATCTCTTTCTCTCTCTCTCTCTCTGCATTGATTTTGTGAACCATTTTCTGAATCTCTTTTCCTGACCAATTAGATTAAAAAGAAAACAAATTTTTGACTACCACACTGCCCTGTTTGGCCAGCTGGTCTTTCTGGGTTGTTGGGTAGATGGCACATGCTCTGGTGATGGTAGAGAGGAATGGTGGCTGCTAGGAGGGCAGACTGGACTTGATGTCAGCACCCAGTTGCATAGTAAATCTTAGCAGGACTTGTGTTTGGAGGAAAAAGCTGGAAGTTTTCCCTAGGGTAGGGGTGGCATTCATCATGGCAGCCTCATACGCCACGAGCTCAAGACAGTGTCCTCCATAAAGCAGCTGTGCTCATAACACAAGATCATGACAAAATGACACTTGGTGTTCATTATGTGTTGGACATTATGCTTCACATGAATTATTGAATTCTTCTCCCCAGGTTGTAATCCTATAATGTAGGAATATTTGGAATCTATGTTATACTCAAAACAAAACAAAACACCAAAAAAAAAAAAAAAGAAAGAAACAAACCCAGAGGTTTAAGTAACTTGTAGGTTATTCAGCTCATAAGTAATAAGTAGTAGGCATTTGAATGTTGGTCTCTAAGCTCATGTACACAGAAATAAACACCAAAAATTGAGAAATACAAACCTCAGATAAACACTTTATAACACTGAAAACACTTTATAAACACTGAAATGATACAATAAACATTATGGTTAAAAGTATGTGTATATGTAAGGGAGGGGGGGAGAGAGAGGATTGCTTTCAGAAGCCTCCTTTTAAAATTAAAATTAAGTAATTGAGAGTTTGTGTGGTGTTAGCAGGTAAAGGCTCCTGCTGCCAAGACTATAGTCCAAGTTTGCTTATTGGGACCACCATCATGGAAGGATAGAACTCCTACAAATTGTACTCTGATTGTATTATGTACTCTACATTAGAGCCCTGGCACCTCACTCCTCCCTGTATCCAATAAAATAGAATAAAATGTAATAAAAATAGAAATTAATTAATTGAATATCAGAACTTTTTCTACTAGGAGTGCAATTGGGTGTTTCAGGATGGACTTCCTCTCCACCCCACCTGGGGCATAGAGAGTAAAAAAGAGCATGCTGCCGCCGCCGTCTCCAAAGAGCCCCTGAAATCGACACTACCAAACCAAACAACTATGTATGTTTGTCGTGTACACACACACACACACACACAATGATGTATATACTATAAAAACACAAAAGCTAATTCTCAGGGGGGAAAAAGCATAAAATTACAAAAAGAAGTTTGGATTCACTAATAAGTAAATAAATAAAACCACTTCATTTGACATGTTTTCTTATAAGAAAATAATTGTTGAAATGCACTTTATTCTTTGACTTAAAACTGCTCCTAGAGTCTACCCTATTTACAGAAAGATGATCATTTACATAATTCGTTCTTATAGTAAAATGTGTGTAAAATATATTTTAGTTGAGGAAAAAAGTCTGGGTTAATATCTACAACTTGATTCTACTATTTTATATTTTCATATTCATATATATATATAAATATAAAATGTGTTTTAATCAAATCTCCCTTCCAATCTCTTCCCCCAATTCTTTCCCTTTCCCCTTTCAACTTCATGTGTTCTCTTTTAAAACCCATGAAATTCATTTAATGTTATCTGAATATGCTTGGGTCTACAATCATCTCTTGGAGCATGGGTAGCCTTTCCTTTAAAACTAACTCTTCTGACCCTTGCAGTCATCAATTGAAAAGCAGGTCTTGAGCAGATAGTCATAGCCACTGGGAGTTCATGTGTGCAAAGTGTGAAACTGGAACAGTGTAGTAGGAGTTAAAAATCATCTCACAGTAAATGTCCAGCAGATATTTCACTGCAGATGTTTACTACTTCTGGCTCTTAAAATCTTTCCACCCTCTCTTCCTCAAGAGATCCCCAAGTCTTGGGAGGAGTGACTACGATATTGATTTAGAGTTGAGCACACCATTGTCCCTTATTCTTTGCATGCTAACCAGGTGTAGATCTCTGTATTAATTACCTTTGAAAACTGGTGAGTGTTGAGAGATATGCCCAACTACGTGGGTGTGCAGTCAGCCAGATGAGCAAGCTAGTGCAGGACACATAGCAGATTGTTAAAATGGAGGAGGGAATGAAACGGACTGTGCAGTGGTAGTGGTGGTGTCTTAGTTAGGGTTTTACTGCTGTGAATAGACACCATGACTGAGACAATGCTTATAAAAACATTTAGTTGGAGCTGGATTATAGGTTCAGAGATTCAGCCCAGTATCATCAAGGTGGGAGAATGACAGTGTTTAGGCAGGCATGGTGCAAATAAAGCTGAGAGTCTTCATCTTCATCCGAAGGCTGCTATGAGGAGACTGACCTCTAAACAGCTAGGGTGAGGGTTCTATAGCCCACACCCATAATGACACACTTACTCCAACAAGGCCACACCTACTCAAGTAGGGCCACACCTTCTAATAGTGCCACTTCCTGGGTCAAGCATATACAAACCATCACAGGTGGTGATGGCTTTATTTTTTAAGTTTTGATAATGTTGAGATTTCATGAATGGAATTATTTACAAAGAAGGAGAAATTCTATGCCTTAATAATTAATCATAAATATAAAGATATAAAAACCTTGGAGCCTCTCTCTCTCCCTCTCCCTCCCTCTCTCCCTCCCTTCCTTCCTCCCTCCCTCCTCCTCTGTGTGTGTGTGTGTGTGTTACTAGGATTGAACCCAAGCCTTGAATCTGCTAGGCATGCACCCTAACTCTGAACTACATACCCATCCTTTCTTGTCCTTGTTGGGTGCTAATTCTTCGTGCATCTCTATGCTCCTTGAGCTCCACCCCAGGAAGAAAGTTGATTACTGGTTGCTTTTTTCATAAATGACGTTTTCCTTCCCATATTTTATTTCTTCTCTCAAATATTATATCCTGGCAGCAGTTTTCTCCCTCTCCCCTTCCTCCAGTCTCTTCCCCCCTTCCCCTCAGAAAAGAGCATCCCTCTTAGGGACATTAACCAAACACTGTATAACAAGCTACAATAAGACTAGGCACACACCATCACATCAACTTGACAAGGAGGAAAAAGGTCCTACCATAGGCAAAAGAGTCAGGGACAGCCCTGGCTCCCACTATTAGGATTCCCATAAGAACATCAAGCTATTCATCCATAAATATATGCAGAGGACCTATGTGTTTTGAACCTATTTTACTAATACCTTGCTTGAAACAGGATCCTATAAACTGAAATAAAATGGAAACAGTAGCACTCACCTTCAATGATGTGCTTTCTTGACAGTCCCCTTTCTGTCTCAGCTCTGCAACAAAACAGAACCAGGTGACTGATTCAGGAATACTGTTTTATTTTCTAAAAATTGTTTCAAAACACAGAATAATAACAATTCTTACTTCTTATACATTGCTAAGTTTTTACTATATTTTTTAGCAACTTCTGCACCACTGGCTGCAGAAGAGAGAAAGCTGGTGGGCAATACCCCACATGTAGATACCTAAGAGATGTGGTCAGCATATTGATATTATTCAGCTCTAGGCTTAGCTACCAACCAGCCATTGTATACACTTTCATTAGAGAACTCAATACACAGCTTAGTCTTCTAGCCTTGTCCCTAACCACTCTAGAGAAGAAAAACACTCCAGGCACAAGTTAATAGGTGTACTCTATGGTGGCCACAACAGTGATAGTAAATTTTTGCATAAGGCAAATTTGAAGGCAACTTTTGATTTTGAAAATAATTTAACAATGATTACAAAGAAAAAGATGCAACAAAATTTTCTTAAACTAGCATCCAAGGAGACAGGACAAACCCTTGATGAAAGAACTTCTATCACTCCATAAAAACCCTGAAGTGTGGACAAATAGAAAGGATGTGATGGTTGAGTTATAAAGTACCAATGAAGCCTTCCTTCTCTATGAGTCCTTTGGACAGCCTCTCCTATAAAAATGTAAGCTACAATCCCCCTTTTAATATATCCATTCTGAGTCTTTTACAAGTACCCCAGTCATATTGTATGACTGTTGCATGGTGGCTCTTGTATCTGGTCTCATTTCTTAATTATTTGTACCCTCAAGGCAAGGTATTAGGTACCATTGCAAACCGAGGAACCAAGGACACCATGAGTCAAATTACAGAAACCAGATGCCTGCATTTCTTATAGGTTCAATATTATCTAAAAAGAAGACAATATGACTAAAGATCTAAATTTTATCTTAGTTCTTCATATTATTAGCAAGCTCAAGGATCGTAGCAGTATGGGCACATGTGTATACACATGCATTGTGATGGGACTCTTCCTGAAGAACTACCCTGGGCCTCCTATTTTAAAAGACAAACTTAGGGTAACAACAATGAAAAGAAATAGCACAGACTAAATCAAACAAATATTCACAAACCCTTCTCCAACACTATTTATTTCAGGGTGGTAAATGAGGTTTTGCATGTTCCTGGTTTGTTGTTATTGTTAAGATCCCAGTATCTCTGAGATTTCTTCAAGAAGCACTGAGCCTACCATTGCTCTGGTATAAGGACTAGCTTGTTGTTGCCAGTTCCCTGCTTCTTGCTGAATAATGTAAACAACCAGTTCAAGCACGAACAGGCTGGTTCATAGAAGCCAGCTCAGCCTGTGGATTTGTTCTGCATCAAGCGACACACAGAGGCTGCTCTTTCATTGTCCTGCTGCTGAGTGACACGGGCATAGCATCTGCTATTCCCCAATGAGACAGTCTTTTTGATCAGTTCTCTCAGAACCCTCTGCAGCAATGATCAGAGACTTGAACACCGAGGCAGACAAGGTATTTTTATCTTTGTGTTCTGTGGAAATCTTTGAGTTTTGGCAGATTTGAGGAGATTTTCTTTCATGATGCTTTATTTTCTTTTCCCGAATTTTGAACTTTCTTTTGGAAATGGTTCTAAGTTAGAAACTGACAAATCTACACGAATCATTTAGTAACAAGGGGCCACCTGCCATGTACTAAATTTCTTTGGGAATACTCTACTAAAATGTAGCCCTAAGATAATTACTATTTCTTTAGCATTAGAAAAAAAAAAACAGAGGCCAATCAATTTTAATGAGTTAACTGTGAAGTAGTTGCTAAAAAACAATCAACAAAACAAACAAACAACAACAAAAACCAAAGGAAAAAAAGCAGGAATTGACAGTCATTTCCTATCTCACAGAAAATAAAAAATGAAAGGTATTTAACTTACTTTCCACCCCAGTAGAGTTTGGTTGTGATGACCAAGCTGGACCTCCTGTACATCAAATAGACACAGAAAAATAGTGAATAATTTGTGGGGTTTTGATGGACCGAATCATGTTATGATTATAGCACCAGAAGGATTTGTGACAGCACCTTACATTAACAAGAAGACAGAGATGGAGTTCTAAATTCATAGTACCAAAATGTAAGAACAAGGGAAACTGGAAAATAGTGGCTTGAAGTCAGACACTAGAGAAGGGACTGAAGGAACTAAGTTTTGTAGGAGACCCTGAAGGAGGAGGGCTGCCCAGCCTGCTGGTAAATGGTGTTGCAATGTGTACTGAGTGGGAGGTGATCTTGGAGGTCAGAAATGGTGCCTGCGAGAACATAGATGACTTACAGGATGAGTTGCTTTGGTAGCTCAAAAGAGCAGCCGCTAATTAACACTTATTTAGAACCTGGCAGAATGTTGATTGCCTGTGAACCTTTCCTGGGAGGAAGCCTCTTCTCTGCCAAGGACCATGGGCCCAAGTGGCTCTGGGTTACAATCTTATGCAATCATCACATTCACAGGCAGTGAGAAGTGACTGACTGCATGGAAATGTGAATGATGAGATAAAGCCTCATAGTCAGTAAATGTTAAAATCCTTTACCAAAGGTCCTATCATGTTCCCTTGAAGGAATGGAATGTGGAAATCATGCCTGCAAACTTGTTATCCTCTCAAAAGCCCCACTCCCGGGCAGCAAGGGCAGAAAATGCAGCTTCTCTTGTTGTGATCATGAGGAGCTGTTCTTCCAGAACTCCAGGAGAGTAATTTAAACTTGTGAGGCAGAGAGAGCTCAGTACACTTCGATTTAGAATAAAATCTTTTGATATTCAAAATTTAGGATTATTTGAAATACCAGGCATGTATAACGCTGTCGCCTGCAGAGGATGTGAGTCCTCAAAGCTATAGGGGCATACACTAACTATACAGGTATAGTTAATGGTGACCAGTGGGGAATGATGGGTACAGTTCTGACAACTTGGTGGCCAAGTGAAAAGTTTATTGAAAATGTCAGCAACCCCACCCTACCGACTCCCTGAAAAGCAATTTGAGTTACAGATATGGAAGGCCCTGACCATCTCCAAAAGGGCTGTGTACTTTTCAGATTAGCACATGAACTAATGGTATCTATGGTGATAACAATCTGCAAAGGGGAGCCAGGTCTCCTTTAGCAAGCATTTTGTGCCTTCCAAAATATATCTAAAACAGCATAAAATATGAACTTGAACTCTTTTGGTTATCAGAGCAAATATTATGCTAAAGCTGTACATTCTATCCCAACATTGCAGTTAGACTCTATACCAAACTGCCTGCCCCAGAGGGTGTGCACATTAGCATCTATGTGCAAGTAGCAAGCAACTATTCTGGGTGGGGACTGAAATGTGAATGTTACACAGTAAGATGAAGTCTCCCAGTGGCTTTGCTTTCCTCTCACTTGGTCAGCATGGCACCCCAGCAGCCATTTTACAGTTAGGGAAATTGAGGCTCAGGGAAGTGAAATTACATTCTCTGGACAATACAGTTAGCAAGTGACAGCTCGAGGACCAGAAACCAAGCCAGCTAGTTGAACCACTTTTATAAGCTCAATGTCAGGATTGCATGGTTTATCTTCTCTTCTCACCAGTTTCCTCCTGGAGGCAATGTGAACCATATAAACTTTTCATAGCACAGTACTAGCTTGAGCTGTTATGTGCTAGGCTGAAAGGTGGCTGGTGAAATATTCATAGTAGTCTGTTTCCCACAAGGTATGTATGATGGGTTCTGCAATTAAGGAGGATGGGTCAATGCTTGCTAAGGGAAAACCACTGCTTCTCCTTATTCAGGCAAGGGGCAGTCTTCATCTAGATGTGGACCTTACTCTGCTGTGTTGCATGACAGCCCCCAAACGCCACACAATCTTCACGACCACTTGCTTTGGGTACAGAGTTGGAGGAAGGGATGGGTGAGCACATTCCTTGAGTTTCTTGAAATCCTCAAGGATAGCAGATACTTTTCTGAACACTCAGAAGTCAGAGTGCCTAGCATTCAGGACAGATGTGGTCAACTGTATCCAGATGAGAAAGCTCTAGGCAATTATGCCACGGGCTTTTTGTTTCATCTTTGTACAGAGAGTTGTTAGTAAAATGAGTGGTGAACATAAATCTATGTGTCTAGATAGTTTCCTGTAGCTTGCTTTCTTCACTAATTACACATACAGTTAAAACTATGAAAATGTCATGTCTGTTATGTACAAATAATCTCATGAACAGCTCCTTTTTCTATACTCAACCACAACGTGATTCCCTGTAGTCAATGGCAATGTATATTTCGAAGTACAAATAATGACCTCTATGGCACTTATTTCCAAACTATTATAGATTATTTCTTTACCAAGTGTTGACTGTTTTTTGGACAGCCTTTTGTTCTAGTACCATGTGATTTAAATTTTATTTTATTTTATTTTATTTTTGCTTTTCTGGTATAGATCAGTAAGACTTTAAAGGCAAACTAGCAGTTATGGTAGATGTGGTACCTCCAGCCTTTCTTCTTGATGATGCTTCCCAGAATCACCTCAGCCCTGAAGGGGAAAATAGACAATGTCTTAGGATGCAGTGTCTCAGAAAAGCAAGAGTCAACCCAACACCAGAGCCATCCCATTTTTGAACTCTCAGTGCCTACAGATCCCCAAAATAGAAGCACACTCAGCTGGTAGCACAGTCTCCACTGTTTCTGCTGGTGCCCGCAGAATCCTGCTCCCAGGCATCCCAGAAGCACCTGCCAAATGCTGGCACTGGCAGGAGACCTCCTGTGGTCCTGACATAAGAAACAGAGGAGTCATCTGGCAGCTTGGTCCCTCATAAAAATATCCCACTTGGTGGTGTTCAATGAGAGTCAGCACCACCTATTTCCATCTATTGTGCTGGAACAATTCAGTTGTGCCCAGAGGCTTCCGACTGTTTTAACAGAAAATACTAGTTTCCCAGTTGATCTTGGAAGAGAAGAAAGAATCTACATGTGTATTCAGATATCCCTAAGTTCAGTGTTGCAGTTATTGTGGTCCAGAAGAGAATGTCCTAGGACTGAGTAATGTTTGTCATAGGACTAAGGTATAGGGAGACACTACAAAATACCTTTCCTGTTCCTAAGGCTGGGTTGTGGAAAGGTGCACTGAAGACATCCTAAGAATATCTCCACTTCCACTTCCCCAGGCAGACTCACCAAGATTGAGGAGACTAAAATGTTCTCCTATAACCCTCCCAGTTCGATGATCAGTGTAAGAAACAGTTGGGCTGCCAGAGATTGGAGTAGGGAAGTCAATGCAGTTAGCACTTGGTTCGTCAGTGAGCCAGATATGGACGCCATTGTTAGCTAGTATTTGATGTAAACCAAAGTTGTTTACAAGGAAGGAATCATGATGCATGCTAGCTATGGCACATGCTCCAAATGAACAGACACGGGGTGGTACTGGAATTGTCTTCATTACTCCTTGTTTGTCTGTTGTTACATGTGACCTTAAATATTGGGAGCCTATCTTAGTTACATAGTGGCCATCAATGAATAACGATCCCAATGGCTGTCCCTTACAGTAGGAGTTGCAATCACTATGTTCCCCTCCTCTGCTTTACCCTATTTGGTATTGAGCAAGATTCAACAGAGAAAATCCCCTGAGAAGAGGGCATGCAGAAAGGAGCAAGGCCGAACAACTTTGACTTTCCTTTCTTGGATTCATTACAAACAACATAGATGTGGATGCTCAAGTCCTCTGATGGTCCTTAAAAATAGACAGGTCTTTGAAAAGGAAGAAACAAAGTAAGAAAAAGCTCCAAGAGTATTTGGAGCAATTATTATTGACTGGACAAGCCTCAGCTCTACTGTAACTGGCCTGGGGGAGGGGAGCAACTAGCTTGGTGTGTTCATATTCCAGCTGGATGTCTTCTCCCTTTGCTGGTGGAAGCTGGACACCCACATTCATTCCAGGAGACCAGGGCTCCATATCGATTCTAAAATACACTAGTTATGTTATGTGACATGTGCTTGCTGATCTGGCCTAATAGAACATCAGCTATGTGTTCTAACATAACAAGCCATGTTCAGACTGCCAAGTCGATGCTCAGGCCCAAAGGAAATCTCTACAAGTTACTCGTTACCTCCAGCAAGGTCTCTCTGTCACTTACAGTCTTCAGAATAGGGTCCAAAGTGCCCTCTTAGAAAAGTTGTTAATTTCTTGGCATCATTAAGAAATCACAACTTTCATGAATATCAGCGTAGGGCAGAGGAAGAACATGCCTGCTGTTATATGTACAAGAAGAGGAGTCCCTCCTTGCCAATGCCACAGCAACGTTTGAGCACACCCTCTTGCTTCCACCGATGATGCCATGTGAGAGCTAAAAACTTGTTCTGACTTACTTCCCAGCAGCATAGACCTCAGCCGTGTCGAAGAGATTAACTCCACTTTCATAGGCAATTGTCATCAGCCGTTCAGCAACCTGCAAGAGGATGCAAGGGTCATTCAGAAATGCCAGGCATTCTTCCTAGCTGGGAAGCAATGTTAAATCCTTTATCCACCTTTCACTCTGAGATCCCATGAACCACTTGTGTTTTTCTCAGCTGTAGTGAGTGACAAGAGAAAGAGAAGTATAAGGCAGGTGATTCTCCTACCCTCAGACACTGGGTAGGCTGTAATCTCACTCTTGGCGGGGTGTGTTTTGTTGCCCACGGAGCACTGAGGGGCTCAGATCTGTGTTTCCCATCCTGCTGGGAAGCCCTTGTATGAGAACACCCTCCGTGACATCTAATCTTGCTGACAAAGAGGGTCATCTGTATCAAAGCTGACTCCAGCCCTCAAGCCCTTTCTGCAAGTCAATAGCTTCTGGCAGTTGGAGGACTCCTGACCTAAAAACTTGTGACTTTCCTCAAGGCCTGGCCAACTGTGCTGATGAATCACAGGCCAGACAATCATGACTGTTGTTAAAGCTCCTGCCACCCACAGTGCAGCGGAACAATAAGCATCATCTTGGTGCTGCTGCTGAGTCAACACAGGGGAGGGGCAAGCTCCTCTGGGCTCAGGCTGGATCAGAGCTCCTTGTTCCATCCTCCTTGCTGCTCAGGGAAAGTAAGAGTGTGCCAGGAGAGGAGAGGGCTACCTACAACAATCAGCCTAAGGTAGAGATGTAGGAGGATGCTGGAAAACGGCAGTGGAGGAATCTTTCTCCACTTTGCTGATTAATTTGCTAGATGTTTGAACAATTTTTTTTTCCACTTCGCACATAATAACAATTGATTTTCCATTATGTTCTTTGGTGGTAGACTAAAGTTGTTTCACCAGCGTTTCTAATATAGACTGCTTCTGGTATTTTAAAAATTAGCCTCTCAAGACCATGGGTAGGCTAGTGTACATATCCACTAGCATTACCCACAAGGAAGCAGTTACTGATTTTTAATTTGGTAAGATTAAGACATTATTTTAAAGCAGAGTTGAAAAGTAAAGCGAATATAGTTTCCCTCATCCTGACTGCCCTGTTTTAGATGACAGTAAAAATTATTGTGGTATGTCATACAGCATATTGGTGGGTTATTTATTAGGAAATGTAACAATTACATCTTAGCTACAGAGAAGTTTTGAAATGGAGTACCTGAGAATAGACACCCTTCCCAGTCACAGGGTCTGAAGACCTTATGTGGAATAACGGGAAAAACATTGAAGTCTAAAGACTGGATTTAGGCCTTGATATAGTTTTGATCTGAAATGTCTTTCAAGTCCCCTGCATTTGGTCCCTGGTCTATAGCATCTTTTGGAGATGGAAGAATCCTTAGGAGGTGTGGCCTAGTGGTAGAAAGCTAACTCACAAGGCTCCTGCCTCTCTTAACTTCCTGGAGCTTCCAGTTCTCCAGCACCCAGAACATTATGGCCATTTTTACCTGCTTGGAGCAGAGAACTCCTGGAAGACCAAGAGAAAGTTGAAAGATCAGGGAACTAAACTCATTGTTATTGGCTTACAGTTTTAGCCCCTAGAAAAGAGGTGGGATTGAGCCATTCAGTTGAGAGTGTGATTGGGTTTGGCTAGTCGTCCTTGTTCCTCCTTGTGGACAGCTCTGCAGGACCCTTCCCATAGCTGCTCTCCAGAAGGACTCTAGCTGTTGGGTGTACATCTGTGTTAGTGTCTCTGCAAATGTTCATGACAACTTTATTGTGCAATTTTGAGAACTGGAATTTTGAAATGGCTCATCACAGAGGTTAGTCCTGCATGCCCAGACATGAGATCCCTACAGCAGAGAACAGACAGTATGAAGGGGAGATCAGAGACTTGTGGGGGGTAGGGGTGGAGACTAGATCTGCCCACAAAGCTAGCCACCATTGCCTTTTTCCTTCTACGCAGTGCACTAGGCACTGGCAGGTTGCATGCAGGCTGGAGACCCTGGCTGTGAACTTACTTCCCTCCTATGTTGCTGCTTACTTCAAGCCTAACAGTGTATGTGCCCTTTGCTGTACTCCCTGACTGTGCCTTTGTGTTACCCCCAAACATCCCTATCTGATGCCAGTCATAAGGTCTCTTGTTGTGCACCTGGGTCCTCCTGTGGGAAGAAAGGACTTCCTTCTTAGCTACTGGGAGTGTGGCTGTTGTGTGCTGCCAGCCCCCTAAAACTCTGCTTGGCTGGAGTCACCCAAGATCTGCTAAGCTAGCCTTACCTAATGACTGGGCAGCACAGTTACACACACACACACACACACACACACACACACACACACACACATCCAAGAAGAAAAAAATGTTAGGAAGGAAAGACAATCCCTACTGCACATTGTCTTCATTAGAACTGTAGAAGCTAAAAGCAGCTTACCTCATCTGAGATTTGACCTCCAAATGTCACCCATGTTCCTGGAAGAGAACAAATATTTGTGCATTATTGTAGCCATTTTTCCAAGATTGTACATAATAAGAGCAGACTTTTGTATCAAGCAGATAGTTCGTAAATGTACTTAGATGAGGGCACATGCAGCCTGTTGTCTAGCCTCCCGCCGTCCCCTGTCCACTTCCTAAATATTCCAGAAAGGGTCTATGAACCTTTGGGAGAAGAGGGCTTCTTCAAGCCACAATGAGTGCTTGTGGCAGGCAGCCCTGGCCTACAATGAGACTTTGCTTCTGCTATGGGACCAAATATACAAGGAGCCAGTGCTATGCAGCTTACTTGGGCTATACACCTATTTTTCCTTTTCTGCAGATAAGGCTCATTCTGACAGCAAACACAAGTAGATGTCCACAGCCACAGTGAACCTGACCTTGACTTCTTGCCTTTGCCCTAACAAGACTTTTCTTTTGTATTTTCTGTTCCCTTTTAAGAGGACCTTCTCAGACACTGCCAGACTCTGTTTACAAGACCTGGGTGGTGATAGTTCATGTACCTTCTCTGTGTGATCTGCCCTGGGAAGTCTCTGTTGGCTTGGGGTGAAGATAGAGGCAGGAACCAAGGTTAAGACAAAGAAGGCAAAGGGAGGGAGATGTAGCTAGCAGCCTGTGTAAAGTGAGACACTGAGCAGGCACATTATGCTCCTCTCCAGCAAGCCTCTTTAGTCAATTCCTTCCTCATCCATTTTTGGGGGTGGGGGCTTAAGTATATCAATGATATCACACTCATGTACTTAAGGTAGAGAGGTGATGTTACAGATTCTGTTTTCAGCGAATAGTTAATAGTTTATCTTGATAAATGCTCAAACCAAGACAAACTCAAGGCAGAATGGCAGGGAGTACTCTACCTTACGTCTGGGAGTAAAGCATTCATGGAGGACTTTCTAGAAAAGGTGACACCTTGGTTGAGTCTTATAGGAGTAAAAGGAATGGAAAAGAAAGCGGTAGACATTTCAGATATAGTCAAGCGCTTGGGAAAACAAGACGGTGCAGCTGAGCTGTATATAGACCATCAGTCCATGGGGTGAAACGAGGGCAGAGAGGGAGACCTGAGCAAGT
The DNA here is from genome assembly GCF_978045245.1 of Mus caroli. NCBI lineage: Eukaryota > Metazoa > Chordata > Mammalia > Rodentia > Muridae > Mus > Mus caroli. The sequence continues at coordinate 97,264,837 of NW_028227258.1, forward strand.
GTGGAAGCAGTGAGGGTATGGGCAAGGTTGGTGTTTATAGGGCATGAATGAAACGCTGCTGGCAACTTATAGTCTTCATCCTACTGTAACAGACTCAGCTACTACTATGGCACACCTTCTAGATGCCACAAGGAATTTCTCTAGAGCTGGTCAGTGGTGGTGCACGCCTTTAATCCCAGCACTCAGGAGGCAGAGGCAGGCAGATTTCTGAGTTTGAGGCCAGCCTGGTCTACAGAGTGAGGTCCAGGACAGCTAGGGCTATACAGAGAAACCCTGTCTCAAACAAACAAACAAACAAACAAACAAACAAACAAACAAACAAACAAAAAACAACCAACCAAACAAAAAAGGAATTTCTCTTGAATCATTTGACAGGCTCAAAAGGCAATTTTACTATCCACGTTTGCAGCTGAGCAATCTCACATTAGCCAACACCAAGTGAGATACCCAAGCTTTCACAGACATGCTCGGCTTTGAGAAGGTTGTCCCTCTCAGTGTATCACGCTGGTGACTTAGACTATCAGTAAATGAGTGTGATACCCATAGACATATGTTGATGGAGTTACACGCTTTCCTTTTGTGCTCTGAGACTGAAACAGAGGGAGTGTATAATGATCTGAGTGTGCTCTCTATCTGCAGAGGTTGCCAATGGGAAGCCCACGGCTGACCTCAGCTTGCAGGCTTTCTTACCTTCGCTAGAATGGAATTGACCAGCTTGGTATTTTAATAAATTTTGAATGAGTTACTGACATTTAAACACATGGGAATTTTTTTTTCTGAAAAATTTTAAAAACAAATTTTAAATTTGTTGTCAACAGCATTGACAACAAGGTCAATATTCTTTCTAGGTAGGCACGCCCCAAACTGAGAAAGCAGAGGGTACCTTTATGAAAGACTATGCCAATTAATGGAAAGCTCCCCTCCTGCTGCTGCCTGTGCTTCCCCATGTATTCTGAACATTGACGTAAAATGGCTACTGCTTTGTACCATGTGCTTATTGCCATTTTTCTTACAGCAGAAATAAGTGGAGCACAAATTTGCACATAAAAAATTGCGTATTTTAAGAAAAAAATAGGCATAGACATTTTCTCCCCAAGATTATTCTAAACAAATGGAGAAAAATCCTATCCTGCGGCACCAAACTAAAACCAGCCATGACAGAAAAGATGGTCTTTGAAGACCTTAATGGCCGGGGAATGGCAGTGTTTGGTTTTGAATGTGAATTAAGTAAGTGAGATGCTGGGAAATGCAGCTCTGTATTGAGCCGGAAAAAAATGCTCTGCGTCAAAACCTTCTCACAGACTATACACATTTCTATGAGTCCCTTTGAATGCAGCAGAGACGGTGCACCCAGAGAACAAACATTTGAGAAGGTTGGTGGAACTAGCTCAGCACGTGAGGTGTGGGGACAAGACATTCAGCATGTTGAGTTGCTGCAAATGAGAAGTCGGGTATGGGTGAGAGCTCACTGTGGTGTAGTGAGCACTTGGAAGGGGTCGAAGAACTTTTGGATGGGGGCTCATGAAAAGAAAATCATGAGGGATGGCTGTCTTGTGTGATGTGAGGAAGTCTCAGATTGTTTGGAAACTGAGTATATACTGGTCAAAGTCAGTGTTGCCAGAGGTGGGTGGTGCTGTCAAGTCAAGGACCAAAGATGGCACTACTTCATAGGAGCACTATACCTGAGCGTCTTAATTTTCTCACTCATCATAGATGGCTTTGGGGAAAGAACTAAAATGGCACAAGCTATGGGTTCAGTAATGAATCCCACAAATTAGCTATTCTTCTATGTCTTCAAGCAAAATTAGGTCAGTGCTTAATGAATTTGCTGGCTTGCTTGCACTGTGCAATGAAAGCCTTTTTGTTTGTTTGTTTGTTTGCTTGTTTTTTTAATTGTTCCTCTCATCAATGGGAATAGACCCATCTCTACTGAGTCCTGAAGATTTCCCCGAGCCTGGGATTCTTGCTGACCTTACAAATCATCTGTACTTGAACACTTCATACAGGGGCATTCCTTAACTTACAAAGAGGTTATAGCCTGGTAAATCTATCACGTGTTAAAAAACACCATAAGCCATATACGTTTCACATTCCGCATGTACCCAATATTCTAGCTTAGCCAGCGGTCTATTGTATGGTATCAGCTGTTTCCTCCATGGTAAGCTAGCTGACCAGAGGCTTACCCACCTGCCACTGCCCAGCATCAGGACAGGATTTAATGCAAATTTTGTCCCAGGAAAGATCACAATTCACATGCAAAGTACAAAAGTTTGGGCTTTAGCTCAATTGCTGTGGTACTAGACTAGCACACACAAGACCCTAGATTTCATCCCTAACACCATAACAGAGATCAAAGTGTAGTTTCTACCAAATGTACATTGCTGCTGCACCATCATAGAATTATAAATTGCAAGTCAAGACATCGTTATATCAGAACCTATATTTGCATATATTATGATTTGTTGCCCTCAGACCTGACAAAGCTTGGGGAAGTCACTTATTGAGGAATAACAATCCATCTCTAGATGAGAATTATAGCCTAAAATTCATCCTCTAAGACAACGTTGTTCAAAACGGGATCCTGAAAATTTCTCTGATTTCAAGTTTTATGCAAATAAACTAGCATTGTTTAGCTCACTTCTATTAATTAGTTACTGATGGTATTGAAGACGCAATGCAACTCTGAAAGCCAGAACTGTATGTACATTTCAGTGGAAAGGAAGGCCAGCCTACAGCTATGCACTGGAGGTGATTCCAGTCATGATGTGATGGCACTAGTATCAGGAGCAGTTCTATTTCAAAAGTATCAGAAAATCAAAACAAAACAACAAACCCCAACTCTTCTATGTTGCTTTTAAAAATGTGAGGTTACACATGTAGCAGATATACAACTTAGTCTTCATGGGAGTTCCCAACAAGTAGGGCAGGGCTTGTCCCTGACTCTGTTGCCTGCCTGTGGATTCTGTTCCTCTAACTGGGCTGCCCTGTCTGGCCTCAGTGGGAGAGGATGTTCCTGTTTCTGCAGTGATTTGATGTGCCAGGGTGGGTTGGTACCCAGGAGAGGCCTCTGTCTCCTGAGAGGAAGAGGGGGGAGGGAGGGGCTGTTCGAGGTGGGGGGCTGTGAGGATGTGGGGACTGTGATTGGGATGTAAAGTGGATAAATAAATAAATGGAGGAGAAAAAAAGAATGTAAGGCTGTCTACATCGTAGTGAATGTCAGATAGCCTAAAGGACACTATCATGCAGAATAAAGACATTAGGTCAAAGCAGCGATGAATTATGAAAATATAGTGATGGTTAAACAATTTTCCTTTTCAAATAGGTTAAAATTATCAATATATAGCAGTACATGCATCATGTATGTTTATGTTATGACTCTGGTTTGAATATTGTTTGTGTGCCACCGATAGCTCATAGGTCGGGAGTCTGGCCTGGTGCTGTTGGGAAGTGGTGGGAATTTTAAGAGGTAGATCTTGTAGGGTAAGTAAGCCCTTGGCAGCTGTCATGAGGGAGATGTTATGAAAGGACCAAGTTTGGCCCTTCTGTCCTCTCTTCTTATTTGAGACCAGAGTCATTTTTTCACTCAGACATGTACTTCTGTCATGTTGTGCTGCCACAAATTGACCTCATAGAGGCCAGGTCAAGCTCACTGCTCCCCTCTATCCCCAACCACTCTTTGTTCCCACTAATCTTGGACTTTGCACCTTCAAAACTCTAAGGTAAATACGTAATCAGTGTCAGGTATATTATTATTATAGGGATGGAAGGTTAATAAAACTACATATATACACCATAACTAAAACAAAACAAAACAAAACAAAACGGTGTTTCTTATTTTGGAAGTTAGCTATTATTCCAATTGTGTTACCTTGTTCAAGGGGACTACCTCCCCAGATCCTTTCATCACACACTACTCTCCAAATTCCTAGAATGAAAGTGGAGCCTTAGTAGATGATTGGCCAATGTTGGTTAAGTTGAACTGAATTGCCTTTTGACTTCAAAGTCTTGGGTCCATTTCCCACTAAGCATATTTACTTTGATTTATTGAAGAGGGATGCATAATGCCCATTAATAATTTATTAGTTTGTCTAGTTCATTAGTTTGTTAGTTTCTAAGTGGTTGATATGCTTCCCACCATCCCTAGGTACAATAGCCATTTTCTTTCCTGGAGAAGGGCCTTATGGTAATCTTTCCTCTTGCTTCAGGACTCCAGTGAGGGGGAGTGGTGACATTGTGGGAAGATGCACCCACTATCACTAGGGAAGGAGATGCCACAGTCCTTCTTGCTGAAGGATACTAGAGCAACAGCTGTGTAGTCAGGGGTTTCTGATTCTAGGATCTCATGTTCTATTATATTGTCTCCAGGAGAGCTAAGGTGGTTTTGCTATTTAATATGATTCTCTTAATGGCAGGATGATGTGGGAAGAACTCTGTTCATTCATTAAGAGAAATACATTAGTTCAAGAGTAAACAAAATAACAAACTCAGAAATCTTAGGCCTATGGATATGGGCTGAGGAGAAGTTTCTAGTAGTGGGTCTGGGATGTTTAGGCAGATGACTGAGGTAAGGTTGAGGAATTCACTTCTTGTATTTGTCATGTTACATCAACCTAAAGGTATAGAATGGAGACACTCATTTCCTGAGGAAGCAATGTATTCAATCAGGCCTGGGCTGGAGTCCTGAGTCTTCTACTCACTAGGAGGATAACAGCTGGTGGCAACAAACAAACAAACAAATAAATTCTGCACAGGACTCTTAGGAAATACAAGGAAAGGTAACGGTCTACCTCAGTGACACCATTAGCTCCCCGTCTTAGCTTAGCATTAGAATTTCCTAGAAGCGCTACTCTAATATTTTATTTGCATCTGAGCTGCATCCTGATTACCTATGTCTTTAATAAGCAACCAAGAGATCTGAACATGGCATGACATATTGAGAATCCCTACTGTGGCCACAGCAGAGATGCAGGCTTGTTCTGCAGGACTGGGACACAGCTTAAGGCCACACCCCCTGTAAATGATGCAGGAGCATCTCTCCTAACTCTTCCTCCTCATTTTGGCTTGCATCTGTCAGTATTTTACCCAGAGCCTGGCCTTTATTTTTGGATCCAAGCTGCAGACTTTTTTTTTTTTTCTGGCTTCTAGTATGTTGCTAATGAGCATCTGGCCAGAGTTAACAAATGTGTTATCAACTAAGCCTTTTCTTTTTATTTTGGATACCTTTTCTTACAAGAACCGATAATACCACCCAGGCTCTCAGGGGGTGAGGATGGCATCCTCTCACACCTGCACTTTACAAAAGAGCCTGAAATAGCAATAAAACTAGAAAAGGAAGTGGTGAAGGCCACGAGGAATTAAAGCGTGCCTCCAAGGTAGGTGAGGTGCAAGTTGTATTCCCATTTACAGCTAAAGAAAGTGTACACACACACACACACACACACACTCACGTACACTTTTAATGACTAAACACCATTTAAATCCTTTGTCTACCACTTGGAATGTGGTAAGATGAGAAACTACAGATGAGGAAGAAGTTCTCAGAATCTGCCATATGGCTTCACTGTGTTTTTTCCCCCTAGACGAGTGGTTCTCAACCTGTGGGTCCCGACCCCCAATGGGACCTGAATGACTCTTTTACAGGGGTCACCTTAAGACGATCAGAAAACACAGATATTTACATTACGATTCATACTAGCAACAAAATTACAGTTATAAAGTAGTAATGAAAATAAATTCTTTGGTCGGGATGGGGGTGGTCACCACAGCAAGAGAAACTGCCATAAAGGGTTGCAGCATTAGGAAGGTTGAGAACCATTGGTCTAGAATCTTCTGTATGCATCTTCAGTTCTAATCCTTACCGGAAAACTCAACAGCATTTTTTGAAAACACCACTTATTCTGCATATGAGGAACTCCAGTATTAGAGCAGTGACTTGCCAGGATTCTTTAGTGGTAGGCTGTTTAAGAGTCCCGTGCTGATTTTGGGTGATGTACCTTGAGTCCCCTACCTACCCCATGCTCCATTCCAGCCAATTGTACATCTGTCTGTTTGCAACATCGTCCTGCTTCCAGCTCCATGTTGTTTTAAGAGTTATTCCAGGGTAAGTTTGCCCAGAACCATTTTGTTATATTTGTCCATTTGTCTGATCAGTACAAGTTAAAGACAAGAGCGTGGTGTTAAAGATAGGACGAATGACAGGGATGTGCCATTTGGAAGTGGTCAACCTTAGAAGAGTTATAAAGCAGGGTCTTCTCTCCTTGAGTGGCTCAGGAGCTATTTAAGCATCAGTAGGACTGACATCTTGGTATACACTGTAAGCCTTCATCAGAAAGGACAACCTACGCTCTGAATTTTGATGCTAGATTAACTGTAACTACCCATTTAAATCTAGGTTCCTTTCCTGAAATCTCTTTACAAAGACATGATTTCTGAATTGATTTGGTTTCTTGAGCCACTTAGGAAAATTCAAAATGAAAAAAGCTTACAATCTTTAAGGTTTTCTTCTCTGCTTTTATTTCTTTTGCCCATGTTACTGAATTATATCTTTGCACCTTTTAAGCCTGAAGCAAAAGTTATTTAAAGATTACTTTCATTAAACAATCCATCTAATAAACAAGGGTTGCAGCAAACCACAATTCTCCTGACGAAAATGGGACACCGAATGTGGTTCGTCATATTATATTCCAAATTTCTTGGTTATGGCTCCTAATCTTTTTCTTGTACCGATATTTATTTATTGGGGATTATTTACTCAAATGAAACTGGTAAGGCACAAAAACTCAGTATACAACCTCAACAAAACTTTCTCAATACGTACAGTAGTTAACATAGGAGAAGTAAGCAGTGTTAGAGTAAAAGTAGACACAGCATAGAATATAAGAAATAAATATAATTTTTGATTCTTAAAATAAATTCAAATATTTTAAATACCTTCTTCCAAACTGTGACCTACTGCTAGGATAGCCAAGGTTTTTACCCTGTGGGATCTTTGCACACTGGAATATAGTCTGTGCTCAAACACATATTTTTATTTCTTTTGGGGTCTTTCATGCTTTTCCACAGCAAGTTACTATGGGTAAGAGTTCTGATGAATTACCAAGAATTTGAAAGCCAACGTGGGCTTCTGCACTATTTCTTTTATCCCTGAACATTCTTGTTGAATTGCTGTTGTCACTGATAGTTCAGAGAGGTGTTCTACCTCAAATAGGAATAACTCTGAAAAGTTAATATTTCTGAACATGAGAAAATACAGTGTGAATTCATGTGGATGCTAAGATCTGTTAAGAAACACATTTTAATTTCCTGAAAAGCAAAAAAAAAAAAAGTCTAGGTGAAAACAAGAAGATAATAATTGTAAAAAGGATGAAAAATGTTTTTGCAACAGTCCTTTCAAGGTCTTCTTCCTGGGCCATGAATGACCAGATGTTCAGGATATTAAATATTATTAAAAGGCAAATTTTGTGTTCAGAGAGTAGGAATAGTGTGACATTCCTAATGAAGCAGGAATAAAATGTGCTTTTGACTAAGAAATTCTTGAACTTTAAAAGAATTAAAACAGAATATATATGTATATATACATATGTATATATATATACATATACATATACATATATATGTGTGTGAGAGAGACAATTTGATAAAAACCTAAAATAATTCTCATTCTAAGCCATAATGCAGTTAGATTCATTCAGTTCCTATGTTCACTTATAGATTCAATTTACATATAAACTTTACGTTACTTCATTGGCGATTATACATACATGCTGCTAATAATTTTACTTATTAAAAAATAAGTCTATAATCTTTTCCTACTAGAACATTTATAGCCATACCAAGTTCAGAGTATTTCTACATCACCCATAGAATGACACACACTCCTTTTATGCAGAATCTTCTATTTCTATCAAAATAATAGAAACCTTCATTTCTCAGTAATTATATGCAGAAGTTTGACACAACATCAAGAACAAAGTGGAATAGTCCTAAATCATAAAACCAGGATAATCTATCTTTAATGTTAGGATTCAATTTAATCTAGACTCTACTTGATTATATGCTTGATTAGGTCAAGGGACACTTTGGAGATTAGTGAAGGGCATTTCAGGGTGTGTCTATGATGGGGTTTCTGGAGATATTTAGCATGTGCCATAGTGAGTGTACTGATCCTGAGATGAACTCGTATGATGGTATTATTGAATGGTGGTGAAAGGTATGAGGTGGGGCTTACATGAAGGAAGCGCTGTGGGTGTGTTTTTTAAGGCCTATATCCTTCTCTAACTTCTAGTGTTTGCTTTTTCTCTGTTTTCTGGTCTCCATGACATGAATTGTTCTGTATGATTTTCCCTCCCAGCCACCATGGTTGATGCCTTTGAAACTGTGAACCAAAATGCAACCTTCCTCAAGTTGTTTCTATTTGGCTTTTGGTTTCAGTGACAAGAAGACTGATTAACGGAAATCCATTGTACTTCCAAATGATAGTCTATCTTGAAAAGTTAGTCTATGTCCAAGAGAAGCACAGAACAACTCCTGGAAACCTGGTCTCTAGAGACAAGCTGCTGTTGTCAGCTCTAGCTTTCCCACCCAGGCTTCATCATAGAGACAATGATATTATAATAGCACAGTCATGATTACATGGTAGAACAGTGAAATTTCCTGGCATATGATATGGACAGCAATCCAGGAATTTAGGTAAATAGAAACCAAAGAACATAAGCATTATAGTTTTATTTTAACAGCCTTCTGTTGATCTCAAACACAGAATGTAGGCCTTCTTGGGAAATTCTTTAACAGACTCCCAAGTGAACTATTCAGCCCCAGAGACAGTATAAAACATGGCACCTGTCATGTTCTCCTGGGGTCTCTTATGAATGAAGCAAGAGTAGGAGAGAAGAGATGATCAATGACAGATAAAGTTAACCAATTTTTTAAAATTACCTGCTCCTCTTTTTGTCAATACATTGCTTGGAAATGAGTTCATCTGAATGAATACATCATTATTTTAGTTAGTGGCCACATGCCCAAGTGCACACCAGTAGAATGTTCTGGAGGGAGGCTAGGAGGTCATCATGGATCCAGGGAAATGTCAAGGTAGGATAACACTAACATATGCTATCTTAAAGCAGCATAGTGTCAGCTATTTCTTCTGATGGTCCCAGTGACTCTGACTGGGGAAGAAGGAGGTGTTCCCAGAGGGAGCACCAGGACAGAGAGCTTCCTGATGATGCTCCATTTTTGGTAGTTTTGTGATAGGTCAAGAATCTCAGGAACCACTCACTATGAGAAAAGAATGTTTTGTCAGAACAACTATAGTGATGGTTTCTTTTAAAACACATTTTACTAGTTCTTTGAGAATGTTAAGTGGTGAATTTTGGTCATATTCACTCTAAACTCTTCCCTATAACAATTCTCAGATTCACCCCATCTCCCTGTCTTGTCCTCTTTACTGTTATTATTTCGTGTGTGTGTGTGTTGATTCTGATTTGTGCTGTTCCTATAATCCCAGGACTGGTTGACCTGTCCAGAGAGAGAGTTACAACTTTAAAGAAGACCAATACTGAAGTAGCTCCTCTGTTAGGAATGAGGACTCATGGACCTCTTTCCACTCCATCTAGGATGTTGGCTGGCCTGATCTTGTACAGGTCTCGTGCAGTTGCTGTGATGAAGAATGGCTTTCAAAGGGTAGGAGAGGTACTACCAGTCCCTTCCTCAGGACAGGGGCTCTGTTTGTCTTGTTTATTACTGTCTCCAACAACATAATGGAATTCAGTTTTGCCAATTAAGTTCCTCCTCAGTTAGTAGGCAGCACATTATAAAATTATTTTTTCTTATTTTACAACAACTCTAAAAGGCATATTTAAATTTTTTCTTTTGGATATACTTCAAATTATGCCCACAGACAATTCATGAATTCACTCTTGAGACTTAATTCATGCCTAAAATGGACACTGATACTTACTCACTGCATAGTTGTGAGAATGAAATGAGATGATGATTATGCCAACCGATACTTTGAGAACTTATAGTGTGTCAGTCACTGTGAATATATTCTATAGACACAATGCACATCAATCATGACCTCTATGATCTGAGTTTGTTTGTTGGCAGGTGCTGCGGTTGGTTACTAAGCCTGGTCTGTGAGACTCTACAGCTCACACTGTTAGATGACTTCAACTATATGCACAGCAGCACTCAGGCTATGACCAGGAGTCACTGCATGTTACTTCCCTTCTTATCTCCTAAGAGAAACTATTTGAAACAACAGAAGTTCTAGAGGAAGATACTACTTTAGAGACTGCAGTGAAAGCCCAACTCAGTAGAATATATCACTTCTAAAGGCAACCCCAGTTGGAAAAAGCTCTGGGAAAGTTGTTATTTGTTATGGATTTTGAGGTAGAACATTATGAATAGGAAAAATTAAAAAGATACTCCAATGTTCAAAGATTTTTTTAAAGCTGGAAGCAAAGGTAAATAAAAATGAACACCTAGTTCCCTATTTGCTTCTCACACTGGTGAGCAGAAGGACATATGCCCACTTTCTGGCTGGGCCTCTTGCATGCTGTGTGGGAAGCAAATTGCTTTCAGATGTGCCAAACTTCCTAATCTACCCAGCCAGTGATAAGCAAGTAACTCAGGCAAGTCAGGGTTGCAACTCAGGGGAAAGCTGGGTTGGTGTCCCTTGTCCAGGTCAGTGAATGTCAACTCCAGCCCAGGAAGTGGGAGCACCTGGGGAATGAGCCACCCCTGCTAGGGACGGATCATGGTTTAGTGAGTTGGAGAAAAGGTCCAGGCATCTCTCTTTTTCTCTCTCTCCTCCTTCCTCTCTCTTACCCCATATGTGTATGTTTAATAGAGCTTCCATGTGGGTAGAATAGCAGCCACAGTCAACAACTGTTTTAAATGATGATTAGGACATCATGGTACTCAATCAATCCATGTGAGAACCACAGTATAGGAAAAGAAACCATAATAAGGGTGAAGAACCATTTAGCAGAGAGGGCAGAAGGTGGCTTTGACCCCAAGCTGGAGATTGTAATGCCTCATATGGCCTTCAGTTTGACCATTCATATGCTTGAATGTTTGGTTCACAGTTAGTGGAACTGTTTGGAAAGGATTAGGGGAAGGAGGTGTGGCCTTGTTGGAGGAGGTATAATACTGGAGTGCACTTTGAAGTTTCAAAAGCCCATGCCACGGCCAGTGTGTCTCTCTCTGCCTGCTAAGTGCAGACCAGGATGTAGCTCTAAGCTACTTCTCCAGCATCATGCCTGCCTTCCTGCCACCATGCTTCCTGTCAGGATAATGGACTAACTAAAACCATAAGCAAGTCCTCAATTAATTGTTTTCTTCTGTAAATTGTCTTGGTCATAGTGTCTCTTCCCAGCAACAGAAAATAAGGCAAGACTACTCCTTTGCATTCTCTCTGGTTCTTTGACCTTCATTTTACTAGTGCAAAAGTCTCAGTGGCAGCAAATGATTACAGTAAAAATAGCTTAGTAGAAAAAAAGAAAGATGGGATTTAGGAAAAAAAAAAAGCATCAGCACTCTTGTTTTCTGGGACAGGATCAAACAGGCTGCTAGTGGGTTTATGACTTAGAAATTTCTCTTGCTCAGTCCTCAGCCCCATGGCTTTAGTGGCCATTCATGACACCTTCCTGGCAAAGCTCAAATGTGAATAGGTCAACTATCTGGCTCTTTGTTACCTATAACAAAGATACTGGATCTGTACTAGAAAATCATTCACAGGTTGTAGGGTGGACCCACGACCAGTCCTCCCTTTCTAAAAGTTGTTTGTCCTTAATCCTCTGGCCTTGCCACACCCCTTTTCCAGCCTCCACAGATAGCAGACGCCGAGCTCTATAGGGAAAGAATGAAGCTGACAAACTATAAATGCTTTCTGCTTCTTACTACACAATCTACCAACTTCCTAGAGCAGAAAGGATTGCTATTCTGCTTAATTCTGCATGAGCTTCCAGCTGCCCACAACTCTGCTGGTCAACAAAGGGCCAGCTCCTCACCTATGGCGTGCATCTATCTGCACTAGTTCCTTCATCCCCAGGGGCTATCTGATCCAGCTACACACTGACTTGTCCAGTGGCTGGCCTCCCTTCCTGCTCCACTTCTCCACTGATGAAAATAGTGACAACCTCAACCATCTCTAAGAAAATTGCTTACCCTCAAATTCTTTTCTTAGAACCTGCTTCATACATACAAAATGAACATATAACAAAGAGTGCCACCCTCCGATCCCTCTAGGGACTTTTCTCTCCCAGGCACATATTACTTGCTTTCTTATGCTTTGATTTCCTTTGCAGATAACACTCCAGCAGATATTAGTTATCTCCCATGTACTACTGTTGGTATCATCTGGGTGTCTTGAATGCTTCAGTGTTTGTTTATTTCATGATAAATTTTTAAAAAGTGGGTGTGTGTGTTTGTGTGTGTGTTTGTGTGTGTGTTTGTGTGTATGTGTGTGTGTGTGTGCATCTCTGTGTGTGGAAGTCAGAGGACAATTTTTTTTGGAAGTCTCTTTTTCCACTATGTGGGTCTCAGGGATCAAAGCCAGCTTGACATACTTGCATAGCAAATGCTTTTGCCCACCCAAGCCATCTCAACCACCATTTTTATCATCATTTTCTCACTTTCTATTTCCTATTTTTATGGTATCTTATGCTTTCAAAGACATCTCAAGTGGTCAAGCTTAAACATAAATGCAAATTAAATTGACTCAGAAGGTTGTTCTTATATATACATAACTATAATAAAGAAGAAAAGGACTTCAGTTAGAGAGGGAGTGGAAAGGATAAAGAAGAGTAGAAAGGGAGAAAGAGGGGAAGAAATGTTGTATATATGGTGCTAATGTATGGAATTATCAAAAATACTTTAAATTAAAAACATGCTTCCTTTTTCCTTTCTCCTTCCCATTATTGATACTTTCATCGGGCCTTATTTCCCTCAAACTCTGACCTGCATTTTGTGCTTGTGTTCATACATGCTCATGGTGCAGAGAGCTGGGCTCACAGGGGCCACTTCACATATCATCACATTTGAATCTTCTACACAACTACAAAACGGAGAGTGTTTGGCTCTGCAAACTTCTCCGTATTGACTTTTCCTGCCCTCTCTTCCTTGCTGTCTGCTATTTGACTACCATGATTGGAATTAGCTTTGTAAAGCGCATCTGACCAAAGTGGAATTGAATCATCTCGACTACGGGTCGCATAACAAAACCACAAGTTTCCTGGTATAGCATCTGGGCATTCTGTATTTCCTGGTATGGCTTCTGTGCATTCTGTGCTTCAAGGTTGCGTCTCATCATTTTCTCCCTCATGATAATTCCCTCTCTAGGCTTCTCTTACTGAAATTTATCACTTCACTTAGGAAATATTTATGAAGCCTTCTCAAGCCCCTCTAAATCTTGCCAGATGATAAAATCAATGGCAAGAATTAATTATGGCCTCCATTTTCTGGAGGCATAAGTAGGAAAAGAAGACACATACTCAAAATATTCCAGTGTCTAGTCTAGGCACCAAAGTGCCATGCTGTGGTTTGAATAGGTATGGCCTCCATAGACTCCTGTGTGAATGCTTGGACAATAGTAAGGGGCACTATTAGAAGGTATGGCTTGTCACTGTGGGGTGGGCTTTGAGGTCTCTTATTTGCTCAATTTGTGGCCATTGGGACACAGTCTTTTCCTGCTGCCTTTGGAACAAGATGTAGAACTCTCAGCCCCTTCTCCAGCACCATGTCTGCCTGTATGCTGTTGTGCTTCCTGTCATGATAATGTAATAAACTTCAGAAACTGTAAGCCAGCCCTAATTAAATATTTTTCTTTATAAGGGTTGCTGTGGTCATGGTGTCTCATCGCAGCAAGAAAACCCTGACTGAGGCACATCTTTATTTATCAGACTGACAGATTCTTATTTATCACACAAAATATGGCAGTTCCTAGCAGTGGCCAATTCCTCATGTGTTTCATGTCTGCATCTTGTACTCCTCTGTACTGTGACAGTATGATTTTTAAAAAAATGATTTGTTTATTTTATATATGTGAATACACTGTCACTGTCTTCAGACACCCAGAAGAAGGGTATCAGATCCCATTACAGATGGTTGTGAGCTACCATGTGGTTGCTGGGAATTGAACTCAGGACCTCTGGAAGAGTAGACAGTGCTCTTAACTGCTGAGCCATCTCTCCAGCCCAACAGTGTGATTTTTAATTGCTCTTTTCTCAGTCTTTCCTTGTCCTGGCTGCTTCTGACTCCCCTTGCCTGTAAGTCCTCTTCCTCCAGAGTCTTCTGTGCCTTCCTTCACCCTTGCATAGGGAGCCCTTGAATCCATTCTTATATTTCCAAGGACCCCCATAGCTCTCTGAGCACTGATCATGATTATGTATTCTGTAAATAGGCATTCACTGAGCATCTCTTCTGTTCTAGACATGTGGACTAAACTGATGATCAAATAGCAAGCAAGTCAGATGGAAAGCATCACCATCATTACACAGCATTTCAATATGCAGGGATGTTCCATGGGGACAATATAGCTGAAAACCAGGCCTTTCCAGTGTTGGCTGTGTAAGGACCTAGACCTGTGGCCTTTCATCCTATTATCCCAGCACAGAATCTGTTTATTGGCCATTCGGTCCACGTGCACATGGAAGGACCTGCAGTGTCCTGGATTCCCCGCTTGGCAGGATGCACTCAGCTCACCCAGCTTCTAGCCTCAGAGAGCTCACAAGAGAAGATACAGGTAGCACAGGGAATCTCTTCTGAGAGAAGGCTGATAGGCATGGTGGAGCCTACAGTGTGAATATGAACGGGAGGTGAGGTCCGAGACCAAGATGGAGAGTGAAGGCATGTCTGTAAAGTGCTTGGTAGAGTTCAGCGCACCGGCCGGGGTAAGTCAAACCTGTCATCCATCCTCTCACTCCTGCTCTTCGCTGTATGCAGCCCTGTGGTTTGACTGTCAGCTCTAATTTAGCTTCTGCTCATTACCTCATCACCCACTTTCTATAATTACATGTTGGGCAGCTCTTTCTCTTCTCATTTTAATTAGTTGTCAAATATAAAATGAACATTAGCAGTATTTTCTGCCTCGCTCTCATGGATACCCTCCTTTGTATGTTTTCATTATCCAGGTGTTAGGATGAGTCTTTTATTTGTAAATGAGC